>NC_133391.1:10060472-10712347 GCF_047511655.1 Castor canadensis
GTCTGGAGAATGTGATAGACATATGCCCCAAGTGACAATTGTGATCAAGAGTACTGGCTTTGACACCTGAAGCCACGTTTTTAGCTGGAGGAAACTAGTCTACTGTGTACTTTCAGTTGAAGTATTCACAAATTTAGGGAGACTAGACATGAATGTATTGGGGTGTGTTTTGTCATCACTGTACTGGGGGTTGTAGCTGAGGAATCATATACAACTGCAGTGCTCAAGACACTGGGTCCAGCCCCCAACTCCACACTGGGAAAGAAAGCTTAGCTGCAGAAGCATGACAAACACCACCCATGGGAAAATAGAAAACCCTAATAAAGAAGAATCATGGCCACTGCTCCAGTATCCCTAGAAGAATATAGGAACTCGGGGTTCTCAGTGAGCAATTTCCAGTTGAGCTAATCTTCTAAACCAGGGGGTCTTTACTGTATTTCCCCTGTAGAAGATCATATTTCTGTTTGCTCAGTATATGCCTCAATGCTTACTTCACAGAACTAATTCAGCATTGCTAAATTAGAGCTAATATGCTAAATCAAGCTAACATCAATTTATTGAATGAGGCACTATTTCATTAAAGAAGAATGCTGAGCTTTCCACTTTCATTGGAACCTGAAGCATTTTCCTTTAGAGGCAGAAGGTACTTGTTTCCTCACTATACAGAGACACACTAAATGGGAGGGGGGAGGACCAAGCAAAAAGAAATACTCTATCTCAAAAATAAGAAATGCAAAAAGGGATGGTGGTTTTGCTCACATGGTAGAGGAATTTTCTGGAATTTTCCACTATTGCCAAAAAAATCAATGAAATATATCAAAGGAATCTAAAACAGTGCAACACTGAATTTCATATAATCTGAAAATGGAGGAAAGTAACTATAAATACCAACAGGCAGAAAACATCATTGTGGAGATTAGAAGTATAAGCCAGTAGTATTTGCAGGGTTGATTGCACAATCAATGACACAAAGTGAATAACAACATCACAATGCAATCAAATGTTGAAAATGAGAAATGCAACGTATAGAAATTCTAATCCTGATAGAAGAAGCAGCATGAGTTTTCAGTAGACTGAAGTAAACCACAAGTTTTAATCTCATATCTAATGGCTAGAATGGTTTAGTTTTATTTTTGATTTTTGTTTAATATACACATGAATTTAACCTTCAGAAGCCTCATTGTACATAGAATGGGTTTTATTCCTGAAGCCATATAGAGTGTTTCTCTCTGGCCTTAACAAAATAATGTAGCACTTGGGACCAAAGAAGAAGCCTAAGATCCCTGCACTGGAGGCCAAGATGGAGAAGACCTCCACGGCCACCATGACCCTTCCCTTGGTGCTGTGGTAGACAGGGAGGAAGGTGACCCAGACACTACAGAACACCAGCATGCTGAACGTCAGGAACTTGGCTTCATTGAATGTGTCAGGAAGGTTCCTTGCTAGGAAAGCCACAGTGAAGCTCCCAAAAGCCAGGAAAATTAGGTATCCCAGGATGCAGTAAAAGGCCACAACTGATCCCTTGTTACACACGATGATGATGTGGCTGTGTTCCGAGTTTGTGTCTGTGTCAATGAAGGGTGGGGAGGTTCCAAGCCAGATTCCACAGGCAGTCAGTTGGATCAGTGTGCAGATGGGAATAAGGTAGTTAGGTGTCCTTGATACCAACAGCCACCTCATCCTTTTCCCTGGAGATGTGACATTGAATGCCAGAATCACAGTGAGAGTTTTGGCCATGACAGTGGAAGTAACCACTGTGAACACAATTCCAAATGTAGTCTGCTGGAGGATGCAGGTGGCCATGCTAGGATGGCCAATGAAGAGCAAGGAACAGAGAAAACAGAAGGTGAGGGAGATGAGCAGGATGTAGGTGAGAGCCCTGTTATTGGCCTTGACAATGGGAGTGTCTCGGTGTTTTATAAAGACCCCAAGAACAGCAGCTGTGAGTACAGAGAAGATCAGAGCCATGCAGGCCAGAGCCAAACCCAAGGGATCTTCATAACCCAGAAAGGTCACAGATTTTTGGAGGCAGTGGTTTTTGTCTCTGTTGGCATATTGATGATCTGGACACTTCACACACTGATCCATGTCTGGTGAGGAGTACAGGTTACCATTAGTCAAGGTTCAGTTTTCATGCCTCCCCTCCAGCACAATGGTAAACTTTTCCTCTTTTGTTGCTTTAGATAAAAATGAATTCTACACAGCAAATAATTCCAACTGAACACTTCCCATTTTTGTTATGATAGCACAAACCTGTCCCTTTAACTTCCTTGACTTATTCAGCATATTCATGGCACAATTTTCTAACTCTCAAAAAACACTAAAGTTATTCCTAGCTCTCCAAATAAAACCTTTATAAATTATATCATGTTTTATTCACAACCATCCCAAGTTTGTTTAGAATTATGTTTTCTTTTATTATTAGATAGATAATTAATAATTTCCAGAAAATAGAGGCGATCAATAACACTTTTTAACTGGGTGAAGAAGTCTCAACATCCTGCAACTCAGTGTAATTTTCACCATATGCATGTTCTAGGTTAGAGTACACTTGCACTGAATCAATACACTTATTTGTAGGGTACTAAGGTCTTTCTAGTATGAGTTTGTCCTTTCATAATCCTATTTAGACCTGCACTAATTCCAGTCTATTTGCCATTATTCTACACATGTTTTGTTAATGTCAAGAGTTTTTCAAAGCAAGTATGATTTTTAGGCCTAGGGAGCATATACATTAAGATATAGTAAATGTCATTGTTTAAAAAATTCACTTATGACTTACAACTACTATGTAGAATATAATACATTCATATATACTAGATGCATATTCCATCAAAGGAAATTCAATGATTAATTTCACAATTTACCTCAATTTTGTGGAAAACACTACTGTATGAACATATTCAGGTTGTATGTTCTGTTTCAGAAAAATATCTTTATGCTTGTTGCACGGGACCAAGGCTGAAATCCAAGCTACTCAGGAGGTAAAGACAGGGGGGATTGCATTTCAAGACCAGCCTGGGGAAAAACTCAGATCCCATGTCAACAAATAAGCTTGGAGTGATGTTGGCACCTGTGTTCCCAATTTAGGCTGATCACACTGCAAGGCAAAAAGCATGTATCTGTCTACAAATTAACTGAAGCAAAAAAAGACTAGGACTATAGTTCAAGTGATAGAGCACTTGCCTAGCAAGACCAAGTTTTCGGGTTTAGAGCCTGGAGTCATTAATCAATCAATTAATTAATCAATAAGTCAATTCGTAAACTATGTGTTCATTTCTGTTACTGAAAGTATTGTCTTGGGCTGCAGAATTTCACAAATGATGTCCTGTTACAAAGTTTTTCTTTCTTGGTGAACAGTCTTATTAAGATTTTTTATCATATTTATTTATATTAGAATACCCCTTAACTTTGATTTTCCTTTGTTGTGTTAATTTACTAAATATATTTTCTTGTTGTATTGATTCTCTTGTTTCTTTGTTTTAGGTTGCTTTTCCTTTTTTGTATTATGATAAGTACTTGTTATAAACAATGTCTGGCATTCCTGATTTTATGCCTGAGTATTTATTCCAACCCCTCAAGTCCATTCATAATATTTTCATGTTTTCATCATTTATAATCTTTATTTAAAGTGTTCTTTAAACTGTGATATGTGTAAACAAGTATTTGTTAATATGTAAACTTGAAGATAGTGACATTGTTTAGAGAGTTCTTTGTCTGAACAGAGTGAACCTACATTAAATCCTGTGGTCATAAAGAATTAAAAATGAAAATTAATTGCATCTGCACTGTGTTGTCAATCTCAATATATTTAAAAGTGAAATTGAAATCATGCAACTATGCTGCTTAAATAAGGTATATGAATCATAAAGGAAATGAAAAACTGTGATGTAGAAGTGTTTCTAGCATGTATTATTTAACATAAATCTGGACATTGTAAATGTAATATGCTAACTGTGGCATCCTGAAAGGTTCAATATCTATTTGTATCTCTATTCTACATCATTCCATCCAACTTTCTGTGGGTTTCTGCCAGATGGTAACATTTTCAGGTTTTGTGATTATTACAAGAATTCATAGCATAAAAATCTAGTTGACATTTCCCCCACTCATCTAACATAATATTAGTGTTCATGTATCTCTGTACAAATTTATGACACTTTTCCAGTAGGTCTCTGTGTATTCATTGTAGACCTATTACGTTGGTTTGTGTTCATGTCATTATTAGTTGCATGTCTTTTTACATATGGAGTGTTGGTTTGTTTTCTTTGGAGGGGCTGGGGTTGAAACTGAGGGTTTTGTACTTATAAAGCAAGCACTCCACCACGTGGTCACAGCTCCAATCCATTTTCATCTGGTTGTTTTTGCTATAGGATCTCACACACTGTTTGCTTGGGCTGGTCTTGAACTGTAATCCTCTGATCTCAGCTCTCAAGAAGCTAGGATTATAGGTGTAATCCACCAGCACCCAGGTCTGCTAACTGAAGTTTTAAAAAGTTTCTTACAATATACATAATCCTACCCCTTAAACCAAACAAAAATTTTCTGAACACTTGGTCTTTGTCAAGCATTTTGACAAGCACTCAGAAAATAGACATGTGCAAGAACCATGTATTCACTGTGAGGTACAAATAGGAAGGTATTTTTCCATAATATTTCTCCCAAATTCCATGACAGAGATGAAAATTGCATAGAGAGAAGTGGTGGAAGGTGTTTTCTTGAGAAGGTAATGCATACAATTGATATAGCAATGAATCAAATATGAAAATCATGGTATATGGGCTGTGCTGTTTCAAAGGTCAATGTGATCCTTTGTGTCATTTCACTTGCCAATGGATGTAGGAAGATCTTGCCTATGCATTCCACTTGTAGGGCTTTTCCCTCTTCAAGGAATATGGGAAACTATTTAGGACGGGTGGGAGTTCCTTCATAAGTCACAGACTTACCTGTCCCATTAGAAATCTCATTGTCAGGGCAAGGGATGCAATCAAAGCAACAGGGAGACTTTCCCTGCTGAGGGGAATTCCTGAATCCAGGACCACAACTCTCACTGCAAACAGAGTGAGGATTCTGAGGAAAATCAGATAGGTATTGGTGGTTGCTCAGACATTTCCATAGTATTTCAGTAATTACAGTGTTTTATTGAATTGGATCAGTAAGAAATAGTAATTTTCTCTACAAAAATCCTACAAATTCCTTGTACATTATTAGATTCTGGCCATGATATGACACAATGGCTTATGTGTAAAAGTCTTGGTAGCCAGGACTGCTGCTTTTTTAGAAAGTATCAATCCTTTAAGCATTGATTCTAGTGGGAGGAAATTTGGTCATTACAAGTATACAGTTAAAGGTGATATTGGTACCCCAGGGCCAATCCTCTCTCTCTCTTCGTTCCTCTGTTGCCATGAGGTGCGTACAAGCTATGCTACCTGCTACAACCATAATGCTCTGCTTTGCCATAGACCTTAAAGGACCAGGCCAAGTTCAAGATGGAGACTTTCACAACTGTTAGCTGAATAAACGCTTTATCCCTAGAAGATGATTTTCTCATTCATTTTGTCACGGTGAGCGACAGCCAAATAAAACAGATATTGTGTGTATTTTAGGATTGCAAAATATGAACACAGAAACATGTTGGTAAACAAATGTGTTCCTTTCTCACCCATGATTGAATTAATAAGAAAAATCTCTAAAATGGAAGTTATTAAATGAACATTGCTGGATCATGAATCAACATCAGGAATATTAAATTTTTTTTTTCATTTTTCTTTTATTATTCATATGTGCATACAAGGCTTGGTTCATTTCTCCCCCCTGCCCCCACCCCCTCCCTTACCACCCACTCCGCCCCCTTCCTCTCCCCCCCTCAATACCCAGCAAGGAATATTAAATCTGAACAAGTATTGCTTACTGATGTGTGAAATTCAAAACTTTATGATTTGATCCAACCCACCTCTAAAGTTCGCGAGTTCCACTCTATCAGATCCTCATGTAGAGATAATTGTTGACCATGTAGACCATATGGGGAAAACTTTCCTACTTTCACCTTATGTCTAAGACCTTCTGGAAAATTCCAAAAGTTGAGAATGTCGTACTCTGCCTCCAATTTCCTTTTCTCATCCAAAATCACTTGGTCTCCTGCAGGGTTGTTAAACTGAATGCTCTTCATAAAGAGGTGCAGCTAAAAGAAATGCATCATCCTAATGTGAAGTGGATTCCATGGTTGAGACAGAAAAACTGAACTGAGCAAAGCTCCTGATTGTGTTTGTAATGCATTACAGCAATGATGTAGTACAAAGAAAAAGCTAGAGAACTAAAATATCATGATATCAAATGCTGGACACACATCAGAGGATCAAAATTACAGTTTCAACACAAAACACCAATGTCACACTTAACTATAATGAGTGAATCTGGGGAATTTGATCATTTTTAACTTCCTGGAAAAACCTAGTTGTATGTATTTTATGAATGAATCTAGAGAGTCAACTATCAAATGGGTTCAATAACACCTAAACTGGAATTAAATCAAATCATCGATATAAAATACCCACTACAGCCTCCAGCAGGTCTTAGATACTTGAAGACCTCATTCTCTTTCTTGTTATTTAAGAAACTGTTTGTGAAATGCTGGCTTTATCCTATTGAAAACATTTTCCATGTAGGTTGTTGAAGCCATTTAAAACAGAAAACATTGATGTGGAACTAAAACACATTTCTTTTTGACACATGGTACCCTGGTATTCAAGTACACATCTGCCCAGGTCTAGTTATCTCCTAGGAAGTGAAAAATGTATACTTTCTATTGTGCTTTCTGAAATGTATCACAAACTACTTAGCTTATCTGTGAAATCGGTTCACAAAGAGATGTTCCTGATGTCATGTACCTTCCAATGAAAAAGTCTTTACCTGAGAAGGGGAAAACACCATCCACTTTCCATTTCCAACTGTTTGCATTTGGATTTGATGAAGTAGCATCTCATGAAGGGTGTGGGCCACAGCATACACAGCATTGTAAATATTGTAACTCTCTTCACTCATGGCTGTTTCAAAATGATTCCCAGGCAACCAGTCCAAGGAGGCATTGTGTGGACATTTCTTATAAGTTCCACACTGAGACTCAGAAAACGAGCAATTTAAAAACACTAAAAATAGACTAACCAGGTAAAAGTCATCTGGATATTTGGAAGGGTTAGCTGACTGGATGAAATTTCTGAAACCAGAAATGTCTCCATGGTGGTGTGAAAAAATGAGTTGTCCATGGAATGAGTCTAAAATGAGATGTCTATGACTTCTTAAAAAATCCCATTGAGAATTCATGACCCAGACTTTGCCTGTCATTAAAATCTCCCTCAAAGTATTCATTAAAACTTCCAGGAAATCACTGTCACCATAAAGGATAATAACATTTGCTGATGATTTTATAATCTGATGATGTTTTGACCAGGTTTTTGGGAAAAAGGACACTGTAGAGACTGAGATCATTTCCACAAAGGCTACACAGATTCTGTGCTTGTCCATCTCTTCTCTCAGGTCTGAGAGCATCTGAAAACCTCTGTGGTCTTCTGAAATGAAGAGCCCCACCCAGGTCCATCTGAAATGAAGCATCAAGGAGATCATGCCAAGGACCAGAGATGTTTCTTTGGGAGCCATCTGATAGAGAGATGTGAACTTGTCATGGTCACTCAGGATAGGATCAAAAGACCCAAAGGTAAGCTAAAGGGAGAAGGAAATCGAAGCTACATGAAAAAGAGAACAGTCAAGAAGTACAAGCTGAGGTCTGGTACATACTAAGCCTGAGGAAAAGAGGTAGTAAGTAAGGCTTGCTCATTACACTTTATGAGAACTCTCTGGAAAACCATACGTCAGTCTCAGAAATCTAAGAAAGCCCAGTGTCTGTTTCAATTTCTCCCTCTTCTGTGTTCCAAAGGGAACATGGGTCTTCCACAAACTCTTTCACATTAAGAATGGAGAACTTCATCAAAAGAGTCTCCTCCTTTTGTTCTTCCTGACACCTGTCAATTGCACGAAAGAAGCCATGGTTTCATCTATTCCCATCCCACCCACACCCTTACCTGAGGAATTTTGTAGAGCTGCAGCAGTGTCCCAGTATTGGCAGATATTACCCATGAAGGTCCTGTAAGTGCTGCTACAGATTTGCTCTCTCTTCTACAGTTGTAATTAGGAATAACTTTGTCAGACAGAAAAAGCCAAATGAAGGGTGGCTCTAAGGTATTCCATTCAGTGTGTAGGACATTATAAATATCAAATCCCAGAGACATGTTCTGTAGAAGAAGGGGGTTCTTGTTGATCTCCTCAATGGCAAAATCCATGGCAAGTACAAACTGGTAGTTCCTTAAGGAAAGCCTAAATAGAGACCATTGTATTCTCCATTAGGAACAATAAATATGTGAGATGTTCAAATCAAAAGCAATGACTTCTGTGCATTCAATACATGTGTCTCTAAAATAAGATGTCACATAATCTGTGTCTATTTGTATTCATTAAGAATATAGGCTCTTATATAAGTTTAGGTGAGGTGATAAAAAACAATCTTCCATAAATGAGATTCAAGTCCTTGTATGAACAAGGAAAGGAAGGGAGAGGGAGAGGGAGAGAGAAAGAAAGTGGGTTGAGACAGAGAAGTGTAGGGAGAGTAGGAAGGGGAAAGCAAGAGTGAAAGGGCTGTAGAGGGACAGGGAGAGGGAAGATGGAGAGGGAGAGGGAAGGGAGAGTGAGGGAGAAGGAAGGGGAGATGCTTTGTTATCTCAGTGCAAATTTGTGGTGCTTTATGCTTTGTTTTATCTGTGCCACAAGTGTGAAAGTGTATATTTGTTGTTAAATTGACCCAGTCTGTTATATGATTATAAGAAATCACAACTTCTTAACATTCACCTACTCCCTGGGAATACAAATTTTGTTTTTGCTTGCCTAACCACTATCTGAGATCCTTGTGACCTTGAGATTTGAACATATCCATAAACATCAGCCCAGGTGGATAGTGGTCTTCTTTACAACCACTACTCCAAACTCAGTCTTCATAATGCGGCGTGAGACAATGTTTATAGTGGGTAAGCCAGATAGTAAGATTATAATTTTGATTCTTGAACTCATTCTTAGTGTGTTGATTTCAAACACTGGGCTGATATAAATCACACAGCCCTACAGTGTAGAGCTTCTAGAATACATGTACTGCATCTGGAAGAAATGTAGTGCCCATATCTTGCACATTTACTACTCCATTTCACATCATCTGTGGCTGGTGGCAGCAGTTTTGTGTCTAAGTCAACTTCATGAATAGGAAGTGAAGAGAAGAGTGGGCCTTGTTTTAATTCAGGATGTGTTAGTCTTGGTGAGTAAAGGATTTTTATGTGTAACAGCCTGATCGCTTTGGTGGCCATAGGAATGACAGCGAAACTTGGAAGTGGTCAAACCACAGTGATTAGTTTCAGAAACAGACAGCATCACACAGTTTACAACCTCAGACTAGTAACTGTGGATGAGGTATCTGGGCCTACCCTATCCCCAGGGAGAGGTTCATAAGTTTATAGTACTTCTCTATGCATTCCATTGTTGAGGATTTCATTTTCAATACAGCAACAGATTATGTGTGACAAACTGGATTTTTCTTTCTGTTCATTAATGATACAATAATAATATATCACCAAATCATTCCCTACAAACCTTTCCAGAGAAATAGTGTAATTGACAACAGGCTCAGACAAAAAATACCAAACTCTTAGAATTTCTGGAAACACAGGCCCAAATGAAGCCAGAAAAGGAAGGAAGACTGAAGTAAGTAAATACGTGATAGTTGAAAGCCCAAATGGTATCCCATGTCAGAAAGCATCACGAACCTTTTAGGAAATTATGACCTCACCTCATTCTCCAGATGAGACAACAGTGTATAATCAGGAACTATTTGTTAGGGGAGAAAAGTCAGAGAATTAAACAAGCCATTTTAAGGAAACAAGAGAAATATTTCATTAGTCTACTGAAAAACTTAATAAAAACAAAGAGAGAATAAAAAAATATTAAACAGAATTTCTTAAGCTGATAAATACATTCAGCAAAATCAAAAAATGTGATAGAAGAGAACAATAGCAAGGTAGATCAACAAAAGAAAGATGAATGTTCTTAGAGACAGGCTATTTAAAATACACAATTGAAGGAGAACAATAATGAAGAAGTTGACAAAGGCTTATTGCTTCTTTGAAAAAGTATAGAAGAGCAAATATTTGCACTATTGCAATTCAAGAACCAGTTGAGAAGGACAAAAATGTAGGAAGCTATTTCAAATAAATTATAATGTTAAAACTCCCCAACATAGAGAAAGACACAAATATCAAGGTACAGGGTATCAAAATTAACCATTCACAAGTAAGCAAAACCAAGTCTGCCTGAAGCCACAGTATAATGAAGCTCTCACAGGTGAAAGATAAAGAGAAGATTCTCAAGCCTTCAAAAGCATAGTAACAAATAAAAGTAAGTTTAACACTGCTGCCCTGAGATGGGTTTTCAGCACAAACATAGAAGCAGCAGTGCTGTTGAATTTCACAATAGTGAAGAAGAAGAAGGACAACAACAACAACAACAAGAACAGCAGCAAAAACAAAACCTGTAAGACAAAGAGCTCTCCGTTGCAATGAAGGAAGAATAAGGATTTCCCTAGGGAAACAAATATGACAGAATGTATCAACACTGACATTATATAAGAAATACCATAGTGAAATTTTCACTTGGAAATATATATATACAAATACACACTGTATTTATTGTGTATTGTGTATCCACACATATAAATATACGTATGTATATTCATATATATATATATATATATATATATATAAAGAAGGGGTTTAATTATGACATTCTGATACATTTGTATGTATATTTATTGTATTTTACCCCTATATTTCTTATGACTATCCAGTCTCTCATTTTTGTTTATTTCTATATTTGTATAATTTTTAGGTTAATTTGCTATTATTTAAAGGTATTTGACCAAGAAGAATCTAAATTCTGACACCCTGGACCACCAGCCTGTACAAAGCGTCTTTACAACACATTACAATGAGAAAACAGGAGGGCTCCTGCACCTCAGATGGCAGCTCCAAACCTGCTTTGGAGACACAAAACAACTGGTGAGAAAATGAGTGGTACGCGGTATGCCCACAGCTACCCTTGGGATAAACCAGCATAGCCCCCTGGACAGACTGAACTCTTCCCCAAAATAAAAAAAGAAGAAGAAGAAACAAGGAACTGAAAAGGAACACACAGCAGAGGGGATAGGGTTCTCTGAGCACATCGGAGAAGGGAGGAGGGGCAAGGAGCTTATCTCCATGTGAACATTCAGTAAACAAAGACTGGAAAGGCAGAAGGGCCAACAGTGGGCAGGTGATAAGCCGCTGCCTGAAATAGGGCAGATAGCTATCCACAAAGCTCATCTCCTGAGCCAGTGAGTAACATCCAAAGTCAAGCAACGTTTCAAAATTGAAAAACAGTCAGCAAAGCAGCATAACAAGCTGACAGCAGAGAGCCCACGGATGGATCTCTGACCTTGCCCCAAAGAAAAGGTGTGAAGCAAACAAACAAGCCCCCAGTAAACAAACACAGTGAAAACCCAACTCCAAAGCAGGATGGCTAGTGGGCCACAGAGCTGATCTCTGAAGCTGAGGACAAGCCACACTTCATTGTGGGTAGAGCTAACTAAGCAGCTGCCACTGAAAGACAGGGGAAAAAAAACTGGTGAGTCTCCCTAACCACCTGGCAAAACTTAGACAGAGCTTCTGCTTACATACCAAAACCAGGACTGGATGCAGAAAGAGTAATGCCACAATTACTAAGACTGAAATTCTATTGTTCTTGAACCTGGAATTTTATTTATGTGTTTGTATGTTTATTTTGTTCCCTGTTTGTGTGTCCACCACCTCTCCCAGTTGATTTCTTAGGTACTCTCTTTTTCTTTCCTTTTCTTTTTTTTTTTTTTCTTTCTTTCTTTGTTTTGTTAGGTCTACTGTTGTAAGTTAGCTAATACTAAATTACACACAGACCAGGAACAGAAACATCACAAAGTGCAGTGGTGGGAAGACAAAAAAGACATGGAAATCTTTTTCCCCCGTAAATAAATCAATACAGGATTCAGAGGGAATTGAAGAAAACGGATACCCCGTTCCAGACTCCAACAAAACAAAGACAAACAAACCCAAGGAACACAAGAAAGCCCACAAGAATATTCTGAAAGAAGAAATCCTGGAAGTAATCACTAGAATTTCATGGAAATGTTACTAGACAAGGTCAAACAAAACATACAGGAGACACTCAAGAAATTCCAAGACAACAAAAATAAAGAATATGAGCAGACACAAAAATGAATAAATAAAGTCATAGGAGCCCTAAATAAATACCAAAGTGAAACAGACAACACCATAAATAGAGAGATAAATGAATTAAGAACAATAATTAACATATTAAAGAGGAAGTGACCCATGATAATGAAAAACTCAAAAAAAAAAGAAACAGAAATACAAAACAAAATGGAAAGCAGCTCCAGCAGACTGGAACAAGCAGAAGACAGACGCTCAGAACTTGAAGATGAAATGGAAATTAAAGTAAAAACGGAAGAACTATTACTCAGACAACTTAAAGCCTCTGAAAGGATTATGCAAGAACTCACTGATTCCATCAAAAGACCAAACCTGAGAATCATGGGCATTGAAGAAGGAGAAAAGGTGTAAGCAAAAGGAATTTGTAATATTTTCAATGAAATCATAACAGAAAATTTCCCAAATTTAGAGCAAACTATACTCATTCAGGCACAGGAAGCCTCCGGGACACCAAACAGACATGACCAAAATAGAACTACTCCATGACATATTATTGTTAAAACAACAAGCACAGAGAATAGAGAAAGAGTATTGAATGCTGTAAGAGAGAAAAAACAGGTAACATACAAAGGTAAACCCATCAAAATCACACCAGATTTCTTAATGGAAACTTGAAAAACAAGAAGAGCATGGAATGAGGCATTCCGGTCACTGAATGAAAATGATTCCAACCCTAGGATACTCTACCCAGCAAAACTATCATTCAAAATAGATGGAGCAATGAAAGTCTTCCATGATAAGCAGAAACTAAAACAATATATGACCACCAAGCCATCACTACAAAAGATTCTTCAAGGAATTTGGCACACAGAAAACGAAAGCAAACAGAGCCATGCGAGGACAGGCCATACCAGACCACAGGAGAAGAAATGACAAGGAATCAGAGAGTAACATTGATTCAGCTGCACACAATCAAACCCTTAAACAAAAAAAAAAACAAATAAATGACAGAAATCACTGCATACCTATCAATGCTAGCATTGAATGTTAATGGACTTAATTCCCCCATCAAAAGACACTGTTTGGCAAACTGGATTAAAAAGGAAGATCCAACAATCTGCTGCCTTCAGGAGACCCACCTCATCCACAGAAATAAGCACTGGCTCAGAGTGAAAGGCTGGAAGAAGATTTACCAAGACTATGGTCCCCGATCACAGGCAGGGGTTGCATTACATATCTCAGAAAAAGTAGACTTCAAACTTACATTGATCAAACAAAATAAAGAAGGACACTCCATACTAATAAAAGGGGAAATAAACCAAAAGGAAACAACAATTATCAACCTATATGCACCAACATCAGTGTACCCAATTTCATCAAACATACTCTGAAGGACCTAAAAGCATATACAGACTCAAACACAGTGGTAATGGGAGACTTTAATACCCCCTATCACCAATAGATAGGTCATCCAAACAAAAAATCAATAAAGAAATTCTAGAAATAAATCATACTACAGTTCAAATGGACTTAGCTGATGTCTATAGGATATTTCATCCAACTTCCACACACTATATGTTCTTCTCAGCAGCCCATGGAACTTTTTCCAAAACTGATCATATCTTAGGGCACAAAGCAAGCCTCAGCAAATATAAGAAAATAGAAATAATCCCATGCATTCTATCTGGCCACAATGCATTAAAACTAGAACTCAACAGCAAAAACAACAGTAGAAAGGATACAAACAATTGGAAGCTGAACAACACATTACTCTATGATCAATGGGTCATTGAGGAAATTGAAAGGTTCCTGGAAGTTAATGAAAATGAAAACATGACCTGCCAGAACCTATGGGACACAGAAAAGGCAGTGTTAAGAGGAAAGTTTATAGCCATGAGGGCATATATTAAAAGGACAGAAAGTTCTAAAATCAATGACCTAATGCTACATCTCAAACTCCTAGAACAACAAGAACATGCAAAATCCAAAACAAGCAGAAGGAGAGAGATAATAAAAATAATGGCGGAAATTAATGAAATAGAAACAAACAAAAAAATACAAAGAAATGAGACAAAAGGCTGGTTCTTTGAAAAAGTAAACAAGATTGGCAGACCCCTGGCAAACCTGACTAAAATGAGGAGAGAAAAAACCCTAATCAGTAAAATCAGAAATGCAAAAGAGGAGAGAATGCAAAAGAGGTGTTAGTGAGGATGTGGGTAAAAAGTAACACTCGTACACTAAAGATGGGAATACAAGCTAATACAACCACTCTGGAAAATGACATGGAGGCTAGTTAAAAAAACAAATATGGATCTGCCATATGATCCAGCAACCTCACTCCTAGGGATATACCCACAGGAATGTGACTCAAGTTATTCCAGAGGCAGCTGCACATCCATGTTTATTGCTGCACTATTCACTGTAGCCAAGTTATGGCAACAGCCAAGATACCCCACTACTGATAAATGCATTAAGAAAATGTGATATTTTTTCACAATGGAATTTTACTCAGCCATGAAGAAAACTGAAATCTTATCATTCACAAGTAAATGGATGGAACTGAAGAACATCATTCTTAGCGAGGTTACCCCAGGTCCAGAAGACCAAATGCATGTTCTCCCTCTATGTGGACTTAGATCTAGGAAAAGGCAGTAATGTTGAATTTGTATCACATGCTAAAGGGAGAGCACATACAGGAGGAATGGGGATAGGTAGAAAAACCCAAAACTTGAAAGTGTTTGATGCCCCCACTGCAGAAGAACTAACACATAACCTGAAAGCAACAGAAGCCAATATGGGAAGGTGACCAGGAAGTAGTGAAGAGGTCAGGTAGAGGTGAATCAGTTCAAGTGGTAACACACTTGTGCATGGAAGCAATGCTAGGAATCTGTCTGTATAGCTATCCTTATCTCAACTAGCAAAAATGCAGTGTCTTTCTTATTATTGCTTACCTCTTCTCTTCAACAAAATTGGACAAAAGGGCAAAACAGATTCAAGCAAATCCCAAAACAAATAGAATGACAGAAGTAATAAAAAGAAGAGCTGAAATCAATGAAATAGAAACCAAAACGACAATACAAAGAATTAATAAAACAAAAACTTGGTTCTTTGAAAAAATAAACAACATCGACAGACCCCTGGCAAACCTGACTCAAATGAGGACAGAAAAAATCCCAAATTAGTACAATCAGGAATGCAAAAGGGGAGACAACAACAAACACCATGGAAGTCCAGGAAATCATCAGACACTACTTTGAGAACCTATATACAAATAAATTTGAAAATCTTAAAGAAATGGGCAGATTTCTGGATACAGATGATTGCACAAAACTGAACCAAGAGGGTATTAATCACCTAAAGAGATGTATAACGCAAAATGAAACTGAAGCAGCAATTAAGAGGCTCCCCAAAAAGAAAATTCCACGGCCTGATGGATTCTCTGCTGAATTCTATCAGAGCTTTAAATAAGAACTGATACCAACCAACCCTCCTTAACCTGTTCCATGAAATAGAAAGGGAAGGAAAACTGCCTAACACATTTTATGAAGCCAATATGACATTTATCCCAAAACCAGGCAAAGACACCTCCACAATGGAGAACTATAAGCCAAACTCCTTAATGAGCATTGATGCAAAAATCCTCAATAAAATAATGGCAAACCAAATTCAACAATACATCAAAAAGATCTTTCACCATGAACTAGTAGGCTTCATCTCAGGAATGCAGGGGTGGTTCAACATACAAGAACCAATAAACATAATAAACCAAATTAACAGAAGCAAAGACAAAAACCACTTCATCATCTCAATAGATGCAGAAAAATCATTTGATAAGATCCAACACCATTTCATGATAAAAGCTCTAAGAAAACTAGAACTAGAAGGGAAGTACCTCAACACTATAAAAGCTACATATGACAAACTTACAGTAAGCATTATACTTAATGCAGAAAAACTGAAACCATTCCCTCTAAAACCAGGAACAAGACAAGCATGCCCACTATCTCCACTCCTATTCAACATAGTACTGGAATTCCTAGCCAGAGCAATTAGGCAAGAAGGAATAAAAGGAATACAAATAGGAAAGAAACTGTCAAAATATACCTATTTGCAGATGACATGATCCTATACCTTAAAGACCCAAAAAACTCTACTCAAAAGCTCCTAGACACCATCAATAGCTATAGCAAGGTAGCAGGAAATAAAATCACTTAGAAAAATCATTAGCTTTTCTATACACTAATAATGAACAAACTGAGAAAGAATGTATGAAAACAATTCCATTTACAATAGCCTCAAAAAAATTCAAATACCTAAGTTTAAACCTAACAAAGGATGTGGTCAGCCTCTACAAGGAAAACTGTAAACTTCTGAAGAAAGAGATTGAGGAAAGCTATAGAAAGTGGAGAGATCACCCATGCTCATGGATTGGTAGAATCAACATAGTAAAAATGTCTATACTCCCAAAAGTAATCTACATGTTTAGTGTAATTCCCATCAAAATTCCAATGACATTTATTAAAGAGACTGAAAATCTACTGCTAAATTTATATGTAAACACAAGAGGCAACATAGAAAAATCATTAGCATTTCTATACACTAACAATGAGCAAACTGAAAAAGAATGTATGAAAACAATTCCATTTACAGTAGCCCCAAATAAAATCAAATACCTAGGTGTAAACCTAACAAAAGATGTGAAAGACCTCTACAAGGAAAACTATACACTTCTGAAGAAAGAGATTGAGGAAGACTATAGAAAGTGGAGAAATCTCCCATGCTCATGGATTGGTAGAATCAACATAGTAAAAATGTTGATACTCCCAAAAGTAATCTACATGTTTAATGCAATTCCTATCAAAATTCCAATGACATTCATTAAAGAGATTGAAAAATCTACTGTAAAATTTATATGGAAACACAAGAGGCCATGAATAGCCAAGGCAATACTCAGTCAAAAGAACAATGCAGGAGGTATCACAATACCTGACTTCAAACTATATTACAAAGCAATAACAATAAAAACAGCATGGTACTGGCACAAAAACAGACATGAAGACCAGTGGAACAGAATAGAGGACCCAGATATGAAGCCATAAAACTATAAGCAACTTATCTATGACAAAGGAGCTAAAAATTTACGATGGAGAAATAGCAGCCTCTTCAACAAAAACTGCTGGGAAAACTGGTTAGCAGTCTGCAAAAAACTGAAACTAGATCCATGTATATCACCCTATACCAAGATTAACTCAAAATGGATCAAGGATCTTAATATCAGACCCCAAACTTTTAAGTTGATACAAGAAAGAGTGGGAAATACTCTGGAGTTAGTAGGTATAGGTAAGAACTTTCTCAATGAAACCCCAGCAGCACAGCAACTAAGAGATAGCATAGATAAATGGGACCTCATAAAACTAAAAAGCTTCCGTTCATCAAAAGAAATGGTCTCTAAACTGAAGAGAACACCCACAGAGTGGGAGAAAATATTTGCCAACTATACATCAGACAAAGGACTGACAACCAGAATATACAGGGAACTTAAAAAACTAAATTCTCCCAAAACTAATGAACCAATAAAGAAATGGGCACGTGAACTAAACAGAACTTTCTCAAAAGAAGAAATTCAAATGGCCAGAAAACACATGAAAAAATGCTCACCATCTCTAGCAATAAAGGAAATGCAAATTAAAACCACACTAAGATTCCACCTCACCCCTGTTAGAATAGCCATCATCAGCAACACCATCAACAACAGGTGTTGGCGAGGATGCGGGAAAAAAGGAACCCTCTTACACTGTTGGTGGGAATGTAGACTAGTACAACCACTCTGGAAAAAAATTTGGAGGCTACTTAAAAAGCTGGACATCGATCTACCATTTGATCCAGCAATACCACTCTTGGGGATATACCCAAAAGACTGTTACTCCAGAGGCACCTGCACATCCATGTTTATTGCGGCACTATTCACAATAGCCAAGTTATGGAAACAGCCAAGATGCCCCACCACTGATGAATGGATTAAGAAAATGTGGTATCTATACACAATGGAATTTTATGCAGCCATGAAGAAGAACGAAATGTTATCATTCGCTGGTAAATGGATGGAATTGGAGAACATCATTCTTAGTGAGGTTAGCCTGGCCCAAAAGACCAAAAATCGTATGTTCTCCCTCATACGTGGACATTAGATCAAGGGCAAACACAACAAGGGGATTGGACTATGAGCACATGATATAAGCGAGAGCACAATAGGGAGGGGTGAGGATAGGTAAGACACCTAAAAAACTAGCTAGCATTTGTTGCCCTTAACCAGAGAATCTAAAGCAGATACATTAAAAGCAACTGAGGCCAATAGGAAAAGGGAATCAGGAACTAAAGAAAAGGTTAGATCAAAAAGAATTAACCTAGAAGGTAACACACATTCACAGGAAATCAATGTGAGTCAGTGCCCTGTATAGCTATCCTTATCTCAACCAGCAAAAACCCTTGTCCCTTCCTGTTATTGCTTATACTCTCTCTACAACAAAATTAGAAATAAGGGCAAAATAGTTTCTGCTGGGTATTGGGGGGGGGATAGGGAGGAGGCGGAGTGGGTGGTAAGGGATGGGGTAGGGGCAGGGGGGAGAAATGAACCAAGCCTTGTATGCACATATGAATAATTAAAGAAAAATAAAAAAATAAAACACAAGAGGCCACAAATAGCCAAGGCAATACTCAGTCAAAAGAACAATACTTGAGGTATCACAATACCCAACTTCAAACTATATTACAAAGCAATAGCAATAAAAACAGCATGGTACTGGCACAAAAACAGACATGAAGACCAGTGGAACAGAATAGAGGACCTGGATATGAAGTCACACAACTATAACCAACTTGTCTTTTACAAAGGTGCTAAAAATATATGATGGAAAACAGACAGCCTCTTCAACAAAACTGCTGGGAAAACTGGTTAGCAATCTGCAAAAAACTGAAACTAGATCCATATATATCACCATATACCAATATTAACTCAAAATAGATCAAGGATCTTAATATCAGACCTCAAACTCTAAAGCTGATACAGGAAAGGGTAGGAAATAGTCTGGAATTAGTAGGTATAGGTAAGAACTTTCTCAATGGAACCCCAGCAGCACAGCAATTAAGAGATAGCAGAGATAATAGGGACTTCATAAAACCAAAAAGCTTCAGCTCAACAAAAGAAATGGTCTCTAAACTGAAGAGAACACCCACAGAGTGGGAGAAAATATTTGCCACCTACACATCAGACAAAGGACTGATAACCAGAATATATAGGGAACTTAAAAAGCTAAATTCTCCCAAAATTACTGAACCAATAAAGAAATGGGCACGTGAACTAAACAGAACTTTCTCAAAAGAAGAAATTCAAATGGCTAAAAAACACATGAAAAAATGCTCAGCATCTCTAGCAATAAAGGAAATGCAAATTAAAACCACACTAAGATTCCACCTCACCCCTGTTAGAATAGCCATCATTAGCAACACCATTAACACCAAGCGCTGGCAAAAAAGGAACCCTCTTACACTGCTGGTGGGAATGTAAACTAGTACAACCACTCTGGAAAAAAATTTGGAGGCCACTTAAAAAGCTAAACATTAATCTACCATATGATCCGGCAATACCACTTTTGGGGATATACCCAAAAGACTGTGACACAGGTTACTCCAGAGGCACCTGCACACCCATGTTTATTGCAGTACTATTCACAATAGCCAAGTTATGGAAACAGCCAAGATGTCCCAGTACTGAAGAATGGATTAAGAAAATGTGGTATTTATACACAATGGATTTTTATGCAGCCATGAAGAAGAACGAAATGTTATCATTCGCTGGTAAATGGATGGAATTGGAGAACATCATTCTGAGTGAGGTTAGCCTGGCTCAAAAGACCAAAAATCGTATGTTCTCCCTCATATGCGGACATTAGATCAAGGGCAAACACAACAAGGGGATTGGACTATGAGCACATGATATAAGCGAGAGCACACAAGGAAGGGGTGAGGATAGGTAAGACACCTAAAAAACTAGCTAGCATTTGTTGCCCTTAACGCAGAGAAACTAAAGCAGATACCTTAAAGCAACTGAGGCCAATAGGAAAAGGGGAACAAGTACTAGAGAAAAGGTTAGATCAAAAAGAATTAACCTAGAAGGTAACACCCACGCACAGGAAATCAATGTGAGTCAATGCCCTGTATAGCTATCCTTATCTCAACCAGCAAAAACCCTTGGTCCTCCCTATTATTCCTTATACACTCTCTTCAACAAAATTAGAGATAAGGGCAAAATAGTTTCTGTGGGTATGTGGGGGTAGAGGGAGTGGATCGGGTGGGTAAGAGGGGGGTAGGGGAAGGGGGGAGACATGACCCAAACATTGTATGCACACATGAATAAAAAAAAAAGAATTTGCCTCACTCCTCTTAGAATGGCTATCATCAAGAACACAAAACAACAAATGTTGGTGAGAATGGGAATGTGAAAAGAAAATGTAAACTGTTCCTTGGTTGTACTAAATTAGTGCAACCATGCAGAAAGCAGTGTGGAGGTAACTCAATAAACTAATAAGAGAACTATCATAAGATCCAGCAATACCACTCGTGGGCATATATTCAAATGATTGTATATCAGGATACAATAAACACACTTGCGCACCCATGTTTAATGCAGTGTTATTCACAATGGCCAAGCTATGGAAACAACTCCAGTTCTCTACATCTGAGGAAAGGATTAAGAAAATGTGGTATTTACACAGCATGGATATTTTTCAGTCATACAAAAGAATAAGACATTTTTGTGCAGGTAAATGGATGGAACTGGAGAGCATAATGTTATGCAAAGTAAGCCACATTCAGAAAGATACAGGTCACATGTTTTCTCTAACACATGGAACATAGGTCCAAATACAAATACTAGCAAGCACTATGTATATTCAATATACATATAGCATCATTCAAATGTGGGAGTGTTAGAAGGCACTAGGGAGGAGGGAAAGGAGAAGAGAATGATAGAGCATGAATAATATTAAAATATTTTGCATCTGTGTAGGAAAAAGACACAATGAAACACACCCTGAAAACTGCTGAACAATAAAGGGTAATGGATAAAGGACAAGGAAAAGTAATAAGGAGGCTAGTCTGATTAAATTATGATA
The DNA here is from genome assembly GCF_047511655.1 of Castor canadensis. NCBI lineage: Eukaryota > Metazoa > Chordata > Mammalia > Rodentia > Castoridae > Castor > Castor canadensis. The sequence goes on from NC_133391.1 coordinate 10,081,969, forward strand.
TGCTTGGAGACGGAATACCAAGGCAAGCACCCCTCTTCCACTTATATGGAAATGTCACATTGAAACTCCATATAAACCTATTAAAAATAATGATAAAATGTAGAAAAGAAATATCTTGAATTTCAAATAGCATTATGATTTTATCATATTCACATAGCCATAAATAAAGAAATCTGTCATGTTCACTAAGCCAATATTGCAGAAGACACTCACAGGAATCCCACTCACAGATGAAGAAGAAATATGGTCAAAATCAATAGAGTCAGGGAAAGACTAAATCCCATGAGAAGAATATACAATCAAATGAGAATGAAGGAAGAATCACAGATGGTGAATTTCATAAAGTACAAAACTCCAAGTTGAATAAGTGGGAAATAAAGAGATGTGAAAGTAATGAAGTGGAATATAAAATAACAATATAAATAATCAATGAAAAAAGTTGGAACTTTACAAGATAAACAAGATTGACAATCCCTTACTCATTCTTATCACCCCCATAAAAGAGAGAGAAGAATCTAGTAAATAAAATGAAATGTGAAAAAGTGGATATTCGAATTTTGGATACCACTGAAATCCAGAGGACCAATAAGGGATATTTTGAAAGGTGTATTAAAATGAATTTGAAAATTGACAAAATGGATAAATTTCTAGGCATGTGAGACCAAACTAATTGATAGAATAGAATCTAAAAAACCCAAACAGATTTACACTGTGCAATGATATGATGTGTTAACAGAACTTCCCAACAAAGTAACACCCTGGACTAGATTGATTCACTGCTAAATTCTCCCAGAACTTAAACAAAAGAAAGAACACCAAGGGTTCTCAAACTATCTTGTAAATTGAAAAGGAAAGAATGACCTGAATACATCCTACCAATACAGTGTTAACCTGATAACAAAACCAGAAAAGGACAAAACAAAAAAGGAAATAATACAAAAATATCCTTGAAACATAGACACAAAAATTGTCTAAAAATTACAAATAGTAATCAACAAAACATTTGAGAAGCAAAACTAGCAATGCTACATTCAAACTGACTCAAAAATATAGTACACAGTCATAGTGCCAAAAGACAGCATGCAGTAGAATAAAGACTATCATTAACATAACACCAGAATTTAATATCCTTCTAGAATTTCTTAGTCTATTATATATACAATAAACTAGTAGTAAAGAAAGAATGAAAAGTAAGAAGTAGGTCACATTATTTTGCAGAAAATGAGTGTGTTCACCTGGAAATTCAAATGAATATATATAGAATATATATAGACAGAGAGGTTGCACAATCAATACTGAGGTACCATAGCCAAACAAAGAGAAAATATTCAATTGCCAATTACTCAAAGAAGAAACAATCACATAAAGCCTGAGGGGGAAATAGGAATACGGTAGCAATAGACATAAGTACAATATAACTGGCTCCTTACCAACCAGAAAACCTTACCCAGGAACAACAAATTATTTTTTAAAAATTATAGATTTCAATGTTTATGAACAAGTTTTATTAATAGAACTTGTTCAAAGGAAAAGTTGCTCAAAGATGTGAAAATATCCATCTACATAAGTGATTTATAGATTCGTGGTAATGTCTTCAAAATTAATGATATTCCACAAACTTACCACAAATGCTTTTGTAAGTTTCATCTTAAAGAAGTGTTGGAAGTTTTTGAAGATAAATAATCTTTACTCTAACATAAATTGTATGAAATATTTATATGTACTGAAACATAACATGGTACCCGTTAAATAAGTATAATTTACTTTTTATGCATCAGTTACACAATAACATCAAGAAAATATGTAAAAGATGAAAAATCTGACATTATTCAAAGTAGTAGCAAAACAATCGCAAAAAGTTCACAAACTTCACTGAATTCCTGGAAGCCCAAGAATTCAGTGAATTCTGCCCATTTTTTGAACAAAAGATGAACACTGAGAATGCACTACCAGATTCCATGAATTAATGTAAAATTTTGGGGATGAAACTGCATGACAGCCAGGCAGCAGAGGCTCAGGCCTGTGATCCTAGCTACTCAGGAGGCAGAAATCACTAGTACTCAGTTTGACTCAGCTCTGGAAAGCAGTTCATGAGACTCTTTCTTTTTTTTGTTTGTTTGTTTTTTTTTTTTTGCTATACCATAATCATTTTTTTTATTCATATGTACATACAATGCTTGGGTCATTTCTCCCTCATGCCCCCACCACCTCCCTTACCACCCACTCCGCCCCTCCCTCTCCCCCCAAACCCCTTGATACCTGGCAGAAACTATTTTGCCCTTATCTCTAATTTTGTTGTAGAGAGAGTATAAGCAATAATAGGAAGGAACAAGGGTTTTTGCTGGTTGAGATAAGGATAGCTATACAGGGAGTTGACTCACATTAATTTCCTGTGCATGTGTGTTACGTTCTAGGTTAATTCTTCTTGATCTAACCTTTTCTCTAGTTCCTGGTCCCCTTCTCCTATTGGCCTCAGTTGCTTTTAAGGTATCTGCTTTAGTTTCTCTGCGTTGAGGGCAACAAATGCTAGCTAATTTTTTAGGTGTCTTACCTATACTCACCTCTCCCTCGTGTGCTCTCGCTTTTATCTTGTGATCAAAGTTCAATCCCCTTGTTGTGTTTGTCCTTAATCTTATGTCCACATATGAGGGAGAACATACGATTTTTGGTCTTTTGGGCCAGGCTAACCTCACTCAGAATGATGTTCTCCAATTCCATCCATTTACCAGCGAATGATAACATTTCATTCTTCTTCATGGCTGCATAAAATTCCATTGTGTATAAACACCACATTTTCTTGATCCATTCGTCAGTAGTGGGGCATCTTGGCTGTTTCCATAACTTGGCTGTTGTGAATAGTGCCACAGTAAACATGGGTGTGCAGGTGCCTCTGGAGTAACCTGTGTCACAGTCTTTTGGGTATATCCCCAAGAGTGGTATTGCTGGATCAAATGGTAGCTCAATGTTTAGCTTTTTAAGTAGCCTCCAAATTTTTTTCCAGAGTGGTCGTACTAGTGTACATTCCCACCAGTTGTTGGTGGTGTTGCTAATGATGGCTATTCTAACAGGGGTGAGGTGGAATCTTAGTGTGGTTTTAATTTGCATTTCCTTTATTGCTAGAGAAGGTGAACATTTTTTCATGTGTTTTTTGGCCACTTGAATTTCTTCTTTTTTTTTTTTAGTTTTTTTTTTCATTTTTCTTTTATTATTCATATGTGCATACAAGGGTTGGTTCATTTCTCCCCACTGCCCCCACCCCCTCCCTTACCACCCACTCCGCCCCCTCCCTCTTCCCCCCAATACCCAGCAGAAACTATTTTGCCCTTATTTCTAATTTTGTTGTAGAGAGAGTATAAGCAATAACAGGCTCAGGCCTGTGATCCTAGCTACTCAGGAGGTAGAAATCACTAGTACTCAGTTTGACTCAGCTCTGGAAAGCAGTTCATGAGACTCTTTCTTGAAAAAACACATAAACAAAAGAAAGAGCTGTGGAGTCACTGAAACTGTAGGCCCTATGTTCAAGTAATAGTATGGAAAAAAAACAGGTTATTTGCATAATTGCAAACACACACACCAATGGAAGATTGAAATGCCTCAACTATCCCATGCATTTACAATCAACTGATTCACAAGTATGTGGCAAAATGACACATACTTGAAGAAATGACAGTATATTTAATCAGTGCTGGGGGAAAACTAAATACTTGAAACTGGACCCCATTCCTCACCTAATACAAAAATAAACACAAAATTGAATCCCTCTAGTTCAACACCATAAAGTAAGAAACCATTAGAAAAAAATAAGGAAACATTTCAAAACAAGGGATTAGACAACAAATTTCAGGAAAACATTTAAAACACAGAAATCCAATGAAAATTAAAAAGGATCATATTAAGTGGAGAAGTTACTTCAGAGCAAAGGAAAAAATCACAGAGAGAAGAGACACCTACAGAATGAGGAATCGTTTTCCACAATCTTTCATTTAAAAGGAAACTCATATCAAGAGTATGTCACGAACTCGGTTAGAATCCCCCAAGTAGTTCAATTTAGAGGCAATGATCAGTTCGAATTATCTGTAAAGAAGACATATATTTGTGCAGGAATTTAGTGCGGACTAATTTAGCTTGCTCTCAGGGAATTTAAAATCATTACCACGATGAAATACAAATTCTCCTCAGTTAGAAGAGCTACAAGCTACCATACAAAAAGTCATAAAGTTATAATACCCAATATAACTTGACTACAACCTCCCACCCCCACAGCAAAAATACAATTGCGATAGTCCATGTATCAATGCAACACCTTCATGGAATAAGATATTCCTTACTCTACTCAACTAGTAACACACTTAACATTTCTCTTCTCTAAGTCTAGGAGAGTCAGACCAGATTCCTAGAATACAGATTTCAAATTTTTCTAATTTTAAAGTAGCAAAGGACTACTATAAGCAAAACATTAAATGTGTGACAAATGCATAAGTAGCTATACTCAAATATGATTTATAAAATAGTGGGAGAAAAAAAGTATCCCTGGGAAAAATTTGAATACAAACAAAGGTAAGCAGACAAACATCTAGGCACACAATAAGAGTGATGTTCTGATACCTTCCACAGCAGGGAAGAAACTCAAATTCCTACCCCATCATCCCTGCTCCCAAATGTGTGCTGATACCAAACACTCGCTACAACAGCACTTGAAAACTGATGCAAGGAATCACTGCTTGCAATCAAGTTTTCACTGCTAATACGGCTGTAAATGCATTGCTAGAATTCCATGGAATTCTGCCTTAACTATTTATTAATTGGACCCTCTGCTGCAGACCTGGCATTTGTTCATAGCCAAAACCTGAGCACAGATATGTGTCTACGTGAAGCAGTAATAAATTGGAGGGGAAAAATCTCACAGGGTTTATCATTTATTTCTGGCTATGCTTGCATTTCCAGATTTGACAAAGAATACCAGCATGACACACATCATATTTGAAACAGTAACTGGATGTCTACAGTCATAAGAGTTTTCATGACCATGGGCACAAGTACAGAACTTCTCTGTAGGGACATTACTAGATACATTTGTGAGTAAAGAAATCTTATCACACCATGAGCTACAAGAAAGGGAACTTGTTCTAGTCTCTCACTACAGAACACATGCAATTGACTTGGATTCCTTTTCTAACGATGATCTCTTGAGGTAGCTTTCAGCCCAGGTTGAAGGAGTCCCAGAGATGGTGGAGCAAATGCATAGATTTCAGTCTTATTAGGGAAAAAAGAAAAAGAAAAAAATGGAATATATTTGTTCCTGTTGAAAGAAAAGTACACCATAAACCACAAAATAAATTAGGGATGTTTCTGGAAGGTAGAAGAGGAAGGGCCATGTAGGGGTTATTATCAACATTGCTCTATGCATTCACAGATCACTTTGGCAGTATTTATCCAGAAATCAAATACAAACATGTAATATAAAGTCATTACTTACTTTGCAGAAACTCCTTTCATGGCAGGATCATTGTGTCTGTCATCTTTGACAAAAGAATAAAGAGGGAAAAACCCTGCAATCACTACATCTCCATCTTTGTATATACTGTGTTTAAGGTCAGGAAAGCAGTCTCGATTAGAAAATGAACTGAGATGGAGGGGAAGCTGGAGGAGAAGGAAAAGAAAAATCAAAGGGAACATGTCTAGAAATGTACAATTCTGAGTAGAGGCTTAGCCTACAGTGTCAGGCAGGTATATTTGTTTCCTATGTGCCTCTGTATATATGTGTTTATGTCAACTGGAAAGTCCATTCTAATTCCCCAATTTCTTTCAGCCCAGTGTCTTCCATTCCCATGGAGGAATCTGGAAATATTTGTGCCTGGGGTTCTGCATCTGAGGTCCTGCATCCATGAGATAAACATGAGTTGGAAAATAAGTCTGAGGATCCTCCTTTCCAACCCAGGTGCTACAATTTCATCCAAGCCCACAGATGGTAAGGCCCCAGGGATGAATTAACCTTTCTTAGAGTTCTTCTGAAGTATGCATCTAAAAAAGATGTGCAGAAAAGATATTTGGGATGTGGAAAATGAATTACATCATTGGATGCCATGGAAGGCGCAAGGTGAATCAGTAATAAATGGCTCTGCACAGTCAGGGCTTAACCAAAGTCAATGGGGCATCACATCCACCAATTCAAGTACACAGGAGAGACAAATTCATACACCCAAGGTTCATGCATTCCCCTAATATTCCTTGTATTACATAAGCAGGTCTCCACATACCTATTGCATGTGCAGAGACATCCACAGACACAGGTGTTTCCCAATAATCCACCAATAATCAGGTTGACGTAGGAAATTCCAAATCAATAGTGAAAGGTAGATGCAGATATCAAGTTGTATATTTGCATTCTGAGCTATGACTTTCTTCACTCTTGACGTCTTCTTTTATCTATGCTGAGTTAATCATCTTCTGTTGTTCTGAAGAAAGTGACAATCCTACCCAGGATCAAGCATAGAGGAAATGGAGCCAACCAATTGATGCTAGTATGATAAAATTATAAACAATCTTTTGGATTATTGTGATCATCTCCCAGACATAGCATCTTATACAATAATTTTATGCTTGCTATTTTGACTTTTGCTTGCAATCAAAATGCACTTAGTCATGTATTTGCTCAACAAACAACAAGCCAAAGAGTGACTTTTTTCTCAATTACACTTACAGTCCCTGAGTGTATGTTTGTGAATATAGTCTCATGTCATGACTATCAATTGAAATGAGACCGACACTTTCAGTAAGAAATTATACATAAACTATTATTTCAATTTGCAAAATATCATGGAAAGAGAAAGTAGTTTGGCCCTAAAATATAATAACATATTGATCCTATTCTGATCAAGATCTGTAGGACAGTGGGAGTTTCCCTGGAATAGAAAATCTGACAGTGAGCTAACATGTTGAGAAGAGTAAAGCAATTGATTGAACTTTGTGTAATGAACATGGTGATAAAGAGCTTGGTGTGCATCGAAAATGAAAATAAGATAAGTCAGTCTGAAGTACAGTGGAAGTGAAATGAGACTTGAAAGAAGGATGAGACTTAGTTCTTTGAATTCCTATAGGAACAGTTACTTTTATGCACAGAGTAATAGGGAATGACAGAAAGCTTTATCAAGAAATTGATCTATTCCAATCATATTTCAGAAAGAGTAGTTTACCATAAATATTTAGAATGGATGGGAGAAATACAACAGTATTTTTACAGATCTCACAAAAGATGTTGATGGACACATGCTGGAGAGACATGATGGTGGTTTGAGCTAAGTACAGAGATGCAGTCATGATGAATTCATAAGAATCTGGTGTAAACAATTAAAGTCTGCAATGACCTTTTCAGAGACATGTCAAGAATGACTGTCCAATGACTGTAGTTTAGCATCAAAGTATTTGGTGTGCTGACCAAAGAATTCAATTTTGAACTATAAAGAGATGACAAGAACTGATCACTGAGCTCATATAATTTTTCTGCATGATTTTTCAGTTCACAGTTATTGTTGATCTTTTAAATTTATTCTTTGTATTTCTCTGTATGGTACTGAGAAATTACTGGGCTTTCTTCCAGTTCATTGTTTTTCCTTAAAACAATTGTTTTAACTCTGAGTTTTCTACCCTTCCAAATACTTCCTGGTCAGTTATAGGCACCTTGTTTGGAGTTCAGGTGAAGTCCTAGGTTCCTGAAAGTTCATAATACTTTCATGTTTTAGGTATTTACTCCAGTCTTCCATCGCTGGCTTTCTTTGTGCCTGTGTTTCCAGAAACTCTAAGCATTTTGTATATTTTGTCTGAGCCTATACTTACTTCCACTATTTAATCACTAGATGGAGCCCTGGAAAGATTTGCAGGGAGTTCATTGCTGTATGCTTTTGCTGTTTCAGTAATACAGTAACGTGAAATCAAGTTTGTCACAAATACTCTGTTGCTGTAATGTTTGTGAAAAAGGGAGTACATACTGTTTGTATTTACTATGCCTAATATCTTAAATGTATGATGTTCCATATGTAGATCACTCTGCTTTGCACTCCCTGCGTAGATTTCATTGGTTTATTGATTTTTTTTTTGCAGCGTTGGCAGTTGAACACCAGGCCTGGTGTTTGCCCCTCTGGTGACATACCCTTTGAATTTTACATTGGCTTTATCCCTGAGCTGCCTGAACCTCAGTCTACCCATCTGGGCTTCTTTGAATATCTGGAAAGACAGGCACGCTCTGCCTCTAAAAAGAAAATGATTCAAGTTGCAATCAAGAAATATCAACCACAGAGTTCTTACATAACATGGAATGTTCTGCCACATTCAAATATTGTTATTGGGTGGCTCAAGAACAATAGTTGCATAGTTCTTTGAATAACAGCATAGAAACCTATACTGAACAATAAAGGATTTGTTCTTCTAAAAGGAAAATTCTAGAATCTTATATTTAACTTCTATCAATCAAAAAGTTGTTTCTCAGAGTGGGAAATTGTGGAAAATTCTAAACTTTTTTCTTTTTTCTCATTCATTTATTCATATGTGCATACATTGTTTGGGCCATCTCTCCCCACTACTCCCACCTCCTTACTCTCCCCCGCACTTGCTTCCAGGCAGAATCTGTTCTGCCCTGATCTCTAATTTTGTTGAAGAGAAAGTGTAAGCAATAATAAGAAAGGCAAAATGTTTTTGCCAGTTGAGAGAAGGATAGCTATACAGAGAGATTACGAGTGTTGATTCCATGTACAAATGTGTTAAATCCCAAATTGATTAATCTCTAACAGTTCTTTACATTGGTTCCTGATCCCCTTCTCATATTGACCTCTGTCACTTTAAGGTTTCTGTATTAGTACCTCTTCAGTGCGGACATCAAATACTATCATGTTTTGGGTTTCTTAGCTATCCCAATACTTCCCGTAGGTGCTCTCCCCTTACCATGTGACCCAAGTCCAACCACATTGCTGTATTTGCCCTAGATCTGAAGTCAGCATGTGAAGAAGAATATACAATTTTTGGTCTTCTGAGCCTGACTAGCCTCGCTCAGAATGATGTTCTCCAGTTCCATCCATTTATACTGCAAATGATAAGATTTCATTATTCTTCGTGACTGAGTAAAATTCCATTGTGTATAAATACCACATTTTCTTAATTCATTTGTCTCTAGTGGGGCATCTTGGTTGTTTCCATAACTTGGCTATTGTGAATAGCACTGCAATAAACATGGGTGTGCAGGTGCCTCTGGAGTAACCTGTGTCACATTCCTTTGGGTATATCCCCGGAGTCGGATTGATGGATCATACGGCAGATCTATGTTTAGATTTTTAAGAAGCCTCCAAATGTTTTTTTGAGAGTGGTTACACTGGTTTGCATTCCCAGCAGCAGTGGACGAGGGTCCATTTTACCCCACATCCTCACTAACACCTGTTATTAGTGCTGTTTTTAATGATGACTATTCTAACAGGGGTAGGTGGAATGTTAGTGTGGTTTTGATTTGCGTTTCTTTTATACCTAGAGATGGTGAGCATTTTTTCATGTGTTTTTTGGCCATTTGACTTTCTTCTTTTGAGAAATTTCTGTTTAGTTCACTTGCTCATTTCTTTATTGGTTCATTAATTTTGAGAGAGTTTAGTTTCTTGAGCTCCCTGTATATTCTGGTTATCAGTCCTTTGTCTGATGTATAGCTGGAAAATATTTTCTCCCACTCTGTGGGTGATCTCTTCAGTTTAGAGACCATGTCTTCTGTTGTGCAGAAGCTTTTTAATTTTATGAAGTCCCATTTGTCCATTCTTTCTCTTAGTTGCTGAGCTGCTGGGGTCCTATTGAGGAAGTCCTTGCCTATACCTATAAGTTCCAGAGTGTTTCCTGCTTTTCCTGTACCAACTTTAGAATTTTGAGTCTGATGTTGAGTCCTTGATCCATTTTGAGTTGATACAAGTACAGAGTGATAAACACAGATCGAGCTTCAGTATTTTGCAGACAGATAACCTCTTTCCCAACTACATTTGTTGAAGAGGCAGTCATTTCTCCATTGAGTCATTTTAGCGCCTTTCTCAAAATAAAGATGGGCATAGGTGTGTGGACTCATATCCAGGTCAACTATTCTGTTCCACTGGTCTTCATGTCTGTTTTTGTGCCAATACCAAGCTGTTTTTATTGCTATTGCTTTGTAATATACTATGAAGTCTGGTATTGTGATACCTCCAGCATTGCTCTTTTTACTGAGTATTGCCTTGGCTATTTGTGGTCTCTTGTGTTTCCAAATGAATTTTAGGGTAGATTTCTCAATCTCAGTGAGGAATGTCATTGGGATTTTCATGGGAATTGAATTAAACATGTAGATTACTTTGGGGAGTATAGCCATTTTTACTATGTTGATTCTAACAATCCACGAGCATGGGAGATCTCTCCACTTTCTGTAGTCTTCCTTGATCTCTTTCTTCAGGGAGTTGTAGTTCTCCTTGTAGAGGCTATTCACATCCTTTGTTAAGTTTACTCCTAAGTGTTTGATTTTTTTGAGGCTGTTGTAAGTGGAATTGTTTCCATGTATTCTCTCTCAGTTTGTTCACTACTGGTGTATAGGACAGCTAATGATTTCTGTAAGTTGATTTTGTATCCTGCCACCTTGCTGTAGCTGTTTATGGTGTCTAGAAATTTTGGGGTAGAGTTTTTTAAGTCTTTAAGGAATAAGATCATATCATCTGCAAAGAGGGATATTTTGACAGTTCCTTTACCTATTTATATTCCATTTATTTCTTCTTCTTGCCTCATTGATCTGGCTAGAGATTACAGAACTATGTTGAATAGGAGTGGGGATAGTGGGCACCCTTGTCTCATTCCTGATTTTATGGGAAATGGTTTCAGTTTTTCACCATCAAGTATAATGTTGACTATAGGTTTGTCATATATAGCCTTTACAATGTTGAGGTATTTTCCTTCTGTTCCAAGTTTTCTTAGAGCATTTATCATGAAGTGGTGTTGGATCTTGTCGAAGGATTTTTCTGCATGTATTGAGATGAGCAAGTGGTTTCTGTCTTTGCTTTTATTAATGTGCTCTATTACAGTTACAGATTTGAATATGTTGAACCACCCCTGCATTCCTGGCATAAAGCCGACTTGGTCGAGGTGAATGACCTTTCTGATGTGTTGTTGAATTTGGTTTGCCATTATTTTATTGATGATTTTTGTGTCGATGTTCATTAAGGAGATTGGCTTATACTTCTCCTTTTTGGACATGTCTTTGTCTGGTTTTGGGATGAGTGTCATACTGGTTTCATAGAATGAGTTAGGCAGTTTTCTTTCCCATTCTATTTTGGGGAACAGTTTAAAGAGGGTTGGTATTAGTTCCTCTTTAAAGGACTGATAGAATTCAGCAGACACTCCATCAAATCCTGAACTTTTCTTTTTTGGGAGACTATTGCTGCTTCAATTTCATTTTGTGTTATAGCTCTATTCAGGTGATTAATGTCCTCTTGGTTCAATTTTGGATGATCATAAGTATCTGGAAATCTGTCCATTTCTTTAAGATTTTTCTAATTTATTAGAATATAGGTTCTCAAAGTGTTTTCTGATGATTTCCTGGATTTCCATGGTGTTTGCTGTTATCGCCTCTTTTGCATTCCTGCTTTTACTGATTTGGGTTTTTCTCTCCTCATTTTAGTCAGGTTTGCCAGGGGTCTGTCAATCTTGTTTATTTAATCAGAGAATGAACTTTTTGTTTCATTGATTCTCTGTACTTGTTTGTTTGTTTCTATTTCATTTATTTCAGCTCCTGTTTTCTTTATTTCTCTCCTGTTTTTTGGGGTTTTGCATGTTCTTGCTTTTCTAGGAGTTTGACATGTAGCATTAGGTCATTGATATGAGGTCTTTCTATCCTTTTAATATATGTACTTGTGACTATAAACTTTCCTCTTAGGACTGCCTTTGCTGTGTCCCATCGGTTCTGGAAGGCCATGTTTTCATTTTCATTAACTTCCAGGAAACTTTTAATTTCCTCCTTTATTTCATCAATAACCTATTGATCATAGAGCAATGTGTTGTTCGGCTTCCAACTGTTTGCAAGTTTTTACTATTGTTTTTGTTGTTGAGTTCTAGTATTAATGCATTGTGATGAGATAGAATGCATGGGATTATTTCATTTTCCTTTTATTTGCTGAGGTTTGCTTTGTGCCCTAGATAGGATCAATTTTGGAGAAAGTTCCAAAGGCTGCTGAGAAGAATGTATATTGTGCAGAAAATGAATGAAATATTCTGTAGACATCGGCTAGGTCCATTTTATCTAAGGTGTAATTTTGTTCTAGAATTTCTTTATTGATTTTTTGTTTGAATGACCTATCTATTGGTGACCAGGGGTATTAAAGTCTCCACTACCACTGTATTGGAGTTTATATATTTTGTTGGGTCCTTCACAGTGTGTATGATGAATTGAGTGCACTGACATTGGGTGCATATAGGTTGATAGTTATTATTTCCTTTTGGTATGTCCCCTTTTATTAGTATAAGATGTCCTTCTTTATCTCTTTTGACCAATGTATCTTTGAAGTCTACTTTGCCTGAGATAAGCATTGCTACTCCTGCCTGTTTTGGGGGGGGATGGGCATTGGCTTGGTAAAGCTTCTTCCAGCCTTTCACCCTAAGCCAGTGCTTGTTTCTGTTGATAACATGGGTCTCCAGAAAGCAACAGATTGATGGATCTTCCTTTTTAATCCAGTTTGTCAAACGGTGTCATGATGGGGGAGTTAAGTCCATTAACATTCAGTGTTAGTATAGATAGGTATGTGGTGATTCCTGTCATTTAGTTGTTTTTGTTGTTTAAGGGTTAGATTGTGTGCAGCTGAATTGATGTTACTCTCTACTTTCTTGTCTTTCCTTCTTCTGTCATTTGGTACTGCCTGTTCTTTTACGGTTTTGTATTCCTTCATATTTTGTGTGCAGTATTCTTTAAGAATCTTTTGTAGTGGTGGCTTTGTGGTCATATATCACTTTAGCTTCTGCTTGTCATGGAAGCTTTTTATTGCTCCAACTATTTTGAATGATAGTTTTGCTGGGTAGATTATCCTAAGGTTAAAGGTATATTCGTTCAGTGCCCAGAATGCCTCACTGTATGATCTTCCTGCTTTTAATATTTCTGATAAGAAATTTGCTGTGATTTTGATGAGTTTACCTTTATATGATATTTTTTTTCTCTTACAGCCTTCAATATTCTTTCTCTATTCTCTGTGCTTGCTGTTTTAATGATAATATGTCATGGGGTAGTTATTTTTTTGTCAAGTCTCTTTGGTGTCCTGGAGGCTTCTTGTACCTGAATGGGCATACTTTTCTCTAGATTTGGGAATTTTTCTGTTATTATTTTATTGAATATTTTACAAATTCCTTTTGCTTGCACCTCTTCTCCTTCTTCAATGCCCATGATTCTCAGGTTTGATCTTTTGATGGAGTGAGTGAGTCTTGCATATTTCTTTCACAGGTTTTGTGCTGTTTTTGTAATAGTTCTTCAGTTTTTCCTTTAATTTCCATTTCATCTTCAACTTCTGAGATTCTGTCTTCTCCTTGTTCTAGTCTGCTGGAGTGGACTTCCATTGTGTTTTGTATTTCTGTTTCATTTCTTTTCTGAGGTTTTCCATATCATGGGTCATTTCCTCTTTAATATTGTCTATTTTCATCCTTAATTCACTTATCTCTCTACTTATGGTGTTCTCTGTTTCACTTTGGTATTCATTTAGGGCTCCTATGAGTTCACTTATTTGTTTTTCTGTCTTCTCATAGTCTTTATTTGTATTGTCTTGGAATTTCTTGAGTGCCTCCTGTACATTTTGGTTGACATTTTCTAGTAACATCTCCATGAAATTCTCAGTGATTTCTTCTTTCATGGTGTTCTTGTGGGCTTCATTGCATTATTTGAGGTAGTCTGTCTTTGTTTTTTTGCAGTCTGGAACTGGGTATCCATCCCTTTTTCATCTTCCCGTCATTCCCCTTGGTTTTCTTTCTGTCCCTGTCTGTGTGTGATTTAGTGTTATCTAGCTTACAATATTAAAAGTAATGAGATCAAGACAGAAAGAGAAAGAAGAAAAAGAAAGAAAAGGAAAAAATAGAGAACCAAAGACATCAACAGGGAGAGATGCTGTACTCAGCAACAGTGAACTAAGCAAGCACTTACAGAGAAAGAGAAAAAAAGAAAAAGAAAAAGAAAATCCCAGGTTCAGGAACAATGAAATTTCAGTCTTGGTATTTCTGGTGTTACTCCTTCAGCATTCAGTCCTGGTGTTGGTATTTAAGCAGTAACTCTGTTGTCTCACCAGGTGTTTGGGTCAGGAGACAGCTTTGTGAACCACTATCTGCCCTATTTCAGGCAGTGGCTCACCTACTGCCTACTGTCAGCCATCTACTTTTGCAGGCTTTATTAACTGACAGTTCTCATGGAAAGTATCTCCTTGCCTTCTCCTCCTTTCTCTGGTGGAGGGGCAGACTTTGTTTACTAAAAGTTCATGAAGAGAGCAGCTCCTTGATCCTTCCCCCTTCTCCAGTGCCTCAGAACACCTCTCCCCATCCGCTGTGTGTCCCTTTCAGTTCCTTGTTTATGATTCTATTGTTTTTTGGTTTTATTTTTCCGTGGTGGGGGTCAGTCCTCAAGGGGGCTATGCTGGTTTATCCCAGGGATAGCTGTAGGAGCACTGTGTGCCACTCATTTGCATAAAACTTTTTTCTAAGCTGCATTTACCACAGCAGTTACATAGTTCCTTTTATAATTATGTGAGGTACATTCTACACCATTCTACTATACTGCTTTCAAAAGAGCACTACACACTACCTTCAATTCCACCATACAGGCCTATAGCTGAACAACAAGGAAGGTGTCCTTCTAAAAGGGACATGCTGGAAGGTGCAGTCATGAACTTTGGAGAGAGCTCCTCTAATAATGGAAGATTGTGACACCTTTAAACTCTTTTACTAAGCTTCTTTTAGAGTGGCAGTTACATATTCCTTTCAATGAGAGTGCATATGTGTAAAAGGGACTATAAGAAATATGTGAAAATTAAAGGAAAATGTGTCAAACTACAATCAATGTCTATCTACCATAGCATGTTTCTTAGACTTGAATGTTAAATCTTATTTACCAACTGCTTTCACAGTAGCAGTTACATAGTCCTTTCTATTACATACTAAATGTAATGAGCTCTAAGTTATATGTGTTTCTAAAAGGAAAACACTTGTAGTTACAATCAAGACCTAGCATACAGAGTTCATTCACAGAGTGGAACACTGTCCAATATTATAAACCTTGTTACTGAGCTGCTTTTAGAATAGCCTTCCATTATTATGATTATAGGCCAAACATGAGGACACATGATTCATTCCTCCAAGATAGCAAAACCTCCATGCCCCTTGGAAGATGCATCAGTTGCAGAGTTCTTTATTAGAATGGAAAATTTAGCCACATTCTAAACCTATTACCTAAGGTGCATTTAGAAAATCATTTCCATAGTTCTTTGAATGACAGCATATATGCCTACAGTGAACAATAAAATATAACCTCTTTTAAGAGTAAAATGCCAGAAGTTACATTTGAGATCTGTCACGAACAGAGTGCCACCTTATAATGGGACATTGTGCCACATTTTATACCTTGTTAACAAGGCTGCTTTCGAGACAAGAGTTCTGTAGGCCTTTCAGTTATGGCATGTTTGTGCACAGTGTGCTCAGGAAATATGTGCTTCTAAAAAGAAAATGCTTGAAGGTACAATCAAGATCTACTAAACACAGAGTTTGTTCTTAGAATGGAACAATGTGACACATTCTATACCTAGATACAAAGTTGCACTTAGAAAAGTGTTATTTACATCTTAAATATCTACAAATAGGCCTAGAACGAGCACTGTGCATTCTTCTTCTCAGTACTAAACACTGGATGGCAATTCTCACATTTGACTCCCTGAAGAACCACAATGAACCATAAGATCAAAGGTAATCATGGCAGCAAAGACGCACAGACAGTGACTCCAGATCCCCAGGCCAGTGTCTGGAGTTCACAGGATGAGCCCAGAATTTCCTATGGAGTGCAGAAAATCCCATGCCTGGTGGACTCTGCCCATGGTCCCATTGAGCTCTGATACCCCAGCACACACTCCCCTGCTGTTCGTACCCAGCACATCTGACAGACCTGCATACATAGCTTTAATACCTATGATACACTTTTCCTGTTCTCATGTCTGCTGTGGAACTTTCAGCTCCATGTGACCAGAGATTCCTGACAGATTTGTTTTTAAGGTTTCCCATGAATCTATTGAGCTCAATGAAGGTGCTCATAAATAAATGAAGGAAGAAGGGAGGGTGCATGGGTGGGAGGAGAGAGGAGAAATAGAGGGAAGGAAGGGGAGATGGAGACAATGGAAGGGAAAGGGAGAGGGAGGGAAAATTCTTTCTTAACTCCTGCTCTGGGAAAAGAAATAAGGGACAAGCTATGCTTTTGTCTGAATGAATTAGAATTGCATGCCAGGGACAGGTGCCTTGCTATCCCTAACATGATTTGACTCAGGCACATGCCCCACACAAGGTCTCCCCACTGCTGACTGAATCATGCCGACCAGTCTCAGAAGCATATGCCCAGAGGAGAGCTTCATGCCAGACAGGTTCTGGGGACAGGAACTTGTTTAGGGATGGAGTCACATATACATCAGCACATACAAGCAGGAGAAAGCTCACTTCCTCCCTCCTTCCTCCTCTGTCTCTGTCTCCTTCTCATTTTCTCCTCTTCTTCCCTAACCTTTTCCTTTTCCTTCTTCTCCTCCTCCACCTCCCCCTTCCTCCCCTACCTTCTCTTCTTCCTCCTCCTCCTCCTCAACTTCCTCTCCTTCCTTTTCCTAGTTAGGGTCTATGGACAAAAGGTGCTACATACAATCTCCTTCCCACCACAGTAAACCTAACATCCACATTCTTTACTGGACTTGAGCTGCAGGCAGAGGCCTGGAACTCAGTGAAAACAGGGGCACAAAGCATGAACTTTCTTCCTACCAAGTCAAGACTGATTCAGGATAGAGATTCCAAGATGGTGACTAGAGGGAGGAAGCAGACATTGTGCTTCTTAAAGTAAAATCTTGGAGAGAAGCTGGAGAAACACTTTGCAGGACAAACAACCAAGAAGAGGCAAAACTCCAATTCCCCCACCTGCCCATAGCATCCCCACTCCACATTAAATGGAGAAACCAGGAGGGCTCCAGCGCCGCCAGACGCCAGCTCCTACTGGCTTGAGAGCTGACCAGCAGGTGAGCTAAGTGGCACACAGTACTCCCACAAACAACCCAGGGCGAGGTCAGCATAGCCCCCTGGACAGACTGACTGAAACCCAGGGATAAATGAGACAAAAACCAAACTGAATAAACAATAACAACAACAAAAAGACACATAGCAAGGAGGGCGGGGCACCCTGAGCACTGTAGAGGGGGGCAGGGGCAATCCCTCACAGAACTGTAAATAAACAATTGGGCCAGAGAACGCAAGTGTAGCACCACCTACCCAATGTGCTTTGAGAGGGGAAACCTTGTAACAGTGGCTGTCACGCCTAAGAGAACTCTAAATAAACAAAGCCTGTGGGACTATGTGAGTGATCAGCTCATTCCTGAAACTGGAAATCAATAAAGCCTCAAGCAACATCTGGCTGACAGTAGCGAGCAAGTGAGCCAAAGCCTCAGATAGACATTCACAGAACTGTCTCCAGACCCTTTTTCTTTTTTTCTCTCTCTCTTCCTTTGATGAGGCAACGACTGAACTAGAACTGAATGCTGAAGGTCTAACTGAAACTGTATTGCATTTGAACTTGGGATATTTTGTTTTGGTTTGGTTTGGGGATTTTGTTTGTTTTGTTTTTTGGTTTTCATTTTTCACCCTTTGATGAGATAACAACAGAACTACTTCTGAGACACCATCTCTAGGATTGTAGGCTGAGGGATTAACAACAAAATTATTAAGACTGAAACTCTATTGCATTTGAACTTGGGGATTTTTTTTAATCCTCTCTCTGTCTCTCTACTGCCTGTTTAGCTTCATGTTGATTAGTACACTATCTCTCCCTGTTTATTTCATTGGCACTGGTTTGTTGTTGTTTGCTTGTTTGTTCAGTTGTTTGTTTGTTTGTTTTTACCTTTATCTTTACCTTATTTGCTTTCCCTCTCCTCTTACCCTTCCATTTGAGATATCATCGTTGTTATTATTACAAGCTAGAAAATACTTAATTGCACACAATACAGGGACATTAACAATAGCAAGGGCAATGATGGGAAGATGGAAAAAAGGGGAAAACTAGTTCCCCCAAGTAATAAATTAGTACAGGAACAAGAGGGAAAAGAAGAAAGCAGATACCCAGATCCAGACTCCAACAAAATGCAGATAAACTATGCCAAAGAACCCAATGAAGCCAAAAAGAACAACCTGAAAGAAGAAATCCTGCAAGTAATCAATGAGAATTTTATAGAGATGATACTGGATATGGTCAACCAAAATGTGCAAGACACACTCAAGAAATTCCAGACAACAAAAGTAGAGAATTTGAGAAAGCCCAAAAACAAATAAAAGAAACTATAGAACCATGGTGTTTGTACTGTAATTCTATAAACACCAAGGTGAAACACAGAACACAATAAATAAATAGATAAGTGAACTCAGGATGAAAATAGACAATATTAAAGAGGATGGGACTCAGGATATGGAAAACTTCAGAAAAAAGAATGAAACACAAATGAAAAACAAAATGGAAGGCCAATCCAGTAGAAGAGAACAAGCAAAAGACAGAATCTCAGAACCCAAAGATGAAATGGTAATTAAAGGAAAACCAAAAAACTATTAGTTAAACAACTCAAGACCTGTGAAAAGAAAATGCAAGAACTTACTGTCTCCATCAAAAGACCAAACCTGAGAATCATGGACATTAAAGAAGAAGAAGAGGTGCAAGCAAAGGGAATGAGTAATATATTCAACATAATAATAACAGAAAATTTCCGAAATCTAGATAAATCTATGCCCATACAGGTGCAAGAGGCCTCCAAAACATGAAACAGACCTGACCAAAATAGAACCACCCCACGTCATATTATCATTAAAACAACAAGTGCAGAGACTCAAAAAAGAATATTGAGAAAAATACATATAATATTCAAAGGTAAACCTATCAAAATCAGAGGAGACTTCTCAACAGAAATATTAAAAGCAAGAAGTGCTTGGGGTGAGATTTTCTGGGCACTGAATGAAAATAACATCAACCCTAACATACTCTACCCAGCAAAACTATCATTCAAAATAGATGGAGCAATAAAAGTCTTCCATGATAAGCAGAAACTAAAACAATTTGTGACCACAAGGCCACCACTATAAAAGATTCTTCAAGGGATTCTGCACACAGAAAGTGAAACCCAACACACCCATGAAAGGGCAAGCAGCACCAAAAATAGGAGAAGAAAAAGCAAGAAAGTAGAGAGTAAACTCAACTTAGGTACATACAATCAAACCTTCAAACAACTAACACAACTAAATGACAGGAATCACCACATACCTATCAGTACTAACATTTAATGTTAATGGACTTAATTCCCCCATCAAAAGGCACTGATTGATGAACTGGATTAAAAAGGAAGACCCAACAATTTGTTGCTTACAGGAGACCCATTTCACCAACATAAATAAGCATAGGCTTAGGATGAAAGACTGGAAGAAGATTTACCAAGCCAGTGGCCCCCGAAAACAGGCAGGAGTAGCAATACCTATCTCTCACAAAGTAGACTTCAAACCAACATTGATCAAACAAGATAAAGAAGGACATTCCATACTAATAAAAGGGGAAATAGACCAAAAGGAAATAACAATCCTCAACCTATATGCACCCAATGTCAATGCACCCAATTTCATCAAACATACACTGAAGGACGTAAAAGCATATATAATTTGTGAGAGACTTTAACACCCGATTATCATCAGTAGATAGGACATTCAAACAAAAAAGTCACTAAGGAAATCCAAGAACTAAAATATACCATAAACCAAATGGATCTAGTTGATGTCTACAGAACAATTCATCCAACTTCTACACAATATACATTCTTGTCAGCAGCCCACGGAACCTTCTCCAAAATAGATCATATCCTAGGGCACAAAGCAAGCCTCAGAAAATATAAGAAAATACAAATTATACCATGCATCCTATCTGATCACAATGCAATTTAAAACTAGAACGTAACAAGAAAAATAAAGACAAAAAACATGCAAACAACTGGAAACTGAATAACCCATTGCTTAATGAACGATGGGTCATCGATGAAATAAAAGAGGAAGTTAAAAAGTTCCAGGAAGTCAATGAAAATGAAAATACAACCTACCGGAACCTATGAGACACAGCAAAGGCAGTCCTGAGAGAAAAGATTTTAGCCATGAGTGCATATATTAAAAAGACTGAAAGATCCCAAATCAATGACCTAATGATACATCTCAAACTCCTAGAAAAACAAGAACAAGCAAATTCCAAAACAAATAGAAGGACAGAAATAATAAAAAGAAGAGCTGAAATCAATGAAATAGAAACCAAAAAACCTTACAAAGAATTAATGAAACAAAAAGTTCGTTATTTGAAAAAATAAACAAGATTGATAGACCACTGGCAATCCTGACTAAAAGGAGGGGAGAATAGACCCAAATTAGTAAAATCAGGAATGCAAAAGGGGAGTTAACAACAAACACCATTAAGTCCAGGAAATCATCAGAGAGTACTTTGAGAACCTATATTCAAATAAATTCAAAAACCTTAAAGAAATGGACAGATTTCTAGATACTTATGATCATCCAAAACTGAACCAAGAAGACATTAATCACCTGAATAGATCTATAACACAAAATGAAATTGAAACTACAATCGAGAGTCTCCCTAAAAAGAAAAGTCCAAGACCTGATGGATTCTCTGCTGAATTCTATCAGACCTTTAAATAAGAACTGATACCAACCCGCCGTAAACTCTTCCATGAAATAGAAAGGGAAGGAAAACTGTCTAACACATTTTGTGAAGCCAGTATTACACTTATCCCAAAACCAGGCAAAGACACCTCCAAAATGGAGAACTATAAGCCAATCTCCTTAACAAACATTGATGCAAAAATCCTCAATAAAATAATGGCAAACCGAATTCAACAACACATCAAAAACATCATTCACCTCGACCAAGTAGGCTTCATCCCAGGAATGCAGGGGTAGTTCAACATAGGACAATCAATAAACATAATAAACCACATTAACAGAAGCAAAGACAAAAACCACTTGATCATCTCAATAGATGCAGAAAAAGCCTTTGATAAGATCCAACACCATTTCATGGTAAAAGCTCTAAGAAAACTAGGAATAAAAGGAAAGTATCTCAACATTATAAAAGCTATATATGACAAACCTACAGCCAGCATTATACTTAACGGTGAAAAAATGAAACCATTCCCTCTAAAATCAAGAATGAGACAAGGATGCCCACTATCTCCACTCCTACTCAACATAGTACTGGAATTCCTAGCCAGAGCAATTAGGCAAGAAGAAGGAATAAAAAGAATACAAATAGGTAAAGAAATGGTCAAAATATCCCTATTTGCAGATGACGTGCTCCTATACCTTAAAGATCCAAAAAACTCTACTCAAAAGCTCCTAGACACCATCAACAGCTATAGCAAGGTAGCAGGATATAAAATCAACATAGAAAACTCATTAGCATTTCTATACACTAATAATGGAAAAACTGAGAAAAATGTATGAAAACAATTCCATTTACAATAGCCTCAAAAAATATCAAATACCTAGGTGTAAACCTAACAAAGAATGTGAACAACCTCAACAAGGAAAACTATAAACTTCTGAAAACAGAGATTGAGGAAGACTATAGAAAGTGGAGAGATCTCCCATGCTCATGGATTGGTAGAATCAACATAGTAAAAATATCTATACTTCCAAAAGTAATCTACATGTCTAATTCAATTCCCATCAAAATCCCAATGACATTCATCAAAGAGATTGAAAAATCTACTGTTAAATTTATATGGAAATACATAAATTTTTATTGAGTATAGCCAAGGCAATACTACTAAAAAGAACAATGCTGGAAGTATCACAATACCCGACTTCAAACTGTATTACAAAGCAATAACAATAAAAACAGCATACGTGTCATATGAAGACCAGTGGAACAGAATAGAGGACCTGGATATGAAGTCACACAACTATAACCAACTTCTCTTTGACAAAGGTCCTAAAAATATACGATGGAGTAAAGACAGCCTCTTCAACAAAAACTGCTGGGAAAACTGGTTAACAGTCTGCAAACAACTGAAACTAGATCCTTGTTTATCACCCTATACTAATATTAACTCAAAATGGATCAAGGATCTTAATATCAGACCCCAAACTCTAAAGTTAGTACAGGAAAGAGTAGGAAATACTTTGGAATTAATAAGTATAAGGAAAGACTTTCTCAATGGAAATCCAGCAGCGCAGCAACTAAGAGAGAGCATAGATAAATGGGACTTCATAAAACCAAAAAGCTTCAGCTCAACAAAAGAAATGGTCTCTAAACTGAAGAGAACACCCACAGAGTGGGAGAAAATATTTGCCTGCTACACATCAGACAAAGGACTGATAACCAGAATATATAAGGAAACTAAAAACTAAATTCTCCCAAAATTCATGAACCAATAAAGTAATGGGTAAGTAGACTAAACAGAACTTTCTCAAAAAAAGCAATTCAAATGGCCAAAAAACACACGAAAAAATGCTCACCATCTCGAGCCATAAAGGAATTGCAAATTAAAACCACACTAAGGTTCCACCTCACTCCTGTTAGAATAGCCATCATTAGCAATACCACTAATAACAGGTGTTTTCAAGGATGCAGGGAAAAAAGAACCCTCTTACACTTCTGGTGAGAATGTAAACTAGTACAACCACTCTGGAAAATAATTCGGCAGGTTCCTAAAAATCTAAACATAGATCTACCATATGATCCAGCAATACCACTCTTGGGGATATACCCAAAAGAATGTGACACAGGTTACTCCAGAGGCACCTGTACACCCATGTTTATTGCAGCTCTATTCACAATAGCCAAGTTATGGAAACAGCCAAGATGCCCCATTACTGACAAATATATCAAGAAAATGTGGCCTTTATACACAATGGAATTGTATGCAGCCATGAAGAAGAACAAAATGTTTTCATTCACGGGTAAATGGATGGAATTGGAGAACATCATTCTGAGTGAGGTTAGCCTGGCCCAAAAGACCAAAAATTGTATGTTCTCCTTCATGTGCAGACATTAGATCAAGGGCAAACATAATAAGGGGATTGGACTTTGATCACATGATAGAGAGAGAGCACACAAGGGAGGTGTGAGGATAGTTAAGACACCCAAAAAACTAGATAGCATTTGTTGCCCTCAATGCAGAGAAACTAATGCAGATACTTAAAAAGGACCGAGGCCAATAGGAGAAGGGAACCAGGAACTAGAGAAAATGTTAGTTTGAGAACAATTAACTTAGAAGGTAACACACATGTACAGGAAAGCAATGCAAGTCAACTAGCAAAAACCCTTGGTCCTTCCTATTACTGCTTAAACTCTCTCTTCAACAAAATTAGAGATAGGGGCAAAATAGTTTCTGCCTTGCAGCAAGGGGTTCAGGGGGTAATATAAGGGGTGGGGGAGTAATGAGGGGGTGAGGATAAGGGTGGAGAAATGACCCAAACATTGTATGCACATATGAATAAAATTTTTTTAAAAGACTGATTCAGGAGCTATGATGTGCTTAGCTGGGTCCCCTTGGGCTTTTCATTATAGTATATGGTCTTGCTTGTCATGGATAGGAGCATAGGACAGGATTTGGGTCTCTCTAATCACACCCCAGGGACTTCCCCAACCTTGCTTACTTTCATGCAGAGTTGGGAGCCTGGTCCCATTCAGATGAAGAAACCCTGTATGGGAGGAAAGTCTCTGGGGAATTCCCTTTCTATCCTAGGTGTTTGGTGGGGCTACCAAGAACAGAGCTAGGCTTCCCTGCCTCAGAGGTCCTGTGGTCATTCCCAAGATGGCTGAAACTCTCTATATGCTCTCTACACCTGATCAATGTTACATGACACACCCACACACATACCTACAACACAACAAAGACTCCACTGGGAAGAGTACCTTTATTGAAAAATACATGACATCATGGGCCTCTGACAACACCACACTGAGACAGACAATGGCTGAAGACAAGCCATCAGGAGGTTTGACCCACCTGAGTAGCCCAGCAGGACCAGGCACAGCCTCAGATGAAACCAAGATCAGTGTTCATGGACACTCCTGCATGTAGGAAGATTTTGCCCTCCTTAGCTTTGATGGCCTGCACCTTTTATTCTTCAGTTCCTGCTGTCTCTAGTATCTGAAACTGGGCCAGCAAGAGAGGAGCACCAGGGCCTGCAAGGTCGCAGGAGATCAGGGGCCTGAGAGACCTCACTGACATCAGTCTGAACTGCTGCTCTGGCTACTTGACCCAGCATCTGTGATAAAGCCTACCAGGACCCCAGCTCTGAAGGGTGGGGGCCTCACTCCCAGTAGGCCTGTGCCATGAGCAGCTCCCCTTTCTCCATTTTGTAATGGGTGTGTGGATTTACTTTGTTTTATGGAATATTTTTAAATATCAAATGCTCCCTCCTTGCTCAAGGGCAGGAGGGCCAGGTGATGTTATTGTGGAACCTTCAGCAAGACTAGGTGGTGGGGTGAGTGATGCAAATTAGGTTCAAGAGCTCCTACAGCCCCACCCAATGACCCAATTTCATGTTCCCCAAGTTCATGACAGTCAGTGGCTTATCTAGGCTCTCCCTTGCCTCCAAGAGCTGACCCCTCACCCTTAGGAAGTGGGCAAGTACACATGTGTCCATTGTGCAGGGTGGGCCCATTCTTCCATTTGGCCCAGCCTCCCCACAGTCCTGCTGCCTCAGGAGCTATCCTGGCCTCATGTCCTCCTTCCTGATTCTTCATGAGGAGGGAAAGAAATTGGCAAGGCCAGAGATCACAGCCTCTGCTACCGAGAGACATGTATTCAAATCCTGCTCTGGCCTCCATGATCCAGGAACTTTGGCATGTTATTTACATCCCTCTGAGATGCTGTCCCTGCTGCCAGAGGTGATAATGACCCTACCTGCTAAGGTTAGATGCAACAATGTGAGGAAAGCTCCTTTGGCATGCCTCAACTCCTCAAAGACTCAGTAATTGATGAGTACTAGGGTTAGTTTTTATACTCAGACCAAAAAAATTTTTCCAGCAGGAAATGAGGGCTCTGCCAGGAATATTGGTTCCCTGCAGACCCTACCCCTGGCCATACCTTCCATCTTCAAGGCCCACTGACTGTCAGTGTCCATCACAATGGAGCATGCAAATAGCCCAATCCCAGGTGGACACGTTCAGGGACCAGCAGCTGCACTGGCCCCAGGGCTGTGTGTCTAGCAAGTACTGAGGCTTGTTCTGGAGTGCTAGGCTCTTACTTCCTACCACTGGCTTGGTCAGCACTCTTCTTCTCAGGGTCAGAAACCAGCAGGGTAGTAAGAGCATAATTGGTTTGGGTACCACTGCACCTCATCTCGAGGTGGAATCTCAGGGCAGTGTCCTGAAGAAAGACCCCCACTTGGGGGCAGCTAGGGGGTCTGGAAGGAGAGATGGAGGGGAATGGAAGTACCTTGGTGCTCTTGGAGGCACCTTTGCTCCCAAGACATGGTCATGGGTAGAAGTCATTGTCCAACAGGAAGGAGACAAAATACCCTACTCACCCATTAATTCATCCACTCACCCATTCATTTATCCACTCAACCATTCATTTATCCATTCACCCACTCATTCATACACTGACCCATTCATTCATGCACCAATTCATTCCCCATTCATTCATCCATCCAATCATTCATCCGCCCATTCATTCATGCACCCACCCATCACACATTCATTCTTCCAATCATCATGCATTCATCCACCCACTTATTCTTTAACAAATGTCAGGAGTCTGGGCTCCAGACCTACAGAGATGCCTATTTTCCCTTGCACAAGGGGCCCCTCATGTGCTGAGAATTACAGAAAACCCAAACATTGATGTAAGGAAAGGTGGAAACAACAGGGATGACCCAGGGACTGGTTCATGGAGGAGATGTTTAGAGCAGGTCATGAGGTGGGAATCAGTGTTCAGCAGACAGAGGGACCAGCCTGAGCACATGCATGGAGGTGGGGGCAGCCTGGCACAACTGGGTGTAGCCCGTCATGGGCCTTGCAACACTGAGGAGAGACTGGGGCCACAGAGCTTGTACCTCATGAGGGGTATTTAAGCAGAGGAACAGGGTCAGATGGGCTTGGGGAAGACTATTTGGTAGCCAACTTGTGGAATCCCTGAAGCAGGGGAACCAGAGGCCAGTCATATGTTTCACGATAAGAACTCTCTCTACCAGGAATTTCACCGCCTATTCAGTGGCTGCACACTCTCATCCTGGTAGGGAAGAAAGGCCAGGTTCAAAGTCAAGGTCAATGAAGTGCAGAAGTCCAGGTCATCCAGATAATGTGGACATGCCTCACAGCCCTCCCAACTCTTTCCATCTATCACCACCATCATTACAAAAGGCCTCCATTGTTGAATGTCTGCTGTGTACCAGGCTGGGGTTCCAACCGTGGTTCGCAGATGAAAAACCTGAGCACAGACAGAGCAATTGACACCTCCATGGTCACAGATACTGACCATGGCCAATCTGGCTTCAAATTCAGAGAACTCAGCCTCAAGCCTTGGCTTTTCCTTTTCCTCTTACCACAGCATGGTGCCCTACCTCCTGAAAATCCCATGATGATGTAGAACACATGTGCCAGCTGGACTTCTGTCTGAATGCCAACCTAAGGTCATCAGACAGGCAAACACAGCAAAGAAGGCGAGGGACAGGCCAAAAAAGTCAAGGGACAGCTGGGCCTCCCCAGACTTGTGGCAGGAGGTGACACTGCAAACACATCGATCTCATGCATGGGAGATATGATGCCTGGCCAATAGGCGTAGTTACCTCTGCAGTGGTGGCTTTGTCCCCTTCATCCACATTCATGCTGGGTTCACTCTAAAGTAAAAGCCACATGGTCAACACCCTGAATGGACACTGGACACCACACCCCTCTTATAGCTTGGGGCAGTCAAGCTTGGGCACAAGTGCCAAGCCTGGGTGACTTTTTGCATAAAAAGTGTGAGGGAGGCTTGCAGAGGGACCTAGTGTTGGTTTTAAGGACTTAATTCTGCTTCTGCAGTAGGGGAACTCCGTGAGCTCCTCTAGGAAATCACTCAACCCAACTGACTCCCAGTATCCTGTTCTTGTGGTCTCTATAATGGGACCACTAATGCCAGCTTCACAATATGTCATTCACTGGGCAGCTCCAACTGTGTGACCTTGAGCAGTTTACTCTGCTTCTCTGTGATTCTGTTTCCTCATTTCTAATATGTGAGTGATACTGGTATCTACATCATCATTATTGAGAAGGTTATGTCCACCAATCCTATCATGAGCTTAGGCTAGATCCTGGATGCCAGAGGTGCTGTCAAAATGATTATTGTTGTTACTTATCACTAGATAGTGGAAGCAAAGGTTGTGAAGTGTAAATGCATGATGGATGAAGGACACCTGCACTGTGCAGCACATAGGAGTTCATCAGTAGAGCTCCACTCTGCCTGGTCCCTCCCCTGGAGTAAGGCTTAGACACAAAGTGTTGTGGCCTCCTCATCCTGGACACCATAAATAAGACCCAAAACCCTTGTTTCTGAGAAGGACCATGAAGGCCAGCACTCTAGGCCTCTGTGCTTTGGGAGGTTCAGAGAAGTTAAGTGACTTTCTGGGTCACACAGCAGGTTAATCTGGAACACCAGGCTGAACCCATGTCAACCTTTGTCCTCAGGCCACATAGCACTATACAAATACCTCTCCTCAAGCAGAACCCTCACTCCCCCACACTCACACTTTCCATCATGCATGCCAGCTTGTGGGACATTCTGAAGATGCAAATTGCATCAAGAAATTGCTATGAAAACTATTTCCCTCCATATGACAAAAACCTGCACTGGAGCCCCAGGTAAGACCCTGTCCACATCACCTCATTCACAGCTCACCCTCCTGTGATCACTACCTGTTGTGTCCCTGCCTCAGATCCTTTGCACATTCTCTTCCCTCTACCTGACTGGTGAGAGAAAGAAGAAGCCCAGGGCTTCCCAGCCAGGTGCAGGATGTCCCCTTTCCACAGGTGATTCTCATAGAGGGATGGAGGACTGAGGGGGACATTTAGTGACCTGGACACTGGTGAAATCAATTCTTAAATGTTCCAGTCATTTCATGAGCTTTTTATTCAGAGAATTATAATTTGATTTCTATCAGTATTTCTGTGACTTTACTAAAATTTATCTTTTATGGTCTTCACTGACTTCTTGATTTCTGATCAGTCTTTATTTGTTTTGTCATGTTATTTTTTTGTGCATTTATTCAAGCCCTCTTTCACTTCATTGATCATTCTTATAATCATTTGATAAATTCCTGGTCTGAAATTTCTTCGTCTTCACTCTTCTTTGTGCAGGTGAAGGGAGGATAAAAGATGGAAGTTCAGAAGGTGAATAAGGTTGATGTACTCTCTGTAAAAGAAGGAGTATAAGTGGCAGAGTGGCTCAAGTGGTAGAGCATCTGCCTAGGAAGTGTGAGGCCCTGAGTTCAAACCCCAGAGACACCAAAAAAAACAAAAAAGAATGAGTATAGAATTGCTAAGCTTGTTGAAGCTACCATAAGGAGGCAGCTAAAGTCAAAATAAGAAAAACAGAGGACATGAACAAATTCAGGTTTTAATACATATATATGTGGAAAGTCACAAGGAAACTCCCTGTGTAGCTGCCTTTCCAAACATAAATGTCATTTTTTCTCATTTACAAATGTGAAGAACAGGAAGGTGGAACATGACCTACCTGGCAGTTTGGTACTAGTGGGAAGAGGGAGTGATTAGGGAAAGCACATGGGATGGTGGATATGTTGCAAACATGTTGTATACATGTATGTAAATGGGAAAAAGATACCTGTTGAATCTATTCCAGGAATGTGTGGAAGGGTGGATAAAACTCAATGTGAATTCAAGTATGATATATTTGATATGTTATAAGAACATTTATAAATGTCACAATGTATATACACCCAGAAAAAGAGAAAAATTAAAAACATTCTTTGACTCAGATTTCCTCTTCTTCACTATTGTTAGTGTTTGTTACTTTGTAGATACTCAGTTTAGGATAAGTCAAGTGGTCTATTTATTTTTCATATTTCCTAAGTTTCTGCATTAGAGTTTGCATGAGAAAACAACCAATTGTTTGAAAGTTTTCATCACCTGTAGTCTTCGATTGAATTATTTTCAGTGTTCAGGCAGGAGAGTGTAGTGGCAAGACTGAGGTTGTACTTGTCAACACCGGGCTATGGCATGGCTCAGTAGCCACGCATTTGCCCATGTGCTCAGAACACTGGGCCTGACGGGAGTCAAATTGAGCTAAACCACATGGTGTCTCAAGTAAAAGGCCACCTTGTCTGCTTATGGACTGCTTTCAGTAGAGCAGTTTTCCCTCTTTGTGTACTTGGAGCCACTGTTAGCCTCAGGAAGAATTATAACCTCACAGTTGAATAGGATATTACTTGCTTCACAAGGTTCCCAATTTGTAATCCAGGTCAAAAAGTCACTGAACCAAAGAATGTCCAACAACTGAGTTATAGAATTTTACAGAATACTGAGTGGTCTACATGCAGACGTGTACCTGAGGAGTCAAGCAAATGTACTTGCTGGTTTCAGTGCTTCCATTCATATCCAGGAGTTCATCTCCTTATAGGGTAAGGAGGATGTGGAAATCATGTCATTGGGAAGAGTTCAGGGCTTTCAGCACCACCTAGCAACAAACATGCAACTGCATGGATTTCCAGAAAGACTCTGTGAAATTTCATTCCCTGTCCAGAAATTCACTTCCATTTGGAGGCCATGGGTATGATGTGATTTGGGGCACATAGGCTTGAGGCTTTCTGTTCCACCTAGAAGGAACGCACAGATCCAAGTTGCCCATCCTGAATGACATGATTAAGTCAGCCAAAGCATACTCAGTGAATTGTTTCCACCCTGAACCTCACGTTATGGGATTCACACCTTTCCAGAGGTGGAAGAATGTCTAACCGCCATGCTTTTTGTTCACAAAGCTCTCTGTTACTGTACCTTCTCCAGTGGTTCACACTAGACCCTCTCACTCTCAATGCCCAATACCCATGACCATCTCCCATCCAAACATGATGTCAGGGATTCCCAAAACTCACTGAGCATTGATTTCTCCTTGATTTTATGCCTCCACAGCAGCTCAATCTCAATAGGTCCCTCTCCAGATAGCATCTTTCCATAGTCCTCCAAGAGAAGGGAAGTGATAAATGTACTTCGTTGCCAAGGCTTCACCCTGCACGATCATAGTCTCACCAAATGCTACACTAGGGTTCTGACTTAAAGGGTGTGTAGAATTGCCAAATGCTACCTTGGGGTCTAGACTTGTGGGAAGTGTAGCAGTTTGGCTTCCCTTGTGAATGTATCTTCATCTTCCATCCCCACCTGAGGCTGTGGCTGCACTGCATGGCACTGCATTGCTTTTTTCTTCTCCTCTCTGTTTCTTTGTGGTTTCCATCTCCCCAGTTTCTCTTTTCTGATACCCAGTGTTTGTTATTTCTTTCTCTATTCAGATTAAAGCCTGCCCTTAGTTATCTGATTCTTGTCATTCAGGCAGTAAAAACAAAAGACGGTTCTAGTCTACCATCTTGCCCCACACCTGAAGTCTGATTGTTTTGGACAGTTCTTCTAGGAAGATTTGTCATTACATGTGATTACAATTTTCCTTTCTTGAATTTGTATTGGTCTCTGTATTGACTCTCAAGGATTGTGCATATTCAGAAGGTACAAAAAAGTGATACATGCATTTAATGTTTAATGACCAAATCAGAGTAATCAATATTTGCATCTTTTCATTTCTTTCTTCTTCACAACTGGATTCTTTGGTCAGCCTTCTATTAGTTACCCACATAACCTCATAGTTTTATGTTGAACTATAGTCATTTTTTATTTCCTTTGTTAAATTTATCCAGGGTAGTTTATTGGTTTTGAGGCTATTGTAAATGGGATGTTTGAGCTGATTTTTTTTTCTCTGTGTGTTCATTGTCGGTGCATAGAATGGCTACTGATTTCTGTATGTTAATTTTACATCCTGCTACTTTGCCAAAAAAGTTTAAGATTTCTAATAGTTTGGGTAGAATCTTGAGGATCTTTAGGGAGAGTATCATGTCATCTGCAAATAGGGATAACTTGAATTCTACTTTCCCTATTTGAATCCCTTTTATTTCTTGCTGTTGTCTTATTGTTCTGGTGAGGAATTCCAAAACTATATTGAATAGGAGTGGAGAAAGTGAGAATCACTGTCTCAATCTTGACTTTAGCAAGAATGGTTTCAGTTTTTCTTCATTTAGTATAATGTCAGCTATAGCTTTGTCATATATAGTCCTTATTATGTTGGGGAATATTCCTTTCACTCCTAGTTTCTTCAGAGCTTTTATCATGAAAAGATGTTGAATTTTGCTAAAGCCTTTTAATACATCTGTTGATAAGGCTATGTGGGCATTGTTCTTGCTTCTGTTTATATGCTATATGTTATATAGAGATTTACATATGTTGAACAATTCTTCTATCCAAATTAAACCCATTTGGTCATGGTCTGGATCTTTGTGATGAGTTTCTGCATTCTCATTATCAATATTTTGCTGAGAATCTTTGCATCTCTATTCATTAAAGATGATGGTCTGTAATTCCCTTTTTAGTCACATTTTTATTGGGTATTAGAATGAGTGTAACACTAGCTTCCTAAAATGAGTGGGCTAGGGTGATACAGGCATGCATTTTGTAATGACCAAATCAGAGTAACTAGTGTTTGCATCTTCTCATCATTTCTTTATACTTCAAAATTGAATTCTTCAGTCAGTACTCTAGTAATTACCCACACACCTAATAGTTTGATGTTAAACTACAGTCATTGGAGAATCATACATGACATATCTCTGAAAATGTCATCCCAGACTTTAATTGCTTAAACCAAATTCTTATGAATTCATCATGACTGCATCTCTGTACTTAGCTCAAACCACCAGCATGTCTCTCCAGAATGTCTCCATCAACATCTTTTGTGAGTTCTGTAATAATACTGTTGCATGTCTCCCATCCATTCTAAATATGAGTGGCAAACTACTCTTTCTGAAATATAAATTGGAACATACCAATCTCTTGATAAAGATTTCTGTCATTCCCTATTACCCTGTGCATAAAAGTAACTGTTCCTATAGGCAACTAAGAGAACTTATGTCTCATCATTCTTTTAAGTCTCATTTCACGTCTACTGTACTTCAGAATGATTTATCTTATTTTCTTTTTCTATGCACACCAAGATCCTTATCACAACATTCATTACACAGAGTTCAATCAATTGCTTTATTCTTCTCAACTTGTTAGCTCATATTTTCTATTCCAGGGAAACTCCCCCATCCCACAGATCTTGACCAGAATAGGCACAATATGTTATTATATTTTATGGTAAAAACAGTTTTTCTTTCCATCATATATTGCAATTTGTGTATAATTAATTCCTGAAAGTGTCGGTCTCATTTCAACTGAGAGCTATGACATGAGACTATATTCACAAACATACACTCAGGGACTGAAAGTGTAACTGACACACAAAGTCACTCTTTGGCTCATTGCTTATTGAGAAATACATGACTTAGTGCATTTTGATTGCAAGCAAAAGTCAAATGAGCAAGCATAAAATTCTTGTAAAAGATGCTATGTCTGGGAGATAATCACAATAATCCTAAAGATTGTTTATAATTTTGGCATACTAGCATTAATTGGGTGGCTCCGTTTCCTCTATGCTTGACCCTGGCTAGGATTGTCACTTTCTTCAGAACAACAGAAGATGATTAACTCAGCATAGATAAAAGAAGACGTCAAGAGTGAAGAAAGTCATAGCTCAGAATGCAAATATACAACTTGATTTCTGCATCTACCTTGCACTATTGATTTGGAATTTCAATTGACAACTTGATTATTGGTTGATTATGGTGAAACACATGTATCTGTGAATGTCCCTAAAATGCAATAGGTATGTGGAGACCTGCATAAGTAATACAAGGAATATTAGGGGAATGCATGAACCTTGGGTGTGTGAAGCTGTCTCTCCTGTGTACTTGAATTGGAGGAAGTGATGCCCCATTGGCTTTGGTTAAGCCCTGACTGGGTTGAGCCCTTTATTACCAATTTGCTTCACACCTTACATGGCATCCAATTATGTAATTCATTTCCCACATCCCAAATAGCTTTCCTGCAAATTGTTTTTAGACACGTACTTCAGAACACCTCTAAGAAAGGTTCATTCATCCCCGGGGCCTTACCATCTGTGGGCTTGGATGAAATCATAGAACCTGGGGTGGAAAGGAGGATCCTCAAACTTATTTTCCAGCTCATGTTTATTTCATAGACGCAGGACCTCAGATGCAGAGGCCATGACAGAAATTGCTCCAGATTCCTCCATGGGAATGGAAAACACAGGGCTGAAAGAATTTGGAAAATTAGAATGGACATTCCAGTTGACATAAAAACATATATACAGAGGCACATAGGAAAAATATATACCTGCCTGACACAGTTGGCTCAGCCTCCACAGAGAATTGTACATTTCTAGATATGTTCCCCTTGATTTTTTTTTCCTTTCCCTCCAGCTTCCCCTCCATCTCAGTTCATTTAGTGATCCAGACTGTTTCCCAGCCCTAAACCCAGTATATACAAAGATGGAGATGTACTGATTGCAGGGATTTTTCCACTTTATTCTTTTGTCAAAATGACACAAGCAGTGATCCAGCTATTGCAGGACTTTCTACAAAGTAAGTTATGGCTTTATGTTACTTTCTTCCATTTGATTTCTGAAAGAATACTGCCCAAGTGATCTGTGAATGCATAGAGCATTGCTGATAATCACCCCAACATGGCACTTCTTCCCCTACCTTCCCAGAAACATTCCTAACTTATTTTGTGGTTATGGTGTACTTTTCTTTCAACAGGAGCAAGTATATTCTTTTTTCTTTTTCTCTTTTCTGTAACAAGGCTGAATTCTATGCATTTGCTCCACCATCACTGGGACTCCTCCAGCCTCGGCTGAAAGCTAGCACCAAGAGATCATCCTTAGAAAAGCAATCCAAGTCAATTCCATGTGTTCTGTACTGAGACACTAGAACAAAGTTCCCTTTCTTGTAGATCAATGCTGTGATAAGATTTCTTTACTCACAAATGTATCTAATAATGTCTCTACTGAGAAGTTCTGTACTTGTGCCCATGGTCATGAAAACACTTATGACTGTAGACCTCCAGTTACTGTTTCAAATAAGATGTGTGTCCTGCTGGGATGCTGTGTCAAATCTGGAAATGCAAGCATAGCCAGAAATAAATGATAAGCCCTGTGAGATTTTTCCCCTCCAATTTATTACTACTTCACTTAGACACATATCTGTGCTCAGGTTTTTGCTATGAACAAATGCCAGGTCTGCAGCAGAAGGTCTAATTAATAAATTGTTACGGCAGAATTCCATGGAATTCTAGCAATGTATTTACAGCCCTGTTAGCAGTGAAAATGTTGAAAGCAGTGATTCCTTGCATCTCTTTTCAAGTGCTGTGGTAGTGAGTGTTACCTGTAGTATCTGCACACATTTAGGAGCAGGGATGAAGGGGTAGGAAATTGAGTTTCTTCCCTGCTGTGGAAGGTATCAACATTGCTCTTATTACGTGCCTAGATGTTTGTCTGCTTATCTTTGTTAGCATCCAAATTTTTCCCAGGCTTACTCATATTTGAATATTGTTACTGATGCATTTGTCACACATTTGGCTCTGGTTCATTTTGCTTATACTAGTCCTTAGCTACTTTAAAATTAGAAAAATTTGAAATCTGTTTTCTAGGAGTCTGGTCTTAATCTCCTAAACTGAGAGAAGAGAAATGTTATGTGTGTTACTAATTGAATAGAGTAAGGAATATTTTATTCTATGAAGGTGTTGCATTGATACATGGACTACTGCTATGGTGTTTTGCTGTAGGGGAGGGAGGTTGTAGTCAAGTCTAAACACAACATATTGGCAAATATAACTTTATACCTTGTTATACTGGAGCTATTAGCTATTCTAAAAGAGGAGAATTTGAATCTCACTGTATTAGTGATTTTAAATTCGCTGAGAGCAAACTGAATTAGTCTGTACTAAATTCCTTGCACAAATATATGTCTTCTTTACAGATAATTTGATCTGATCATTGCCTTTAAAATGAATTGTTTGGGGGAAACTAACCGAGCTTGTGATATATTCTGGATATGAGTTACCTTTTAGATGTAAGTTTACGGAAAACGATTCCTCATTCTGAAGATTGTCTCTTCTCTGTGTGATTATTTCCTTTGCTCTGAAGTAACTTCTCCATTTAATATGATCCTTTTTGTTTAATTTTCTTTGGATTTCCATGTTTTTAATTTTTTCCTGAACTTTCCTGCCTATTCCCTCATCTTGAAAGGTTTTCTTGTATTCTTTTCTAATGGTTTCTTACTTTATAGTGTTGAACTATAGGGATTCAATTTTGTGGTTTTTTAGTATTAGGTGAGGGATGGGGGTCAACTTTCAAGTATTTAGTTCTCCCCACAGCACTGATTAAATAAACTGCTGTTTATTCAAGATATGTTTTTCCCACATACTTGTGAACCAGTTGATTGCAAATGCATGGGGTGGTTGAGTGCATTTCAATCTTCCATTGCTATGTGTGTCTGCAATTATGCAAATAACCTGTTGAGTTTTTTGTTTGTTTGTTTTTTGTCATACTATTATTTGAACTCAGGGCCTAAAGTTTCAGTGACTCCAGCAGCCCTTTATTTTGTGCGCTGTGTTTTTTCGAGATAGGTTCTCATGAATGTTTGCCAGGGCTGGATTCAAACTGTGTGCTAGTGATTTCTGCCTCCTGAGTAGCTAGGATCACAGGCCTGAGCCACTGCCACCTGGCTGTCTTGCAGTTTTCTCCCAATAATTTTATTTCATGGAATCTGGTAGTGCATTCTCAGGGTTCATCTTTGTTCAAGATTGTTTGGGCTGCTAGGAATTCAGTGAATTTTGTGAACTTTTTGTGACTGTTTTGCTACTACTTTGAATAATGTCAGATTTTTCCACCTTTTACATATTTTCTCGATGTTATTGTGTAACTGATGCATAAAAAATAAACTATACATATTTAAGGGGTACCATGTTATGTTTCAGTACATATAAATATTTCATACAATTTATGTTACACTAAACATTACTTATCTTCAAAAACTTCCAACACTTCTTTAAGATGAAACTTACAAAAGCATTTGTGGTAGGTTTTTGGAATATCATTAGTTTTGAAGACATTACCATGAATCTATAAATCACTTATGTAGATGGACATTTTCACAACTTTGAGCAACTTTTCCTTTGAACAAGTTCCATTAGTAGAACTTATTCATATCCATTGAAATCTATAATTTAAAAAAAAACAGTTTCTTGTTCCTGAGTACGTTTTTCCAGTTGGTCTGAGGAGCCAGTTATATTGTATTTATGTCTATTGCCACATATACCTACTTCCCCCTCATGCTTTATGTGATTGCTTCTTATTTGAGTAATTGAAATTGCACACCTTCTCTTTGTTTGGGTATGGTACCATTATATTGATTGTGTGACCTCTTCATGTATTCATTTGAATTTCCAGGTGAACACGATCATCTTCTGCAAAATACTGCCACCTGATTCTTACTTTTCATTTTTTCTCTACCTCTAATTTATTGTACATAAAATAAACTAGGAAATTCCAGAAGCATATTCAATTCTGGTGTTATGTAAACTATGGTCTTCATTCTACTGCAAGCTGTTTTTGTCACTGTGACTATGTACTATAGTTTCAAGGCAGATTTGATGTAGTTTTGCTAGTTTTGCTTCTTAAACTTTGTTGATTACTATTTGTAATTTTTTGACAATTTTTGTGTTTATGTTGCATGGATATTTTTGTCTTATTTCCTTTTTTGTTTGTCTTTTTCTGCTTTTGTTATCAGGCTAATACTGGAGGTAGGATGTATTTAGGATTCATTCTTTCACTTTTAATTTACACTATAGTTTCAGAATCATTGGTGTTATTTCTTGTCTTAAGTTTTGGGAGAATTTAGCAGTGAATTAATCCAGTCCTGGGTGTTACTTTGTTGGGAAGTCCTGTTAATGCTTCCTGTCTTTGCACAAAATAAATCTATTTGGGTTTTTTAGATCCTATTCTTTCTATTAGTTTAGTCTTACATTCCTAGAAATTTATCCAATGGTCAAATTTTCCAATTTATTTTAATAGACTTTTCAAAATATCCCCTATTAATCCTCTGGATTTTGGTGGTATCCAAAATTCTATTATCTACTTTTTCACATTTCACTTTATTTACTAGATTCTTCTCTCTGTTTTATGGGGAGGATAAGTATGAATAAGGGATTGTTAATCTTATTTATCTTGTAAAGGTACAATTTTTTATTTGATTATTTATATTGTATAAATATATAATGTATAAATGTATAACTTATTTTACATTCCACTTCACTACTTTCATGTCTATTTCCTTGCCCACTTACTCAGCTTGGAGTTTTGTACTTTATGAAATTCACCATGTGTGATACTTCCTTCATTCTCATTTGATCATATATTCTTCTCATGGGATTTAATCTTTCCCTGAGTCTATTGATTTTGACCATTTCTTCTTCATCTGTGAGTGGGATTCCTGTGAGTATCTTTTGCAATATTGGCTAGTGAGCAGGACAAATTTTTTTATTTATGGCTATGTGAATATAATAAAATCATAATTTTGTTTGAAATTCTACCCATTTCTTTTTTTTACATTTTACTATTATTTAAGAGCTGTATGTGGGGTTTCAATGTGACATTTCCATATATGGGTGCAATGCACCCCAGTTTGGTTCATCCCCTCCGTTCTTTCTCTTCCCTGTCCCCCTTCTTAAATTGACTTCATCAGGTTTCATTGTGCCATAGTCATACATGTACAGAATACACATCAGCCATCTTCAACCTCCATTACTTTTTTCATCTTTCCCTCCACCTCCCACTGTTACCCTTCCCTTAACAACATGTTTACATTCCTGACCTTCACTGTCTAAGAGTCTTTTGATTGTACAGGGGGGCTTGCCTTGCTATTCTGCCTCTAAATATGTCATAATTGACTCAGTTTAACCCCCTTTATTACTTTTCCTTGTCCTTTATCAATCCCACTGCATTGGTCAGCAGTTTTCAGAGTGTTTTTATTGTGTCTTTTTCCTACACAGATGGAAAATATTTCAATAGTATTCACTCCCTATCATTCTCTTCCCTTTCCCTCTTCCCTAGTGTCTTCCAACACTCCCACATTTGAATGAAGCTATGTGCAGATTGAATATACATACTGCTTGCCAGTATTTGTATTTGGACCTACCTTCCACAGTTAGAGAAAATATGTGACCTGTGTCTTTCAGAACGTGGCTTACTTTGCATAACTTCATGGTCTCCAGTTCCATCCTTTTACCTGCAAATGAAAATGTTTTAGACTGAAAAATATCCATGGTGTATAAATATCACATTTTCTTAATGTTTTCATCAGCTGCAGAGAATTGGAGCTGTGTCCATAGCTTGGCCATTGTGAATGATACTGCATTAAACAAGGGCGTGCAAGTGTGTTTATTGTATCCTGATATACAGTTATCTGAATATATGACCAAGAGTGCTATTGCAGGTTCTTATGACAGTTCTTCTATTAGTTTATTGAGTTTCCTCCACACTGCTTTCCACATGGTTGTACTAATTTAGTACAACCAAGGAACAGTTTACAGTTCCTCTTCACATTCCCATCCTCACCAACATTTGTTGTTTTGCGTTCTTGATGATAGCCATTCTAAGAGGAGTGAGGTGAATTCGTAATGTGGTTTGATTTACATTTCCTTTATAGCCAGGGACAATGGGATCTTCTTCATCTGTTTTTGGCCATTTCTGTTTCTTTTTTTTTGAAAAATTTCACCTCAGGTCACTTGCCCATTTCGTCACTGAGTCATTAGTCTCTGGGAGTTGGTTTTAGATTGATGATGCTTCCATCTGTTTTCTATTGAGCTTTTCTTCTCCAACATTTCAGTTTCATTCTTTTGTCAGGATCTGTCTTTGCTGAATTTCTCATCCATGTTACTGACGTTTTCACACCTATGTGAAACTGATATTTTCACTTCATTTGTCCCTTGAGTGTCTAAGGGCATTTATCATTGACAAAACTGGACATTCGGTTTCTTTGCTGCCATTTGCCACATTATACTATGTTGTGCTGTTGAAGTATTGTGAACACAATATCCATTCTTTGTACTCAAAACTTTCAAAATAGTTTCTTCTATCTTTTTGAAATGGAAAGTGCACAATTATAATTTATAGTCATCAGACTGTGAAACACTGCCTCAGAGCTCTTTGGACTGATATAACTGTGACCTTACTGTTCTTAAACGACTGGTGCAATTCATCAGTGAATCCATTAAGTCTTTGATTTTTCTTTGAAGAGGATTTCTATTTTCATTCCATCTTTGTTATTCATCTGTCCAAGATTTCTATGTCTTTCCAGCTCAATTCTAGTAAAATGCATGTCCCTAATTTTTTCCACATCTTCTAGACTTGCAAATTATTGGCATATACTTCCTTATGATCATTATTGAGCTATTCTCTTTTTGTTGTGCCTTTCATCACTGGTGTTATTTAGTTCATTGTTGTGTCCATTTCTTAATCTAGGATCTCCTCAAATTATGAAAATGTCTTTGCCTTTGTTTCTTTAATCTCCATTTCACTTTCTTCTCTGATCATAATTATTTCTTTTCTTGTACTAATTTTGTATTCAGTTAGTTCTGTTTTCTAGCTCATTGAAGAGTCAGTTGAAGGATATTATTTTCAGCTGTTCTTCTTTTTCTCCAACTTATGCAGTGATTACTATGAAGTTTTCTCTTGGCGCTGCTGACACTACATCATACGGTATGGTGTTGCACATTTTCTTTTGTTGTGAGAAACATTTTAATTTCCTTCTTGATTTTTGCTTTGATCCATTGGATGCTCAAAAGTCGTTTTTAAATATTCACATACATCTTCAATCTGAGGTTTTTCTTGTTGACTTCTTTTTATGGTTTTGCTAGAAATTAAGCCTTATATATTGTTATGCTTTTTAATTTTGACATTTTCCTAGGTTTTATGATATGATCCATCCTTGAGCTATGCATGTGTGTCACCTTCTAGGTTAATTCTTTTTGATAGGAGATCTCTTTGTGTTACAGGTTTTTGTTTTTGCTGTTCTTCTTGTACTTCTTCTTCTTCTCTTTCTCCTCTTCCTCCTCCTTCTTCTCTGAGAAACTCAAATTGCACTCCTTGACTGTATGTTTGTGCTAGAACTCCCTTCTTAGGCCAGCAGGGTTAAGCTTATATTTATTTGTTAATAATCTTTTTAAGGCTTGAGAAACTTCTCTTTATCTTTCACCTGTGAGAGCTTCATTATACTATGGCTTCAGGCAAACTTGGTTTTGTTACCTGTGAATGCTTAATTTTGATCCTCCTGTACCCAGATACTTGTATCTTTCTCTATGTTGGGGAGTTTTAATGTTATTATTCATTTGAATAAGCTTCGTACATTTTTGGCTTTCTCAACTGCTTCTTAAATTCCAATAGTACAAATATTTGGTCTTTTATACTTTTTCAAAGAAGCCATAAGATATTGTCAACTTCTTCATTATTGTTCTTCATTTGTGTATTTTAAAAAGCCTGTCTATAAGAACATTTGTCTTTCTTTTGTTGATCTGTCTTGCTATTCTTCACTTCTGTCATACGTTTAAATTTTGCTGAAAGTATGTAAAAACTCAAGAAACTCTGTTTGATATTTTTTCTTTCTTTCTTTTTAGTAAGTTTTTCAGTAGATTAATGAAACATTTCACTTTGTTTTCTTCCAGTTCGTGGAATTTGTTTCCTTAAAACAGCTCTATTAATTCTCTGAGTTTTCTCCCCTTCCCAATAGTTCCTGATCTCCTGCTGTTACCTCATTTGGAGAACGAGATGAGGTCATAGTTTCCTGAAAGGTTCATGATACTTTTTGACATAGGATGTCATTTGGTCTTTTGCGTATCACGTATTTATTTACTTCAGTCTTCCTTCCTTTGCTGGCTTCATTTGGGCCTGTGTTTGAAGAAATTCTAAGAATTTGGTAATTTTTTGTCTGAGCCTGTTGTCATTTACACTATTTCCTTGAAAGGTTTGCAGGGAATGGTTTGCTGGTATATTGTTACTGTATCATTAATAGACACAAAGCAAAATCCAGCTTGTCACACATAATCTGTTGCTGTGTTGAAAATGAAAACCCATACAATGGAGTGCAAAAAGAGAGGACTATACACATCTGAACCTCTCCCTGGGGACAGAGTAGGCCCAGATACCTTATCCATAGTTACTAGTCTAAGGTGATAAACTGTGTGATGCTGCTGGTTCCCAAAACTAATCACTGTGGTTGGAGCAGTTCCAAGTTTCCCTATCATTCCAATGATCACCAAAGTGATCAGGCTATGTCACATCAAAATCCTTTACTCACCAAGACAAACACAACCCTGAGTTAAGACCAAGGCTCACTCTTCTATTCACTTCCTATTGCTGAAGAGGACTTATACCCAAAACTGCTGCCACCAGTCACAGATGATGTGAAATGGACGAGCAAATGTGCAAGACACTGGCACTACATATCTTCCAAATGCAGTACAGGTATTCTAGAAGCTCTGAACTGGAGGGCAGTGTGATTTATATCACTCAGTATTTGAAACCAATACACTAGCAACAACTTCAAGAATAAAAATTATAATCTTACTATCCAGACTTACCCACTATAAGCATTGTTTTACACCATTTTATGGGATTGAGTTTGGAAAAGTGGTGGTAAAGAAAATACCAGTCAACTGGGCTGAGGTTATTATGGACCATGTTCAAGTCTCATGGTCCCAGGACCTCAGATAGTGGTTAGGCAAGCAAAAACAAAATTTGTATTCCTAGAGAGGAGGTAGATATTAAGAAATTGTGATTTCATATAGTCACGTAACATCCTGTGTTCATTTAACAACAAATATATATTTTCACACATGTGGCACAGGAAAAACCAAGCATAATTTGCACCGCAAATTTTTCAGTGAGATGACAAAGCAATCTCCCCTACCTTCTCCCTTCCCCCTCACCCTTCCTTCCCTCTCCTCATCCTCCCCTCTTTTGTCCCTCTACAGCCTTCTCTTTCTTCCCTTCCATTTCCTCCTACACTAAACCTCTATGTCTCCACCCCTCCTTTTCTCTCCCCCTCTCCCTCTCCCTTTCTTTCCCTGTCCATTTAATGACTTGAATCTCATTTGTGGGAGATTATTTTTTATGACCTCACCTAAACTAAATAAGAAACCATATTCTTAATGGATACAAATAGGCACTGATTATGTGACATATTAACTTTAGAGACACACACATGAATGCAAAGACGTCATTGCTTTGGACTTGAACAGATCACGTACTTATTATTTCTAATGGAGAATACAATGGTTTCTA
The DNA here is from genome assembly GCF_047511655.1 of Castor canadensis. Lineage (NCBI taxonomy): Eukaryota > Metazoa > Chordata > Mammalia > Rodentia > Castoridae > Castor > Castor canadensis. The sequence goes on from NC_133391.1 coordinate 10,124,736, forward strand.
TGCAGGCTTTCCTTAAAGAACTACCAGTTTGTACTAGCCATGGATTTTGCCATTGAGGAGATCAACAAGAACCCCCTTCTTCTACAGAACATATCTCTGGGATTTGATATCTATAATGTCCTACACACTGAATGGTAGACATTGACAAATTCCTTCATTTGGCTTCCTGGGAGTGACAAAGTTATTCCTAATTACACCTGTAGATGAGAGAGCAAGTCTGTAGCAGCACTTACAGGATCTTCATGGGTAATATCTGCCCAGATTGGGACCCTGCTGGAGCTCCTCAAATTTCCGCAAGTAAGGGTGTGAGTGGGATGGGGATAGATGAAACAGTGGCTTCTTTGCTGCAATTGACAGGTGTCAGGAGGAACAAAAGGATGAGACTTGTTTTTATAAAGTTCTCCATTTTTATTGTCAAAGACTTTATGGGGCACCATGTTCCCTTTTGTTTGGAATGCATAAATGGGAGAAATTGGAGCAGATACTAGGTTTCTTAGATTTCTGAGACTGACTTATGGTCTTCGAAAGAGTTCTCATAAAGTGAAATGAGCAAGCCTTATTTTCTACCTCTTTTCTTCATGCTTAGTACGTACCAGTCCTCAGATTGTACTTCCAGACTGTCCACTTCTTCATGTGGCTTCCAATTTCCTTTTCCCTTTAGCTTACCTTTGGGCCTTTTGATCCTATCCTGAGTGACCATGACAAGTTCACATCTCTCTATCAGATGGCTCCCAAAGAAATATCTCTGGTCTTTGGCATGGTCTACTTGATGCTTCATTTCAGATGGACCTGGGTGGGGCTCTTCACTTCAGAAGACCACAGAAGATTTTAGATTCTCTCAGACATGAGAGAAGAGATGGACAAGCACAGAATCTGTGTAGCCATTGTGTAAATGATCCCAGTCACCATAGTCTCCTCTTTTCCAAATGCCTAGTCAAAGCATCACCAGATTATAAAATCATCAGCAAATGTGATCATCATTTGTGGTGACAGTGATTTCCTGGAAGGTTTAATGTATAATTTCGGGGAGATTTAATGACAGGCAAAGTCAGGGTCATGAATTCTAAATGGGATGTAACAAGAAGTAATAGATATCTCATTTTAGACTCATTCCGTGGACATCTTATTTTTTCACACCACCATGGAGACATGTCTGGTTTCAGAAATTTCATCCATTCAGCAAACCCTTCCAAATATCCAGAAGACTTTTACCTAGCTAGTCTATTTTTAGTGTTTTTAAGTTGCTCATTTTTTGAGTCTCAGTGTGGAACTTATAATAAATGTCCACACAGTGTCTCCTTGACCTGGTTGCCTGGGAATCTTTTTGAAACAGCCATGAGTGAAGAGAGTTACAATATTTACAATGCTGTGTATGCTGTGACCCACACCCTTCATGAGATGCTACTTCATCAAATCCAAATGCAAACAATGGGAAAAAGAAAGTGGATGGTATTTTCCCCTTCTCAGGTAATGGCTTTTTCATTGGAAGGTACTTGACATCATGAGCGTCAATTTGTGAACTGATTTCATAGACAAACTAAGTAGTTTATGATACTTTCTCTGACAGCACATTAAAAAAGTATACATTTTTCACTTTATAGGAGATACCTAGACCTGGGTAGATATGTTCTTGAATAGCAGGGTGTATGTCTCCAAAAATGTGTTTTGATTCCACATCAATGTTTTCTGTTTTTAATGGCTTCAATAATCTACATGGAAAATGTTTTCAATATGATAAAGCTATGATAAAGCCAGCATCTCACAAAGAGTTTTTAAATAAGAAGAAAAAGAGAATGAAGTCTTCGAGTACCAAAGATCTGCTAGAGACAATGGTGGGTATTTTATATCAGTGATTTGATTTAATTTCAGTTTAGGTGTTAATGAACCCATTTGCAATTTGAGTCTCTATATTCATTGAGAAAATACCTGTTAGGTTTTTCCAGGAAGTTAAAACTTACCTAATTCCCAGATTCACTCATTATAGTTAAGTGTGACATTGGTGTTTTCTGTTAAAACTGTCATTTTGATCCTCTGATCTGTGTCCAGAATTTGATATCATGATATTTTGGTTCTCTAGCTTTTCCTTTGTACTACATCGTTGTTGTACTTGTGTCAAGAAGCAGGATTAAGCCAATAAGGAGGTTTTCTCAGTTCAGATTTTCTGTCTTAGCCATGGAATCCACTTCATCTTTGGATGATGCATCTCTTTTAGCTGCACCCCTTTCTGAAGAACATTCCATTTAACAACCCTGCTGAAGACCAAGTGATGTTGGATGAGAAAAGGAAATTGGAGGCAGAGTATGACATTCTCAACTTTTGGAAATTTCCAGAAGGTCTTAGACATAATGTGAAAGTAGGAAAGTTTTCCCCATATGGTCTACATGGTCAACAATTATCTCTACATGAGGATCTGATAGAGTGGAACTCGGGAATTTAGAGGTGTGTTGGATCAAATCATAATGCTTTGAATTTCACACATCAGCAAGCAATACTTGTTCAGATTTAATATTCTTGATGTTGATTCATGATCCAGCAATGTTCATTTAATAACTTACAACTTGGAGATTTTTCTTATTAACTCAATCATTGGTGAGAAAGGAACACATTTGTTTACCAACAAGTTTCTGTGCTCATATTTTGCAATCCTAAAATACACATGATAGCTGTAACTCAGCTGTCCTTCACTGTGACAAAATGCATGAGAAAATCAACTTCTAAGGAAGAACAGTTTATTCAGCTAACAGTTTTGAAAGTTTCATTCTTGAACTTGGCCTGGTCCTTTAACGTCTATGGCAAGGCGCAGCATCATGGTTGGAGCAGGTAGCAAAGTAAGTACACACCTCATGGCAACAGAGGAACAAAGACAAACACAGAATTGTCCCTGGGGTACCAATATCATCTTTAACTGTGTACTTCTAATGACCAAATTTCCTCCCACTAGAACTAATGCTTAAAGTATCCATGCTTTCTAGAAAGCACCAGGGCTGGGGACCAAGCCTTTAACACATAAGCCATTGTGTCATATCATGGCCAGAATTTAATAATGTGCAATCAATTTGTAGGACTTGTGTAGAGAAAATTAATATTTCTTAATGATCCAATTCAGTAAAATACTGTAATTATTGAAATACTATGGAAATGTCTGAGCAACCACCAATACCTATCTGATTTTCCTCAGAATCCTCACTCTGTTTGCAGTGAGAGTTGTGGTCCTGGATTCTGGAAATCCCCTCAGGAGGGAAAGGCTCCCGGTTGTTTTGATTGCATCCCTTGCCCTGAGAATGAGATTTCTAATGGGACAGGTAAGTCTGTGACTTATGGAGAAACTCCCACCCATCCTTAATAGTTTCCAATATTCCTTAAAGGGGGAAATGCCCTACAAGTGGACTGCATAGGAAAGGTCTACCTACATCCAGTTGGCAAATGAAATGACACAAAATATCACATTGACCTTTGAAACAACACAGCCCATATACAATGATTTGCATATTTGATTCATCGCTATATTAATTGTATGCATTACTGTCTCAAGAAAACACCTTGCACCTCTCCTCTCTGCATAAGTTTGATCTCTATCATGTAATTTGGGAGAAATGTTATGCAAAAATGTCTTCCTATTTGTACCTCACAGTGAATACATGGTTCTTGCACATGTTTATTTTCTGAGTGCTTGTCAAAATGCTTGACAAAGAACAAGTGTTAAGAAAATTTTTGTTTGATTTAAGAGATAGGTTTATCTATATTGTAAGAAATTCTTTGAGAGCTTCAGAGGGCAGGCTTGGGTGCTCGTGGATCACACATAAATACCATCTTCTTGAAAGCTGAGATCAGAGGATTACAGTTGGAGGCCAGCCGAAGCAAACAGTGTGTGAGACCCCATAGCAAAAACAACCAGATGAAAATGGACTGGAGCTGTTACCAAGTGGTAGAGTGCTTGCTTTGCAAGTGAAAAACCCTCAGTTTCTACCCCAACCCCTCCAAGGAAAACAAACCAACATTCCACATGTAAAAAGACATACAACTATAATGACATGAACTCAAACTAGCATAAATGGTCTACAATGAATACACAAAGACCTACTGGAAAAGTGTCATAAATTTGTACAGAGATACATACACACTAATATTATGTTAGATGAGTGGGGGAAATGTCAACTAGAGTTTTATGCTATGAATTTTTGTAATAATCACAAAACCTGAAAATGGTTCCATCTGGCAGAAACTCAGAGAAAGTTGGATGGACTGATGTAGAATAGAGATACAAATGAATAGGGAACATTTCAGGATGCCACAGTTATCATATTACATCCACAATGTCCAGATTGATGTTAAATACTACATGCTAGAAACACTTCTCCAACATGGTTTTCATTTCCTTTATGATTCATATGTAGCTTAGTTAAGCAGCATACTTGCATGATTTGAATTTCACTTTAAATTTATTGAGATTGACAACAGAGTGCAGATGCAATTAATTTGCATTTTTCATTCTTTATGACCATGGGGTTTAATGTAGATTCACTCTGCTGAGAAAAATTTCACTATAAAACAATGCCACTATCTTCAAGCTTATACATTAGCAAATACTTGTTTACACATACCACAGTTTAAAGAATAATTTAAACAAAGATTATAAAAATATGAAAATATTATTAATGGAATAATTATTAATTGGAATAAATACTCAGGCATCCAATTAGCAATGCCAGACATTGTATGTAACAAGCACCTATCACAATCTAGAAAAGGAAAAGCAACCTAAAACAAAGAAACAAGGGAACGAATACAAGAAGATATATTTAATGAGTTAACACAATAAAGGAAACTCAAAGTTAAGGTGTATTCTAATATAAATAAATATGGTTTATAAAAAAATCCTGAATAAGAATGTTCACCAAGAAATTGTAAATTTGTAACAGGACATCACTTGTGAAATTCTGCAGAATTATGTCATCATCATGGGTGAATGTGTTGTTGCATACCTGTAATCACAGTTACTCAGATGGCAGATGTAAGATGATGACGGTCTGAGGCCAGCCCATGCAAAGTTTGCATGGTACCCAATCTGAAAAACAAACTAAAAAAGAAATGGGCACAGAGGGAATGGCTCAAGTTCACATGGATATTAAGCAGAAAGCCCTTAGTTCAACCCCTGTGACTGGAAAAACAATCATAAAAAAAGAATAAGAACTTCACTGACACATTTTTAAATATAAATAAAAATCACAAATCTCAGTCATTGAACTTAAAGACTGTCACAAGGGGGAACTGAACATCTCAAGGGTTAGAGTGTATCACAGGGATAGAGCCAACGCATGGGGGACTTGGTGTCCTGTGTTCAATCCCCAGCACCACATACAAACCTGCACGGTTGAATATATGTAGTAAGTATAAACCATAATTGAATCATCTATGGCTATTTTTATGATTGTCATGAACATCACTGGTGAAATTTATTAAAATTTCAAGAATTTAAAAATGCTCATTTTCTTAAGCTCCTTCAGAGGATAAGAAGAATGGGGCAATAAAATTTATCTTATGAGAAGAGCTAAACTTGGTTCCCCATGTGTGAGAATATAGAAGAGAAGTCTATTGGACATTTTCCTTTTTGAACTACATTCATATTTCCTGTTGAAGGTATTTTAAGGGAACTTCAAATGACCAGACTTGGTATATGCAATAGAATTCAATTATATCTCAACTAGTTTTGATTTAAACTAGTTTCTTCAAACAGATATAATAATATCACCAACGCTAGAAAAATGTATAATTAAATTCCACACCCATTTGTATCTTAAAATAAATAGTAATAGAACTGGTCTTACTAAATAAGCAGGTGTCAATTCTCTTAATCCCATAAAAGGTATTTATAAAATCCCAAAAACAGCTTCACGTTTTGGGGTCCAATGTTGAAAAACAATGAGACAAAAATGCTCAATATAACAATTTCCATTACACATTGCACTGAGATCAGTAAAAGAAATGAACACATTGTTTATTCATTGATTTATTTGTGGATTAATTGATTGATTAATGGTTCCAGGGTCAAAACTGGAAACCTTGGTCTTGCTAGGCAAGTGTTCTACCATTTGAACCATACTCACAGTCCTTTTTTGCTTCAGTTAATTTGTAGATAGATACATCCTTTTTGCCTTGCACTGTGATGGGCATAAACAGCAGCCCACAAAGCTGGGAACACAGGTGCCAACACCACTCCAAGCTTATTTGTTGACATGGAATCTGAGTTTTTCCCCAGGCTGGCCTTGAGATGCAGTCCACCCTATCTTTATCTCCTGAGTAGCTTGGATTGAAGTTTTGGTACCATGCACCAAGCATAAAGATATTTTTCAGGAATAGAACACATAACATGAATATGATCATATGGTATTGCTTTCTATAAAATTGAGGCAAATTGTGAAATTAATCATTGAATTTACTTATGATGGAATATGAGGTTCATGTATATGAATGTATTATATTCTGCAAAGCAGTTATAAGTTATAAGTGAATTTTTTAAATAATGACATTTAGTATGTCTTAATGGATATACAACTGAGGGATAAATACCATTATCGTTTTGAAAGACCCTTGACATTAACAAAACAAATGTAGAAAAATAACAAATAGACTGGAGTTAGTGCAGGATTAAATATGATTATGAAAAGACAAACTCATACTCGAATCCTACAAACAGATGTATTGATTCAGTGGAAGTGTACTCTAAACTACAATAAGCATGTGGTGAAAATTACAATGAGTTGCAGGATGTTGAGACTTCTTCACCCAGTTAAAAAGTGTCATTGATCACCTCTATTTCCTGGAATTTATCAATTATCTATGTCATAATAAAAGGGAACATAATTCTAAATAAATTTTGAGGCTTTGGTGAATAAAACTGGGTCTAGTTTATAGAGGTTTAATTTGTTGAAGTGGCATAACTTGAGTGTTTTTTGAGAATTAGAAAATGGTGTCATGAATATGTCAGATAAGTCAAGGAAGTTAAAGTAACTTTGTGGTACAATAACAAAAATGGGAAGTGGTTGATTGGAAATATTTGCTGTGTAGAATTCATTTTTATCTAAAGCAACAAAAGAGGAAAATTTTACCATTGTGCTGTCGGGGAGGTGTGAAAACTGAACCTTGACTAGGGGTAACCTGCACTCCTCACCAGACATGGATCAGTGTGTGAAGTGTGCAGATCATCAGAATGCCAACTAAGACCAAAACCACTGCCTCCAAAAATCTGTGACCTTTCTGGGTTATGAAGATCCCTTGGGTTTGGCTCTGGCCTGCATGGCTCTGATCTTCTCTGTACTCACAGCTGCTGTTCTCGGGGTCTTCATGAAACACCATGACACTCCCATTGTCAAGGCCAATAACAGGGCTCTCACCTACATCCTGCTCATCTCCCTCACCTTCTGTTTTCTCTGTTCCTTGCTCTTCATTGGCCGTCCTGGCATGGCCACCTGCATCCTCCAGCAGACCACATTTGGAATTGTGTTCACAGTGGTTACTTCCACTGTCGTGGCCAAAACTCTCACTGTGATTCTGTCTTTTAATATCACGTCTCCAGTGAAAAGGATGAGGTGATTGTTGGTATCAAGGACACCTAACTACCTTATTCCCATCTGCACACTGATCCAACTGACTGCCTGTGGAATCTCGCTTGGAACCTCTCCACCCTTCATTGACACAGACACAAACTCAGAACACGGCCACATCATCATCGCGTGTAACAAGGGATCAGCTGTGGCATTTTACTGCATCCTGGGATACCTAATTTTCCTGGCCTTGGGGAGCTTCAGAGTGGCTTTTCTGGCAAGGAATCTTCCTGACACATTCAATGAAGCCAAGTTCCTGACGTTCAGCATGCTGGAGTTCTGTAGTGTCTGGGTCACCTTCCTCCCTGTCTACCACAGCACCAAGGGAAGGGTCATGGTGGCTGTGGAGGTCTTCTCCATCTTGGCCTCCAGTGCAGGGATCTTAGGCTTCATCTTTGGTCCCAAGTGCTACATTATTTTGTTAAGGACAGAGAGGAACATTCTGTATGGCTTCAGGGATAAAACCCGTTCTATGTACAATGAGCCTTCTGAAGATTAAACTCATGTGTATCCTAAACAAAAAATCAAAAAATGAAGTTACACCATTCTAGCAGTTAGATATGAGGTTAAAACATGTGCTTTACTTCAGTGTACTGAAAACCCATGCTACATCTTCTAACAGGGTTAGAATTTCCATACTTTGCATTTCTCTCATTTTCAACATTTGATTGCATTGTGATTTTGTTATTTATTTTGTCTCATTGATTCTGCAGTCAACTCTGCAAATATTACTTTCTTCTTCTTCTAATCTCCACAATGATGTTTTCTGCCTTTTGGTATTTATATTTATTTTTCTCAAATTTTAGAATATATGAAATTCATTGACCTGTGTTTGGCATTCCCTTGATATAGTTCCTTGATTTTTGGCAATAGTGGAAAATTCCATGCCTGGTGTTTCCAGGCGATCACTCTATGAAGTGAGCCACACCACTATCCCTTTTTGCATTTGTTATTTTTGAGATACAGTATTGCTTTGTGCCTGGGCTGGCCTGGTCTTCCATTCTCCTATTATTTGTGCCTCTCTGCATAGTGAGGAAAACAGGCACATTCTGCCTCTAAAAGGAAAATGCTTCAAGTAGCAATCAATGTGGCAACCACAGAGTTTTTGCTTAATGAAACACTGCCACATTCAATAAATTAGTTCTGTGAACACAGCATAGAGGCCTGTACTGAGCAATGAGAAATATGGTTGTCTAAAAGGGAAATGCAGTAAGGACTCCCTTGTTTGGAAGGTTAGCTCACCTGGAAATTGGCCACTGAGAAGCCTGAATTCCTACCTTCCTCTAGGGATACTGGAGCAGTGGCCATGATTCTTCTTGATTAGGGTTTGCTGTTTTCCCATGGTTAGTATCTGTCATGTGTGACTGCCTCTGCAGAAAAGCTTTCTTTCCTGGTGTGGAGCTGGGAGCTGGTCCCAGTGTCTTGAGCACTGTAGTTGAATGTATGATTCCTGAGCCACATCCCCCAGTACAGTGATGACAAAATACACCACAATCAAGTCATATCCAGTCTCCCAAAATTTTGTGAACACTTCTACTGAATGTACACAGAACACTAGTTTTCTAGCTAAAAACTTGGCTTCTGGTGTCAAAACCAGGACTCTTAACCCAATTTGCACTTGGGACATGGAGTCAACAGAGAATGAATTCACACACACACACACACAAAATTAATAGTTATGGAGGTTAAGAAGTCCCAAATGTACCTATCACCAGAAAGTTTGAAACCCAGGTGAGCACATGGTATAAAATCCAGTCCAAAAACTCGCTCAAGATCCAATAACAAGGTAGAATCGAAGATGGCAACTAGAGGAAGGAAGCAGGCAGTGTGGAATGATGGGAAGATGAAAAAAGGATGGAAACCATTCTCCCCCATAAAATAAATTAGTACAGGATTCAGATGGAAATGAAGAAAACAGATACCCAGTTCAAGACTCCAACAACGCAAAGATAGACTATCCCAAATAACCTAATGAAGCCCACAAGAACACCCTGAAAGAAATCACTGAGAATTTCATGGAGATGTTACTAGATATGGTCAACCAAAACAACAGGAGGCAATCAAGAAGACACAAAAACAAATAAATGAACACACAAGAGCCCTAAAGAAATACCAAAGTGAAACAGATGATACCATAAATAGAGAGATAAATGAGTTAAGGAAGAAAATAGACAATATTAGAGTAAGTGATCCATGATAAGGAAAAGCTCAGAAAAGAATTAAACAGAAATACAAAACAAAACGGAAGGCCATTCCAGGAGAATAGAACAAGCAGAAGACAATCTCAGAACTTGAAGATGAAATGGAAATTAAGGAAAAACTGAAGAGCTATTACTCAAACAACTCAAGACCTGTGAAAGGAATATGCAAGAACTCATGACTCCATCAAAGGGCCAAATCTGAGAATCATGGGCATTGAAGAAGGAGAAGAGGTGCAAGCAAAAGGAATTGGTAATATAGTCAACAAAATAATAACAGAAAATTTCCCAAATCTAGAAAAAACTATGCCCATTCAGGTACAGGAAGCCTCCAGGACACCGAATAGACTTGACCAAAAAAGAACTACCCCATGACATATTATCATTAAAACAACAAGCACAGAGAATAGAGAAAGAATATTGAAGGCTGTAAGAGGAAAAACAAATAACATACAAAGGTGAACCTATCAAAATCACAGGAGATTTCTCAATGGAAACCTTAAAAGCAATGAGCATGGAGTGAGGTATTCCAGGAATTTAATGAAGATACTTCAAGCCTAGGATATGATACCCCCACAAAGCTATCATTCAAAATAGGTGGAACAATAAAAGTCTTCCATGATAAGCAGAAACTAAAGCAATATATGACCACCAAGCCACCACTACAAAAGATTCAAAGATCTGCACACAAAAAATGAAGGCAAACAAAACCATGGGAGGACAGGCAGTACCAAACCAGCAATGTGTTGCTTACAGGAGACCCATCTCATCAACAGAAAGAAGCACTGGCTTAGGGTGAAAGGCTGGAAGAAGATTTACCAAGCCAATAGCCCCCAAAAACAGGCAGGAGCAGCAACACTTATCTCAGACAAAGTAGACTTCAAACTAACATTAATCAAATGAGATAAAGAAGGACATTCCATACAAATAATAGGGGAAATACACCAAAAGAAAATAACAATTATCAACCTATATGCACCCAACATCAATGCACCCAATTTCATCAAACATACTCTGACGGACCTAAAACATATATAAACTCCAACACAGTGGTAGTCGGAGACTTTAGTACCACACTATCACCAATAGATAGGTCATCAAAACAAAAAAAATCAGTAAGGAAATCCTAGATCTAAATCACACCATAGATCAAATGGACCTTGCTATTGTCTACAGAATATTTCATCCAACTTCTGCACAATATACATTCTTCTCAGCAGCCCATGGAACGTTCTCTAAAATTGATCATATCTTAAGGTACAAAGCAAACCTCAGCAGATATAAGAAAACAGAAATAATACCATGCATTCTATCTGATCACAATGCATTAAAATTAGAAATCAACAACAAAAGCAAAAGTAAAAGCATGCAAACATCTGGAAACTGAACAACACATTGCTCAACAATCAGTGGGTCATTGATGAAATAAAAGAGGAAATTGAGAGGTTCCTGGAAGTTAATGAAAATGAAAACATTATCTACCAGAGCCTATGGGACACAACAAAGGCAGTCCTCAGTGGAAAGTTTATAGCCATGAGTGCATATATTAAAAGGAAAAAATATATTAAATCAATAACCTAATGCTACATCTCAAACTCCTAGAAAAACAAGAACAAGCAAATCCCAAAACAAGCAGAAGGAGAGAAAAAATTAAAATAAGGGCCAAAATCAATGAAATAGAAATGAAAAAAAATGCAAAAATCAATGACACAAAAAGTTGGTTCTTTGAAAAAATTAAATAAGATTGCCAAACCCCTGGCAAACCTGTAAAAAATGAGGAGAGAAAAACCCCAAATCAGTAAAATCAGAAATGCAAAAGATGAGATAACAACAAACACCAAGGAAATCACCAGAAACTACTTTAAGAACATATATCTTAATAAATTTGAAAATCCTCAAGAAATGGATAGATTTCTAGATACTTATGATCATCCAAAATTGAACCAAATGGACATTAATTACCTGAATAGGCCTATAACACAAAATAAAATTGAAGCACCAATAAATAGTCTCCCAAAAAAAGAAAAGTCCAGGACCTGATGGATTCTTTGCTGAATTCTATCAGACCTTTGAGGAAGAACGAATACCAATCCTCCTTCAACTGTTCCATGAAATAGAAAGGGAAGTAACACTGCTAACTTTTATGAAGCCAGTATTACTCTCAACCCAAAACCACACAAAGACACCTCCTCCAAAGAGGAGAACTATAGGCCAATCTCCTTAATGAACATCAATGCAAAAATCCTCAATAAAATAATGGCAAACTGAATCCAACAACACATCAGAAAGATCATTCATCATGACCAAGTTGGCTTCATCCCATGGATGCAGAGGTGGTTCAACATACGCAAACCTATAAATGTAATACAGCAAAGACAAAAACCACTTGATCATCTCAATACATGCACAAAAAGCCTTCAACAAGATCCAACACCACATCATGATAAAAGCTCTAAGAAAACTAGGAATAGAAGGAAAGTAACTCAACATTGTAAGGGCTATATATGACAAACCTATAGCCAACATCACACTTAATGGTGAAAAACTGAAACCATTTCCCCTAAAATCAGGAACGAGACAAGGGTGCCCACTATCCCCACTCCTCTTCAACATAAAACTGGAATTACAAGCCAGAGCAATTAGGCAAGAAGAAGAAATAAAAGGAATACAAATAGATAAAGGAACTGTCAAAATATCCCTATTTGAAGATGATATGATCCTATATATTAAAGACCCAAAAAACTTTACCCAAAAACTCCTAAACACCATAAACAGCTACAGCAAGGTGGCAGGATACAAAATCAACTTACAAAAATCATTAGCTGTCCTATACACCAATAATGAAAAAAACTGAGAAGGAATATATGAAAACAAATTCATTTACAATAGCCTCAAAAAAAATCAAATACCTAGGCATAAACTTAACAAAGGAGTGAATGACCTCTACAAGGAGAACTACAAATCCCTGAAGAAAGAGATCGAGGAAGACTACAGAAGGTCAAAGATCTCCCAAGGTCATGGACTGTTAGAATCAACATAGTAAAAATGGCTGTACTACCAAAAGTAATCTGCATGTTCAATGCAATTCCCATCAAAATCTCAATGACTTTCATCACAGAGATTAAAAAATCTACCCTAAAATTCATTTGGAAACAAAAAAGACCACAAATAGCCAAGGCAATACTCAGGAAAAAGAGCAATGCTGGAGGTATCACAATACCAGACTTCATATATATTACAAAGCAATAGCAATAAAAACAGCATGGTACTGGCACAAAAACAGACATGAAGACCAGTGGAACAGAATAGAGGACCCGGATATGAATCCACACATCTATGCTCACCTTATTTTGGACACAGGCACCAAAAATATATGATGTAGAAAACACAGCTTCTTCAACAAATGTTGTTGGGAAAAGTGGTTATCTATCTGTAAAAAACTGAAACTAGATCCATGTTTGTCACCCTATGCTAGTGTCAACCCAAAATGGATCAAGGACCTTAATATTAGACCTGAAACTCTGATGTTAGTACAAGAAAAACAGGAAACACCCTGGAAGTAATAGGTATAGACAAGGACTTCCTCAATAGAACCCCAGCAGCTCAGCAACTAAGATAAAGGATGGACAAATGGGAGTACATAAAATTAAAAAGCTTCTGCACAAACGAAGACAAGGTCTCTAAACTGAAGAGACCACTCACAGACAAAGGACTGATAACCAGAATATACAGGGAATTTAAGAAACAAAACAATCCTAAAATCAATGAACCCATAAAGAAATGGGCAAGTGAACTAAACAGAACCTTCTCAAAAGAAGAAATTCAAATGGCCCTGGTTTGGGGCTAAACTTTGTAGCTGTAGTTCTCACTCATACTCACTCGTCTGCACAGGTGAGCTTCGTGATGGACATAGGCTCAGGCAGGGCCTTGGCTTCAAGATTCTCCTCCCTGTGCTCACAGTGGGGTCACCCCAGGCTCTTCTCTCAAGGCAGAGCTACTGGGGGCCCAGAATTTGGGCATGAATACAACTTTTGAGCCCAGAGCCAGCAAGGCCTGCCTGGCCCACAATAGTCAGTCACCAGCCACTGTAGACAGGCAGCACCTCCTTGGTTGGACACAGGTTAATGACAAGTGCCCAAGTGGTGTCACAGTGTGGAGGGGACAACGTGTGCAGGCCTTGAGAAGTTCTCATGTGTGTCCATTCTTTCTAGCCTGCCCTTGGCATGTGCCAAAGATCCACAAGGACAGGGCCCGCTTGACTGCTCCTGCACTCTAGCCAGAGGTGATCGAGGGGTCATCAGAGTCCCCAGCCCAGCCTTGGCCTCCCTGGATCCAAAGGGCACACTCACAGTCCTGTCTTTCCTGTTGTTGGCGTCCCTGTGTGGGGTCATGTCCACGTTCTCAGCACCCAGGGTAGCCAGGTGCAGAGTGATGGGCACTGCAATGAATGATTGATGTGTGTGGTCAGATTCCTAGCAAGGAGAGAGGCTACTTTCCAGACCCTGAAACAAAGTGAGAGAGAGGACGGGTAAAGGAGAGGAGGGTGGCACCCAAGGCTGGCCTAGGAGCTGGGGACGGTGGCTCACACCTGTAATCCTAGCTACTGGGGACTGAGATCAAGGGGATCGTGGTTGGAAGCCAGACCAGGCAAATACTTCTCGAGACCCCATCTCACCCTCTACCTGGGCACCGTGGCATGTCTATCATTCCAGGCTATGTGGGAAGCTCAGATTGAGAGGATCATGGTTCCAGGCCAGTGAGACCTCATCTCAACAGAAAAGAGTTGAATGTATTTATTCATGCTTGTCATTCCAGCTAGAGTGAGAAAAAAAAAATACCCAGAGCAAAAAGGACTGGAGATGTGGCTCAAGTGGGAGATCACCTGCTTTCCAAGGCCAAAGCTGTAAGTTCAAATCCCAGTACTTCAAAAAAAAAAAGGACAGGCCTAAGTTGGAGGTTGGAACAGTGACCCCTCTTCACCTGGCCCAGCCTATACCTGCAACCCAAGCACCCCTCAGGTGTCTGGAATACCTCCCTCCCAGATCTGCTTTATGGATTATAAAAGAATTTCATGAGACTTTCAATTCATTGAATTCCAGGGATATTTATTTTTCTAATGTCAATAGTAAATTCTAATGTCACCTGTAACTTTCAATTTCCAGTTAATTAACTTGCAACCAGTGCATATTAAAAGGCAAATTAAATAGTTTTTCGGATAGGGGCTGGTGAATCTAATGAATGTATGTGTGTGTGTCCCCTCTAGTTACTAAGTGTGTGACATGGGGAAGTGACACTGAACCTTAGTGTCCTCAACAGTGAAACACAATCACAGCTTCTGCCTCCAGAGACCTCAGCAACCAGGTTGGAGCTGTTTTTTGGTTTATGTTTGAACTCAGGGTTTCATACTTGCAAGGCAGATGCTCTACCACCTGAGCCACCCCTCCAGCCCTCTGGTTATTTTGGAGATGGGGGTCTACCTTTGTACCCAGGCTGACCTGGACTGTGATCCTGCTATTTTAAGCTTCTTGCTGTTGCTAGGAAGGCAGGGGCTAACCACTGTGCCCAGCTTTTTTCCATTGAGATGGGTTCTCACAAACTTTTTTTTGGACAGGGTTGGCTTCAAACTCGTGATCCTCCTGATATCAGCCTCCCAAGAGGGATGCTGCTGTTTATTCATAGACAAACACAATGAGGGCCTTGTGATGGCTAATTTTAAGTGACATCCGTATGGCCACTGTATACCCAGATATTTGATCAAACCCTACTATAGGTGAGACTGTGAGGGTGTTTCTGAGTGTCATGAATATTTGAATCTATTGAATGAGCAAAGTAGGTGGGCCTTTTTATGTGGGTGAGCCTCGTCCAATCAGTTCAAGGCCGGAGTAGAAAAAAAGGGTTAAGTTACAGGTAGATCTTGCCCAACTGTTTCAGCTGTGACATTGTCTTTTTCCTGCCTATGCACTCAGACACACATTGGCCCTTGTTGAATTTTTTTTCTATTTTTCCTTTTTATATTGGTATATATTCATTATGCAAAGTGTATTCAGTGTGACATTTCCATTCATGCATGTGCAGTACTTTGATCAAATCCATCCCCATCACCCTCACCTTTTTGTCCTCTGCCCTCCCCTGGCTCCTCACCACAACAGTCACCTTTTTACATTTATGTCATTTTTGGGGGGCTGTACAGGGGATTGAACTCAGGGCCTCCAGCTTGCTAGTCAAGTGCTCTACCATTTGAGCCACATCTCCAGCCCTTTCTTCTTTAGGTTATTTTTCAGACAGGGTCTTTTGTTTTAACCCAAGGCTGACCTCATTCCTTAATCCTCCTATCTATGGCCTGAATAGCTGGCATCACAGGCTCGTTCCACCACACCAGCTTACTTGTGGAGATGAAGTCTCACAGACTTTTTTTCCAGACTGACCTGGAACTTCAATCCTCCCAATCTCTGCCTCCCGGTTAACTGAGATTACAGCCATGAGCTACTGATGTGATGTGTTTTTAGGACTAGATTCCACATATGAGAGAAAATATGCAATACTTATCTTGCTGAGTCTGGTTTCTTTCACTTAACATGATGATCCATCCATTTTGCTGCAAATGGCATTCTTCTTAATGACTGAATAATACTCCATTGTGTATTTACACTACATTTTCTTTACCCATTCATTGGTTGATGGACACCTAGGCTTGACTACTGTGAATAGAGCTGCCGAGAACATGGGTGTCCAGGTGTCTCTACGGAGTGCTGACCTCATTCCTTCAGGCATGTGTCCAGGAGAGGAGTAGCAGGATCCTATGGCAGTTCTCTTACTGGCTCTTCAGCCAGCTTTGCATTAGAATCTATATCATACTCTGCAGCTAATGGATGGCAGGTCAATCTTGGAACGTCTCAACCTCCATAATTGTGCAAGCCACTTCATTGTAACACACCCATCTTATTCTCAGTGTGTGTTTGTGTATGAGTGCATGTGTGCACACACACATTCTGGTGGCTCCATGTCTCTGGGGAACCCTGGCTGTCCCAGGCCCCAAGTGAGGCCAAATCCTGGCTTTGACAGTATTATCATTAGCTAAGTGGCCATACTAGAAATGGTGAAAAAGTGACTTAGCTTCAGAAATTGACTCTTTCACAATTCAGGAGACCACAGGCCAAAACAAAGGAGCTATATTTCCTCTGGCAGCAAGAATTTGAACTCAGGGCCTCACACTTCCTAGACAGGTGTTCTGCCACTTGAGTCATGCCCTCAACTCTTTTTTTGCTTTAGTTATTTTACAGGTAGGGGTTCACGTTTTTGCCCCAGGGGTCAGCTCGGAACATGATCCTTCTACCTAGGCCTCCCACATAGGTGGGATTACAGGCATGCACCACCATGCCCAAAGAACCACATTTTTGGATGAGACCAACCACATCCATCTATATCTACTCAAGGAGTTTGATGGTGTCCTTCCAGTTTCTAAGGATGTCACAGGAGCAGTTCAGTGTCCATTTCTCTCACCTTCCTGTCCATGCAGGCACAGATTGAGTGTGGAAAGTCTCTGGCCTTAATATCTCTTATGTATCATAACTACCAAAGGAGACATTTTATGAGACAACACTTAAGATGTGTCTGAATTAGGGAAGGGAAGATAAGCAGCAAGACTGGACTGAACCTGGCCAGGCACCAGCCTCCACCTGTGTGCATAGAGGTATCATGCAGCCCCATCACCATGGCAACCACTGGTCTCAGCTTCCTGAAGGTGGCATCTGAGGGAAGGGGCAGATTAATCAATAAATGGTGCTGAGACATTTGGTTAGCTGTTTGGAAAGAAAGAAATTTAGCTCTTTCCTTCACACCATATATCAGTATAAATTCTAAAGGATTTTTAAAAATTACCTCATGAAAAATAGGCAAATAGTTGAAAATAGTTGAACTTCAGGTAAATAGAGATGCTTGTAACATAAAAGCAGAAGAAAAATAAAGATTACAAAAGAATTTAACACATAAATATTCAAATCTCTATTCCTAATGTATTAGGAAACTGAAAACAAGAACAAAATTGTGGCAAGAACTCTTTTTTTTATTCATATGTGCATACAAGGCTTGGTTCATTTCTTCCCCCTGACCCCACCCCCTCCCTTACCACCCACTCCGCCCCCTCCCTCTCCCCTCCCAAAACCCAGCAGAAACTATTTTGCCCATATTTCTAATTTTGTTGTAGAGAGAGTATAAGCAATAATAGGAAGGAACAAGGGTTTTTGCTGGTTGAGATAAGGATAACTATACAGGGCATTGACTCACATTGATTTCCTGTGCGTGGGTGTTACCTTCTAGGTTAATTCTTTTTGATCTAACCTTTTCTCTAGTTCCTGTTCCCCTTTTCCTATTGGTCTCAGTTGCTTTTAAGGTATCTGCTTTAGTTTCTCTGCGTTAAGGGCAACAAATGAGAGCTAGTTTTTTAGGTGTCTTACCTATCCTCACCCCAAGCATCAATCCCCAAGCATGATTACAAGCTCATGCTTGTAATCCTAGCTACCTGGGAGGCTGAGATTAAAAGGATTACATTTGGAGGCCAGCCTAGGCAAATAGTTCACAAGACCCCCATCTCCAAAATAATCAGAGCAAAATGGACTGCAGGTGTGGCTCAAGCAGTAGAGCACCTGCTATGCAAGTGCAAAGCCCTGAGTTCAAACCCCAGGCCCACAGCATGAAAACAAAAGTATGTCTTAGCTGTTAGTCACAGGAACCCATTGTAGCTGGCTGAATAAAAAAACAAAAGGGACCCCAATTTGATCATTACACAATGCATACATGTATTTTTTGCAATAAACTTGAAATATTTTATTCACAACACAGAAGTAGAAACACAAGATGAAATGATTGTCTCTAGACTCTTCTCATTCACAATCCTTCAGATTCCCTGAGAATTTTCCTTCACTCTACACACCCTTATTTCCTTTGCTTCTATATCTAAGGGAAGAAAACCTCTTCTACAAAACCGTCTCTGCTCCCCTGTGTTCTCCATGAAGCCCCTGCTTGGGGCGTGGCTTGAAACATTCATTTCTATTTCCACCATCTTCTCCCTTCCATTTGGGCTCCCTGTTTTGGTGCATAATGCTCATGCCTTATTTTTTTAACTCTTTTTTCCTATTTATCACATCTTATTTGTCTCTGTAAGCTTCCAAAAAGAATTGTCTGTATTCTGACTTTATTTCCTTACCTGCTTGTTCTTCAATTTATTACAATCTGTTTTTAACATACCCCTGAAACTGTCTTATTAGACATCTAATACTGAGGCTGATAAATTTTATTCAGACCTTCTGTTACCTGATCTTCCTGTAACATTTTTCACGGCTGCACGTCTCAAATTTGCTCACCTCATGGCAACTAGGAAACAAAGAGAGGGCAATGGAGACCTTGGGACAAGATATAGTCCCCCAGGGAACACTCCCAAGGACTTACCCCATTCAATTACATCACACCTACTACAGTTCCACCAGCTCCCTACTATGTTCCTATCCCTATTCCTTTCATGCAAAAGATGTCTCATAGTTTGGTTGTCATAAAAATAAATTCCTCATTTGTGCTGCAGCTATAATAACTCTGAGTTGATGCTTGAAATTGAAAAAAAATTGATCTATGAAACTATGCCTGTCATTGGTCTTAAGGAAAACAGAAGGATGTTAGGAAATGAGGCAAAGTCACAGACAACTTTTTCATGCCATGATAAGGATTTTGAAATTAGTAAGGAGAAGCAAATTTAGACAATTTGACTGGAGCTGATATGATACAGTTTGCGCTTATAAAGATGACTGTCATTGCTGTGTGAGATCAGATTATAGATGAAGGTGAAGCAAGTATGGAATCCTTGAGTTTACCAGGAAGCTTTTACAACAGTACTGTTGAAAGCTCAGCAGCTGACTCTAGTAGAGAGAGAGGAGTGGAAATAGTGAGAAGCAGCTGGAATCTGGAGTTGTTTTGTCAGTAGAGCTACGAGGACATGCTGAAAGCACGAATTATTTCCTTTGGATACCTTGGATACTATGGACTCAGAAGAGAAGAATATCTTTTGAACATCCTTTTTAAAATGACTACAACAATTTGTGTGTATCCTGCATAAGAAAGGGGCCTCATCACCCCACATCCTTAACCAATACTGGATATTCTTGGTTTTCTTTTAATATCTTTGCTACTTAGATATACAGGCAAAACATTATGTCTTGTCTTAGTTACATTTGCAATAGTGAAAATGGGGTTTTGTGCATGGATTATATCTTTTGCAATGGTGTTCTTATATTTTGTCATGCATTTATTGTAATTTTAAGCATTGCTTATTGATTTATATAGTTACTTTTAAAAAGTTATCAACCTTTTGTTATATGTCTATGTCTGCTCCAACTTCTCCCTCTTCTTCATTCCAAACAAAAGGAACATGGGTGCTCCACAAAGTCTATAACATTAATAATGGAGAGCTTCATAAAACAAGACTCCTCCTTTTGTTCTTCCTGACACCTGAAAATTGCACCAAAGAAGCCATGGTTTCATCTATCCACATCCCACCCACACCATTACCTGTGGAAAATTTTAGAGCTCCAGCAGTGTCCAATCTGGGCAGATATTGCCCATGAAGATCCTGTAAGTGCTGCTATAGACTTGCCCACTTCTCTACATGTATAATTAAGAAAAACTTTGTCAGGCCCAGAAAGCCAAATGAAGGAATTCTCTAACGTCCTCCATTCAGTGTGTGGGACATTATAAATATCAAATCCCAGAGAAATGTTCTGTAGAAGAAGGGGGTTCTTGTTGATCTCCTCAATGGCAAAAACCATGGCTACTAGTTCCTTAAGAAAAGCCTGCGTAGAGACCATTGTGTTCTCCATTATAAAGAATTAGTACATGATATGTTCAAAACCAAAGCAACGACTTTGATGGATTGAATGTGTGTATATGTAAAATTAATATGCTACATAAGCAGTGCCTTCTTCTATCCATTAAGAATATGTGTTCTTATTTAGGTTTAGGTGAGGTCATAAAAATATTCTCCCTAAAAGGAGATTCAAGTCCTTATGTGGACAGGGAAAGAAAGGGAGAGGGAGAGGAGGAAAGAAAGTAAAGGGGTGGACACAGTTAGATGTAGGTAGAGGGGGATGGGAAAGGGGAAGGGAGGAAATAGAGTTACAGAGAGAGAGAGAATGAGAGGAAAGGGAGAAGGAAGGGGAGATTTCTTTGTCATCTCACTGCAAATTTTGTGGTGCTTTATGCTTGGTTTTTCTTGTGCCACATATGTGAAAATGTATGCTTGTTATTAACTCAACCCAGTATGTTATGGAACTATATGAAATCACAGCTTCTTAACATCTACCTGCTCCCTAGGAATACAAAGTTAGTTTTTGCTGACTACCCACTATCTGAGATCCTTGTGACCACGAGACTTGATCATGTTCCATAATAACATCAGCCCAAGGACCAGTGGTCTTCTTTACAGTCACTACTCCAAACTCAGCCTCCTTAACATGGTATAAGACAATGCTTATAATGGGTAAGGCCGGATTGTAACATTATAATTTTTATTCTTGAACTTGTTCCTAGTGTGTTGATTTTGAACACTGGGCTGATATAAGTCACACTGCCCTCCAGTGCAGAGCTTCTAGAATACCTGTACTGCATCGGGAAGATATGTAGTGCCAGTGTCTTGCACATTTACTACCTCACTTCACATCATCAGTGGCTGGTGGCAGAAATTTAGGGTCTAAGTCAACTTCAGCAATAGGAAGTGAGTAGAAGACTGAGCCTTGTTCTTAAATCAGAGTTGTGTTTGTTTTGTTGAGTAAGTTTATTGATGTGATACATCCTGATCACTTTGGTGGCCACAGGAATCACGAGAAAGCTGGAACTGGTCCAACCATAGTGACTATTGTCAAGAACAGGAAGCATCACACAGTTATAACCTTAGGCCCATAAGTATGGATGAGGTGTCTGAGCCTACCCTGTCCCAAGGGAGAGATTCATATGTTTATAGTACTCTGTGCACTCCATTGTTGGGGTTTTCAAATTCAATACAGCAACAGATTATGTGTGATGAACTGGATTTTGCTTTGTGTCCATTAATGATACAGTAATAATATACCAGCAAGTCATTCCTGCAAACCTTTGCAGAGAAATAGTGTAAATGATAACAGGCTCAGAAAA
This sequence comes from Castor canadensis, assembly GCF_047511655.1. NCBI lineage: Eukaryota > Metazoa > Chordata > Mammalia > Rodentia > Castoridae > Castor > Castor canadensis. The sequence continues at coordinate 10,146,706 of NC_133391.1, forward strand.
AAAAAGCAAATTTTTAGAATTTCTGGAAACACAGGCCCAAATGAAGCCAGAAAAGGCAGAAAGACTGATGTAAATAAATATGTGATACTTGAAAGCTGAAACGATATCCCATGTCAGAAAGCAGCATGAACCTTTCAGGAAACTAGGACCTCATCTCATTCTCCAAATGAGATAACAGTGTAAGATCAGACACTATTTGGTAGGGGAGAAAACTTGGAAAATTAAAAGAGCTGCTTTAAGGAAACAAATTAAATGAACTGTAAGAAAACAAAGAAATGTTTCTTTACTCTACAGAAAACTTTAATAAAAACAAAGAAAGAATTAATAAATGCTAAACAGAATTTCTTGAGCTGATAGATACTACCAGCAAAATTTAAACATATGATAGAAGTGAACAATAGCAGGACAGATCAACAAAAGAAAGATGAATGTTCTTAGAGACAGGCTGCTTAAAATAAACAATTGAAGGAGAACAATAATGAAGAAGATGACAATTGCTATGGCTTCTTTGAAAAAGTATAAAAGACCAAATACTTGTGCTATTGTGATTCTAGAGGCAGTTGAGAAAGCCAAAAATGTAAGAAGCTTATTCAAATAAATAATAACATTGAAACTCCCTGACATAGAGAAAGATACAAATATCTAGGTTCAGGAGGATCAAATTAAAACATTCAGAGGTGAGCAAAACCAAGTCTGCCTGAAACCATAGTATAATGAAGCTCTCACTGGTGAAAGATAAAGAGAATATTCTCAAGCCTTAAAGAGAATAGTAACAAATAAATGTAAGTTTAACCCTGCTGCCCTGTGATGGGAGTTCTCAGCACAAACAGACAGGCAAGGAGAGCTATTTGAGTTTCACAGTACTGAGGAACCACAACAACAACAACAAAAACCTGTAACACAAAGAGCTACCCTTTAGCAATGAAGGAAGAATAAAGACTTTCTAAGAGAAACAAACGTGACAGAATGTATACACACCAGACATATTCTATAAGAATTCATGGGAAATTTTCACATGGAAATATACATGTGTATTTATATTATCACATTCTGATACATTATATGCATATTTATTGTATTTAACCCCTGCATTTCTTATGACTATCCAGTCTGTCATTTTTTGTTTATTTCTATGTTTGTATCATGATTATATTAGTTTGCTATTGTTAAAAGTACTCCAAAGAGGTTTTTTTAATCAAGTGATATTTTCATAATACCCATCTTGGTCACTAACTGAAAACTTCTGTACACTAACCAAAAATAATGAGTACAGAATCAAAACATACACCAGTCACAATTCTCTTACCACAGAAAGGACTATAAAAGAGGGTGTAAATGGGGCAGGGGCTGCAAACATTGGGGAACAAGTTATAACCTGCCTACAGGGAGATCTGATCAAATAGAATTAGTGGGGATATGGATGGAATGTATTTTCCTCTTTAGAAACACAGAACACATGAATGGATGTAAAACAAGACCCAACTCTATTTTAGTCCCAAGAATCTTACTTCAACTCTAATGATAAACATGGCCTGAAATTCAAGGAATGGGATACTGGGTTGCATGCAAATTGAAGCTGTGATAAAGCAGGAATGGCCATACTACCATCAGATAAAATACACTTAATTCCATGCAATATAAAAGCACACAGAGAGTCATAATATGAGAAAGGAGTTACTTCAGCAAGACAACATTATTGAAAATATTCATTCATCAAATATCAGAGCACTCAAATATACAAAGAATATCTTAATGTCTCCAAATTCAGAGAAACTCTCAGATTCAGAAACTGGTAAATTCTTTTATATCCCACACATAGCAACAGACAGAGATCCAGACTGAAAATCAATACCAAAATATTCGAGTTATATTGAACCCTAACCAAATATATCTAACAGATATCTACTTTACCATCCAAGCATCATCTTAAATATACACACTTTTCTTATCAGCGTTTGGAAATGTTCAAGAATGGATCATATCACAAAACATAGGAAAATGTCAACATTTTAAAATATAACTATATGTAAGGCTTACTTTCAAGCAAAACCATAAAGAGTCAAGATGAAAAACTTCAGATTGAAGATATATGTGATAATTTAAAAACTGCTTTTGAGCATCGAATGGATCTAAAGAAAAATTGAAAAGGAAATTAAAATGCTTCTTGCAACAAAAGAAAATGTGCAACACCACACTGTTTTTTTGTATTGTATAATACAGTGTAGGCAGCACCAATAGAAAATTTTACAGTACTTAAAGCAAAACTTGAAGCAAAATAAGAACACCTGCAATTAATAACCTTTAACTGCCTGCTCAATGAGCTAGAAAAATGAACTAACCTAACATCAAATTAGTACAAGAAAAGAAATGATTATGATCAGAGAAGAAAGGACTGAAATGGAGACAAAAAATATAATGACAAAGACATCCTTATAACTTGAGCAGATCCTAGATTAAGAAATGGACACAACAATGAAATAAATAACAGGTGATGAAAACTACAAAAGAGAACAGATCAATAACAATCATAAGGAAGTATATGTCAATAAATTGCAACTCTAGAAGAAATGGAAAAACATTAGGGACATGAATCTTACTAGATGTGTCAGAAAGACATAGAAATCTTGGACAGATGAATAACAAATATGGAATGAAAATAGAAAGCCTCCTTCAAAGAAAAACCAAAGACTTAATGGATTCACTGATGAATTGCACCAGTCTTTTAAGAACAGCAAGGTCACAGTTACATCAGTCCAAAGAACTCTGAGGTGCTATTTCACAGTCTGATGACTATAAATTATAATTATGCAATTTCCATTTCAAAAAGAAGAAAATACTTTGAAAGTTTTGTGTACAAAGAATGGATATTGTATTCACAATACTTCAATAGCACAACATAGTATAATGAGGCAAATGGCAACAAAGAAACCAAATGTCCAGTTTTGTCAATGATAAATGCTCTTAGAGACTCAAAGGGACAAATGAAGTAAAAATATCAATTTCACATAGGTGTGAAAACGTCAGTAACATGGATGAGAAATTCAGCAAAGACAGATTCTTACAAAAGAAAGAAACTGAAATGTTGGAAATGAAAAGCTCAATTGAAAACAGCTGGAAAGTATCACCAATCTACAACCAACTCCCAGACAATAATGATTCAGTGAAGAAATGGGCAAGTGACCTGAGCTGACATTGTTCAATAAAGAAACAGAAATGGCCAAAAACAGATGAAGAAGATCCCACTGTCCCTGGCTATAAAGGAAATGCAAATCAAACCACATTAAGAATTCACCTCACTCTCTTAGAATGACTATCATCAAGGACAGAAAACAACAAATGTTGCTGAGGATGGGAATGTGAAAAGTAACTGTAAAGTGTTCCTTCCTTGTACTAAATTAGTACAACCCTATGGAAAGCAGTCTGGAGTTAACTGAATACACTAATAAAAGAAATATCTTAAGATCCAGCAATACCACTCTTGGGCATACATTCAAAAGACTGTATATCAGGAAAGAAAATCACACTTGCACACCCATGTCTAATGTAGTATTATTCACAATGGCCAAGCTATGGAAATATCTCCAATTCTCTACAACTGATGAAAGGATTAAGAAAATGTGGTATTTATACAGCATGGATATTTCTCAGTCATACAGAAGAAAAAAGCATTTTCATTTGCTGATATGTAGCAATGTTTATTAGATGAGTGAATGTGATTTTCCAGTTTTCTACCTATCCATCTCATTTTATCCACTTATATTATCAAACTTCTTGGAATACATTGAACCTTCAATAAGTATATTTCAACTAAATGAATAAAGTTGCTAATAACTTTTCATAATGTTTGACTTATAAAAATGTGCATAAATGGTACTTATAATTTTTTTAAAAAGACAATTTTGAAAATAAAAAAAAAAGAAAGACATAGGTCACATGTATTCGCTCACATGTGGAAGATAGGTCCAAATACAAATACTAGCAATCAGTATGTATATTTAACCAACATATAGCATCATTCAAATGTGGGAGTGTTAGAAGACACTAGGGAAAAGCGAAACGAGAAGAGATAGAGAGTGAATAATATTGAAATATTTTGCATCTGTGTAGGAAAAAGACAATGAAACACACACTGAAAACTGCTGAACAATAAAGAGTAAGGGATAAAGGACAAGGAAAAGTAATAAAGGGGGTTAGACTGATTAAATTCTGATATATTTAGAGGCAGAATATCAAGGCAAGCCCCCCTCTATAATCAAAAGACCCTTAGACAGTGAAGGTCAGGAATGTAAACATGTTGTTAAGGGAAGGGTAACAGTGGGAGGTGGAGGGAAAGATGAAAACGATAATAGAAGTTGAACACAGATGATGTGTATTCTGCACATGTATGAATATGGAACATTGAAACCTGATGAAGTCAATTTAAGAAAGGTGACAGGGAAGAGAAAGAATGGAGGGGATGAACCAAACTGGGGTACCTTGTACACATTATGGAAATGTCACATTGAAACCCCATGTACAGCTATTAAACAATAGTAAAATGGAAAAAAAGAAATGGGTTGAATTTCAAACAAAATTATGATTTTATTATATTCACATAGCCATAAATTTTAAGAAGCTATCATGCTCACAAAGCCATATTACAGAAGATACTTGCAGGAATCCTATTAACACATGAAGAAAAAGTGTGGTCAAAATCAATAGAGTCAGAGAAAGATTAATCCCAGGAGAAGAATACACAATAAAATGAGAATTAAGGAAGAATCACACATGGTGAATTTCATAAACTACAGACCTCCAAGTTGAATATTGGGAAAGCAAATAGACATGAAATTAATGAAGTGGAATGTAAATGTACAATATGAATAATCATTGAAAAAAGCTGGACCTTTACAAGATAAACAAGATTGACAATCCCTTATTCATACTTAGAAAATAGAAATAATCCTGTGCATCCTGTTTGATCACAATGCATTAAAACTAGAACTCAAAAACAACAAAATCAACAACAGAAAATATACAAACAATTGGAAGCTGAAGAACACATTGCTCAATGATCAGTAGGTCATCCATGAAATAAAAGAGGAAATTTAAAGATTCCTAGAAATTAATGAAGATGAAAACATTAACTACCAGAGAATAAGGGCCAGAGCAAAGGCAGTCCTAAAAGGAAAGTTTATAACCATGAGTGCATATAGTAAAAGGACAGAAAGATCTCAAATCAATGACCTAATGCTACATCTCAAACTCCTAGAAAAACAAGAACAAGCAAAACCCAAAACAAGTAGAAGGAGAGAAATAAAAAAGTAATGGCCAAAATTAATGGAATAGAGACAAAGAAAAACACAAAGAGAATGAAGAAAACAAAAAGTTGGTTCTTTGAAAAAATGAACAAGATTGACAGACCCCTGGAAAATTTGACTAAAATGAGGAAATAAAATAGCCCAAATCAGTAAAATAAGAAATTCAAAAGGGGAGATAGCAACAAACCCAAGGAAATCCAGGCAATCTTCAGAGAGTACTTTGAGAACCTACATTCCAATAAAGTTGAAAATCCTGAAGAAATTGACAAATTTCTACGTACTTATAACCATCCAAAGTTGAACCAAGAGGATATTAACCACCTAAATTTATCTATAACACAAAATGAAATTGATGCAGCAATCAAGAGTCTCCCAAAAAGAGAAAAGTCCAGGACCTGATGGATTCTCTGCTGAATTCTATCAGACTGTAAAGAACTAATGCCAACCCTCCTTAAACTGTTCCATGAAATAGAAAGGGAACGAATACTGGCTAACTCGTTCTATGAAGCCAGTATTATACTCATCCTAAAACAAGACAAAGACACATCCGAAAAGGAGAACCAAAGGCCAATCTCCTTAAAGAACATCGATGCAAAAATCCTCAATAGAATAATGACAAAGGAATCCAACAACATATCAGAAAGATCATTCACCACGACCAAGTCAGCTGCATCCCAGGGATGCAAGGATGGTTCAACATATACAAATCTATAAATGTAATACAGTACATTAATAGAAGCAGAGTCAAAAACCACTTCATCATGTCAATAGATGCAGAAAAAGCCTTCGACAAGATCCAACACCACTTCATGACAAAAGCTCTAAGAAAACTAGGAATAGAAGGAATGTACCTCAACATTGCAAAGGCTATATATGAAAAACCTATAGCCAACATCATACTTAATGAGCGAAAACCAAAACTATTTCCCCTAAAATCAGGAAAGAGACGAGGGGTCTCACTGACCACATTCCTATTCAACGTTGTCTTGGAATTCCAGGCAGAGCAAATAGACAAGCAGAAGGAATAAAAGGAATACAAATAGGTAAAGGAACTGTCAAATATCCCTTTTCTCAGACTCCATGATCCTATCTCTAAGACCCAAAAAATTCTGCTCAAAAGCTTCTAGACAGCATAAACAGCTTCAGCAAGGTGGCAGGATACAAAATCACTCACAAAAATCATTAGTTTTTCTATACACCAACAACGAACAAACTGAAAATAAATATGTGGAAATAATTCCATTTGCAAACGCCTCAAAAAAATCAAATATCTAGGAGTAAACTTAACAAAGGATGTGAATGACCTCTACAAGGAGAACTACAAACCTCTGCAGAAAGAGATTAAGGAAGACTACAGTAGGAAGAAAGATCTCAAGTGCTCATGGATTGGTAGAATGAACACAGTAAAAATGGCTACACTACCAAAAGCAATCTACATGTTCAATGCAATTCCTGTCAAAATCCCAATAACATTCTTGACAGAGATTGAAAAATCTACCCCAGAGTTCATTTAGAAACACAAGAAACTGCAAATAGCCAAGGCAATACTCAGCAAATGAGCAATGCTTGAGGTTTCAGAATACCCAACTTCAAACTGTATTACAAAGTAACAGCAATAAAAATAGCACAGTACTGGCACAAAAATGGACATGAAGACCAGTGGAACAGAATAGAGGACCCAGATATGAAACCACACAGCTATGCCCACCTCATTTTGGACAAAGTTGACCAAACATATGATGCAGAAAAGACAGTCTCTTCAACAAATATTTCTTGGAAAACAAGTTGTCAGTTTACAAAACTGAAACAAGCTCCAGCCTTATCATCCTGTACTAGTATCAACTCAAAATGGATATAGGGACCTTAATATCAGACACAAAACTCTGAGGCTAGTACAGAAAAGAGCAGGGAATTCTCTGGAAGCAATAGGTATGGGCAATGACAGCACAGCAGTTAAGAGAAAAGATTGACAAATGGGACTACATAAAATTACAAGGCTTCTGCATAAAAAAAGAAATGGTCTCTAAACTGAAGAGACCACCTACAAACTGGGAGAAAATATTTGCCAGCTACACATCAAAGGACTGATAACCAGAATATTCAGGGAGCTCAAAAAACTAAACTCCCCTCCAAATAAATGAACTAATAGAGAAATGGACAACTGAACTAAACAGGCATTTTCAAAAGAAGAAATTCAAATGGCCCTAAAACATGAAAATATGCTCACCATTTTTGGCCATGAAGGAAATGCAAATCAAAACCACACTAAGATTCCACTTCACGCCTGTTAGAATAGCTATCATCAAAAACACCACCTACAACAAATGTTGGCCAGGATGTGGGGAAAAAGGAACCTTCATACACTGCTGGTGGCAATGCAAGCTAGTACAACCACTCTGGAAAACAATATGGAGGCTTCTTTAAAAACGAAATGTAGACCTGCCATATGATCCATCAATCCCACTACTGGGAATAAACCCAAAGCAATGTGACGCAGGTTACTCCAGAGGCACCTGAACACCCATATTTATTGCAACACTATTCACAATAGCAAGTTATGGAAACAGCAAGATGCCCCACTACTGATGAATGGATTAAGAAAATGGTCTATATATACACAGTGGAATTTTATTCATCTGTGGAAAGCAATGAAATCCAATCATTTGCAAATAAATGGATGGAACTGGAGAACACCATTCTGAGCGAGGTTAGCCAGGCTCAGAAGACCAAAAATTATATGTTCTCCCTCCTATGCAGACTTTAGATCTAAAACAAATGCAGTAATATTATTAGACATGGGTCACACACTAAGGGGAGGACACATACAGGAGGAATAGGGAAAGGTAGGAAACTCAAAACTTGAAAGTGTGTGCTGTGCCCACTGCAGAAGAGCTAATATATTAACCTTAAAATAAGAGATTCACTATGAGAAGGTGACTGGGAAGTAGTGAAGAGATCTGGTAGAGATGAATCAATTTGGGTTGTAATACACTTGTGCATGGAAGCAATGCTAGGACTCTCTCTGTACAGCTATCCTTATCACAAACTACCAAAAGCGCTATGTCTTTCTTATTACTTCTTATGTCTTCTCTCCCACAAATTTGGAGAAGACAGCAGAACAGATTCTGCTTGGAAGCAATGGGGTGTGGGGGGAGAGAGAGGGGTAGGGGACAGAGGGCAAAAATGGCCCAGACAATGTATGCACATATGAATAAGTGAATAAAGAACAAAACAACAAAAAAAGAAAAAATGTTGGAACATTACAAGATAAACAAGATTGACAATCCCTCATTCATACTTATCCTCCCCATAAAAGAAAGAGAAGAATCTAGTAAATAAAATGAAAAGTGAAAAGGTGGATATTAGAATTTCAGATACCACTAAAATCCAGTGGATCAATAGGGGATATTCTGAAAAGTGTATCAAAAAATGTGAAAATTTGACAAAACTGATAAATTTCTAGGCTGCAAGATCAAACAAAATAATACCAATGGTTCTCCAACAATCATGTAAATTGAATTGGAAAGAATGATCCTGAATACATCCTACCAATCCAGTAGGATGTATTGTAATTACCTGTAAAAAAAAAGACGTATATTTGTGCACAAACCAGAAAAGACAAAACAAAAAAAAATACAAAAATATCCTTGAAAACAGACACAAAAATCATCAAAAAAATTACAAATAGTAATCAACAAAACATTTAAGAAGCAAAACTAGCAACCTAAAAAAACTGACTCAAAACTATACCATACAACCACAGTGAAAAAAATAGCATGTATCACAATAAAAACCATAATTTACATAACACCAGAATTTAACATCCTTCTGGAATTTCTTAGTCTATTATATATACAATAAACTAGTAGTAAAGAAAGAATGAAAAGTAAAGGCAGGTAGCATTATTTTGGAGAGGATGAGTGTGTTCACCTGGAAATTCAAAGGAATACATGAAGAGGTCACACAGTCAATAGAGATTCCATAGCCAAACAAAGAGAAAATATGTAATTGTCAATTACTCAAATAAGAAGGATTCACATAAACCATGAGGGGGAAATAGATATATTGTGGCAACAGACATAAGTAAAATATAACTGCCTTCTCAGACCAACTGGAAAACCTTACCCAGGAATAACAAATTATTTTTTAATTATAGATTTCAATGGATATCAACAAGTTCTATTAATGTTAGCAAAAGTCAAAGGAAAGGTTTCTCAAAGATGTGAAAAAGTCCATCTACATAAGTGATTTATCGATTCATGGTAATGTCTTCAAAATAAATGAAATTTCAAAAACCTACCAGAACTGATTTTGTAAGTTTCATCTTAAAGAACTGTTGGAATTTTTTGAAGATATGTAATGTTTAATCTAATATAAATTGTATGAAATATTTATATGTACTGAAACATAACATGGTACCCATTAAAATATATATAACTTACTGTTTATGCAACAGTTACACTATAAAATTGAGAAAATACATAAACGATGAAAAATCTGATATTATTCAAAGTAGTAGCAAAATAATCACAAAAAGTTCACTGAATTCTCTGGCAACCCAAACAATCTTGAACAAAAGATGAAAGCTGAGAATCCACTACCTGACTCGACGAAGTAATGTAAAATTATTGGGATAAAACAGCATGATAGCCAGGCAGCAGTGGCTCTGGCCTACGATCCTAGCTTCTAAGGAGCCAGAAATCATTAGCACTCAGTTTGAATCCAGCCCTGGTAAACACTTCATAAGACCCTATTTGAAAAACACATCACACAAACTAAAGGGCTGGTGGAGTCACCGAAACTGTAGGCCCTGAATTCAAACCTCAGTAGGGCACAAAAACAAAAAACCAACAGGTTTTTTGCAAAATTGCAGACACACACACCAATGGAAAATTACACATCCTCAACTACTCCAGACATTTCCAATCAACTGATTCACAAGCAAGTAGAAAAGACATACCTTGAAGAATCGACAGTTTATTTAATCAGTGCTGTGAGAAAACTAAATGCTTGAAAGTGGAACCCCATCCCTCACCGAATACAAATATAAACACAAAAATACCTATAGTTTCACCATAAAGTAAGAAACCATTAAAAAATAAGGAAACCATTCAAAACAATGGAATAGGCAACAAATTTCAGAAAAAATTAAGAACTCAAAAATCCAAAGAAAATTAAACATAAGGCATCATATTAAATGGAAGTTTCGTCAGAGCAAAGGAAATAATCACACAGAGAAGACAACACTTACAGAATGAAAGATCGTTTTCTGCAAACTTTCATCTAAAAGGTAACTCATATCCAGAATATATCACAAACTTGGTTAGAATCCCCAAAATAATTCATTTTAAAGGCAATAGTCTGTTCTAATTACTTGTAAAAAAAAAAGACATATATTTGTGCACAAAAGTTAGTACAGATTATTTTGCTCTCGGGGAATTTAAAATCATTACTATGATAAGATAAAAATTCTCCTCTGTTAGAATAGCTAAGAGCAACAGTCTAAAAAGTTACACAGTTATATTTGCCAATATATTGTGCTTAGACTTCAGCACAGCCTCCCTCCCCCACAGGAAAAACACAATTGCAGTAGTCCATGTATCAACGCAACACCTTCATAGAATAAAATTTTCCTTACTCTACTCAACTAGTAAATCACATAACATTTCTCTTCTCTAAGTCTAGGAGATTCAGACCAGACTCCTAGAAAACAGATTTCAAATTTTTCTAATTTTAAAGTAGCAAAGGACTACAATAAGCTAAACAAACCAGAGTCAGATATATGGCAAATGCATCCATATCTCTATTCAAATATGATTTCTAAAATTGTGGGGAAAACTAACTATGCCTGGGAAAACTTTGGAGACTAACAAAGATCAGCAGACAAATACGTAGGCATGTAATAAGAGCTGTGTACTGATACCTTCCACAGTTGGGAAGAAACTCAAATTCCTACCCCATCATCCCTGCTCGCAAATGTGTGCAGATACTTCAGGTAACACTCACTACAACAACACTTGAAAAGAGATGCAAGGAATCACTGCTTCCAACCATGTTTTCACTGCTAATAGGGTTGTAAATACATTGCTAGAATTTCATGGAATTGTGCCTGAACAATTTATTAATTAGACCTTCTGCTACAGACCTGGCATTTGTTCATATCCAAAACCTGAGCACAGATATGTGTCTACGTGAAGCAGTAATAAATTGGAGGGGAAAACTCTCACAGGGTTTATTATTTATTTCTGGCTATGCTTGCATTTGCAGATTTGACACAGCATCCCAGCATGACACGCATCTTATTTGAAACAGTAAGTGGGTATCTACAGTCATAAGTACTTTCATGACCAGGGGCACAAGTGCAGAACTTCTCTGTAGGGACTTATTACATACATTTGTGAGTAAAGAAATCTTATCACACCATTGCTCTACAAGAAAGGGAACTTTGTTCTCATCTCTCAGTACAGAACACATGCAATTGACTTGTATTGCTTTTCTAAGGATGATCTCTTGGTACTAGCTTTCAGCCCAGGCCTGAAGAGTCCCAGAGATGGTGGAGTAAATGCATAGATTTCAACCTTGTTAGGGAAAAGAGAAAAAGAAAAAAAGGAATATACTTGTTCGTGTTGAAAGAAAAATACACCACAACCACAAAATGAGTTAGGGATGTTTCTGGGAAGGTAGGGGAGGAAGGGCCATGTAGGGTTTACTATCAGCATTGGTCTATGGCAGTATTCGTCCAGAAATCAAATACAAAAAAGTAACATAAAGCCACAACTTACTTTGTAGAATCTTCATGCTGGTTAGGATCACTGCTTGTGTCATCTTTGACAAAAGAATAAAGCTGGAAAAATCCTGCAATCAGTGCATCTCCATCTTTGTATACACTGGGTTTCACGCTGGGAAAGCAGTGTGGGTCACTAAATGACCTGAGATGGAGGGGAAGCTGGAGGAGAAGGAAAATAAAACTCAAAGGGAACATGTCCAAAAATGTATAATTCTGGCTGGAGGCTCAGATTACAGTGTCAGGCAGGTATATATGTTCTTATGTGCTTCTGTATTCAACTGGAATGTCCATTGGAATTCCCCATTTTCCTTCACCCCAATGTCTTGCATTTCCATGGAGGACTCTGGAGCAATTTCTGCCCTAGGCTCTGCATCTGAAGCCTTGCATCCATGAAATAAACACTAGTTGAAAAATAAGTCTGAGGATCTTCGTTTCCACCCCAGGAAATGTCTACACAGTTGTAATGAAGTAGGTGTCAAAAAACAATTTTCAGGAAAGCTATTTGGGATGTAGAAAATGAATTACATCATTGGATCCATGTAAGGTGCAAGGTGATTATTGTTTCACAACAATCAGCCAATAATCAGGTTGACATAGGACATTCCAAATCAATAGTGCAAGACAAGTGCAGAAATCAAGTTGTATATTTGCATTCTGAGCTATGGCTTTGTTCACTATCAATGTCTTATTTTATCTATGCTGAGTTAATCATCTCCTGTTGTTCTGAAGAATGTCACAATCATACATAAAATCACAAGAATTTTATGCTCATTCATTTGACTTTTACTTGCAATCAAAATTCACTTAATCTTATATTTGCTCAATATACAAAAAGCCAGAGTGACTTTTTTCTCAGTTACACTTTCAGTCTCTGAGCATAAGTTTCTGAAGATATTCTCATGTCATAGCTCTCAATTAAAATCAGACAGACATATTAAAAGAAAAATACATATATTATTATTTCAATTTGCAATATATCATGGAAAGAGAAAATATTTGCTCTAAAGTAGATTAATAGAGTGTACCTATTCTGATCAAGATCAGTGTGATGGGGGGAATTTCCCTGGAACAGAAAATATGACAGTGAGCTAACAAGTTGAGAAGAGTAAAGCAATTGATTGATCTCTGTGTAATGAGCATGCTAATAGAGATCTTGGTGAGCATAAAAAATGAAAATAAGATAAATTACTTTGAGGTATACGGAAAATGAATTGAGACTTGAAAGGAAGATGAGACATAAGTTCTCTTAATTGCCTGTAGGAACAGCTACTTTTATGCACAGAGTAATAGGAAGTGACAGAAATATTTATCAAGAGATTGAGCTGTTCCAATTCATATATCAGAACGAGTAGTTTACCATACTTATTTTAAATGGATGGGAGACTTACAAGACTATTCTTACAGAACTCACAAAAGATGTTGATGGAGACATTCTGGAGAGACATGACGGTGGTTTGAGCTAAGTACAGAAATGTGGTCATGATGAATTCATAAGAATCTGATGTAAGCAATTAAAGTCTGCAGAAACTAAGAATAGAAGTAATATTCCTCAATATAATAAGGACTACATATGACAAACCTATAGCTGACATTATACTAAATGGAGAAAAACTGAAACCATTGCTTCTAAAGTAAAGAATGAGAAAGGAATTTTTACTTTCTCCACTCCTGTTCAACACAGATTTGGAATTCCAAGCCAGAACAATAAGACAAAAGCAAAAAATAAAATGGATTCAAATAGGGAAGGCTGAATTCACATTATGTATCTCCCTAAAGAACCTCAAAATTCTACTGAAAACTGTTAGAAATCCTAAACTCTTTTGGCACATTTGCAGGATGCAAAATTACCATGCAGAAATTAGTAACCTTTCTATCTACCATTAATGAACACATTAAGAAAAAAAAAATCAGGTCAAACATCACATTTACACAGGCTCAAAATCAATGAAGTACCTTGGAATAAATAAAACAAAGGAAACAAGAAAACTTTTCAATGAAAACTATAAACCACTGGAAAGAGAAAATGAAGAAGACATTAGAAGATGGGAAGACCTTCCATGTTCATGGATTAGTAGCTTCAAATTTGTAAGACTGGCCATACTACTGAATGCAGTCTATATCTTCAATGCAATCGCTATCAAATTTATGTGACATTCTCCAAAAAAAATGAAAAATGAAACCTGAAACACACATGGGAACACAAAACACGTCATGACATAAAATTAACATTACAAACAGCATGTTATTGTCACAAAACAGACAGAAGACCAATGGGTTAGAACAGAAAACCCAGAGATAAACTCATGCATCTAGAGCTTACTGATCTTTGACAATGGATCCCAAAACACTCTAGGTAGTAGACAGCCTCTTCACCAAATGTTACTGTAAAAACTGGATATCCACTTGTAGAAGACTGAACTACATCCCTATCATTCAACCTGTTCAAAATCAACTTAAAGTGGATCCAAAACCTTAATATGAGGACTAAAACTTTGAAGAGCTTCAAAAAGTGGTAGAAAATACACTGGAACGTACAGATATAAGGAATGGCATGCTAAGTAGAACTCAAAAGGCTCAGTATCTAAGAGAAAGAACCAAGAAAGGGACTACATCAAACTAAAGAGCTTCTGCACAGCAAAAGAAACAGTCATTAGGCTAAAAAGACAGGACACAGAATGGAAGAAAATCTGTGCCAGCTTCATCTGATAGAGGCCTAATACCCAGAATCTACATGGAACCCACAAAACACAACCTCCAAAGAATCAACAACTCAATGAAGAAAGGAACACATTAATTTAACAGGACATTCTTAAAGAGTGATTCTCCAATGACTATAACTCAATGTAAAACTATGAGGTTGTTAGGTTACAATAGAAGGCTGAGCAAAGGACCCAATTATGAAGAAGAAAGAAATGATGAAAAGATGCAAATACTGATGACTCTAATTGGGTCATTAAGCATTGTATGCAAGTATCACTTCTCTGTACCTTGTAAATATATACAGTCTTTGAGAGTCAATAGAGAGACAAATATAAATTCAAAAAAGGAAAATTGCATATGTGATCACAAACTTCTCTACTGAAAGCAGTCCATAAGCATACAAGTGACCCTTTCGCTAGAGACTCTTGTTGGCTTAGCTCAATCTAACTCCTGTCAGGCCCAGTGCTCTCAGTGCATGGGAAAACGCTTAGCTACTGAGCCAGGCCATAGCCCTGTGTTGAGAAATACGGCCTCAACCTTGCCACCACACTCTCCTGCCTGAACACTGAGAATTGTTCAACTGAAGACTACAGGTGAAGAAACCTTCCCAACAACGGGCTGGCTTCTTGTGCAAATTCTAATGCAGAAACTCAGGAAATATGAAGAAAAAAAATGAGACCATTTGACTCATCCTAAACTCCATATCTACAGAGTAACAAACACAAACACAATCAATAAGAAGAAGAGGAAATATGTGACAAAGAATGTTTTTAATTTAATTTTTATTTTTCTGTGGTTCTGGATTGGTGTACATTGTAGAGTTACAATTGTTCTTGCAATATATCAAATTTATCATACCTGAATTCACATCCTCCATCATTGTGTTTTTCAACGCCTCCCCCACACATTCTGGAAATAGATTGAACAAGTCTCATTTGTCAATTTCCATACATGTGTACATACTGTTTGCACTATATTCACCCTCCCATGCCTTTCACTAAACCCTCTCCCACCCACTAGTACCAAATCACCAGGAAAGTCATTTTCCATCCCCCTTGTCTTCAATTTTGTAAATGACATAAAATGAAATTTAATGTTTGCAAAGGGACTTTCCTTGTGACTCCCCAAATTTTTATGTATTATAAACTGCTTTGGTTCATGTCCTTTCTTTTGCTGAGTTTTTCTTTAGTCATCTTTGTATGGTGGCTTCAGCAAGTTTAAAAATTCTATACTCACTCCTATAGTGAAATCTTGGAGAGACACTGGAGACACACGTTGAAGGCAAAATCACCAAAAGAGGCAATACTTTGACCCCTCCACACCTCCATCCAGCACAGGGAATCTCCACTTCACGTTAAACGGAGAAACAAGGAGCGCCCCCGGGCCTCCAGTCACCCACGCCCAGACAGCTTGGGAAGACACTGACAAGGTGAGCTTCGCAGTACCGTGTTACTCCCACAGACAAGCCTGGGCCAGTGAACCATAGTCCCCTGGACAGACCGACCTCCACTGGGGAAAAGAAAGAAACTGACTAATAAGCAGTAAGAGCAATAAAGACAAGTGGGAAAGAGGGTGGGGTGCACTGAGTGCCAAAGATTGGGGGAAGGGAATCTTTCCAGAGACTGTAAATAAACAAGCCGGGCGTGCCGGAGAGGCTCTGGTGGGAGCGGGGGCACGCGCCCAGCAACCAAGAGCAGGAAAGCTTGTGAGAGTGGCAGAGGGAGGAAAACACCACAGGAGAGGAGGGAAGACCCACTTCCCACGTGACCTGTAAACAAAGCTGGCAGCTGGCAGGAGCAGCAGGACCGCTCAGTAATCAGGAGCAGGAAAGCTTGTAAAAGTGGTGGTGGGAAGAAAACTGCACTGGAGGGGCAGAAGACCCACTTCCCAAATGAACTGTAAATAAACACACAGGCCTAAGAAAGCGAGTGCAATGTCACCTTCCCCAGTGGGCTTGGAAAGGGGGAAGCTTGTAGCAGAGACTCACGCACAGGAAAACTCTCAGTAAACAAAGCCTGCAGGGCCAGGTGCGTGCTAAGCTCACCCCTGAGATCTGCAAAAATAACGCCTCCAGCAACAGCAGGCTGACAGCAGTGGGCAGGGAAGTCACAGCCACAGATACCTCTCAGAACTGTCCTGAGACTTTTTTTTCTCTTTTTCTCCCTACCTTTGATGAGAGAACACCTGTTTGCTGAAAAACTAATGGAAACTGTATTGCATTTGAACTTGGGACACCTGGTGGAGTTTTTGTGCGGGTGTGTGTAGTTTTGTTCTACTTTATGCGTCCCCTTTGATGAGACAACTACAGAACAACATCTGAGGCACCATCTCCAGGATTGGAGAATGAGAAGGTACCCAAATTATTAAGACTGAAACTTCATTACATTTTAACTTGGAGGATTTTTGGTTTTTTGTTTTTTGGGGTTTTTTTTAATTTTCTATTTTTCATTTTAGTTTATTTTATTTTATATATATATTTCTTTCATTTACTTATTTTTTATTTTTGTTCTTATCGTTATTTTTTTTATTTTTTATTTTCAATCCTCTCTCTGTCTCTGTAATGCCTGTTCAGCTTACTGTTGATTAGTACACTAAGGCTCCCTGTTTATATCTTTGAAACTTTCTTGTCTGATTCCTTGTTCTGTATTCTCCTCCTTCTCTGTTAGTTTGTTTTTCCCTTTTCTTTAACCTCTTGCTTTCCATCTCCGCTCACCCTTCCATTCTAAATAACACCAATGTTATTATTACAAGCTAGAAAATACTTAATTGCACACAGTACAGGGACAGTAACAACACCAAGGACAATGACAGTAAGAGAGAAAAAACAGGGAAACCAGTTTCCCCACAGCAAAAAATTAGTACAGGAACCAGAGGGGAATGAAGAAAACAGGTACTCAGATCCAGACTCCAACAAAATGAAGATAAACTATGCCAAAGGACCCAATGAAGCCCACAAGAATAATTTAAAAGAAGACATACTACAGGTGCTCAATGAGAATTTTATAGAGATGATACTGGATAGGGTCAACCAAAATGTACAGGAGACACTCAAGAAATTCCAAGACAACAAAAATAGAGAATTTGAAGAAGCAAAAGAAGAAATAAAGGAAACCATAGAGGAACGGTATAAACACCAATGCGAAACAGAGAACACAATGAATGCAGGACAAAAATAGACAATATTAAAGAGGAAACCACCCAGGATATGGAAAACCACAGAAAAAAGAATGAAACAGAACTGCAAAACAAAACAGAGGGTCAATCAGCAGAATAGAACAAACAGAAGACAGAATCTGAGAACTTGAAGATGAAATGGTAATTAAAGGAAAAACCGAAGAATTATTAATTAAACAACTCAAGACCTCTGAAAAGAAAATGCAAGAACTCACTGACTCCATCAAAAGACTAAACTTGAGAATCATGGGCATTGAAAAAGGAGAAGAGGTGCAAGGGAAGGGAATGTGTAATATATTCAACAAAATAAAAACAGAAAATTTCCCAAATCTAAAGAAAGTTATTCCCATACAGATGCAAAAGGCCTCCAGGACACCAAACAGACTAGATCAAAATAGAACTACCCCACGACATATCATCATTAAAACAGCAAATTCAGAAACTAGGGAAGGAATATTGAAGGCTGTAAGAGAGAAAAAACAAGTAACATACAAAGGTAAACCCATCAAAATCACAGCAGACTTCTTAATAGAAACATTAAAAGCAAGAAGAGCATGGGGTGAGATCTTCCAGGCACTGAATAAAAATAACTTCAACCCCAGGATTCTCTACCCAGCAAAACTATCATTCAAAATAGATGGAGCAATAAAAGTCTTCCATGATAAGCAGAAACTAAAACAATATGTGACCACAAACCCATCACTACAAAACATTCTGCAAGGGATTCTGCACACGGAAAGTGAAACCCAACTTAACCATGAAAAGACAGGCAGCAACAAACCACAGGATAAGAAAAAGCCAGACAGTAGAGAGTAACTTCAACTTAGGTACACACAATCAAACCTTCAAACAACTAAGACAACTAAATGACAGGAATCACCACATACCTATCAGTACTAACACTTAATGTTAACAGACTTAATTCACCCATCAAAAGGCACTGCTTGATGAAATGGATTAAAAGGGAAGATTCAACAATTTGTACCTTACAAGACACCCATCTCACTGACAGAAATAAGCATAGGCTTAGGATGAAAGGCTGGAAGAAGATTTACCAAGCCAATGGCCCCCAAAAACAGGCAGGAGTAGCAATATTTACCTCTGACAAAGTAGACTTCAAACTACATTGATGAAATGAGATAAAGGAGGACATTCCATACTAATAAAAGGGGAAATAGACCAAAAGGAAATAATAATCATCAACCCGTATGCACCCGATGTCAACGCACCCAATTTCATCAAACATACCCTGAAAGACATAAAAGCATATATTAATGCCAACACAGTGGTTGTGGGAGACTTTAACACCCCATTATCATCAATAGATAGGTCATCCAAATGAAAAATCAATAAAGAAATCCTAAATCTAACAGATTCAATAGATGAAATGGACCTAGTTGATGTCTACACAACATTTTATCCAACTTCTACACAATATGCATTCTTCTCAGCAGCCCATGGAACCTTCTCTAAAATAGATCATATCCTAGGACACAAAGCAACTCTCAGCAAATATAAGAAAATAGAAATTTTACCGTGCATACTATCTGATCACAATGCAGTAAAAGTAGAACTCAACAACAAAAGTAAAGACAAAAAACATGCAAACAGCTAGAAACTAAATAACTCATTACTTAAGAACAATGGATCATCAATGAAATAAAAGAAAATATTAAAAGGTTCCTGGAAGTCAATGAAAATGAAAGCACAACCTACCGGAACCTATGGGACACAGCTAAGGCAGTACTGAGAGAAAAGCTTTTAGCCATGAGTGCATATATTAAAAAGACTGAAAGATCCCAAGTCAATGACCTAAAGATACATCTCAAACTCCTAGAAAAGGAAGAACAAGCTAATCCCAAAACAAATAGAAGGAGAGAAATAATAAAAACAAGAGCTGAAATCAATGAAATAGAAACCAAAAAAAAAACACACAAAGAATTAATGAAACAAAAAGTTGGTTCTTTAAAAAAATAAACAAGATCGATAGACCCCTGGCAAACCTGACTAAAGTGAGGAGAGAAAAAACCCAAATTAGTAGAATCAGGAATGCAAAAGAGGAGATAACAACAAACACCATGGAAGTCCAGGAAATCATCAGAGACTACTTCGAGAACCTAAATTCAAATAAATTTGAAAATCTTAAAGAAATGGACAGATTTCTAGATATATATGATCATCCAAAACTGAACCAAGAGGAAATTAATCACCTGAATAGATCTATAACACAAAATGAAATTGAAGCAACAATCAAGAGTCTCCCCAAAAAGAAAAGCCCAGGACCTGATGGATTCTCTGCTGAATTCTATTAGACCTTTAAAGAAGAATTGATACCAACCCTCCTTAAACTGTTCCACGAAATAGAAAGGGAAACAAAACTGCCAAACACATTTTATGAAGCCGGTATTACACTTATCCCAAAACCAGGCAAAGACACTTCCAAAATGGAGAACTATAGGCCAATCTTCTTAATGAACATTGATGCAAAAATCCTCAATAAAATAATGGCAAACCAAATTCAAGAATGCATCAAAAAGATTATTCACCACGACCAAGTAGGCTTCATCCCAGGGATGCAGGGGTGGTTCAACATACGAAAATCAATAAACATAATAAACCACATTAACGGAAGCAAAGACAAAAATCACTTGATCATCTCAATAGATGCAGAAAAACCTTTGATAAGATCCAACACCATTTCATGATAAAAGCTCTAAGAAAACTAGGAATAGAAGGAAAGCACCTCAACATTATAAAAGCTATATTTGACAAACCTGTAGCCAGCATTATACTTAATGGAGAAAAACTGAAACCATTCCCTCTAAAAGCAGGAACCAGACAAGGATACCCACTATCTCCACTCCTATTCAACATAGTACTGGAATTCCTAGCCAGAGCAATTAGGCAAGAAGAGGAATAAAAGGAATACAAATAGGTAAAGAAACTGTCAAAATATCCCTATTTGCAGACGACATGATCCTATACCTTATGACACAAAAAGCTCAACTCAGAGGCTGCTAGACATCATCAATAGCTACAGCAAGGTAGCAGGATATAAAATCAACATAGAAAAATCATTAGCATTTCTATACACTAACAATGAGCAAACTGAAAAAGAATGTATGAAAACAATTCCATTCACAATAGCCTCAAAAAAAATCAAATATCTAGGTGTAAACCTAACAAAAGATGTGAATGACCTCTACAAGGAAAACTATAAACTTCTGAAGAAAGAGATTGAAGAAGACAATAGAAAGTGGAGAGATCTCCCTTGCTTATAGATTGGTAGAATCAACATAGTAAAAACGTATATACTCCCAAAAGTAATATACATGTTTAATGCAATTATCATCAAAATTCCAATGACATTCATTAAAGAGATTGAAAAGTTTACCGTGAAATTTATATGGAAACATAAGAGGCCATGAATAGCAAAGGCAATACTCAGTCAAAAGAACAATGCTGGAAGTATCACGATACCTGACTTCAAACTATATTACAAAGCAAAGGCAATAAAAACAGCATGGTACTGGCACAAAAACAGATATGAACACCAATGGAACAGAATAGAGGACCCAGATATGAAGCCACACAACTATAACCAACTTGTCTTTGTCAAATGAGCTAAAAATATATGATGGAGAAATAGCAGCCTCTTCAACAAAAACTGCTGGCAAAACTGGTTAGCAGTCTGCAAAAAACTGAAACTAGATCCATGTATATCATCCTATACCAATATTAAATCAAAATGGATCAAGGATATTAATATCAGACCACAAACTCTAAAGTTGATACAGGAAAGAGTAGGAAATACTCTGGAGTTAATAGGTATAGGCAAGAACTCTCTCAACGAAACCCCAGCAGCACAGTAACTAAGATATAGCATAGATTAATGGAACCTCATAAAACTAAAAAGCTTCGGTTCATCAAAAGAAGTGGTCTCTAAACTGAAGAGAACACCCACAGAGTGGGAGAAAATAATTGCCAGCTACACATCAAAGGACTCATAACCAGAATATACAGGGAACTTAAAAAACTAAATTCTGCCAAAACTAATGAACCAATAAAGAAATGGGCAAATGAACTAAACAGAACTTTCTCAAAAGAAGAAATTCAAATAGCCAAAAAACACATGAAAAAATGCTCAGCATCTCTAGCAATAAAGGAAATGCAAATTAAAACCACACTAAGATTTCACCTCATCCCTGTTAGAATAGCCATCATTAGCAACACCACGAACAACAGGTGTTGGCGAGGATGTGGGGAAAACGGAGCACTCATACACTGTTGGTGGGAATGTAAACTAGTACAACCACTATGGGAAGAAATTTGGAGGCTATTTAAAACACTAAAGATTGATCTACCTTTTGATCCAGAAATACCATTCTTGAGGATATACCCAAAAGACTGTGACACAGGTTACTCCAGAGGCACCTGCACACCCATGTTTATTGTGGCACTATTCACAATAGCCAAGTTATGGAAACAGCCAAGATACCCCACCACAGATGAATGGGTTAAGAAAGTGTGGTATCTATACACAATGGAATTTTATGCAGCCATGAAGAAGAATGAAATGTTATCAATCGCTGGTAAATGGACGGAATTGGAGAACATCATTCTGAGTGAGGTTAGCCTGGCCCAAAAGACCAAAAATCATATATTCTCTCTCATATTTGGACATTAGATCAAGGGCAAACACAACAAGGGGATTGGACTTTGAGCACATGATAAAAGCTTTAGCACACAAGGGAGGGGTGTGGATAGGTAAGACACCTAAAAAATTAGCTAGCATTTGTTGCCCTTAATGAAGAGAAACTAAAGCAGATACCTTAAAAGTAACTGAGGCCAATAGGAAAAGGGGACCAGGAACTAGAGAAAAGGTGAGATCAACAAGTATTAACCTAGAAGGCAACACACATGTACAGGAAATTTATGTGAGTCAACTCCCTGTATAGCTATCCTTATCTCAACCAGGAACATTTGTTCCTTCCTATTATTGCCTATACTCTCTCTTCAACAAAATTAGAGATAAGGGCAAAATACTTTATGCTGGGTATTGAGGGGGTAGGGGGAAAGGGAGCAGGCAGAGTGGGTGGTAAGGGAGGGGGTGGGGGTAGGGGGGAGAAATGACCCAAGCCTTGTATGCACATGTGAATAATAAAACAATTTAAAAAAATAAAATAAAAATTCTATAGTCATTTTGTATGGAGAGTACATCAACCATATTCACCTTCTGAACTTCCATCTTTTATCCTCCCTTCACATGCACAAAGAAAAGTGAAGAGGAAGAAATCTCAGACAAGGAATTTACCAAATGATTATAAGAATGATCAACGAAGTGAAAGAGGCATGAACAAATGCAAAAATAAATAACAAGACAACACAACTAAAGACCCAAAAATACTAAAAAAGTCATTGCAGGACATAAAAAATAAATTTAAATTAATTATATAGAAATACTTACAGAAATCAAGTTGAAATTCTGGGCACAAAGAGCTCCTGAAATGACTGGAACACTTAAAAATTGAGTTCACCAGTGTCCAGGTCACCAAATGTCCCCCTCAGCCTTCCATCCTTCCCTGAGAATCACCTGAGGAGAGGAGCCATCCTGCACCAAGCTGGGAAGCCCTGGCTTCTTCTTCCTCTCACCAGTCAGGTAGAGGAAAGAGAAAGTGCCAAGGACCTGAGGCAGGGACACACCAGGTAGCAATCACAGGAGAGTGAGTTGTGAGTGATATAATATGTACAGGGTCTCACCTGGGGCTCCAGTGCATGTTTTTGTCATATGGAGGGTATTCGATGTGGGGGAAGAGGGAGAATGGCATTCAAGACTGACGTAAGTTGGGGCAGTGGCCCCTCCTCTCCTGATCCAGTCTACACCAACAACCCAAGCAGGCCTTAGGTGTCTTAATCATCTCTCTCTCAGAGCTGCTTTATGGATTATAAAAGCATTTCATGGAATTTCTTCCTGAAGGATTTATTTACCTAAAGTTATTGATAAATTCTTATGACACCTACAACATTGAATTTCATATATTCTAAAATTTGAGAAAAATAAATATAAATACCAAAACGCAGAAAACATCATTGTGGAGATTAGAAGTAGAAGCCATTAATATTTGCAGAGTTGACTTCAGAATCAATGAGACAAAATGAATAACAAAATCACAATTCAATCAAATGTTGAAAATGAGAGAAATGCAAAGTATGGAAATTCTAACCCTGTTAGAAGATGTTGCATGGGTTTTCAGTACACTGAAGTAAAGCACATGTTTTAACCTCGTATCTAACTGCTAGAATGGAGTAACTTCATTTTTTGATTTTTTGAAGCCATACAGAATGTTCCTCTCTGGCCTTAACAAAATAATGTAGCACTTGGGACCAAAGATGAAGCCTAAGATCCCTGCACTGGAGGCCAAGATGGAGAAGACCTCCACGGCCACCATGACCCTTCCCTTGGTGCTGTGGTAGACAGGGAGGAAGGTGACCCAGACACTACAGAACACCAGCATGCTGAATGTCAGGAACTTGGCTTCATTGGGTCTAAGTCAACTTCAACAATAGGAAGTGAATAGAAGAGTGAGCCTTGGTTATATCTCAGGGTTGGGTTATTCTTGGTGAGTAAGTTTATTGATGTGACATCCTGATCACTTTGGTGGCCACAGGAATTACAAGGAAGCTTGGAACTGGTCTAACCATAGTGATTATTTTCAGAAACAAGTAGCATCACACAAGTTATAACCTTAGGCTAGTTACTATGGATGAGATATCTGTGCCTACCCTGTCCCAATTGAGAGGTTCCTATGTCTGTAGTACTCTCTCTATGCATTCCATTCTTGGGGTTTTCATTTTCAATACAGCAACAGATTTTGTGTGACAAACCAGATATTCTTTTGTGTCCATTAATGGTACAGTAATAATCTACCAAGAAATCATTTCCTGCAAACCTTTGCAGACAAATAGTGTAAATGACAACAAGCTAAGGCAAAAAAATACCAAATTCTTAGAATTTCCAGAAACACCAGCCCAAATGAAGCCAGAAAAGGAAGGAAGACTGAAATAAATAAATATGTGATACTTGAAAGCCCAAATTATATCCCTTGTCAGAAAACATCATGAACATTTTAGAAAGCTATGACCTCACCTAGTACTCCAAATGAGGTAACAGTATGTCATCAGGAACTATTTGGTAGGGGAGAAAACTCACAGAATTAAATGAGCTGTTTTAAGGAAACAAATTTCATCAACTGGAAGAAAACAGAGAAATGCTCCATTACTCTACAGAAAAACATAATAAAAACAATAAAAGAATTAAAAAATATTAAACAGAATTTCTTGAGCTGATAAATACATTCAGCAAAATCAAAAAATGTGACAGAAGTGAACAATAGCAAGACAGATTGACAAAAGAAAGAAGAACATTCTTACAGACAGGCTGTTTAAAATACACAATTGAAGGAAAACAATAATGAAGAAGTTCACAATGACTATGGCTTCTTTGAAAAAGTATAAAAGACCAAATATTTGCACTATTGCATTTCAAGAAGAAGTTAAGAAAGACAAATATGTAGGAAGCTTGTTCAAATGAATAATAGCATTAAAACTCCTCAGTTTAGAGAAAGATACAAATATCTAGGTGCAGGAGGATTAACCATTCACAGGTAAGCAAAACCTAGCTTGCCAGAAGCCATTGTATAATGAAGCTCTCACAGGTGAAAGATAAAGAGAAGTTTCTCAAGGTTTAAAGAGAATAGTAACAAATAAATTTAAGTTCAACCCTTCTGGCCTGAGATTGGAGTTCTCAGAAGAAACACACAAGCAAGGAGTGCTATTTATGCTTCACAGTATTGAGGAAGAACAACAACAACAACAAAATAAAAACCTGTATCAAAAAGAGCTCTCCTTTAACACTGAAGGAAGAATAAAGACTTTCCTAGACAAACAACTGTGAAAGAATGTATCAACACCAGACATGTTTTCTAAGAAATATCGTGGGGAAATTTGCACACACACACACACACACACATATATGTAGTGTATTGTGCATGCTCATATATTCATATATATATATATATATATATATATATATATATATATATACCAACCTATCAGAGGGTTTTTATTATGACATTCTGATACATTAATATGCGTATTTAACCCCTGCATTTCTTATGAGTATCCAGTCTCTTATTTTTTGTTTATTTCTATGTTTGCATCATGATTATATTAGTTTGTTACTGTTAAAAGTACTCCCATGAGCTATTTTTATCAACTGATATTTTCATAATACCCATGTGGGTCAATAATGGAAATACTTCTGTAGACTACCCAAAAATAATGAGTACAGAATCAAAACCAGTAACAATTCTCTTATCATAGGAAAGGACTATAAAAGAGGGGTGAATGGGGGGGCTGCAACAAACTGGGGAACAAGGTAGAACATGGCTACAGGGAAATCTGTTCAAACAGAATTAGTGGGAATGTGGATGGAATGTATTTCCTCATTTAGAGAAACAAAGTGCATGAATGGATACAAGACCCAACTCTATGTTACTCCCAAGAATCTTACTTCAACTTTAATGATAAACTTGGCCTGAAATTGAAGAAATGGGATATTACATTACATGCAAATGGAAGCTGAGATAAAGCAGGAAATACCGTACTAACATCAGAAAAAATACACTTAATTCAGTGCAATATAAAAGTATACAGAGCGTCATGAATGAAAAAGGAGTTACTTCAGCAAGACAAAATTATTAAAAAATTCATTCATCAAATATCAAAACACTCAAATATGCAAAGAATATCTTAATGATTCTCAATTCAGAAATTCTCAGATTCAGAAACTGGTAAATCCTTTCATACCCACAGATAGCAATAGACAGAGATCCAGACTGAAAACTCAATACCAAAATATTCGGAGTTAAACTGCATGCTAACCAAACCTAATTAATACATATCTACTTTACCATCCAGAATCATCTTCCAAATACACACTTTTCTTTTCAGCACTTGGAAATTTTCAAAGATGGATCATAACCTAAAACATAGGAAAATGTCAAAATTAAAAAATATAACTATATGTAAGGCTTACTTTCAGGCAAAACCATAAAAAGAGGTCAACAAGAAAAACTTCAAGATTGAAGATATATGTGATAATTTTAAAACTACTTTTGAGCATCCAATGGATTGAAGGAAAAATCAAAAAAGAAATTGAAATGTTTCTTGCAACAAAAAAAAAAGTGCAACACCACACTGTATGATGCAGTATAGGCAGCACCAAGCGAAAACTTCACAGTAATCAATGCAAAAGTTGAAAAAAATTAAGAATAGCTGCAACTAATAACCTTTAACTGCCTCTTCAATGAACCATAAAAGAGAGCTCACTATATTTAAAATTAGTATAAGAAAAGAAATAATAATGATCAGAGAAGAGAGGAGTCAAATGGAGACCAAAAAATATAAAGACAAAAACATATTCATAATTTGAGAAGATCCTAGATTAAGAAATGGACACAAGAATGAAGTAAATAACACCAATAATGAAAACCACAACAGAAAGAAAACAGATCAAAATGATCATAAGGAACCATATGCCAATAAATTGGAAGTCTAAAAGAAATTTTAAAAAATTAGGGACATACATCTTACTGGAAGTGATTCAGAAAGACATAGAATTCTTGGACAGATGAATAACAAAGATGGAATGAAAATAGAAAGCCTCCTCAAAAAATAAAACCCAAAGTCTTAAAGGATTCACTGATGAATTGCACAAAGTCTTAAAGGATTCACTGAAGGATTCTTCATTTAAGAAGATCGAGATCACAGTTACATCAGTCCAAAGAGCTCTAATGGGCTATTTTACAGTCTGATGACTATAAATTATAATTATGCACTTTCCATTTCAAAAAGAGAATATAGTGCCCTTAAAACAACAGAGGTCACTATGGGAGGTGACTGGAAAGTAGTGAATAAGTCTGGAAGAGATGAATCAATTTGGGTTGTAGTACACTTGTGCACGGAAGCAATGATACGAATCTCTCTATACAGCTATCCTTATCACAAACTAGGAAAAGTGCTATGTCTTTCTTATTACTTCTTATGTCTTCTCTTCAACAAAATTAGAAAAGCAGGAAGAACATATTATGCCTGGAAGCAATGGGGTTGTGGGGTGAGAGGAAGGGTATGGGGCACAGAGGGGAAAAATGGCACAGACAATGTATGCACATACGAATAAATGAATAAAGAAAAAAACAAAAGAAGTTGGAACTTTACAAGATAAACAAGATTGACAATCCCGTATTCATACTTATCCTCCCCATAAAAGAGAGAGAAGAATCTCGTAAATAAAAGGAAAGATGAAAAAGTGGATATTAGAATTTTGGGTACCACCGAAATCCAGAGGATCAGTAGAGGATACTTTGAAAAGTGTACTAAAATAAATTTGACAATTTAACAAAATGAATAAATTTCTAGGCATGTAAGATCAAACAAATGGAAAGAATAGAATCTAAAACACCCAAAAAGATTTATATTGCTCAATGATATGAAGCACGAAAACACTTCCCAATAAACTAACACCCAGGACTGGATTGATACACTGCTAAATTCTCACAGAACTTAAAAAACGAAATAACACCAATGGTTCTCAAACAATCCTGTAAATTGAAAGGGAAAGAATGATCCTGAATGCATCTTACTAGTCCAGTACGAACCTGTTAACAAAACCAGAAAAGGACAAAAGAAAAAAGGAAATAATACAAAAATATCCATGAAATCTAGGCACAAAAATTGTCCAGAAATTACAAACAGTAATCAACAAAACATTTAAGAAGCAAGAATAACAACGATACATTAAAACTGACTTAAATTATAGTACATACTCACAGTGACAAAAACAGCATGCATCAGAATAAAGACCATAATTTAAATAACATGAGAATTTTTATCCATTTGGAACTTCTTAGTCTATTATGTATGCAATAATCTAGTAGTAAAGAAAGAATAAAAAGTAAGAAGTAGGTAGCATTATTTTGCAGAAGATAAACGTGTTCACCTGGAAATTCAAATGAATACATGAAGAGATCACACAATCAGTATAGTGGTACCAAAGCCAAACAAAAAGAAAATGTGTAATTGCCAATTACTCAAATAAGAATTAATCACATAAAGCCTGAGGGGGAAATAGGAATACTGTGGCAATAGTCATAAGTACAATATAACTGGCTCCTCAGACCAACTGGTAAACCTTGCCCAGGAAAACAAATTATTCTTTAAAACTTATACACTTCAATGGATATGACCAAATTCTATTAAGGTTAGCAAAACTGAAAGGAAAAGTTGCTCAAAGATGTGAAAAAGTCCATCTACATAAGTGATTTATAGATTCATGGTAATGTCTTCAAAATTAATGATATTTCAAAAACCTACCAGAAATGACTTTGTACGTTTCATCATAAAGAAGTGTTGGAATTTTTTTTTAAGATAAGTAATGTTTATTGTAATAAAAATTGTATGAAATATTTATATTTAAGGAAATATATAACGTGGTACCCATTAAATGTATAATTTACTTTCTATGCATCAGTTACACAATTATGTCAAGAAAATATATAAAAATGGAAAATATAACATTGTTCAAAGTAGTAGCAAAACAATCACAAAAAGTTCACAAAGTTCACCGAATTCCCTGGCAGCCCAAGGATCATGAACAAAAGATGAATGCTGAGAATATACTACCTGAATCTATGAAGTCATGTAAAATTATTGGGATAAAACAAATTGACAGTCAGGCAGCAGTGGCTCAAGACTGTGATCCTAGCTACTCAGGGGGCAGAAATCCTTAGCACTCAGTTTGAATCCAGCCCTGATATACAGTTCATGAGACACTATCTTGAAAAAACACATCACAGAAACTAAAGGGCTGGTGGAATCACTGAAACTGTAAGCCCTGAATTCAAACCATAGTAGGGCAAAAAACCCAAAAAAACAACAGGTGATTTGCATAATTGCAGACACACACACCATTGGAAGATTGAAACACCTGAACTACCCCATGCATTTCCAATCAACTGATTCACAAGTATGTGGCAAAAGCATACCTTGAAGAATCGACATTTTATTTAATAAGTTCTGTGGGGAAAACTAAATGCTTGAAAGTGGACCCCCATCCCTCACCAAATACAAAAATAAACACAAAATTAAAAACCTATAGCTTAACAGCATAAAGTAAGAAACCATAGGAAAAAAACATAAGGAAACCTTTCAAGACAAGGGAATAGACAGCAAATTTCAGAAAAAATTAACAACTAAGAAATTCAAAACAAGTTAAACTAAAAGCATCATATTGAATGGAGAAGTTTCTTCAGAGCAAAGGAAACTATTGCACAGAGAAGAGACAACCTACGGAATGAGGGATCATGTTCTGCAAACTTTCTTCTCAATGGAAATTCATATCCACAATATATCACGAACTTGCTTAGAATCCCCCAAATAATTCATTTTGAAGGCAATAATCTTTTTTATTATCTGTAAAAAAGACATATATTTGTGCAAGGAATGTAGTACAGATTAATTTAGTTTGCTCTCAGGGAATTTAAAATCATACCATAATGTGATACAAATTCTCTTCATTTAGAATAGTTAAGAGCTACAGTCTAAAAGTTACACAATTATATTTGACAATATGTTGAGTTTAGACTTGACTACAACCTCCTTACCCCACAGCAAAAACACAATTGCAGTAGTCCATGTATCAATGCAACACCTTCATAGAATAAAATATTCCTTACTCTATTCAATTAACACACATAACATTTCTCTTCTCTAAGTTTAGAAGATTCAGACCAGACTCCTAGAAAACAGATTTCAAATTTTTCCAATTTTAAAGTAGCAAAGGACTACTATAAGCAACATGAACCAGAGTCAAATGTGTGGCAAATTCATCAGTAACAATATTCAAGTGTTTTCTAGAATTGTGGGAAAAAATAAGTATGCCTGGGAAAAATTTGGAGACTAACAAAGATAAGCAGACAAACATCTAGGCATGCGATAAGAGCTGTGTACTGATACCTTCCACAGCAGGGGAGAAACTCAAATTCCTACCCGATCATCCCTGCTACCAAATGAGTGCAGATACCACATGTAATACTCAACAAACAGCACTTGAAAAGAGATGCAAGGAATCACTGCTTCCAATCATATTTTCACTTCCAATAGAGCTATAAATACACTGCTAGAATTCCATGGAATTCTGCCTTAACAATGTATTAATTAGGCCTTCTGATGCAGACATGGCGTTTGTTCATACCAAAACCTGACCACAGATATGTGTCCAAGTGAAGAAGAAATAAATTGGAGAGGAAAAAAATCTCACAGGGCTTATCATTTATTTCTGGCTATGCTTGCATTTCCAGATTTGACACAGCATCCCAGCATGGCACACATCTTATTTGAAACAGGAACTGGATGTCTACAGTCATAATTGTTTTCATGACCATGGGCACAAGTACAAAACTTCTCTGTAGAGACATTATTAGATACATTTGTGAGTAAAGACATCTTATTAAAGACATCTTATTACTCCATTGAGCTACAAGAAATGAAACTTTGTTCTAGTCTCTCAATACACACTATATGCCATTCACTTGGACTGTGTTTCTTATGATTATCTCTTAGTGTTAGCTTTGACTCGGACTCACTGGAGGAGTCTGACTGATGGTGGAGCAAATGCATAGACTTCAGACTTGTTATGGAAAACCGAAAAAGAAAAAAAGAATATACTTGTTCCTGTTGAAAGAAAAATACACCACAACCACAAAATAACTTTGGGATGTTTCTGGGAAAATAGGGGAGGAAGGGCCACATAGGGGTTATTATCAGCATTGGTCTATGGCACTATTCATCCAGAAATCAAATACAAAAATGTAACATAAAGCTATAACTTACTTTGTAGAAATTCCTTGCTGGGCAGAATCACTGCTTGTGTCTTCAATAACAAAAGAATAAAGCAAGAAAAACACTGCAATCACTACATCTCCATCTTTGTATACACTGGGTTTAGGGCTGGGAAAGCAGTCTGGATTACTAAATAAACTGAGATGGAGGGGAAGCTGGAGGAGAAGGAAAATAAAAATCAAGGGGAACATGTCTAGAAATGTACAATTCTGGGTGGAGGCTGAGCCTACAGTATCAAGCAGGTGTAACTGTTTCCTATGTGCCTCTGTATACATGTGTTTATGTCAACTGGAATGTTCATTCCCAATTTCTTTCACCCCAGTGTCTCCCACTCCCCTGGAGGAATCTGGAACAATGTCTGCCCAGGCCTCTGCATCTGAGGTCCTGCATCCATGAGATAAACATGAGTTGGAAAATAAGTCTGAGGATCCTCCTTTCCAACCCAGGTTATATGATTTCATCCAAGCCCACAGATGGTAAGGACCCAGGGATGAATTAACCTTTCTTAGAGTTGTTCTGATCTATAGGTCAAAAAATAATTTGCAAGGAAGCTATTTGGGATGTGGAAAATGAATTACATCATTGGATGCCATGTAAGGACCAAGGTGAATTGGTAATAAAGGGCCCAGCCCAGTCAGGGCTTAACCAAAGCCAATGGGGCATCACATCCACCAATTCAAGATCACAAGAGAGACATCTTCACACACCAAATGTCCATGGCAACCCGCTAATATTCCTGGCATTATTTAGGCAGGTCTCCATATACATATTGCATGTGCAGAAACATCAACAGAGACACGTGTTTCACAATGATTAACCAATAATCAGGTTGACGCTTGAAATTCCAAATCAGTAGTGCAAGATAGATACAGACATCAACTTGTATATTTGCATTCTGAGCTGTGACTTTCTTCACTATCGATGTCTTCTTTTATCTATGTTGAGTTAATCATTTTCTGTTGTTCTGAAGAAAGTCACAATCCTGCATAAAATCACGAGAATTTTATGCTTGCTCATTTGACTTTTACTTGCAATCAAAATGAACTTAGTCATGTATTTGCTCAACAAACAACCAGCCAAAGAGTGACTTTTTGTCTCAATTACACTTTTAGTCCCTGAGCATATGTTTACAAATACAGTCCCAGGTCATGGTTATCAATTAAATTCGGACAGTCACATTTAGTAAGAAATTATACATATGCACTATTATTTCAAGTTGCAATATATCATGGAAAGAGAAAATATTTGCCCTAACTTACAATAGAAGATTGTACCTATTCTGATCAAGATCAGTGTAATAGGGGAATTTCCCTGAAATAGAAAATATAGCAGTGAACTAACAAGTTGAGAAGAGTAAAGCAATTGATTGAACTCTGTGTAATGAATGTGGTGATAAAGATCTTGGTGTGCATAGAATATGAAAATAAGATAAATTAGTATGAAGTATATTGGAAGTGAAATGAGACTTCAAACAAGGATGAGACATAAGTTCTCTTAATTGCCCATAGGAATAGCTACTTTTATGCACAGAGAAATAGGGAGTGACAGAAAGTTTTACCAAGAAATTGATCTATTTCAATTATATTTCAGAAAGTGTCATTTATCATTCATATTGAGAATGGATGGGATACATGCAAAGTATTATTACAGAACTCAGAAAAGATGTTAATGGAGACATTCTGGAGAGACATCATGGTGACCTGAGCTAAGTACAGACATGCAGTCATGATGAATTCATAAGAATCTGGTGTAAGCAATTAAAGTCTGCGATGACATTTTCTGAGATATGTCAAGAATGATTCTCCAATGACTGCAGTTGAACATCATCATTTAGGTGTGGGGGTAATTACTAGAAGACTGACTGAAGAACTCAATTTTGAAGAATAAAGAAATGATGAGAAGATGCAAACACTAATTACTCTGATTTGGTCATTACAAAATGCATGCCTGTATCACCCTAGCTCACTCATTCCAGTAAGCCAGTATCTCACTCATTCAGATACCCAGTAAACATATGACAAAAAATGGAATTACACACCAATATTTAATGAATACAGATGCAAAGATTCTCAGCAAAATGCTGGTGGAGAGAATTCAGCAACACATCACAAAGATCACAGATCATGACAAAATTGCTTTCATTCCAGGGATACAAGAATTGTTCAACATATGTAAATCTACAGATGTAATACAGCGTATAAACAGAAGCAAGACAAATTCCACATGACCCTATCAATACATATAGAAAAATCCTTTCATAAAATTCAAGACCTTTTCATCATAAAACTAGGAATAGAAGGAATGTTTCTCAACATTATAAGGGCTGTATATGACAAACCAATAGCTGACATTATACTAAATGGAAAAAAACTGAAACCATTCCTGCTAAAGTAAAGAATGAGACAGGATGCCTTCTTTCTCCACTCCTATTCAATATATATTTGGAATTCCTAGCCAGAACAATAACACAAAAGCAAGATATAAAAGGGATTCAAATAGGGAAGGTTAATTCCAGCTATCCTTATATGAGGATGGCATGATACTCTCCATAAAGTCCCTCAAAATTCTACCAAAGACTGTTAGAAATCATAAAAGCTTTTGACAAGGTAGGAGGATGGAAAATTAACATACAGAAATCAGTAGCCTTTCTATGTACCGACAATGGATACACTAAGAAAAAAATCAGGTCAAACATCCCATTTACAAAAGCCTCAAAAACAATAAATTACTTTGGAATAAATATAGCAAAAGAAACAGAAAAACGTTTCAATGAAAACTATAAACTACTGGAGAGAGAAATTGAAGACAACATCAGAAGGTGGTAAGACCTTCCATGCTCATGGATTAGAATCAAAGTTGTAAGAATGACATACTACTGAAAACAACCTACACCGTCAAGGCAATAGCAACAAATTTCAATGACATTCTTCAAAGAAATAGAAAAACCAATCCTGAAAAACATATGGAAACACAAAACACCTCATCACATAACATTAACATTAAAAACAGCATGGTATTCTCACAAAACACACAGAAGACCAATGGATTAGAGTAGATAACCCAGAGATAAACCCATGCATCTAGAGCTAACCAATCTTTGACAATGGATACCAAAACACTCTAGGTAGTGAAAGCCTCTTCATCAAATGTTGCTGTAAAAACTGGATATCCACATATAAAAGACTGAAACTACATCCCTATCGTTCAACCTGTACCAAAATCAACTTAAAGTGGATCCAATACCTTAATATAAGGACTAAAACGTTGAAGAACTACAGCAAGTGGTAGGAAATACACTGGAACATACAGATATAGGGAATGGCATTCTAAGTAGAATTTAAAAGGCTCAGTATCTAAGAGAAAGAACCAACAAATGGGACTACATCAAATGAAAGAGCTTCTGCACAGCAAAAAAAACCACCACTAGTCTAAAGAGACAGGACACAGAATTTGAGAAAATCTTTACCACCTTCATCTGATAAAGGCCTAATACCTAGAATATACAGGGAACCCAAAAAACACAACCCCTAAAGAATCAACAACTCAATGAAGAAAAGAGCACATGAATTTAACAGGGCATGCTTAAACAGTGATTCCCAATGACTATAGTTCAACATAATATGATGAGTTTGTGCGGGTAACTAATAAAAGGCTGACCAAAGGACCCAATTATGAAGAAGAAAGAAATGATGAAAAGATGCAAATATTGATTATTCTCATTTGGTCATTAAGCATTGTATGCATGTGTCACATTTTTGTATCTTCTAAATACGCACAATCATTGAGAGTCAATACAGAGACATATACAAATTCAAAAAAGGAAAATTGCATATGTAATCAAAAAAGTTCCTAGAAGAACTGTCCAAAACAATCAGACTTTAGGTGTGGGGCAAGATGGTAGACTAGAACCATGTTTTGTTTTCACTGCCTGAATGACAAGAATCAGATAACTAAGGGCAGACTTTAATCTGAATAGAGAAAGAAATAACAAACACTGAGCATCACAAAAGAAGGAACTGGGGAGATGGAAACCACAAAGAAACAGAAAGAAGAAGAAAAAAGCAATGCAGAGCCATGCAATGCAACCGCAATCTTACGTGTGGATGGAAGATGAAGATGCATTCACAAGGGAAGCCAAATTGCTACATTTCTGAACCCCAAGGTAGATTTGGAAATTCTACCTGCACTTCCTTTAGTCTAAACCCTTGTGTAGCATTTGGTGAGACTAAGACTGTCCAGGGTGAAGGCCAGCCTTGGCAAAGAAATACATTTGTCACATCCCTTGTCTTGGAGGGCTATGGAAAGATGCCATCTGGAGGGAGGACTTGTTGAGATTTAGCTACTGTGGGGGAGTGAAAACAAGGAGGAATCAATGCTCAGCGAGTTTTCGAATCCCTGACATCATGTTTGGGTGGGAGAGGGTCATGAATATTAGGTATTGAGAGTGAGAGGCTGTGGTGTGAACCATTAGAAAACGTCAAGTAGCAGAGAGCTTTGTGAACAAAAAGCATGGTGGTTAGACATTCTTCCACCTCTGGAAATGTGTGAATCCCGTAACGTGAAGGTCAGGGGGAAACAATTCACTGAGTCTGCTTTGACTGAGTTAACCATGTCATTCAGAATGGGCATCCTGGATCTGTTTGTTTCTTCTGGTGGAACAGAAAGCCCCAAGCACAGATCCCCAAAATCACATGATATCCATGGCCTCAAGATGGAAGTGAATTTCTGGGCAGGGAATGAAAGTACATAGAGTCTTTATGGAAATCCATTCAATCCCATGTTTGTTGCTAGGTGTGCTGAAAGCCCCAAAATTTTCCCAATCATATGATTTCCATGTCTTCCTTATCCTAACAAGGAAGTGAACTCCTGAACATGGATGGAAGCAATGAAACCAGCAAGTATGTTGGTTTGGCTCCTCATGTACACCTCTGCATGTAGACGACTCAGTGTTCTGTCAACTTCTGTAACTCATTTGGCGGGAACTCATAGGTTTAGCCACACTTTGTCCCTGGTCACAAACTGGGGACCTTGTGAAGCAAGGAAGATCCTACTCACATGACAGGTTGTAAAGCTCCCTGTGGCTGACAGTGGCTCCAAATACACAAACAGGGGAAACTTCTCTACTCAAAGCAGTCCATAGCAGACAAGTGACCCTTTTGCTAGAGACTCTTGGTGGCTTAGCTCACTCTGACTCCTGTCAGGCCCAGTGTTCTGAGCACCTGGGAAAACTCTTGGGTACTGAGCCAGGCCATAGACCACTGTTGTGAAATAGAGCCTCAATCTTGCCACTACACTCTCCTGCCTGAATGCTGAGAATACTTCAACTGAAGACTACAAGTGATGAAAACTTCCCAACAACGGGCTGGCTTCTGGTGCAAATTCTAATGCATAACCTCAGGAAATATGAAAAAAAAAAAAAAAAGAAAAACAGACCATTTGACTCATCCTAAACTCCATATCTACAAAGTAACATATACTATCAATAAATAGTAAGAAGAGGAAATCTGAGACAGAGAATGTTTTTAATTTTATTTTTTATTTTTCTGTTGTTCTGGGTTTGGTGTACATTGTGGATTTACAATTGTTCTTACAACATGTCAGATTTATCATACCTGAATTCACATCCTCCATCATTGTGTTTTCCAACCCCTGTCCCCCACATTCTGGGAATAGAATGACAAGTCTCACTTGTCAATTTCCATACATGTGTACATACTGTTTGTACTATATTCACCCTCCCATGCCTTTCCCTTAACCCTCCCCCGCTGACTAGTACTGAACTACTGAGAAGGTGTTTTTCCACCCTCTTCTCCTTCAATTTTGTAAATGAGATAAAATGAAATTTATGTTTGCAAAGGGAATTTTCTTGTGACTCTCCACATATGTATGTATTATAAACTGAATTGGTTCATGTCCTTTGTTTTTCTGATTTTTTCTCTAGTCACCTTTGTATGGTGGCTTCAGCAAGCTTAAAAATTCTATAGCTCATTTTTCATGGACAGTACATCAACCATATTCACCTTCTGAACTTCCATCTTTTATCCTCCCTTCACATGCACAAAGAAGAGTGAAGAGGAAGAAATCACAGACAAGAAATTTGTCAAATGATTATAAGAATAATTAATGAAGTGAAAGAGGGCATGAACAAATGCAAAAATAAATAACTAGACAACACAAATAAAGACCCAACAATACTGAAAAAGCCAATGCAGAGCACAAAAGATAAATTTAAAGTAATTATATAAAAATACTGATGGAAGTCAAATTGAAATCTGAAACAAAGAGCTCCTGAAATGACTGGTACATTTAAAAATTGAGTACACATTGTCCAGGTCACCAAATGTCCCCCTCAGCCCTCCATCGTTCTCTGAGCATCACCTTTGGAAAGGGGGCATCCTGCACCTGGGTGGGAAGCCCTGCCTTCTTCTTCCTCTCACAGTCAGGTAGAGGGAAGAGAATGTGCAAAGGATCTGAGGCAGGGACACACCAGGTAGCGATCACAGGAGAGAGAGCTATGAGTGAGGTGATGTGAACATCACCTGGATCTCCAGTGCATGAGTTTGTCATATGGAGGGAGTTAGTTGTCATGACAATTCTATGATGCAATTTGCATCTTCACAATGCCCACAGGATGGTTTGCGGGTGGAAAGTGGGAGGTGGGAACCAGGGTTCTGCTTGAGGAGAGTTATTTGTATAATGCTATGTGCCTAAGGACCAAGGTTTATGTGGGGTGCAACCTGGTCTTCCAGATTAACCTGCTGTGTGACCCAGAAAGTCCGTTCCCTTCTCTGAACCTCCCAGAGCTCAGAGGCCTAGAGGCCTTCAATATCCTTCTCAGACGCACAGGTTATGAGTCAGTTCTGGTGTCCAGGATGAGGAGGCCACAACCACTTCATGCTCAAGCTTGAATCCAGGGGAGGGACCAGAGACAGTGGAGCTCTGCTGATCACCTCCTATGTGCTGCACAATGCAGATGGCAGTCATCCATCATGCATTTACACTTCACAGCCTCTCCTGCCACTGTCTAGTGATGAATAACAAGAATCATTTTGACAGCACCTCTGGGATCCAGGATCTAGTCTAAGATCATGATAGGATTCATTTATTTAATCTTCCCAATAATGATGAGATAGATACCAGTATCACTCACATATTAGAGATGAGGAAACAGACCAGTAAAGAGGTAGAGTAAACTGCTCAAGGTCACACAGTAGGAGCTGCCCAGTGGATGTTATATTGTGAAGCTGGCATTAGTGGTCCCATTATAAAGACAGGAGAATAGAGTCCTGGGAGCCATTTGGGTTGAGCAATTTCCTAGAGGAATTCACTGAGTTCCCATAGGCCAGAAGCAGAATTAAGTCCCTAACACCAACCCTAGACCCCTATGCAGGCCTTTGCTGCACTTTTTATCCACAGCAAAATTCAGCCAGTCTTGGCACCTGTGCCCAGTCCTGCCTGCCCTTAGCTCTGAGGAAGGAGTGTTGCCCAGTGTCCATCCATGGAGTTGACCATGTGGCTTTTATTGTAGAGTGAGCCCACCATGAATGTGGTTTAAGGGGACATAGCCACCACTGCATAGATTACTATACCTATTGGGCATGCATCACATCTCCCATGCATGAGATCA
Source organism: Castor canadensis (assembly GCF_047511655.1). NCBI lineage: Eukaryota > Metazoa > Chordata > Mammalia > Rodentia > Castoridae > Castor > Castor canadensis. The sequence goes on from NC_133391.1 coordinate 10,186,253, forward strand.
ATGAGCTTGGATATGTCACCTCCTGCCAGAGCCATCTGGGGAGACACAGCTGTCCCTTGTCTTTTTCTCACCTGCCCTGCATCATGCACTTGGCTTTTCTTTGTAGGGAGAATCAATAACTGTTCAACTTCATTGCATGTAATAGGACTATTTAGGTGTTTAATGTCTTCTTGGTTCGATATTTGTTGGTTATCTGCATTTGGCAATTTATCCATTTTATCTAGATTTTACTGTTTATTGAATAGAAGTTTTCAAAGTACTTTGCAATGATTCTGCTGATTTCATTAGCATTATGGATATGTCCCCTTTTTCGCTTCTGATTTTATCAATTTGGGTGTCTTCCATCCTCCATTTCTTCATGTTGGCTACGGGTTTGTCGATCTTGTTTATCTTTCCAAAGAACTGATTTTGTTTCATTGGTTCTTTGTACAGTTTGTTTGGTTTCCATCTCATAGATTCTCACCCCTGATGTTCATTATTCCTCTCTGTCTGCTGGTTTTGGGTTTGTTCTTTTCTTACTTTTCTAGGAGGTCAAGGTGCATCATTAAGGTTTTTATTTGAGAGCTCTGTGTTTTATAAATGTAAGCATGTATAGCTATAAGCTTTCTCTGTAGCATGAACTTTTCTGTGTCCAACAGATTATGAGTGCATTTTCACTTTCATTGGAATCTAGGAAATTTTTATTTCTTCCCTTATTTCTTCAGTCAACAATTGGCATTGCAGTAGTGTGCTGTTCAGAAATTTTTCTGGGGTTTCTTTTGTTTGTCGTATCGAGTTGCATTCATTGTGATTTGATATAATACAGGGGATTGTTCTGATTTTCTTGAATGTGTCGAGTCTTGCTTTGTGTCCTAAAATATCATCTATTTTGGAGAAAGTCCTATAAGCTGCAGAAAACAATGTGTATTGCCTGGTTGTTGAGTGAAATACTCGTAGATATCAACCATGTCTATTTGGTCTAAAGTTATCTATGATGTTTCTTTGCTAAACTTTTGTCTGGATGACCTATCCATGGGTAATAGTGGAGTATTCAAGTCTCCCTCTATCACGTTGTGAGTGTCTATCCATGCTATTAGGGCCATTATAGGTTTTTTAATGTAGACGTGTGCCCTTGTGTTTGGTACATATATGTTAAGGATTGATATCTCCTCTTGATAAATTGTTCCTTTATTTAAAATGAAGTGACCTACATTGTCTCTTCTGGTTGATTTTACGCAGTCTTTTTTCTCAGATATGAGTATGGCTACTCCTGCCAGTTTATGGGGTCCATTTGCTTGGAAAACTTTTTCCCCCCTTTGACTCTAAGCCAGTGTTTATTTTTTCAGTGAGATGAATTTCTTGTAAGCAACATGTAGTTGGGTCTTGCATTTTTTAACCCAGTTTGCTATTCTATGTATTTTGATGGAGGCATTCAGGCCATTTACATTCAGTGTTAATATTGAGAGGTGCCTGTTGTTTCCATCTATTTTTATTTCCCTGTTGTTTAGTTTTACCTATTCCTTGTTTGTTGCTTACCCAAAAGGGTTTATGCTTTCTTGAGTTTTCCTGTCACACTCTAGTTTCTTCTTCTCTACGTAAAAGTCCTTTAAGTATCTTCTGTTGTGCTGGCTTGGTGATCGCAAAGTCCTTTAGTGTTTCCTTGTTGTGAAGGTTTTAAATTCTACTTCATTTAGGATGGATAGTTTTAGTGGGTAGATTATTCTAGTTTGACGGTTGCTTTATTTGAGGGCCTGAATTATATCTTCCAATGACCTTCTTGTATTTGGAGTTTGAGTTGAGAAATCTGCTATTATTCAAATGGGTTTATCTACATATGACGTCTTTTTTCTTTGGCAGCTTTCAGAATTTTTTCTTTGTCTTGTGTGCTGAGTGCTTTGATTATGATGTGTCTGGGGTGTTTCTTTTAGTCTGATGGTTTGGTGTTTTGTACGCTTTTTGCCTCTTGGTGGTTCTCTCTTTCTCGAGGAAAGATGGCTGTTGATGCCTTTAGTTTGTAACTCCTCTCCTTCTTCTGCATAGAATGATTCATAGAATATGTCTTTTCATGATATCCCAGATATATTTTATGTTCCATTTATATTTTAAACCTTCTAACACTCGTCTTCATCTTTCATCTTTTTCTGTGGGTCTAATTCCAGTACTTTGTCTTCTGTTCCTGAAACTGTCTTTTCAATTTGTACCATTCTGTTTGTCAAGCTTTTGGTTGAGATTGTCATTTGGAATTTTGATTTGTTTATTTTGAATTATTTTTCAGGTTTTCCTTATCTTTATTGATGTCCTCTTTCATATCCTGGAAAGTCTTCTCAATTTCATTCACCTGTTTGTTTCTGTTATCTTTGAGCTCATTTGTTTATTCACATCCTCTTTGATGTCAAATAATAAACTTTTGTGTTCCTTTTTTAGAGGCCATTAATCATTTTTATATTTTTTTGGAATTTATTATTTGATGTCTGTCCCCTATGCAGGAGTTTACATCCTTAGTGGTGGAGTTGGCCTTTGAGATAGAGTGGTTTTCTTGGGGTTCCATTCTGGGTTGAGAATTGTGCATCTCAAGTTGTTTTAGGTTATGGTCTTATTCCCTTGAGCCCCTGGAGTTGGGTTTTGAGGGTTTTTTCCAAGAGCTCCAGCAGTTTTCCTCAGAGAGCAGTATGCTGGAAATATTCCTCCTTGCACAGATCTTACTGTGGTGCCTATTAGCTTTTTTTCCCCTCAGTGAAATTGCTGTTGTTCCTACTCTTTGATGGAGGTGAGGAGACTCTCCTGCAGTCAGTGTGGAGTGCTGGTCCTCTGTGCACTGTGGGAAGCAAGCCTCCTAGCACCTGCAGTGTAGTGTATTGCCAATCAGTGGAGGAGCTGTGATTCCAGCTCATGGAAATAAGAGGTGGGACTTTGTTGAAGTGAGGCATTAGCTGTCAAGCTGTTGGGACAGTGGGAGCACTGGGCCTCTGTGCACCTCAGGATGCAGACTTTCTAGTACCACTCACTGAGTAGTAGGCTGCAGCTTTCCTTCCCTTCCGTGGGGAATCTAGCATTTTCGACTTTAATTGATAAGTGGTGGTTCTACAATGGTTGGGCACAGTGTGACGTATGGGCCTTTTGTGCCGTAGGGAGGCAGGTCACCTGGCACCTACAGAATGGCAGATTGCCACTCAGTGGAAGAGCTGGATTCTTGCTCCATAGCAGGGGAGCAGGGCCTCACCTATTGGAGAGCTTAGTGGTTAGATTGTGCCTCAGTGCTCTGTAGAGAGAGAAGCCACCCAGCACAAGCAGAATAGCAAATTGTGGAGTATGGGTTTGACTTGCCTGTGTGCTAGTAGACTCCTGGCACTGAGTAGCAATTTGAGGGTGGCTGTGGGATAGCAAACTGCAGGCTTCATTCCTCTGGTGTCCACAATGCAGCAGAAGCTCAGGGATCTACTTGTGTTGTGTTGAGAGCTTCCAGGATCCATGGGAGGAGCTACAGGCCCAAGGAACTAAGCCTTCAGCAGCAGGTGTCTTGCAAATTGCTTGACGGTATAGGCTACCAGGAGTCATGGCAGCAGCTTCAGGCACGAGGGATCCAATCCTATGGGCAGCATTAGTTCTAGTGTCCATTTGACAGATGCTGGCTTCTAGGAGCCACAGGAGCTGCTGCAGTCATGGGAGAACAAAGCCTGCGAATAGCGTGAGCTGTGGTGCCTTCTTGTTGGTGTGGACTACCATGAGCTATGGCCATTGCTGCAGGCATGGGGACTTAAGCCTGTGGGCAGCAGAGCCCTGGGGCCTGCTTGTAGGTGTGGGCTACCAGGAACCACAGCATCTGGTACATGCACAGCGGAAGCAAGCGTTTGGCAAGCGGGAACCCTGGACGCTGCTTGCTGTGTGTGTGGGCTTCTGGAGGGCAGTACAGTAGCATTGCAAGCAAGGGGGAACCAAGCATTTGGGTAGCGTAAGCCTAGGAAACTGCTTTCTGGCATGGGTTATCAGGAGCATCAGCAGCTGCTGCAGGTATGGACAATCAAAGCCTCTGGGCAGTCAGAATTCGAGGTCCGAATTGCCAGGTGCCATTGTCCAGGAACCACAGCAGGTGATGAAAGCACGAGAGAACAAAGCCTGTGGTCATCAGGACTCCTGGGGCCTGCTTGCTGGCACAGGCTTCTGGGAGTTTGGTACAGCAGTTACTGCCAGTGCAGGGAAGCAATCCTTCTGGTTTGCACCTTCTGTTAGCTCTTATTTATTTATTTATTTATTTATTTATTTATTTATATAGCTCTTATTATTAGGCTCTTATTAATAGATAGACTCTTTATTATTGTTTCAATTTTATTACATGCAACAGGCCTGTTTAGGTGGTTAATATCTTCTGGGTTCAGTTTTCATTGGTTGCATGCATTTCAGACTTTATGAGTTTCGTTTTGATTTTCCTGTTTGCATGACTATACGTTTTAAAAGTACTCTGTAATTATTTTCTGGATTTTGTTCATTGATATTTGTGGTTTTGTCCCCATTTTAATCTCTGATTTTGTTTATTTGGGTGTTTTCCTTTCTCTGTTTTGTCTTGTTGGCTAAGGGGTTGTTGATCTTGTTAATCTTGTCAAAGAATCAACTTTCTATTTCATGGTTTCTTTGTATACTTTGTTTGGTTTCTATTTCATTAGTCTCAGCCTTGCTTTTTGTTAAATTTCTCTGTCTACTGGTTTGGAATTTGCTTTGTTCTTGTTTGAGAGGAGCTTAAGGCGCAGCATTATATTCTTTCTTTGAGAGGTCGCTGTTTTTTTAATGTAGGCACATAGAGCTATAAACTTTCCCTTTAGATGGTCTTTGCTCTGACCCACAGATTCTGGTAGGTTGTATTTCATTTTCTTTGGATTCTAGGAATGTTTTGAATTCTTCTGTTATGATTTCAATCACCCATTGGTTTTTTAGCAGCATGTTTTTCAGTTTCCATGTGTTTGAGTATTTCCTGGGGACTCTTTCATTGTTGAGTTTTAGTTTTATTCTGTTGTGATCTGATATGATGCAGAAGGTTGCTTTGATTTTCTTGAATTTGGTGAGACTTGCCTTGTGTCCTAAAATATGTTCTATTTTGGAGAAAGTTCCAAGCTGCAGAAAAGAATGTGTATTGCCTAGTTGTTGGGTGAAGTACTTGGTGGATATCAACCATGTTTATTTGGTCTAATGTGTGAAGTAGTTCTAAAGATTCTTTATCATTTGTCTGGATGATCAGTCTGTTGGTGACTGTGGGATAATCAGGTCCCCCACTATCACTGTGTTAGTGTCTGTCTGTGCTCAGAGGGCCGTTGGAGTTTTTTAATGTAGATGGGTGCCCCAGTGTTTGTTGTATACAATATTTCCTCTTGATGAATTGTTACTTTCATTAATATGAAGTGACCTTCATTGTATCTCCTGACTGATTTTAGTTTGAAGTTGACTTTGTCAGATATGAGTAGAGCTACTCATATCTGCTTGTTTCTGGGGTCCATTTGCTTGGAAAACTTTCTTCCACCCTTTGACTCTAAGCCAGTATTTTTTTTTTCAGATAGATGAGTCTCTTGTAAGCTTAGGTGTTGTTTCTTCATCCAATTTGCTGTTCTGTGTCTTTTGATTGGGGCATTGATGCCATTTACATTCAGTGTTAGTATTGAGAAGTGCCTGTTGTTTCCAGTCATTTTTGCTTACTTGTTGTTTCGTTTTACCTATTCCTTGTGTATTGGTCTGCTTACTCAAAAGTGTTTATTCTTTCTTGAGTCTACTTGCCTCACTCTATTTTCAACTTCTATATGGAAAAGTCCTTTAAGTATCTTCTGTAGGGCTGGCTTGGTAGTTGCAAATTCATTTAGTTTTTCCTTGTTGACAAAGGTTTCAGTTTCTCCTTCAATGAGGAAGGATAGTTATGCTGGGTAGAAAGTCTAGGATGACAGTTCCTTTCTTTCTACATCTGAGTTAAGTCTTTTCATGACCTTCTTGTATTTAGAGTTGGAGTTTAGAAATCTGCTGTTATTCTAATGGGTTTGCCTGCTTATGTGACTTGTCTTTTCTCTTTTGCAGTTTTCAGAATTCTTTCTTTGTTCTATGTGCTGACAGTTTTGATTATAATCAGTCTGCGTGTCTTTCTTTTTTGGTCACGATGGGTTGATACTCTATAAACATCCTGCACTTGGGGGACTCTCTCTTTCTTGAGATGAGGGAAGTTTTTAACTATTAATCTATTGAATACATTGTCAAGGCTTTCAGTTTTTATCCTCTTCTCCTTCTTCAATACCCATGATTTGTAGGTTTTGTCTTTTCATGGTGTCACAGATATCTTGCATCTGCCATTCATATTTTCATAGCATTCTTTCATGATCTTTCACTGTTTGATCTAAATTCTCTACTTTGTCTTCTGTTCTTGATACTCTATTTAAAACTTTCTCCACTCTGTTCTCCAAGTTTCCAGTTATGATTTTTGTTTGGGATATTGAATTTTTTATTTAGTATTGATTAACTTAAAGGGTATCATTATCTTTTTTGATTTTCTCTTCCATATCCTGGATAATTTTCTTAATTAAAGTCATCAGTTTTTTGGAGACTCTTACTGCTCATTTAATTGGTTTCTCATGTTCTCTTTGAGGTCAAATGCTTACTTTTGTATTCTTCCTTTGATGTCATTAACCAGTTTTGCTATTTTTTTTTAATTATTTTTTATAGCTCTTCTTCTATGCAGGTGGAACTGGCCTTTTTATGGAGAATGATTGTCTTGCTATTTCATTCTGGAGTTGGTTTGGGTTAAGATTTTAATCCCTTGTGACCCTGTAGTATGGTTTTGAGTTTTTGTCTCTTGGAGCTTCAGTAGTGTTCCTCAGAGCAGGGTATACTAGATTTGTTACCCATTGCAGGGTTTTTGTTGTGTTGCAAATTACGTCTTTTCTCACATCATTGAGGGGTTTGAGTTCCTGCACTTGGATGGGGACAGAGGGTTTCTTCTGCAGTGCAGTGGAGAATGTCGGGTCTCAGTGCACTGCGGGGGCCAGGCCCCCTAGCACCAGCAGAGTAGCAGATTGCACCTCAGTGGAGGAGTTGGGATTCTAGCTCTTGGTAGGATGAGATGGGAATCTTCTCCAGGGAAATGCAGTGTGAAGTGCTTGGTTTCTGTGTGCCTGGGGAAACAGGGATTATCATACCACATGCAGAGTAGAAGATTTTAGCTTACCTCTCCTCAGTAGGATATCTGGCATTTTCAATCTTTGTTGTGAGAGTAAGGGTTCTGTTGCTATCAGGGACTGTGGGGGATGTGGATCTCCATGCTCTGTGGGGAGAGAAGCCTCCTGGTGCCTGCAAATAACAAAGCCTGGAGCCTGTGGTGCACTTCTGTGTGTGGTGGCAGGCTCCTGGCAATGTATAGCAAGTTGAGGCCACCTGTTGTGCATCAAGGCCAGTGCACTTGAATCGACATAGGAGCCCAAACACATAATGAGGTAAAGACACCCTCTTCAACAAATGCTGCAAGTAAGTCTGGATTTCACATATAGAAGGCTGAAACTAGATCCCTGTCTCTCAACCTGTACCAAAAACAACTCCAGTGGATCAAAGACCATAATATGTCAGGAAACTTTGAAGCAACTCCACAAACTAGTAGGAAATACACTGGAACATCCCTGCCATCAGGTTTGAGTGGGAGATGGTCATGAGAGAGGAGCATGCAGAGTGGGAGGGTCTGGTGTGAACCCTTAGAGAAGGTGAAGTAGCAGAGACTTGTGTGAACAGAAAGTATGGTCCAGACATTCTACCACCTGTGGAAGAGAGAGAGTTCCATAACATGATGGTCATATGGAGACAAATCACTGACTCTGCTTTCTCTGTGTTAATGTTGTCCTTTAGGTTGGGCATCTTGGACCAGTGTGTTGATTCCGTGTGGTCCTGAAGGCATCAAGCCCAAGTCTCCCTAACCACATGACTTCCAGGGCTTCCAAAGTAAAGTGAATTTCTGAGCAGGGCATGAATTATATATTCTTTCTATGCAAATCTACACTATCCAGTTTGTTGGTCGGTGCTGCTGAAAGACCTGCACTTTTCCAAATCACATGATGTACATATCCTCACCCCAAGAAGAAGATGAATTCCTGGACATGGATGGAAGCACTAAAACCAGCAAGTAGATTTCTTGGTTCCAAAGGTAATCTCTGCATGAAGGTAATTCAGTGCACTATCCCTGTCTATAATGTATTTGGGGCCACTGATCAGCTTAAACCCTAGCTATTCCTAGAAACAAGTTGGGGACATTGTGAAGCAAGTAAAATCTTACTCAACTGACAGGTGGTTAAGCTCCTTCTGGCTAACAGTGGCTCCAAAGACAGAGAGCTTCTATAGTGAAAGCAGTCTAGAAGAAGTCAGATAACCATTTTATCAGACATTCTAAGAGGTTTAGCTCAATGTGAGTACTGTCAAGCTCAATATTCTGATCAGATGGGCAAATTCACAGCTACCAATGTGGAGAAAATGAGTCACAACCTTGCCACTGCGTTCTCCTATGTAAACATTGAGAATACTTCAATGAAGACTACAGGTGTAAAAAATTTCCCAGAAATAGATTGGCTTATATGTACAAATCTTAATGCAGAAACCCAAGTAATATGAAACAAATAAGGCCACATGACTCATCCTAAACTCAGTATCTCCAAAGGAACACTAACAATAATGAAGAAGAAGATATGTTAGACAAATGGTTTTTTAAAAATGGTTATGAGTGATTGTTAAAGAAAAGAATAGTTAAAGAAGGAAAGAATGAATGCATGAGTGGATGACAAGAGAACACAAATAAAGACCAAATGGAAATAAGGAAGTCAATGCAGGGCTTGAATTGTAAAGATTCAATAGTTATAGCCATCCTGTCAGAAATCAAATTGAAATTCTGGGAACACAAAGTCATCAAATCAACTAAGAAACTCAGTTTAATGTTTCTCCCCATCAATGAATAATGTTGATTACAGAATGTGAGGAATTGAAGAAATTTAGATGCATTAGAAGCATTACCTGAAGGTAAAGGAAAAACTAAAGTAGGAATGGAACACTTGAAATTTCAGTTCCACCAATATATGGGTCACCTAATGTACCCCTCAGCCTTGGACCTTTCTCTAAGAATCATCTGTGGAGAGGGGGCATCCTGAGCCTGACTGGGAAGTCCTGGATGTATTCTTTCTCTCATCAGTTCAGATAAGTAATTAATAGACAGTGCAAAGGACCTGATGCAGGGGCACGGCTGGAGTGAGCCCAGGTGAGTGAGGTGTAAATGGGGTGATGTGGACTGTGCCTTATCTTGGGGCTGCAGTTAATTTTTGTAACATGGAGGGAATGTTGGGCAACTCCATAAAACCATTTGCATCTTTAGAATACCCCAGTGGCTGGCTGACCTGGGGAAGGTGGGTGTGTGTGGGGAGCTGTGTTCCACTTTGAGGAGAGGGATTTGTATTACTGCTATGTGCCTTGGGGCCCATGGTTAATGTAAAATGATACCTCCTGTCACAGATTAACCTGCAGTGTCAGCCAGAAAGCCCCTTCCCTTCACTGAAACACCCAGAGCTCAACAGCCTAGACAGTTGTTTTCCATGGATTTTCTCAGAAGCAAGGGTTATGAGCCTTGGTTCTAGGGTCCAGGATGAGGTGGCCACTCTCCCTTTGTGCCAAAGTCTTACTTCACGATAGGGGTGCATGAGATTGGAGCTTTGTTAGCACCTACTATGTGCTGACATAATGCAGGTGGCCTTCATCCGTCATGCATTTAAGCTTCACAGCCTCTCCTGCTACTGGCCAGTGATGAATAACCATAGGAAACATTTTGACAGCACCATGGGAGCCAGTTTGTAGCCTAAGCTCATAGTAGAATTATTCTATTTGACCCACCTCATAATGATGAGATAGGTATTATTATCACTTACATATTAGAGGGGAGGAAACAGAGGCACAGTGACATCAAGCACCTTTCTCAAGGCCACAGAGTAGAAACAGACTTTCTGGATGTGTGTGCTGTGTAGACACCAGACCCACAGTTTTAAGCTCCTTCTACAAGATGAGAATGTGGACATGAGCAAATTTCCCTGGAGTCTGCATGGGATACCACAGAGCTGCCCTTGTGCTTTTCTCCCCTTTGTTTGAAGCTGCTCATGTCCACACAAACCCTCATGAAAGGGGTCCTGAGGGACACCCCAATCCACAAGGAGTCCCATAGTCCTCTGCAGGTGACTGTCTGGGCTAGCAAGAACTCTCACTACCTTAGACATCCTGAGCTCCCATTCCTGGGCTTGCTGGGGTTGTCCAGGAGATTAATGTGCATAATTAGCATGGCTTATCTGTGGGAATGAGCCTCACCTTCACCCCATCTTGACCTACTCATTGTGCACTCCCCAAACACATTCTCACTTCTTCCTTGGTTATCTTTGCCTGCATTATCTTGTCACCCTCAGCACACCTCCACCTCTTTGTGCAGTTTTGCTTTTGTGTATACGTCACTGCTGTGCCACAGAGAAACAACACATTCGACCTTCTTCTCACATCCCACTTGGCTCCTGTCTGATTACACAGGTGAGTACGTGCAAGAGAGTGTGTACATGTGCATATGAGTGCTGTGTGTGTATGCACAAGTGCGCACATGCACGAGTGTGTGTATTGAGTATATTTGTCCTAAGTGTGTGTGTATGAGTGTATTTGATTAAGTAAGCCCACTATGGTGAACATACATGCATCTGTGTGCATACATGTGTGTTCATGCATGTGAGCTTGAGTATATATGACAGGGTGAGAACACTTCCACAGTGACTTCCCTTCTGGTTCCCTTATCCAAGCCCTGGACTTGAAGCAGCCATAGTCTTTCCTGGCCCCAAGACACAGGACTGTGACCCAACTGTCTAACTCAGAGGACCCTTTCATCACCCACCTGCACAGATAAGCACCAGGGCTGATGTAAGCTCAGGCAGGACATTGCTTCAGGATTCTCCACCCCTTGCCCACATACTGGGAATCCCATAGGGTCCACACTGAAGGTAGAGCATCTGGAGACTTGGATTCTGGACTTGAATACAACTTCTTGGCCCACATTCAGCAACTCATGCAGGTCCAGCATAGTCAGTGACCAGACACTGCAGTCTGTTTAGTCAGAAGGAAAAGTATTTGAATGGTTAGGCACAGTATAGTGGGAACAGCATGGAGGGAATAAGTTGTGACAGCATTGAGAGGTTCTCATCTATATCCATGCTTCCAAGCCTACCTTGGCATGTTCAAAGATCCACGAGAAGCTGGTATAACCTGATTAGCCCTGGTGCTATGAAGGGACTATCAGGGTCCCCAGCCCAGTCTTGGACCCAAAAGGCACTCTCCTAACTCTGTCTCCCCTGCTTAGCTGTGAATGTCCCTGTGTATACTCATGTCCACATCCTGTGCCCAGGTTGGCCAGATATAGAGTAATAGACACTGCAGTGAAGTGCTGACATGTGTGGGACAGGACCTTGGCAAGGAGATTAGCAAATTCCCACCCCTGACAGTCAATGACTGAGGTGGCGTGTGGGGGAGGAGGGACAATGGCATTAGACTGATGTAGGTTGTAACAGTGACCCCTCCTCACTGGCCCAGCCTGCATCAGCAATCCAAGCATGCCTTAGGTTTCTGATTCACCTTTCTCTCAGAGCTTCTTTATGGATTATAAAAGAATTTCATGACATTTTCAATTAATGTTACTCCAGCGGGATTTATTTATCTAATGTTGTTGATAAAGTCTTATGACATCTACAACATTCATTTTGCAATTAATTAACTAAAACTGGTGCAGTTTAGAGAGCAAATTAAACACTTTTTCAGGCAGGGGTTAGTGAATCTAATGAATGGGCCAGTGTGTTCTAAAAGAGAAATAAGAGCACATGTCTCCCTCTAGTTGATGACTTCATGAAATGAGCCAGTGACACTGAACCTTGTCCTCATTGGTGAAAGGTGATCACAGCACCTGCCTCCAGTTCTTCAGCAATCTGAGGTTGGCAAGAGTTTTTATTCATAGACAAACACAACAAAGTGCTTCATAATGGATGGTTAATTTTATGTGACATGCGCATGGGCCACTGAGTACTCAGATAGTTGATCAAGCACTATTCAAAGTGTGGCTGTTTCTGAGTGATGTGAATATTTCAAAGTACTAAATGAGAAAAGCACTTGGCCCTTTTAATAGGAGAGGGCTTTGTTAAGCAGTTCAAGGCTAGAGTAGAACTAAACCACTAAGTAACATGTAGTTCTTGTCTGACTGTATAAGTTACAGCATTGTCTTTATCCTGCTATTGCCTTGAAGAGACTTGTCAACTCTTGCTTTTGGCTCTTGAGTGAATTTTTGGACTGGATTTTGTACCATGTGCTCACCTGGGTTTCTAATTTGTTGATGGTAGATACATTTGGAACTTCTTTACCTCCATAACTATTCATTCAGTGTGTGTGTGTGTGTGTGTGTGTGTGTGTGTGTGTGTGTTTGAATGCACACTCTTTTGGCTCCATGTCTGGAGAATGTGATAGACATATGCCCCAAGTGACAATTGTGGTCAAGAGTACTGGCTTTGACACCTGAAGCCACGTTTTTAGCTGGAGGAAACTAGTCTACTGTGTACTTTCAGTTGAAGTATTCACAAATTTAGGGAGACTAGACATGAATGTATTGGGGTGTGTTTTGTCATCACTGTACTGGGGGTTGTAGCTCAGGAATCATATACAACTGCAGTGCTCAAGACACTGGGTCCAGCTCCCAACTCCACACTGGGAAAGAAAGCTTAGCTGCAGAAGCATGACAAACACCCCCCATGGGAAAATAGAAAGCCTTAATAAAGAAAAATCATGGCCACTGCTCCAGTATCCCTAGAAGAATATAGGAACTCGGGGTTCTCAGTGAGCAATTTCCAGTTGAGCTAACCTTCTAAACCAGGGGGTCTTTACTGTATTTCCCCTGTAGAAGATCATATTTCTGTTTGCTCAGTATATGCCTCAATGCTTACTTCACAGAACTAATTCAGCATTGCTAAATTAGAGCTAATATGCTAAATCAAGCTAACATCAATTTATTGAATGAGGCACTATTTCATTAAAGAAGAATGCTGAGCTTTCCACTTTCATTGGAACCTGAAGCATTTTCCTTTAGAGGCAGAAGGTACTTGTTTCCTCACTATACAGAGACACACTAAATGGGAGGGGGGAGGACCAAGCAAAAAGAAATACTCTATCTCAAAAATAAGAAATGCAAAAAGGGATGGTGGTTTTGCTCACATGGTAGAGGAATTTCCTGGAATTTTCCACTATTGCCAAAAAAATCAATGAAATATATCAAAGGAATCTAAAACAGTGCAACACTGAATTTCATATAATCTGAAAATGGAGGAAAGTAACTATAAGTACCAAAAGGCAGAAAACATCATTGTGGAGATTAGAAGTATAAGCCAGTAGTATTTGCAGGGTTGATTGCACAATCAATGACACAAAGTGAATAACAACATCACAATGCAATCAAATGTTGAAAATGAGAAATGCAACGTATAGAAATTCTAATCCTGATAGAAGAAGTAGCATGAGTTTTCAGTAGACTGAAGTAAATCACAAGTTTTACTCTCATATCTAACTGCTAGAATGGTTTAGTCTTATTTTTGATTTTTGTTTAATATACACATGAATTTAACTTTCAGAACCCTCATTGTACATAGAATGGGTTTTATTCCTGAAGCCATATAGAGTGTTTCTCTCTGGCCTTAACAAAATAATGTAGCACTTGGGACCAAAGATGAAGCCTAAGATCCCTGCACTGGAGGCCAAGATGGAGAAGACCTCCACGGCCACCATGACCCTTCCCTTGGTGCTGTGGTAGACAGGGAGGAAGGTGACCCAGACACTACAGAACACCAGCATGCTGAACGTCAGGAACTTGGCTTCATTGAATGTGTCAGGAAGGTTCCTTGCTAGGAAAGCCACAGTGAAGCTCCCAAAAGCCAGGAAAATTAGGTATCCCAGGATGCAGTAAAAGGCCACAACTGATCCCTTGTTACACACGATGATGATGTGGCCGTGTTCCGAGTTTGTGTCTGTGTCAATGAAGGGTGGAGAAGTTCCAAGCCAGATTCCACAGGCAGTCAGTTGGATCAGTGTGCAGATGGGAATAAGGTAGTTAGGTGTTCTTGATACCAACAGCCACCTCATCCTTTTCCCTGGAGACGTGACATTAAATGCCAGAATCACAGTGAGAGTTTTGGCCATGACAGTGGAAGTAACCACTGTGAACACAATTCCAAATGTGGTCTGCTGGAGGATGCAGGTGGCCATGCTAGGACGGCCAATGAAGAGTAAGGGACAGAGAAAGCAGAAGGTGAGGGAGATGAGCAGGATGTAGGTGAGAGCCCTGTTATTGGCCTTGACAATGGGAGTGTCTCGGTGTTTCATGAAGACCACAAGAACAGCAGCTGTGAGTACAGAGAAGATCACAGCGATGCAGGCCAGAGCCAAACCCAAGGGATCTTCATAATCCAGAAAGGTCACAGATTTTTGGAGGCAGTGGTTTTTGTCTCGGTTGGCATATTGATGATCTGGACACTTCACACACTGATCCATGTCTGGTGATGAGTGCAGGTTACCATTAGTCAAGGTTCAGTTGACACCCCTCCCCTACAGCACAATGGTAAACTTTTCCTCTTTTGTTGCTTTAGTTAAAAATGAATTCTACACTGCAAATAATTCCAATCAAACACTCCCTGTTTTTGTTATGGTAGCACAAACAACGTTACTTTAACTTCCTTGACTTATTTGACATATTCATGACACCATTTTGGAACTCTGAAAAAACACTAAAGTTATTCCTAGCTGACCAAATAAAAGCTCTATAAATTATATCATGTTTTATTCACAACCACCCTAAGTTTATTTAGAATTATGTTCCCTTTTATTATGACATAGATAATTAATAATTTCCAGAAAATAGAGGCAATCAATAACACTTTTTAACTGGGTGAAGAAGTCTCAACATCCTGTAACTCAATGTAATTTTCACCATATGCATGTTCTAGGTTAGAGTACACTTGCACTGAATCAATACATTTATTTGTAGGGTACTAAGGTCTTTCTACTATGAAGTTTGTCCTTTCATAATCCTATTTAGACCTGCACTAATTTCAGTCTATTTGCCATTATTCTACACATGTTTTGTTAATGTCAAGAGTCTTTCAAAGCAAGTATGATTTTTAGGCCTAGGGAGCATATACATTAAGACATAGTAAATGTCATTGTTTAAAAAATTCACTTACGACTTACAACTACTATGTAGAATATAATACATTCATATATACTAGCCTCATATTACATCATAAGTAAATTCAATGATTAATTTCACAATTTACCTCAATTTCATGGAAAACACTACTGTACGAACATATTCATGTTATATGTTCTTTTTCTGAAAATATTTTATGCTTGTTGCACGGGACCAAGGCTGAAATCCAAGCTACTCAGGAGGTAAAGACAGGGGGGATTGCATTTCAAGACCAGCCTGGGGAAAAACTCAGATCCCATGTCAACAAATAAGCTTGGAGTGATGTTGGCACCTGTGTTCCCAATTTAGGCTGATCACACTGCAAGGCAAAAAGCATGTATCTGTCTACAAATTAACTGAAGCAAAAAAAGACTAGGACTATAGTTCAAGTGATAGAGCACTTGCCTAGCAAGACCAAGTTTTCGAGTTTAGAGCCTGGAGTCATTAATCAATCAATTAATCAATCAATAAGTCAATTCATAAACTATGTGTCCATTTCTGTTACTGAAAGTATTGTCTTGGGCTGCAGAATTTCACAAATGATGTCCTGTTACAAAGTTTTTCTTTTTTGGTGAACAGTCTTATTAAGATTTTTTTATCATATTTATTTATATTAGAATACCCCTTAACTTTGATTTTCCTTTGTTGTGTTAATTTACTAAACACATTTTCTTGTTGTATTGATTCTCTTGTTTCTTTGTCTTTAGGTTGCTTTTCTGTATTATGATAGGTACTTGTTATAAACAATGTCTGGCATTCCTGATTTTATGCCTGAGAATTTATTCCAACCTCTCAAGTCCATTCATAATATTTTCATGTTTTCATCATTTATAATCTTTATTTAAAGTGTTCTTTAAACTGTGATATGTGTAAACAAGTATTTGTTAATATGTAAACTTGAAGATAGTGACATTGTTTATAGAGAGTTCTTTGTCTGAACAGAGTGAACCTACATTAAACCCTGTGGTCATAAAGAATTAAAAATGAAAATTAATTGCATCTGCACTGTGTTGTCAATCTCAATATATTTAAAAGTGAAATTGAAATCATGCAACTATGCTGCTTAAATAAGGTATATGAATCATAAAGGAAATGAAAAACTGTGATGTAGAAGTGTTTCCAGCATGTACTATTTAACATAAATCTGGACATTGTAAATGTAATATGCTAACTGTGGCATCCTAAAAGGTTCAATATCTATTTGTATCTCTATTCTACATCATTCCATCCAACTTTCTGTGGGTTTCTGCCAGATGGTAACATTTTCAGGTTTTGTGATTATTACAAGAATTCATAGCATAAAAATCTAGTTGACATTTCCCCCACTCATCTAACATAATATTAGTGTTCATGTATCTCTGTACAAATTTATGACACTTTTCCAGTAGGTCTCTGTGTATTCATTGTAGACCTATTACGTTGATTTGAGTTCATGTCATTATTAGTTGCATGTCTTTTTACATATGGAGTGTTGGTTTGTTTTCTTTGGAGGGGCTGGGGTTGAAACTGAGGGTTTTGTACTTATAAAGCAAGCACTCCACCACGTGGTCACAGCTCCAATCCATTTTCATCTGGTTGTTTTTGCTATAGGATCTCACACACTGTTTGCTTGGGCTGGTCTTGAGCTGTAATCCTCTGATCTCAGCTCTCAAGAAGCTAGGATTATAGGTGTAATCCACCAGCACCCAGGTCTGCTAACTGAAGTTTTAAAAAGTTTCTTACAATATACATAATCCTACCCCTTAAACCAAACAAAAATTTTCTGAACACTTGGTCTTTGTCAAGCATTTTGACAAGCACTCAGAAAATAGACATGTGCAAAAACCATGTATTCACTGTGAGGTACAAATAGGAAGGTATTTTTCCATAATATTTCTCCCAAATTCCATGACAGAGATGAAAATTGCATAGAGAGAAGTGGTGGAAGGTGTTTTCTTGAGAAGGTAATGCATACAATTGATATAGCAATGAATCAAATATGAAAATCATGGTATATGGGCTGTGCTGTTTCAAAGGTCAATGTGATCCTTTGTGTCATTTCACTTGCCAATGGATGTAGGTAGATCTTGCCTATGCATTCCACTTGTAGGGCTTTTCCCTCTTCAAGGAATATCGGAAACTATTTAGGATGGGTGGGAGTTTCTTCATAAGTCACAGACTTACCTGTCCCATTAGAAATCTCATTGTCAGGGCAAGGGATGCAATCAAAGCAACAGGGAGCCTTTCCCTGCTGAGGGGAATTCCTGAATCCAGGTCCACAACTCTTGCTGCAAACAGAGTGAGGATTCTGAGGAAAATCAGATATGTATTGGTGGTTGCTCAGACATTTCCATACTATTTCAAAAATTACAGTGTTTATTGAATTGGATCAATAAGAAATAGTAATTTTCTCTACAAAAATACTTCAAATTCATTGTACATTATTAGACTCTAGCCATGACATGACACAATGGCTTATGTGTAAAAGTCTTGGTCACAAGGACTGCTGTTTTTTTAGAAAATATCGATCCTTTAAGCATTGAAACTAGTGGGAGGAAATTTGGTAATTACAAGTATTCAGTTATAAGTGATATTGGTACCCCAGGGCCAATCCTCTCTCTCTCTTGGTACCTCTGTTGCCATGAGGTGTGTACTTGCTATGCTACCTGCTCCAACCATAATGGTCTGCCTTGCCATAGACCTTAAAGGACCAGGCCCAGTTCAAGACGGACACTTTCACAACTCTTAGCTGAATAAACCCTTTACCCCTAGAAGTTGATTTTCTCATTCATTTTGTCACAGTGAGGGACAGCCAAGAAAAACAGATATTGTGTGTATTTTAGGATTGCAAAATATGAACACAGAAACATGTTGGTAAACAAATGTGTTCCTTTCTCACCCATGATTGAATTAATAAGAAAAATCTTTAAATTGGACATTATTAAATGAACATTGCTGGATCATGAATCAATATTAGGAATATTAACTCTGAACAAGTATAGCTTATTGATGTGTGAAATTCAAAGCTTTATGACTTGATCCAACCCACCTCTAAAGTTCGCGAGTTCCACTCTATCAGATCCTCATGTAGAGATAATTGTTGACCATGTAGACCATATGGGGAAAACTTTCCTACTTTCACCTTATGTCTAAGACCTTCTGGAAAATTCCAAAAGTTGAGAATGTCATACTCTGCCTCCAATTTCCTTTGCTCATCCAAAGTCACTTGGTCTCCTGCAGGGTTGTTAAACTGAATGCTCTTCATAAAGGGGTGCAGCTAAAAGAGATGCATCATCCTAAGGTGAAGTGGATTCCATGGTTAAGACAGAAAATCTGAACTGAGCAAAGTTCCTAATTGTGTTCATAATGCATTACAGAAATGATGTAGTACAAAGGAAAAGCTAGAGAACTAAAATATCATGATATCAAATGCTGGACACACATCAGAGTATCAAACACAAAACACCTATGTCACACTTAACTATAATGAGTGATTCTGGGGAATTCGATCATTTTTAACTTCCTGGAAAAACCTAGTTGCATGTATTTTATGAATGAATCTAGAGATTCAACTATCAAATGGGTTCATTAACACCTAAACTGGAATTAAATAAAATCATTAATATAAAATACCCACTACAGCCTCTAGCAGGTCTTAGGTACTCGAAGACCTCATTCTCTTTCTTGTTATTTAAGAAACTGTTTGTGAAATGTTGGCTTTATCCTATTGAAAACATTTTCCATGTAGGTTGTTGAAGTCATTTAAAACAGAAAACCTTGACGTGGAACTAAAACATATTTCTTTTTGACACATGGCTCCCTGTTATTCAAGTATACATCTGCCCAGGTCTAGTTATCTCCTAGGAAGTGAAAAATGTATACTTTCTATTGTGCTTTCTGAAATGTATCACAAACTACTTAGCTTGTCTATGAAATCAGTTCACAAAGAGATGTTCCTGATGTCATGTACCTTCCAATGAAAAAGTCTTTACCTGAGAAGGGGAAAACACCATCCACTTTCCATTTCCCACTGTTTGCATTTGGATTTGATGAAGTAGCATCTCATGAAGGGTGTGGGCCACAGCATACACAGCATTGTAAATATTGTAACTCTCTTCACTCATGGCTGTTTCAAAATGATTCCCAGGCAACCAGGTCAAGGAGGCATTGTGTGGACATTTCTTATAAGTTCCACACTGAGACTCAGAAAATGAGCAATGTAAAAACACTAAAAATAGACTAACCAGGTAAAAGTCATCTGGATATTTGGAAGGGTTAGCTGACTGGATGAAATTTCTGAAACCAGAAATGTCTCCATGGTGGTGTGAAAAAATGAGTTGTCCATGGAATGAGTCTAAAATGAGATGGATATGACTTCTAATTACATCCCATTGAGAATTCAGGATCCAGACTTTGCCTGTCATTAAAATCTCCCTCAAAGTATTCATTAAAACTTCCAGGAAATCACTGTCACCATAAAGGATTATCACATTTGCTGATGATTTTATAATATGGTGATGTTTTGACCAGGTTTTTGGGAAAAAGGACACTGTAGAGACTGGGATCATTTCCACAAAGGCTACACAGATTCTGTGCTTGTCCATCTCTTCTCTCAGGTCTGAGAGCATCTGAAAACCTCTGTGGTCTTCTGAAATGAAGAGCCCCACCCAGGTCCATCTGAAATGAAGCATCAAGGAGACCATGCCAAGGACCAGAGATGTTTCTTTGGGAGCCATCTGATAGAGAGATGTGAACTTGTCATGGTCACTCAGGATAGGATCAAAAGACCCAAAGGTAAGCTAAAGGGAGAAGGAAATCGAAGCTACATGAAAAAGAGGACAGTCAAGAAGTACAAGCTGAGGTCTGGTACATACTAAGCCTGAGGAAAAGAGGTAGTAAGTAAGGCTTGCTCATTACACTTTATGAGAACTCTCTGGAAAACCATACGTCAGTCTCAGAAATCTAAGAAAGCCCAGTGTCTGCTTCAATTTCTCCCTCTTCTGTGTTCCAAACAAAGGGAACATGGGTCTTCCACAAACTCTTTGACATTAAGAATGGAGAACTTCACCAAAAGAGTCTCCTCCTTTTGTTCTTCCTGACACCTGTCAATTGCACCAAAGAAGCCATGGTTTCATCTATTCCCATCCCACCCACACCCTTACCTGTGGAATTTTGTAGAGCTGCAGCAGTGTCCCAGTATGGGCAGATGTTATACGTGAAGGTCCTGTAAGTGCTGCTACAGATTTGCTCTCTCTTCTACAGTTGTAATTAGGAACAACTTTGTCGGACAGAAAAAGCCAAAAGAAGGGTGGCTCTAATGTCCTCCATTCAGTGTGTAGGACATTATAAATATCAAATCCCAGAGACATGTTCTGTAGAAGAAGGGGGTTCTTGTTGATCTCCTCAATGGCAAAATCCATGGCAAGTACAAACTGGTAGTTCCTTAAGGAAAGCCTAAATAGAGACCATTGTTTTCTCCATTAGGAATAATAAATATGTGATATGTTTAAATTCAAATCAATGATTTCTGTGCATTGAACACATGTGTCTCTAAAATAATATGTCACATAATCTGTGTCTATGCATATTCATTAAGAATGTAGGTTCTTATTTAAGTTTAGTTGAGGTCATAAAAAATAATCTTCTGTAAATGAGATTCAAGTACTTGTATGAACAAGGAAAGGAAGGGAGGGGGGAGGGAGAGAGAAAGAAAGTGGGTTGAGACAGAGAAGTGTAGGGAGAGGAAGAAGGGGAAAGCAAGAGTGAAAGGGCTGTAGAGGGACAGGAAGAGGGAAGATGGAGAGGGAGAGGGAAGGGAGAGTGAGGGAGAAGGAAGGGGAGATGCTTTGTTATCTCAATGCAAATTTGTGGTACATTATGCTTTGTTTTTCCTGTGCCACATGTGTGAAAGTGTGTATGTGTTGTTAAATTGACCCAATCTGTTATGTGATTATAAGAAATCACAACTTCTTAACATTCACCTACTCCCTGGGAATACAAATTTTGTTTTTGCTTGCCTAACCACTATCAGAGATCCTTGTGACCTTGAGACTTGAACATATCCATTAACATCAGCCTAGGTGGCCAGTGGTCTTCTTTACAACCACTACTTCAAACTCAGTCTCCATAATGTGGTGTGAGACAATGTTTATTGTGGGTAAGTCCAGATAGTAAGATTATAATTTTGATTCTTGAACTCATTCTTAGTGTGTTGATTTCAAACACTGGGCTGATATAAATCACACAGCCCTGCAGTGTAGAGCTTCTAGAATACCTGTACTGCATCTGGAAGAAATGTAGTGCCCATATCTTGCACATTTACTACTCCCTTTCACATCACCTGTGGCTGGTGGCAGCAGTTTTGGGTCTAGGCCAACTTCAACAATAGGAAGTGAAGAGAAGAGTAGGCCTTGTTTTAATTCAGGATGTGTTAGTCTTGGTGAGTAAAGGATTTTTATGTGACACAGCCTGATCGCTTTGGTGGCCATAGGAATGACAGTGAAACTTGGAACTGGTCAAACCACAGTGATTAGTTTCAGAAACAGACAGCATCACACAGTTTACAACCTCAGACTAGAAACTGTGGATGAGGTATCTGGGCCTACCCTATCCCCAGGGAGAGGTTCATATGTTTAAAGTATTTCTCTATGCACTCCATTGTTGAGGTTTTCATTTTCAATACAGCAACAGATTATGTGTGACAAACTGGATTTTTCTTTGTGTTCATTAATGATACAATAATAATATATCACCAAATCATTCCCTACAAACCTTTCCAGAGAAATAGTGTAATTGACAACAGGCTCAGACAAAACATACCAAACTCTTAGAATTTCTGGAAACACAGGCCCAAATGAAGCCAGAAAAGGAAGGAAGACTGAAGTAAGTAAATACGTGATAGTTGAAAGCCCAAATGATATCCCATGTCAGAAAGCGTCACGAACCTTTTAGGAAATTATGACCTCACCTCATTCTCCAGATGAGACAACAGTGTATAATCAGGAACTATTTGTTAGGGGAGAAAAGTCAGAGAATTAAACAAGCCATTTTAAGGAAACAAATACATGAACTGGAATAAAACAAAGAGAAATATTTCATTAGTCTACTGAAAAACTTAATAAAAACAAAGAGAATAAAAAATATTAAACAGAATTTCTTGAGCTGATAAGTACATTCAACAAACTCAAAAAATGTGATAGAAGAGAAAAATAGCAAGGTAGATCAACAAAAGAAAGATGAATGTTCGTAGAGACAGGCTATTTAAAATACACAATTGAAGGAGAACAATAATGAAGAAGTTGACAAAGGCTTATTGCTTCTTTGAAAAAGTATAAAAGACCAAATATTTGCACTATTGCAATTCAAGAACCAGTTGAGAAGGCCAAAAATGTAGGAAGCTTATTCAAATAAATTATAATGTTAAAACTCCCCAACATAGAGAAAGACACAAATATCAAGGTACAGGATGATCAAAATTAACCATTCACAAGAAAGCAAAACCAAGTCTGCCTGAAGCCATAGTATAATGAAGTTCTCACAGGTGAAAGATAAAGAGAAGATTCTCAAGCCTTAAAAAGAAGAGTAAAAAATAAATGTAAGTTTAACACTGCTGCCCTGAGATGGGTTTTCAGCACAAACATAGAAGCAGTAGTGCTAGTTGAATTTCACAATAGTGAAGAAGAAGAAGAAGAACAACAACAACAACAATAAGAACGACAGCAAAAACAAAAACCTGTAAGACAAAGAGCTCTTCATTTGCAATGAAGGAAGAATAAGGATTTCCCTAGGGAAACAAATATGACAGAATGTATCAACACTGACATTATATAAGAAATACCATGGTGAAATTTTCACATGGAAATATATATATATATACAAATACACACTGCATTTATTGTATATTGTGTATCCACACATATAAATATACTTATGTATATTCATATATATATATATAAAGAATGGTTTTCATTATGACATTCTGATACATTTATATGTATATTTATTGTATTTTACCCCTATATTTCTTATGACTATCCAGTCTCTCATTTTTGTTTATTTCTATGTTTGTATAATTTTTATGTTAATTTGCTATTATGTAAAGGTATTTGACCAAGAAGAATCTAAATTCTGACACCCTGGACCCCCAGCCTGTACAAAGCTTGTTTACAATGCATTACAATGAGAAAACGGGATGGCTGCCGCACCTCAGATGCCGGCTCCAAACCTGCTTTGAAGACACAAAACAACTGGTGAGAAAATAAGTGGCACGTGGTATTCCCACAGCTACCCTTGAGATAAACCAGCATAGCCCCCTGGACAGACTGAACTCTGCCCCACAATAAAAAAAAAAGAATAATAAACAAGGAACTGAAAAGGAACACACAGCAGAGGGGATAGGGTGCTCTGAGCACATCTGAGAATGGAGGAGGGGCAAGGAGATGATCTCCATGTGAAAGTTCAGTAAACAAAGACTGGAAATGCAGAAGGGCCAACAGTGGGCAGGTGATAAGCCGCTGCCTGAAATAGGGCAGATAGCTATCCACAAAGCTCATCTCTTGAGCCAGTGAGTAACATCCAAAGTCAAACAACATTTCAAAATTGGAAAACTGTCAGAAAACCAGCATAACATGCTGACAGCAGAGAGCCAGCTGATCGATCTCTGACCTTGCCCCAAAGAAAAGGTGTGAAGCAAAGAAACAAGCCCCCAGTAAACAAACACAGTGAAAACCCAACTCCAAAGCAGGATGGCTAGTGGTCCACAGAGCTGATCTCTGGAATCTGAGGACAAGCCACACTTCATTGAGGGTGGAGCTAACTAAGCAGCTGCCACCGAAAGACAGGGGAAAAAAACTGGTGAGTCTCCCTAACCACCTGGCGAAACTTAGACAGAGCTTCTGCTTACATACCAAAACCAGGACTGGATGCAGAAAGAGTAACACCAGAATTACTAAGACTGAAATTCTATTGTTCTTGAACCTGGAATTTAATTTATGTGTTTGTATGTTTGTTTTGTTCCCTGTTTGTGTGTCCACCACCTGTCCCAGTTGAGTTCTTGGGTACTCTCTTTTTTTTTCCTTTTCTTTTTTCTTTCTTTCTTTCTTTGTTTTGTTAGGTCTAATATTGTAAGTTAGCTAACACTAAATTACACACAGACCAGGGACAGAAACAGCACCAAATGCAGTGGTGGGAAGACAAAAAAGACATGGAAACTTTTCTCCCCCCAAAAATAAATTAATACAGGATTCAGAGGGAAATGAAGAAAAGAGATAACCAGTTCTAGACTCCAACAAAACAAAGATAAACGATCCCAAGGAATGCAACGAAGCCCACAGAACATTCTGAAAGAAGAAATCCTGAAAGTAATCACTGAGAATTTCATGGAAATGTTACTAGACAAGGTCAAACAAATGTACAGGAGGCACTCAAGAAATTCCAAGACAACAAAAATAAAGAATATCAGCAGACACAAAAATGAATAAATAAAGTCATAGGAGCCGTAAATAAATACCAAAGTGAAACAGACAACACCATAAACAGAGAGATAAATGAATTAAGAACAAAAATTAACAATATTAAAGAGGAAGTGACACATGATAACAAAAAACTCAAAAAAAAATGAAACAGAAATACAAAACAAAATGGAAAGCAGCTCCAGCAGACCAGAACAAGAAGAACACAGAATCTCAGAACTTGAAGATGAAATAGAAATTAAAGTAAAAATGGAAGAACTGTTACTCAGAAAACTTAATGCCTCTGAAAGGATTATGCAAGATCTCACTGATTCCATCAAAAGACCAAACCTGAGAATCATGGGCATCGAAGAAGGAGAAGAGATGCAAGCAAATGACATGCATAATACATTCAACAAAGCAATAACTGAAAATTTCCCAAATCTACAAAAATCTAGTCCCCTAGAGATGCAAGAGGCCTCCAGGACACCAAACAGACCAGATCAAAATAGAAATACCCCACAGCATATCATCATTAAAACAACAAGTACAGAAACTAGAGAAAGAATATTGAAGGCTGTAAGAGAGAAAAAAGAAATAACATGCAAAGGTAAACCCATCAAAAACACAGCAGACTTCTCAACAGAAACATTAAAAGCAAGAAGAGCTTAGGGTGAGGTCTTCTGGGCACTGAATGAAAATAACTTCAACCCCAGGATACTCTACCCAGCAAAACTATCATTCAATATTGATGAAGCAATAAAAGTCTTCCACGATAAGCAGAAACTAAAACAATATGTGACCACAAAGCCACCACTACAAAATATTCTTCAAGGGATTTGCACACAGAAGCTGAAAGCAAACAAAACCAGGACAGGGCAGGCAGTCCCAAATCACAGGAGAAGAAAGAGCAAGAAAGTAGAGAGTAATCTCAACTTAGGTACACACAATCAAACCTTCAAACAACTAAGACAACTAAATGACAGGAATCACCACATACCTCCTAGTACTAACACTTAATGCTAATGGACTTAATTCACCCATCAAAAGGCCCTATTTGATGAAATTGATTAAAAAGTAAGACCCAATAATTTGTTGTCAGGAGACCCATCCCACTAACCGAAATAAGCAAAACATTATGATGAAAGTCTGGTAGAAGATTTACCAAGACAATGGACCCTGAAAGCAGGCAGGAGTAGCAATACTTACCTCTGATAAAGTAGACTTCAAACTTACATTGATCAAATGAGATAAAGAAGGACATTCCATACTAATGAAAGGGGAAATAAACAAGAAGAAAATAACAATTATCAACCTATATGTAGCCAATATCATGCACCCAATTTCATCAAACAAACCCTGAAGGACCGACAAGCATGTATTAACTACAACACTGTGGTCATGGGAGACTTTAACACTCCATTATCAAAAGATAGGTCATCCAAAAAAAAACTCAATAAAGAAATCATAGATCTAAAATATACAAAGATCAAATGGACCTACTTGATGTCTACAGAACATTTCATCCAACTTCTACACAATATACATTCTTCTCAGCATCCCAAGGAACATTCTGCAAAATAGGTCATATGCTAGGGCACAAAGAATGTCTCAGAAAATATAAGAAAATACAAATTATACCATACATACTATCTGATCACAATGCAATAAAAGTAGAACTCATTAACAAAAGTAAAGACAAAAAATATGCAAACAGCTGGAAACTGAATTACTCATTACTTAATGAACAATGGGTCATTGTTGAAATAAAAGAGGAAGTTGAAAAGTTCCAGGAAGTCAATAAAAATGAAAACACAACCTACCAGGACCTAGGAGACACAGCAAAGGCAGTCCTGAGAGGAAAGTTAATAGCCATGAGTGCATATATTAAAAAGACTGAAAGATCCCAAATCAGTGACCTAATGTTACATCTCAAACTCCTAGAAAAACAAGAACAAGCAAATCCCAAAACAAATAGAAGGACAGAAATAATAAAAAGAAGTGCTGAAATCAATGAAATAGAAACCAAAACAACCATACAAAGAATTAATAAAACAAAAAGGTTGTTCTTTGAAAAATTAAACAAGATTGACAACCCCTGGCAAACCTGACTCAAATGAGGAGAGAAAAAACCCAAATTAGTACAATCAGGAATGCAAAAGTGGAGATAACAACAAACACCATGGAAGTCCAGGAAATCATCAGAGATTACTTTGAGAACCTATATACAAACAAATTTGAAAATCTTAAAGAAATAGACAGATTTCTGGATACATATGATCATCCAAAACTGAACCAAGAGTATATTAATCACCGAAAGAGATCTATAACACAAAATGAAATTAAAGCAGCAATCAAGAGGCTCCCCAAAAAGAAAAGTCCAGTACCTGATGGATTCTCTGCTGAATTCTATCAGACCTTTAAAGAAGAACTGATAGCAACCCTCCTTAAACTGTTCCATGAAATAGAAAGGGAAGGAAAACTGCCTAACACATTTTATGAAGCCAGTATTACAGTTATCACAAAATCGGGAAAAGACACCTCCAAAAAAGAGAATTATAGGCCAATCTCCTTAATGAACATTGAGGCAAAAATCCTCAATAAAATAATGGCAAACTGAATTGAACAACATATCAAAAAGATCTTTCACCATGACCAAGTAAGCTTCATCCCAGGAATGCAAGGGTGGTTCAACATACAAAAATCAATAAACATAATAAACCACATTAACAGAAGCAAAACAAATACCACTTGATCATCTCAAAAGATGCAGAAACAAGCTTTGATAAGATCCAACACCATTTCATGATAAAAGCTCTAAGAAAATGAGGAATAGAAGGAAATTACCTTAAAACTATAAAGCTATAGATGACAAACTTACAGTCAGCATTATACTTAATGCAGATAAACTGAAACCATTCCCTCCAAAATCAGGAAAGAGACAAGCATGCCCACTTTCTCCACTCCTGTTCAACATAGTACTGGAATTCCTAGCCAGAGCAATTAGGCAAGAAGAAGGAATAAAAGGAATACAAATAGGTAAAGAAATGGTCAAAATATCCCTATTTGCAGATGACATGATTCTATACCTTAAAGACCCAAAAAACTCTACCCAAAAGCTCCTAGACACCATCAATAGCTATAGCAAGGTACCAGGATATAAAATCAACTTAGAAAAATTATTAGCATTTCTATACAATAATAATGAAAAAACTGAGAAAGAATATATGAAAACAATTCCATTTATAATAGCCTCATAAAAAATCAAATACCTATGTGTAAACCTAACAAAGGATGTGGATGACCTCTACAAGGAAAACTGTAAACTTCTGAAGAAAGAGATTGAGGACAACTATACAAAGTGGAGAGATCACCCATGCTCACGGATTGTTACAGTCAACATAGTAAAAAAGTCTATACTCCCAAAAGTAATCTACATGTTTAATGCATTTCACATCAAAATCCCAATGACATTCATTAAAGAGATTGAAAAATCTACCGTGAAATTTATATGGAAACACAAGAGGCCATGAATAGCCAAGGCAATATTCAGTCAAAAGAACAATGCAGGAGGTATCACAATACTCAACTTCAAACTATATTACAAAGCAATAGCAATAAAAACAGCATAGTACAGGCACAAAAACAGACATGAAGACCAGTGGAACAGAATAGAGGACCCAGATATGAAGCCACACAACTATAACCAATTTAACTTTGACAAAAGTGCTAAGAATATATGATGGAGAAAAGACAGCCTCTTCAACAAAAACTGCTAGGAAAACTGGTTAGCAGTCTGCAAAACACTGAAACTACATCCATATATATCACCATACACCAATATTAACTCAAAATAGATCAAGGATCTTAATATCAGACCCCAAATTCTAAAGATGATACAGGAAAGAATAGGAAATACTCTGGAATTAGTAGGTATAGGTAAGAACTTTCTCAATGGAACCCCACCAGCACAGCAATTAAGAGATAGAGAGATAATTGGGACTTCATAAAACCAAAAAGCTTCTGCTCAACAAAAGAAATGGTCTCTAAACTGAAGAGAACACCCACAGAGAGGGAGAAAATATTTGCCACCTACACATCAGACAAAGGACTGATAACCAGAATATATAGGGAACTTAAAAAACTAAATTCTCCCAAAATTAAAGAACCAATAAAGAAATGGGCAAGTGAAATAAACAGAACTTTCTCAAAAGAAGAAGTTCAAATGGCTAAAAAACACATGAAAAACTGCTCAGCATCTCTAGCAATAAAGGAAATGCAAATTAAAACCACACTTAGATTCCACCTCACCCCTGTTAGAATAGCCATCATTAGCAACACAATTAACACCAAGCATTGGAGAAAAGGAACCCTCTTACACTGCTGGTGGGAATGTAAACTAGTACAACCACTCTGGAAAAAAACTTGGAGGCTACTTAAAAAGCTAAACATTGATCTACCATATGATCCGGCAATACCACTTTTGGGGATATACCCAAAAGACTGTGACACAGGTTACTCCAGAGGCACCTGCATACCCATGTTTATTGCAGCACTATTCACAATAGCCAAGTTATGGAAACAGCTAAGCTGTCCCTGTACTGAAGAATGGATTAAGAAAATGTGGTATTTATACACAATGGATTGTTATGCAGCCATGAAGAACAAGGAAATGTTATCATTCGCTGGTAAATGGATGGCATTGGAGAACATCATTCTGAGTGAGGTTAGCCTGTCCCAAAAGACCAAAAATCATATGTTCTCCCTCATATGCAGGCATTAGATCAAGGGCAAACACAACAAGGGGATTGGACTTTGATCACATGATAAAGCAAGAGCACACAAGGGAGGAATGAGGATAGGTAAGACACCTAAAAAACTAGATAGCATTTGTTGCCCTGAACGCAGACAAACTGAAGCAGATACTTTAAAGCAACTGAGGCCAATAGAAGAAGGGGACCAGGAATTAGAGAAAAGGTTAGTTCAAGAAGAATTAACTTAGAAGGTAACACACATGCACAGGAATTCAATGCAAATCAACTCCCTGTATAGCTATCCTTATGTCAACTAGCAAAAACCCTTGGTCCTTCCTATTATTGCTTATACTCTCTCTTCAACAAAATTAGAGATAAGGGCAAAATAGTTTCTGCCAGGTACCAGGGGGTGGGTAGAGGGAGTGGGTCAGGGGGTTAATAGAGGGGGTGGGGGAAGGGGGGAGAAATGACCCAAACATTGTATGCACACATGAATAAAAAAAAAAGAATTTGCCTCACTCCTCTTAGAATGGCTATCATCAAGAACACAAAACAACAAATGTTGGTGAGGATGGGATGTGAAAAGGAACTGTAAACTGTTCCTTGGTTGTACTAAATTAGTACAATCATATGGAAAGCAGTGTGGAGGTAACTCAATAAACTAATAAGAGAACTATCATAACATACAGCAATACCACTCTTGTGCATATATTCAAATTACTGTATATCAGGATACAATAAACACACTTGCACACCCATGTTTAATGCAATGTTATTCACAATGGCCAAGCTATGGAAACAAGTCCAGTTCTCTACAACTGAGGAAATGATTAAGAAAATGTGGTATTATATAGCATGGATTTTTTCACTCATACAGAAGAATAAAACATTTTTTGTGCAGGTAAATGTATGGAACTGCAGAGCATAATGTTATGCAAAGTAAGCCACATTCAGAAAGATACAGGTCACATGTTTTCTCTAACATGTGGAACATAGGTCCAAATACAAATACTAGCAAGCAGTATGTATATTCAATATAAATATAGCATCATTGAAATGTGGGAGTGTTAAAAGACACTAGGGAGGAGGGAAAGGAGAAGAGAATGACAGAGAGTGAATAATATTAAAATATTTTGCATCTGTGTAGGAAAAAGACACAATGGAACACACTCTGAAAACTGCTGAACAATAGAGGGTTATGGATAAAGGACAAGGAAAAGTAATAAGGAGACTAGACTGATTACATTGTGATATGCTTAGAGACAGAATACCAAGGGAAATGCCCCTCTACAATCAAAAGACCCTTAGACAGTGAAGGTCAGGAATGTAAACATGTTGTTAAGGGTAGGGTAACAGTGGGAGGTGGAGGGAAAGATGAAAAAGGCAATGGAGGTTGAAGATGGTGGATGTGTATTCTGCACATGTATGAATACGGAATAATGAAAGTGAGTGAGTCAATTTAAGAAGGGGGACAGGGCACAGAAAGAATAAGTGAGGGGATGAACAAAACTGGGGTATTTTGTACACATATATGGAAATGTCACATTGAAACTCCATATACACATATTAAATAATGATAAAATGTAGAAAAGAAATGTCTTGAATTTCAAATAACATTATGATTAGCCATAAATAAAGAAATCTGTCATGTTCCTTAAGCCAATATTGCAGAAGACACTCACAGGAATCCCAATCACAGATGAAGAACAAATATGGTCAAAATCAATAGAGTCAGGGAAAGACTAAATCCCATGAGAAGAATATACAATCAAATCAGAATGAAGGAAGAATCACAGATGGTGAATTTCATAAAGTACAAGACTCCAAGTTGAATAAGTGGGAATTAAAGAGATGTGAAAGTAATGAAGTGGAATATAGAATAACAATATAAATAATCAATGAAAAAAGTTGGAACTTTACAAGATAAACAAGATTGACAATCCCTTACTTATACTTAGCACCCCATAAAAGAGAGAAGAATCTAGTAAATAAAATGAAATGTGAAAAAGTGGATATTCGAATTTTGGATACCACTGAAATCCAGAGGATCAATAGGGGATATTTTGAAAGGTGTATTAAAATGAATTTGAAAATTTGACAAAATGGATAAATTTCTAGGCATGTAAGACCAAACTAATTGAAAATATAGAATCTAAAAAACCCAAACAGATTTATACTGTGCAATGATATGATGTGTTAACAGAACTTCCCAACAAAGTAACACCCTGGACCAGATTGATTCACTGCTAAATTCTCCCAGAACTTAAACAAAAGAAAGAACACCAATGGTTCGCAAACTATCTTGTAAATTGAAAAGGAAAGAATGACCTGAATACATCCTACCAATACAGTGTTAACCTGATAACAAAACCAGAAAAGGACAAAACAAAAAAGGAAATAATACAAAAATATCCTTGAAACATAGACACAAAAATTGTCCAAAAATTACAAATAGTAATCAACAAAACATTTGAGAAGCAAAACTAGCAATGCTACATTAAATCTGACTCAAAAATATAGTACACAGTCATAGTGCCAAAAGACAGCATGCAGTAGAATAAAGACTATCAATAACATAACACCAGAATTTAATATCCTTCTAGAATTTCTTAGTCTATTATACATACAATAAACTAGTAGTAAAGAAAGAATGAAAAGTAAAAAGTGGGTCACATTATTTTGCAGAAAATGAGTGTATTCACTTGGAAATTCAAATGAATATATGTAGAGGTTGCACAATCAATACAGAGGTACCATAGCCAAACAAAGAGAAAAAGTGCAATTGCCAATTACTCAAAGAAGAAGCAATCACATTAAGCCTGAGGGGGAAATAGGAATACTGTAGCAATAGACACAAGTACAATATAACTGGCTCCTAACCAACCAGAAAACCTTACCCAGGAACAACAAATTATTTTTTAAAAATTATACATTTCAATGTTTATGAACAAGTTTTATTAATGGAACTTGTTCAAAGGAAAAGTTGCTCAAAGATGTGAAAATGTCCATCTACATAAGTGATTTATAGATTCATGGTAATGTCTTCAAAACTAATGATATTCCAAAAACCTACCACAAATGCTTTTGTAAGTTTCATCTTAAAGAAGTGTTGGAATTTTTTGAAGATAAGTAATGTTTAATCTAACATAAATTGTATGAAATATTTATATGTACTGAAACATAACATGGTACCCATTAAATATGTATAATTTACCTTTTATACATCAGTTACACAATAACATCAAGAAAATATGTAAAAGATGAAAAATCTGACATTATTCAAATTAGTAGCAAAACAATCACAAAAAGTTCACAAAATTCACTGAATTCCTGGCAGCCCAAGCAATCTTGAGCAAAAGATGAACACTGAGAATTTACTACCAGATTCCAGGAATTAATGTAAAATTATTGGGATAAAACTGCATGACAGCCAGGCGGCAGTGGCTCAGACCTGTGATCCTAGCTACTCAGGAGGCAGAAATCATTAGTACTCAGTTTGACTCAGCTCTGGCAAAGAGTTAATGAGACCCTATCTAGAAAAAATTGTGGAGTCACTGAAACTGTAGGCCCTGTGTTCAAGCAATAGTATGGAAAGAAAAAAAGGTTATTTGCCTAATTGCAAACACACACATCAATGGAAGATTGAAATGCCTCAACTATCCCATGCATTTACAATCAACTGATTCACAAGTATGTGGCAAAATGACACATACTTGAAGAAATGACAGTATATTTAGTCAGTGCTGTGGGGAAAACTAAATACTTGAAACTGGACCCCATCCCTCACCTAATACAAAAATAAACACAAAATTGAATCCCTATATTTCAACACCATAAAGTAAGAAACCATTAGAAAAAAAATAAGGAAACCTTTCAAGACAAGGGATTAGAAAACAAATTTCAGGTAAAAGTTTAAAACACAAAAATCCAAAGAAAAGGAAAAAGGATCATATTAAGTGGAGAAGATACTTCAGAGCAAAGGAAAAAATCACAGAGAGAAGAGACAACCTACAGAATGAGGAATCGTTTTCCACAATCTTTCATTTAAAAGGAAACTCATATCAAGAGTATGTCACGAACTCGGTTAGAATCCCCCAAATAGTTCATTTTAAAGGCAATGATCAGTTCGAATTATCTGTAAAGAAGACATATATTTGTGCAAGGAATTTAGTGCAGACTAATTTAGCTTGCTCTCAGGGAATTTAAAATCATTACCACGATGAGATACAAATTCTCCTCAGTTAGAAGAGCTACAAGCTTCCATACAAAAAGTTATAAAGTTATAACATCCAATATAACTTGACTACAACCTCCCTCCCCCACAGCAAAAACACAATTGCAGTAGTCCATGTATCAATGCAACACCTTCATGGCATAAGATATTCCTTAATCTCCTCAACTAGTAACACACTTAACATTTCTCTTCTCTAAGTCTAGGAGAGTCAGACCAGATTCCTAGAATACAGATTTCAAATTTTTCTAATTTTAAAGTAGCAAAGGACTACTATAAGGAAAGCATCAAATGTATGACAAAAGCATAAGTAACTATATTCAAATATGATTTATAAAATTGTGGGAGAAAAAAGTATGCCTGGGGAAAATTTGAATACTAACAAAGATAAGCAGACAAACATCTACGCATGCAATAAGAGCGATGTTCTGATACCTTCCACAGCAGGGAAGAAACTCAAAGTCCTACTCCATCAACCCTGCTCCCAAATGTGTGCAGATACGACAGGTAACACTCACTACAACAGCACTTGAAAAGAGATGCAAGGAATCACTACTTCCAATCAAGTTTTCACTGCTAATACGGCTGTAAATACATTGCTACAATTCCATGGAATTGTGCCTTAACAATTTATTAATTAGACATTCTGCTGCAGACCTGGCATTTGTTCATAACCAAAACCTGAGCACAGATATGTGTCTATGTGAATAGACACATATAAATTAGAGGGGAAAAATCTCACAGGGTTTGCCATTTATTTCTGGCTATGTGTGCATTTCCAGATTTGACACAGCATCCCAGCATGACATGCATCTTATTTGAAACAGTAACTGGATGTCTACAGTTATAAGAGTTTTCATGACCAGGGGCACAAGTACAGAACTTCTCTGTAGGGAGATTATTAGGTACATTTGTGAGTAAAGAAATCGTATCAGACCAGAGCACATGCAAATGACTTGGATTGCTTTTCTAAGGATGATCTCTTGGTGCTAGCTTTCAGCCCAGGCTGGAGGAGTCCCAGTGGTGGTGGAGCAAATGCATAGAATTCAGCCTTGTTAGGGAAAAGAGAAAGAGAAAAAAGAGTATACTTGCTCCACAAAATAAGTTAGGGATGTTTCTGGGAAGGTAGGGGAGGAAGGGCCATGGAGGGGTTATTATCAACATTGCTCTATGTATTACAGATCACTTGGGCAGTATTCATCCAGAAATCAAATACAAAAATGTAACATAAAGCGATAACTTACTTTGCAGAAATTCCTTGCAGGACAGGATCATTGTTTCTGTCATCTTTAACATAAGAATAAAGTGGGAAAAACCCTGCAATCACTACATCTCCATCTTTGTATATACTGGGTTTAAAGTCAGGAAAGCAGTCTAGATTAGTAAATGAACTGAGATGAAGGAGAAGCTGGACGAGAAGGAAAATAAAAATCAAGGGGAACATGTCTAGAAATGTACAATTCTGAGTAGAGGCTTAGCCTACAGTGTCAGGCAGGTATATATGTTTCCTATGTGCCTCTGTATATATGTGTTTATGTCAACTGGAAAGTCCATTCTAATTCCGCAATTTCTTTCAGCCCAGTGTCTTCCATTCCCATGGAGGAATCTGGAAATATTTGTGCCTTGGGCTCTGCATCTGAGGTCCTGCATCCATGAGATAAACATGAGTTGGAAAATAAGTGTGAGGATCCTACTTTCCAACCCAGGTGTAACAATTTCATCCAAGCCCACAGATGGTAAGGCCCCAGGGATGAATTAACCTTTCTTAGAGTTCTTCTGAAGTATGCATCTAAAAAAGATGTGCAGAAAAGCTATTTGGGATGTGGAAAATGAATTACCTCATTGGATGCCATGGAAGGTGCAAGGTGACTCAGTAATAAATGGCTCTGCCCAGTGAGGGCTTAAGCAAAGTCAATGGGGCATCACATCCTCCCATTCAAGTACACAGGAGAGACAGCTTCACACACCCACGGTTCATGCATTCCCCTAATATTCCTTGTATTACTTAGGCAGGTCTCCACATATCTATTGCATGTGCAGAGACATCCACAGACACATGTGTTTCACAATAATCAACCAATAATTAGGTTGACATAGGAAATTCCAAATCAATAGCACAAGGTAGAGGCAGAAATCAAGTTGTATATTTGCATTCTGAGCTATGACGTTTTTCACTATTGACATCTTCTTTTATCTATGCTGAGTTAATCACCTGTTCTGAAGAAAGTGACAATCCTACCCAGGATTCAGTGCAGAGGAAATGGAGCCACCCAATTGATGCTAGTATGCCAAAATTATAAACAATCTTTAGGATTATTGTGATCATCTCCCAGAAATAGCATCTTTTACAAGAACTTTTTGCTTGCTATTTTGACTTTTGCTTGCAATCAAAATGCACTTAGTCATGTATTTGCTCAACAAAAAACAAGGCAAAGAGTGACTTTTTGTCTCAATTACACTTTCAGTCCCTGAGTGTATGTTTGTGAATATAGTCTCATGTCATGACTCTCGATTGAAATGAGATGGACACTTTCAATAGGAAATTATACATGAACTATTATTTCAATTTGCAAAATATCATGGAAAGAGAAAGTAGTTTGGCCCTAAAATATAATAACATATTGAATCTATTCTGATCAAGATCTGTAGGATAAGTGGGAGTTTCCCTGGAATAGAAAATATTACAGTCAGCTAACATGTTGACAAGAGTAAAGCAATTGATTGATCTCTGTGTAATGAATATGGTGATAAAGATCTTGGTGTGCATCGAAAATGAAAATAAGATAAGTCAGTCTGAAGTACAGTGGAAGTGAAACGAGACTTGAAAGAAGGGTGAGACTTAGTTCTTTGAATTCCTATAGGAACAGTTACTTTTACTCACAGAGTAATAGGGAATGACAGAAAACTTTATCAAGAAATTGATCTATTCCAATTATATTTCAGAAACAGTAGTTTACCATAAATATTTAGAATGGATGGGAGAAATACAACAGTATTTTTACAGATCTCACAAAAGATGTTGATGGACACATGCTGGAGAGACATGATGGTGGTTTGAGCTAAGTACAATAAAGGATTTGTTCTTCTAAAAGGAAAATTCTAGAATCTTACATTTAACTTCTATCAATCAAAAAGTTGTTTCTCAGAGTGGGAAATTGTGGAAAATTCTAAACTTTTTTCTTTTTTCTCATTCATTTATTCATATGTGCATACATTGTTTGGGCCATTTCTCCCCACTACTCCCACCTCCTTACTCTCCCCCTGCACACGCTTCCAGGCAGAATCTGTTCTGCCCTGATCTCTAATTTTGTTGAAGAGAAAGTGTAAGCAATAATAAGAAAGGCAAAACGTTTTTGCCAGTTGAGAGAAGGATAGCTATACAGAGAGATTACGAGTGTTGATTCCATGTACAAATGTCTTAAATCCCAAGTTGATTAATCTCTAACAGATCTTTACATTGGTTCCTGATCCACTTCTCATATTGACCTTTGTCGCTTTAAGGTTTCTGTATTAGTACCTCATCAGTGGGGACATCAAATACTATCAGGTTTTGGGTTTCTTAGCTATCCCAATACTTCCCGTAGGTGCTCTCCCCTTACCATGTGACCCAAGTCCAACCACATTGCTGTATTTGCCCTAGATCTGAAGTCAGCATGTGAAGAAGAATATACAATTTTTGGTCTTCTGAGCCTGACTAGCCTTGCTCAGAATGATGTTTTCCAGTTCCATCCATTTATACTGCAAATGATAGGATTTCATTTTTCTTCATGACTGAGTAAAATTCCATTGTGTATAAATACCACATTTTCTTAATTCATTTGTCTATATTGGGGCATCTTGGCTGTTTCCATAACTTGGCTATTGTGAACAGCGCTGCAATAAACATGGGTGTGCAGGTGCCTCTGGAGTAACCTGTGTCACATTCCTTTGGGTATATCCCCGGAGTCAGATTGATGGATCATATGGCAGATCTATGTTTAGATTTTTAAGAAGACTCCAAATGTTTTTTGAGAGTGGTTACACTGGTTTGCATTCCCAGCAGCAGTGGACGAGGGTCCATTTTACCCCACATCCTCACTAACACCTGTTATTAGTGCTGTTTTTAATGATTACTATTCTAACAGGGGTAGGTGGAATGTTAGTGTGGTTTTGATTTGCGTTTCTTTTATACCTAGAGATGGTGAGCATTTTTTCATGTGTTTTTTGGCCATTTGACTTTCTTCTTTTGAGAAATTTCTGTTTAGTTCACTTGCTCATTTCTTTATTGGTTCATTAATTTTGAGAGAGTTTAGTTTCTTGATCTCCCTGTATATTCTGGTTATCAGTCTTTTGTCTGATGTATAGCTGGAAAATATTTTCTCCCACTCTGTGGGTGGTCTCTTCAGTTTAGAGACCATGTCTTCTGTTGTGCAGAAGCTTTTTAATTTCATGAAGTCCCATTTGTCCATTCTTTCTCTTAGTTGCTGAGCTGCTGGGGTCCTATTGAGGAAGTCCTTGCCTATACCTATTAGTTCCAGAGTGTTTCCTCCTTTTCCTGTACCAACTTTAGAATTTTGAGTCTGATGTTAAGTCCTTGATCCATTTTGAGTTGATACAAGTACAGAGTGATAAACACAGATCGAACTTCAGTATTTTGCAGACAGATAACCTCTTTCCCAACTACATTTGTTGAAGAGGCAGTCATTTCTCCATTGAGTCATTTTAGCGCCTTTGTCAAAATAAAGATGGGCATAGGTGTGTGGACTCATATCCAGGTCAACTATTCTGTTCCACTGGTCTTCATGTCTGTTTTTGTGCCAATACCAAGCTGTTTTTATTGCTATTGCTTTGTAATATACTATGAAGTCTGGTATTGTGATACCTCCAGCATTGCTCTTTTTACTGAGTATTGCCTCGGCTATTTGTGGTCTCTTGTGTTTCCAAATGAATTTTAGGGTAGATTTCTCAATCTCAGTGAGGAATGTCATTGGGATTTTGATGGGAATTGAATTAAACATGTAGATTACTTTGGGGAGTATAGCCATTTTTACTATGTTGATTCTAACAATCCACGAGCATGGGAGATCTCTCCACTTTCTGTAGTCTTCCTTGATCTCTTTCTTCAGGGAGTTGTAGTTCTCCTTGTAGGGGTTATTCACATCCTTTGTTAAGTTTACTCCTAAGTGTTTGATTTTTTTTGAGGCTGTTGTAAGTGGAATTGTTTCCATGTATTCTCTCTCAGTTTGTTCACTACTGGTGTATAGGACAGCTAATGATTTCTGTAAGTTGATTTTGTATCCTGCCACCTTGCTGTAGCTGTTTATGGTGTCTAGAAATTTTGGGGTAGAGTTTTTTAA
This sequence comes from Castor canadensis, assembly GCF_047511655.1. NCBI lineage: Eukaryota > Metazoa > Chordata > Mammalia > Rodentia > Castoridae > Castor > Castor canadensis. Next base: position 10,225,264 of record NC_133391.1, read on the forward strand.
GTCTTTAAGGAATAAGATTATATCGTCTGCAAAGAGGGATATTTTGACAGTTCCTTTACCTATTTATATTCCATTTATTTCTTCTTCTTGCCTCATTGATCTGGCTAGAGATTACAGAACTATGTTGAATAGGAGTGGGGATAGTGGGCACCCTTGTCTCATTCCTGATTTTATGGGAAATGGTTTCAGTTTTTCACCATCAAGTATAATGTTGACTATAGGTTTGTCATATATAGCCTTTACAATGTTGAGGTATTTTCCTTCTGTTCCAAGTTTTCTTAGAGCATTTATCATGAAGTGGTGTTGGATCTTGTCGAAGGATTTTTCTGCATGTATTGAGATGAGCAAGTGGTTTCTGTCTTTGCTTTTATTAATGTGCTCTATTACAGTTACAGATTTGAATATGTTGAACCCCCCCTGCATTCCTGGCATAAAGCCGACTTGGTCGCAGTGAATGATCTTTCTGATGTGTTGTTGAATTTGGTTTGCCATTATTTTATTGATGATTTTTGTGTCGATGTTCATTAAGGAGATTGGCTTATACTTCTCCTTTTTGGACGTGTCTTTGTCTGGTTTTGGGATGAGTGTCATACTGGTTTCATAGAATGAGTTAGGCAGTTTTCTTTCCCATTCTATTTTGGGGAACAGTTTAAAGAGGGTTGATATTAGTTCCTCTTTAAAGGACTGATAGAATTCAGCAGACACTCCATCAAATCCTGAACTTTTCTTTTTTGGGAGACTATTGCTGCTTCAATTTCATTTTGTGTTATAGCTCTATTCAGGTAATTAATGTCCTCTTGGTTCAATTTTGGATGATCATAAGTATCTGGAAATCTGTCCATTTCTTTAAGATTTTTCTAATTTATTAGAATATAGGTTCTCAAAGTGTTTTCTGATGATTTCCTGGATTTCCATGGTGTTTGCTGTTATCTCCCCTTTTGCATTCCTGCTTTTACCGATTTGGGTTTTTTCTCTCCTCATTTTAGTCAGGTTTGCCAGGGGTCTGTCAATCTTGTTTATTTAATCAGAGAATGAACTTTTTGTTTCATTGATTCTTTGTACTTGTTTCTTTGTTTGTTTCTATTTCATTTATTTCAGCTCCTGTTTTCTTTATTTCTCTCCTGTTTTTTGGGGGGTTTTGCATGTTCTTGTTTTTCTAGGAGTTTGACATGTAGCATTAGGTCATTGATATGAGATCTTTCTGTCCTTTTAATATATGCACTTGTGACTATAAACTTTCCTCTTAGGACTGCCTTTGCTGTGTCCCATAGGTTCTGGAAGGCCATGGTTTCATTTTCATTAACTTCCAGGAACCTTTTAATTTCTTCTTTTATTTCATCAATGACCCATTGATCATACAGCAATGTGTTGTTTGGATTCCCACTGTTTGCATGTTTTTACTATTGTTTTTGTTGTTGAGTTCTAGTATTAATGCATTGTGATGAGATAGAATGCATGGGATTATTTCGTTTTCCTTTTATTTGCTGAGGTTTGCTTTGTGCCCTAGATAGGATCAATTTCGGAGAAAGTTCCATGGACTGCTGAGAAGAATGTATATTGTGCAGAAGTTGGATGAAATATTCTGTAGACATCGGCCAGGTCCATTTGATCTATGGTGTGATTTAGTTCTAGAATTTCTTTATTGATTTTTTGTTTGGATGACCTATCTATTGGTGACCAGGAGTATTAAAGTCTCCACTACCACTGTATTGGAGTTTATATATTTTGTTGGGTCCTTCACAGTTTGTATGATGAATTGAGTGCACTGACATTGGGTGCATGTAGGTTGATAGTTATTATTTCCTTTTGGTATGTCCCCTTTTATTAGTATAAGATGTCCTTTATCTCTTTTGACCAATGTAGGTTTGAAGTCTACTTTGCCTGAGATAAGCATTGCTACTCCTGCCTGTTTTTGGGGGGGATGGGCATTGGCTTGGTAAAGCTTCTTCTAGCCTTTCACCCTAAGCCAGTGCTTGTTTCTGTTGATGACATGGGTCTCCAGTAAGCAACAGATTGTTGGATCTTCCTTTTTGATCCAGTTTGTCAAACGGTGTCATGATGGGGGAGTTAAGTCCATTAACATTCAGTGTTAGTATAGATAGGTATGTGGTGATTCCTGTCATTTAGTTGTTTTTGTTGTTTAAGGGTTGGATTGTGTGCAGCTGAATTGATGTTACTCTCTACTTTCTTGTCTTTCCTTCTTCTGTCATTTGGTACTGCCTGTTCTTTTACGGTTTTGTATTCCTTCATATTTTGTGTGCAGTATTCTTTAAGAATCTTTTGTAGTGGTGGCTTTGTGGTCATATATCGTTTTAGCTTCTGCTTGTCATGGAAGTTTTTTATTGCTCCAACTATTTTGAATGATAGTTTTGCTGGGTAGATTATCCTAAGGTTAAAGGTATATTCGTTCAGTGCCCAGAATGCCTCACTGTATGATCTTCTTGCTTTTAATATTTCTGATAAGAAATTTGCTGTGATTTTGATGAGTTTCCTTTATATGATATTTTTTTTCTCTTTCAGCCTTCAATATTCTTTCTCTATTCTCTGTGCTTGTTGTTTTAATGATAATATTTCATGGGGTAGTTATTGTTTTGTCAACTCTCTTTGGTGTCCTGGAGGCTTCTTGTACCTGAATGGGCATTCTTTTCTCTAGATTTGGGAATTTTTCTGTTATTATTTTATTGAATATTTTACAAATTCCTTTTGCTTGCACCTCTTCTCCTTCTTCAATGCCCATGATTCTCAGGTTTGATCTTTTGATGGAGTGAGTGAGTCTTGCATATTTCTTTCACAGGTTTTGTGCTGTTTTTGTAATAGATCTTCAGTTTTTCCTTTAATTTCCATTTCATCTTCAACTTCTGAGATTCTGTCTTCTCCTTGTTCTAGTCTGCTGGAGTGGACTTCCATTGTGTTTTGTATTTCTGTTTCATTTTTTTTCTGAGGTTTTCCATATCATGGGTCATTTCCTCTTTAATATTGTCTATTTTCATCCTTAATTCACTTATCTCTCTACTTATGGTGTTCTCTGTTTCACTTTGGTATTCATTTAGGGCTCCTATGAGTTCACTTATTTGTTTTTCTGCCTTCTCATAGTCTTTATTTGTATTGTCTTGGAATTTCTTGAGTGCCTCCTGTACATTTTGGTTGACATTTTCTAGTAACATCTCCATGAAATTCTCAGTGATTTCTTCTTTCATGGTGTTCTTGTGGGCTTCATTGCATTCCTTGAGGTAGTCTGTCTTTGTTTTTTTGCAGTCTGGAACTGGGTATCCATCCCTTTTTCATCTTCCCGTCATTCCCCTTGGTTTTCTTTCTGTCCCTGTCTGTGTGTAATTTAGTGTTATCTAGCTTACAATATTAAAAGTAATGAGATCAAGACAGAAAGAGAAAGAAGAAAAAGAAAGAAAAGGGAAAAAATAGAGAACCAAAGACATCAACAGGGAGAGATGGTGTACTCAGCAACAGTGAACTAAGCAAGCACTTACAGAGAAAGAGAAAAAAGAAAAAGAAAAAGAAAATCCCAGGTTCAGGAACAATGAAATTTCAGTCTTGGTATTTCTGGTGTTACTCCTTCAGCATTCAGTCCTGGTGTTGGTATTTAAGCAGTAACTCTGTTGTCTCACCAGGTGTTTGGGTGAGGAGACAGCTTTGTGAACCGCTATCTGCCCTATTTCAGGCAGTGGCTCACCTACTGCCTACTGTCAGCCATCTACTTTTGCAGGCTTTATTAACTGACAGTTCTCATGGAAAGCATCTCCTTGCCTTCTCCTCCTTTCTCTGGTGGAGGGGCAGACTTTGTTTACTAAAAGTTCACGAAGAGAGCAGCTCCTTGATCCTTCCCCCTTCTCCAGTGCCTCAGAACACCTCTCCCCATCCGCTGTGTGTCCCTTTCAGTTCCTTGTTTATGATTCCATTGTTTTTTGGTTTTATTTTTGCCTGGTGGGGGTCAGTCCTCAAGGGGGCTATGCTGGTTTATCCCAGGGATAGCTGTAGGAGCACTGTGTGCTGCTCATTTGCATAAAACTTTTTTCTAAGCTGGATTTACCACAGCAGTTACATAGTTCCTTTTATAATTATGTGAGGTACATTCTACACCATTCTACTATACTGCTTTCAGAAGAGCACTACACACTACCTTCAATTCCACCATACAGGCCTATAGCTGAACAACAATGAAGGTGTCCTTCTAAAAGGGACATGCTGGAAGGTGCAGTCATGAACTTAGGAGAGAGCTCCTCTAATAATGGAAGATTGTGACACCTTTAAACTCTGTTACTAAGCTTCTTTTAGAGTGGCAGTTACATATTCCTTTCAATGAGAGTGCATATGTGTAAAAGAGACTATAACAAATATGTGAAAATTCAAGGAAAATGTATGAAAGTACAATCAATGTCTATCTACCATAGCATATTTCTTAGAATTGAACGTTAAATCTTATTTACCAACTGCTTTCACAGTAGCAGTTACATAGTCCTCTCTATTACATACTAAATGTAATGAGCTCTAAGTTATATGTGTTTCTAAAAGGAAAACACTTGTAGTTACAATCAAGATATAGCATAAGAGTTCATTCACAGAGTGGAACATTGACCAATATTATAAACCTTGTTACTGAGCTGCTTTTAGAATAGCCTTCCATCATTAGAATTATAGGCCTAAAATGAGGACACATGATTCATTCCTCCAAGATAGCAAAACCTCCATGTCCCTTGGAAGATGCATCAGTGGCAGAGTTCTTTATTAGAATGGAAAATTTTGCCACATTCTAAGCCTATTGCCAAAGTGCATTTATAAAATCATTTACATTGTTCTTTGAATGACAGCATATATGCCTGCAGCAAACAATAAAATATAACCTCTTTTAAGAGTAAAATGCTAGAAGTTACATTTGAGATCTGTCAAGAACAGAATGCCACTTTATAATGGGACATTGTGCCACATTTTATACCTTGTTAACAAGGCTGCTTTCGAGACAAGAGTTCTGTAGGCCTTTCAGTCACGGTATGTTTGTGCACAGTGTGCTCAAGAAATATATGCTTCTAAAAAGAAAATACTTGAAGGTACAATGAAGAGCAACTAAAAACAGAGTTTGTTCTTAGAATGGAACAATGTGCCACATTCTATACCTCGATACAAAGTTGCACTTAGAAAAGTGTTACTCACATCTTAAATATCTACATATAGGCCTAGAATGAGCACTGTGCATTCTTCTCAGTACTAAACACTGAATGGCAATTCTCACCTTTGACTCCCTGAAGAACCGCAATAAACCATAAGATCAAAGGTAATCATGGCAGCAAAAACCCACAGACAGTGACTCCAGAGCCCCAGGCCATTGTCTGGAGTTCACAGGATGAACCCAGAATATCCTATGGGGTGCACAAAATCCCATGCCTGGTGGACTCTGCCCATAGTCCCATTGAGCTCTGGTACCCCAGCACACACTCCCCTACTGTTGCTACCCAGCACATATGACAGCCTTGCATACAGGGCTTTAATACCTATGGTACACTTTTCCTGTTCTGATGACTGCTGTGGAACTTTCAGCTCCATGTGACCAGAGATTCTTGCCATATTTGTTTTTAAGTTTTCCCACGAATCTATTGAGCTCAATGAAAGTGCTCATAAATAAATGAAGGAAGAAGGGAGGGTGCATGGGTGGGAGGAGAGAGGAGAAATAGAGGGAAGGAAGGGGAGAGGGAGACAATGGAAGGGAAAGGGAGAGGGAGGGAAAATTCTTTCTTAACTACTGCTCTGGGAAAAGAAATAAGGGGCAGACTATGCTTTTGTCTGAATGAATGAGAATTGCCTGCCAGGGACAGGTGCCTTGCTATCCCTGACATGATTTGACTCAGGCACATGCCCCACACAAGGTCTCCCCACTGCTGACTGAATCATGCCGACCAGTCTCAGAAGCATATGCCCAGAGGAGAGCTTCATGCCAGACAGGTTCTGGGGACAGGAACTTGTTTAGGGATGGAGTCACATATACATCAGCACATACAAGCAGGAGAAAGCTCACTTCCTCCCTCCTTCCTCCTCTGTCTCTGTCTCCTTCTCATTTTCTCCTCTTCTTCCCTAACCTTTTCCTTTTCCTTCTTCTCCTCCTCCACCTCCCCCTTCCTCCCCTACCTTCTCTTCTTCCTCCTCCTCCTCCTCCTCAACTTCCTCTCCTTCCTTTTCCTAGTTGGTCTATGGACAAAAGGTGCTACATACACTCTCCTTCCCACCATGGTAAACGTTACATCCACATTCTCTACTGGACTTGAGCTGCAGGTAGAGGCATGGAACTCAGCGAAAACAGGGACACAAAGCACGAACTTTCTTCCAACCAAGTCAAGACTGATTCAGGATAGAGATTCCAAGATCGTGACTACAGGGAGGAAGCAGAAATTGTGCTTCGTAAAGTAAAATCTTGGAGAGACACTGGAGAAACACTTTGCAGGATAAACAACCAAGAAGAGGCAAAACTCCAGTTCCCCCACCTTCCCATAGCATCCCCACTCCACATTAAATGGAGAAACAAGGAGGAATCCTGCACTGCCAGATGCCAGCTCCTACTGGCTTGAGAGAAACTGACCACCAGGTGAGCTAAGTGGCACACAGTACTCCCACAAACAACCCTGGGCCAGATCAGCATAGCCCCCTGGACAGACTGACCCAGACAGAGGGAAAAGCGAGACAAAAACCAAACTGAATAAACAATAACAACAACAAAAAAGACACATAGCAAAGAGGGCAGGGCACCCTGAGCACTGAAGAGGGGGCAGGGGCAATCCCTCACAGAACTGTAAATAAACAATTGGGCCAGAGAATGCAGGTGTAGCACCACCTACCCAGTGTGCTTGGAGAGGGGAAACCTTGTAGCAGTGGCTGTTGTGCCTAAGAGAACTCTAAATAAACAAAGCCTGTGGGACTAGGTGAGTGATAAGCTCATTCCTGAGACTGGAAATCAATAAAGCCTCAAGCAACATCTGGCTGACAGTAGCAAGCAAGTGAGCCGAAGCCTCAGATAGACATTCACAGAACTGTCTCCAGACCCTTTTTCTTTTTTTTTTTTTTCTCTCTTCCTTTGATGAGGCAATGACTGAACTAGAACTGAATGCTGAAGGTCTAACTGAAACTGTATTGCATTTGAACTTGGGATATTTTGTTTTGGTTTGGTTTGGGGTTTTTGTTTGTTTTGTTTTTTGTTTTTTGTTTTCACCCTTTGATGAGATAACAACAGAACTACTTCTGAGACACCATCTCTAGGATTGTAGGCTGAGGGATTAACAACAAAATTATTAAGACTGAAACTCTATTGCATTTGAACTTGGGGATTTTTTTTAACCCTCTCTCTGTCTCTCTAATGCTTGTTTAGCTTCATGTTGATTAGTATACTATCTCTACCTGTTTATTTCATTGGCACTGGTTTGTTGTTGTTTGTTTGTTTAGTGGTTTGTTTGTTTGTTTGTTTTTCCCTTTCCTTTACTTCCTTTGCTTTCCCTCTCCTCTTACCCTCCCATTTGAGATATCACCATTGTTATTATTACAAGCTAGAAAATACTTAATTGCACACAATACAGGGACATTAACAATAGCAAGAGCAATGATGGGAAAATGGAAAAAAGGGGGAAACTAGTTTTGCCCCCAGTAATAAATTAGTACAGGAACCAGAGGGAACAGAAAAAAGCAGATACCCAGATCCAGACTCCAACAAAATGGAGATAAACTATGCCAAAGAATCCAATGAAGCCAAAAAGAACAACCTGAAAGAAGAAATCCTGCAAGTAATCAATGAGAATTTTATAGAGATGATACTGGATATGGTCAACCAAAATGTACAAGAGACATTCAAGAAATTCCAGACAACAAAAATAGAGAATTTGAGAAAGCCCAAAAACAAATAAAAGAAACTATAGAATCACACACAGTGATTCTATAAACACCAAGGTGAAACACAGAACATGATAAATAAAGAGATAAATGTACTCAGGACGAAAATAGACAATATTAAAGAGGAAAGCACTCAGGATATGGAAAACCTCAGAAAAAAGAATGAAATAGAAATGAAAAACAAAATGGAAGGCAATCCAGCAGAAGAGAACAAGCAAAAGACAGAATCTCATAGCCCAAAGATGAAATGGTAATTAAAGGAAAACCAAAGAACTATTAGTTAAACAACTCAAGACCTGTGAAAAGAAAATGCAAGAACTTACTCTCTCCATCAAAAGATGATACCTGAGAATCATGGACATTAAAGAAGAAGAAGAGTTGCAAAAAAAGGGAATGAGTAATATATTCAACAAAATAATAACCGAAAATTTCCCAAATCTAGAGAAATCTATGCCCATACTGATACAAGAGGTCTCCAGAACATCAAACAGACCTGACCAAAATAGAACCACCACACACCATATTATCATTAAAACAACAAGTGCAGAGACTCGAGAAAGAATATTGAAGGCTGTAAGAGAGAAAAAAACAAATCACATTCAAAGGTAAACCTATCAAAATCAGAAGAGACATCTCAACAGAAATATTAAAAGCAAGAAGACCTTGGGGTGAGGTTTTCTGGGCACCGATGTAAATAACTTCAACCTTAAGATACTCTACCCAGCAAAACAATCATTCAAAATAGATGGAGCAATAAAAGTCTTCCATGATAAGCAGAAACTAAAACAATATGTGACCACAAGGCCACCACTATAAAAGATTCTTCAAGGAATTCTGCACACAGAAAGTGAAACCCAACATAACCATGAAAGGGCAGGCAGCACTAAAAATAGGAAAAGAAAAAGCAAGAAAGTAGAGAGTAAACTCAACTTAGGTACACACAATCAAACCTTCAAACAACTAATACAACTAAATGACAGGAATCACCACATACCTGTCAGTACTAACACTTAATGTTAATGGTCTTAATTCCCCCATCAAAAGGCACTGTTTGATGAAGTGGATTAAAAAGGAGGAGAACCATCTCACCTACAGAAATAGGCTTAGGATGAAATACTGGAAGAAGATTTACCAAGCCAGCAGCCCCCGAAAACAGGCAGGCGTAACAATACTCATCTCTGACAAAGTAGACTTCAAACCTACCTTGATCAAACAAGATAAAGAAGGACATTCCATACTAATAAAAGGGGAAATAGACCAAAAGGAAATAACAATCCTCAACCTATATGCACCCAAGGTCAATGCATCCAATTTCATCAAACATACGCTGAAGGACCTAAAAGCATATATTAATTCGTTGAAGACTTTAACACCCCATTATCATCAATAGATAGGTCATCTAAACAAAAAATCAATAAAGAAATCCTAGATCTAAAATACACCATAGACCAAACGGACCTAGTTGATGTCTACAGAACATTTCATCCAACTTCTACACAATACACATTCTTCTCAGCAGCCCATGGAACCTTCTCCAAAATAGGTCATATCCTATGGAGCAAAGCAGGCCTCAGAAAATATAAGAAAATACAAATTATACCATGCATTCTATCTGATCACAATGCAATAAAACTAGAACCCAACAACAAAAATAAAGACAAAAAACATGCAAACAGCTGGAAACTGAATAACTCATTGCTTAATGAACAATGGGTCATTGATGAAATAAAAGAGGAAATAAAAAAGTTCCTGGAAGTCAATGAAAATGAAAACACAACCTACCGGGACCTATGAGACACAGCAAAGGCAGTCTTGAGAGAAATGCTTTTAGCCATGAGTGCATATATTAAAAAGACTGAAAGATCCCAAATCAATGACCTTATGATACATCTCAAACTCCTAGAAAAAGAAGAACAAGCAAATTCCAAAACAAATAGAAGGACAAAGTAATAAAAAGAAGAGCTGAAATCAATGAAATAGAAACCAAAAAGTTGGTTATTTGAAAAAATAAACAAGATTGATAGAGCACTGGCAAACCTAACTAAAAGGAGAGGAGAAAAAACCCAAATTAGTAAAATCAGGAATGCAAAAGAGGAGTTAACATCAAACACCATGGAAGTCCAGGAATTCATCAGAGACTACTTTAAGAAGCTATATTCAAATAAATTTGAAAATCTTAAAGAAATGGACAGATTTCTAGATACTTATGGTCTCCAAAACTGAACCAAGAGAACATTAATCACCTGAATACATCTATAACACAGGACCTGATGGATTCTCTGCTGAATTCTATCAGACTTTTCAAGAAGAACCTAATACCAACCCTCCTTAAACTGTTCCATGAAATAGAAAGGGAAGGGCACATTTTATGAATACTTATTTATGAATAAGTATTACACTTATTCCAAAATCAGGAAAAGACACCTCCAAAAAGGAGAACTATGGGCCAATCTCCTTAACGAACATTGATGCAAAAATCCTCAATAAAATAATGGCAAACCGAATTCAACAACACATCAAAAAGATCATTCACGAAGACCAAGTAGGCTTCATCCCAGGAATGCAGGGGTAGTTCAACATATGAAAATCAAAAATGTAATAAACCACATTAACTGAGCAAAGACAAAAACCATTTGATTATCTCAATAGATGCAGAAAAAGCCTTTGATAAGATCCAACACCATTTCATGATAAAAGCTCTAAGAAAACTAGGAATAGAGGGAAAGTATCCCAACATTATAAAAGCTATATATGACAAACCTACAGCCAACATTATACTTAATGGTGAAAAAATGAAACCATTCCCTCTAAAATCAGGAATGAGACAAGGATGGCCACTATCTCTATTCCTATTCAACTTAATACTGGCATTCCTAGCCAGAGCAATTAGGCAAGAAGAAGGAATAAAAGGAATACAAATAGGTAAAGAAACAGTCAAAATATCCCTATTTGCAGACAATATGATCCTATACCTTGAAGACCCAAAAAACTCTACTCAAAAGCTCCTAGACCCCATCTACAGCTATAGCAACCTAGCAGGATATAAAATCAACATAGAAAAGTCATTAGCATTTCTATACACTAATAACGAGCAAACTGAGAAAGAATATATGAAAACAACTCCATTTACAATAGCCTCAAAAAATGTCAAATACCTAGGTGTAAACCTAACAAAGAGGTGAACGACCTCAAGAAGAAAAACTATAAACTTCTGAAAAAGAAATTGAGGAAGACTATAGAAAGTGGAGAAATCTCCCATGCTCATGGATTGGTAGAATCAACATAGTAAAAATGTCTATACTTCCAAAAGTAATCTACGTGTCTAATGCAATTCCCATCAAAATCCCAATGACATTTATCAAAGAGATTGAAAAATCTACTGTTAAATTTATATGGAAATACATAAATTTTTTATTGAGTATAGCCAAGGCAATACACAATAAAAAGAACAATCCTGGAAGTATTACAATACCCAGCTTCAAACTATATTACAAAGCAATAACAATAAAAGCAGCATGGTACTGGTACAAAAACAGATATGAAGACCAGTGGAACATAATAGAGGACATGGATATGAAATCACACGACTATAACCAACTTGTCTTTGACAAAGGTGCTAAAAATATATGATGGAGAAAAGACAGCGTCTTCAACAAAAACTGCTGGTAAAACTGGTTAACAATCTGCAAACAACTGAAACTAGATCCATGTTTATCACCCCATACCAATATTAACTCAAAATAGATCAAGGATCTTAATATCAGACCACAAACTCTAAAGTTGGTACAGGAAAGAGTAGGAAATATTTTGGAACTAATAACTATAAACAAGGACTTTCTCAATGGAACTTCAGCAGCTCAGCAACTACGAGAGAGCATAGATAAATGGGACTTCATAAAACCAAAAAGCTTCAGCTCAACAAAAGAAATGGTTTCTAAACTGAAGAGAATACCCACAGAGTGGGAGAAAATATTTGCCAGCTACACATCAGACAAAGGACTGATAGCCAGAATATATAAGGAAACTAAAAACTAAATTCTCCCAAAATTCATGAACCAATAAAGTAATGGGCAAGTGGACTAAAAGAACTTTCCCAAAAACAGAAACTCAAATGGCCAAAAAACACATGAAAACATGCTCACCATCTCGAGCCATAAAGGAATTGCAAATTAAAACCACACTAAGATTCCACCTCACCCCTGTTAGAATAGTCATCATTAGCAATACCACTAATAACAGGTGTTTGCAAGGATGCAGGGAAAAAGGAACCCTCTTACACTGCTGGTGGGATTGTAAACTCGTACAACCACTCTGGAAAATAATTTGACAGATTCTTAAAAATCTAAACGTAGATCTACCATATGATCCAGCAATATCACTCTTGGGGATATACACAAAAGAATGTGACACAGGTTACTCCAGAAGCACCTGCACACCCATGTTTATTGCAGCTCTATTCACAATAACCAAGTTATGGAAACAGCCAAGATGCCGTACTACTGACGAATATATCAAGAAAATGTGGGGTTTATACACAATGGAATTGTATGCAACAATGAAAAAGAAAAAAATGTTTTCATTTCCAGGTAAATGGATGGAATTGGAGAACATCATTCTGAGTGAGGTTAGCCTGGCCCAAAAGACCAAAAATTGTATGTTCTCCCTCATATGCAGACATTAGATCAAGGGCAGGCAAAATAAGGGGATTAGACTTTGATCACATGATAAAGCGAGAGCACACAAGGGAGGTATGAGGATAGGTAAGACTCCCAAAAAACTAGATAGCATTTGTTGCCCTCAATGCAGAGAAACTAATGCAGATACTTTAAAGCGACTGAGGCCAATAGGAGAAGGGGACCAGGAACTAGAGAATTGTTAGTTTGAGAACAATTAACTTAGAAGGTAACACACATGTACAGGAAAGCAATGCAAGTCAACTCTCTGTATAGCTATCCTTAACTCAACTAGCAAAAACCCTTGGTAATTCCTATTACTGCCTAAACTCTCTCTTCAACAAAATTAGAGATAAGGGCAAAATAGTTACTGCATTGCAGCAAGGGGCTAGGGGGGTAATGGAAGGGGTGGGGGACAAATGAGGGGGTGGGGTATGTGTGGAGAAATGACCCAAACATTGTATGCACATATGAATAAAATTTTCTTCTTCTCAGTACTAAACACTGAATGGCAATTCTCACATTTGACTCCCTGAAGAACCACAATGAACCATAGATCAAAGGTAATCATGGCAGCAAAGACCCACAGACAGTGACTCCAGAGCCCCAGGCCATTGTCTGGAGTTCACAGGATGAACCCAGAATTTCCTATGGGGTACACAAAATCCCATGACTGGTGGACTCTGCCCATGGTCCCATTGAGCTCTGGTACCCCAGCACACACTCCCCTGCTGTTCCTGGCAGCACATATGACAGCCTTGCATACATGGCTTTAATACCTCTTGTACACTTTTCCTGTTCTGATGTCTGCTGTGGAACTTTCAGCTCCATGTGACCAGAGATTCTTGCCATATTTGTTTTTAAGTTTTCCCACGAATCTATTGAGCTCAATGAAAGTGCTCATAAATAAATGAAGGAAGAAGGGAGGGTGCATGGGTGGGAGGAGAGAGAAGAAATAGAGGGAAGGAAGGGGAGAGGGAGACAATGGAAGGGAAAGGGAGAGGGAGGGAAAATTCTTTCTTAACTACTGCTCTGGGAAAAGAAATAAGGGACAGACTATGCTTTTGTCTGAATGAATGAGAATTGCATGCCAGGGACAGGTGCCTTGCTGTCCCTGGCATGATTTGACTCAGGCACATGCCCTACCCAAGGTCTCCCCACTGCTGACTAAATCATGCCAACCAGTCTCAGAAGCATATGCCTAGAGGAGAGCTTCATGCCAGACAGGTTCTGGGGACAGGAACTTGTTTAAGGATGGAGTCACATATACATCAGCACATACAAGCAGGAGAAAGCTCACTTCCTCCCTCCTTCCTCCTCTGTCTCTGCCTCCTTCTCATTTTCTCCTCTTCTTCCCTAAACTTTTCCTTCTCCTTCTTCTCCTCTGCCACGTCCCCCTACCTCCCCTAACTTCTCTTCTTCTTCCTCCTCCTCCTCAACTTCCTCTCCTTCCTTTTCCTAGATAGGGTCTATGGACAAAAGCTGCTACATACAATCTCCTTCCCACCATGATAAACCTGACATCCACATTCTCTACTGGACTTGAGCTGCAGGCATAGGCCTGGAACTCAGCAAAAACAGGGGCACAAAGCATTTTTGTGCAGGTAAATGGATGGAACTGGAGAGCATAATGTTATGCAAAGTAAGCCACATTCAGAAAGATACAGGTCACATGTTTTCTCTAACACATGGAACATAGGTCCAAATACAAACACTAGCAAGCACTATGTATATTCAATATACATATAGCATCATTCAAATGTGGGAGTGTTAGAAGGCACTAGGGAGGAGGGAAAGGAGAAGAGAATGATAGAGCATGAATAATATTAAAATATTTTGCATTTGTGTAGGAAAAAGACACAATGCAACACACCCTGAAAACTGCTGAACAATAAAGGGTAAAGGATAAAGGACAAGGAAAAGTAATAAGGAGGCTAGTCTGATTAAATTATGATATGCTTCAAGACAGAATACCAAGGCAAGCCCCCCTCTACAATCAAAAGACCCTTAGACAGTGAAGGTCAGGAATGTAAACATGTTGTTAAGGGAAGGGTAACAGTGGGAGGTGGAAGGAAAGATGAAAAAGGTAATGGAGGTTGAAAATGGCTGATATGTATTCTGCACATGTATGAATACAGAATAATGAAACTGATGAAGTCAATTTAAGAAGGGGGACAGAGCACAGAAAGAATAAGTGATGGGATGAACCAAACTGCTGTACATTGTAAACTTATATGGAAATGTCACATTGAAACTCCATATAAACCTATTAAAAATAATGATAAAATGTAGAAAAGAAATATCTTGAATTTCAAATAGCATTATGATTTTATCATATTCACATAGCCATAAATAAAGAAATCTGTCATGTTCACTAAGCCAATATTGCAGAAGACACTCACAGGAATCCCACTCACAGATGAAGAAGAAATATGGTCAAAATCAATAGAGTCAGGGAAAGACTAAATCCCATGAGAAGAATATACAATCAAATGAGAATGAAGGAAGAATCACAGATGGTGAATTTCATAAAGTACAAGACTCCAAGTTGAATAAGTGGGAATTAAAGAGATGTGAAAGTAATGAAGTGGAATATAGAATAACAATATAAATAATCAATGAAAAAAGTTGGAACTTTACAAGATAAACAAGACTGACAATCCCTTACTCATTCTTATCACCCCCATAAATCCAGAGGACCAATAAGGGATATTTTGAAAGGTGTATTAAAATGAATTTGAAAATTTGACAAAATGGATAAATTTCTAGTCATGTAAGACCAAACTAATTGATAGAATAGAATCTAAAAAACCCAAACAGATTTATACTGTGCAATGATATGACGTGTTAGCAGAACTTCCCAACAAAGTAACACCCTGGACCAGATTGATTCACTGCTAAATTCTCCCAGAACTTAAACAAAAGAAAGAACACCAATGGTTCTCAAACTATCTTGTAAATTGAAAAGGAAAAAATGAACTGAATACATCCTACCAATACAGTGTTAACCTGATAACAAAACCAGAAAAGGACAAAAAAAAAAGAAATAATACAAAAAATATCCTTGAAACATAGACACAAAAATTGTCTAAAAATTACAAATAGTAATCAACAAAACATTTGAGAAGCAAAACTAGCAATGCTACGTTCAAACTGACTCAAAAATATAGTACACAGTCATAGTGCCAAAAGACAGCATGCAGTAGAATAAAGACTGTCATTAACATAACACCAGAATTTAATATCCTTCTAGAATTTCTTAGTCTATTACATATACAATAAACTAGTAGTAAAGAAAGAATGAAAAGTAAGAAGTAGGTCACATTATTTTGCAGAAAATGAGTGTGTTCACCTGGAAATTCAAATGAATATATATAGAATATATATAGAGAGAGAGGTTGCACAATCAATACAGAGGTACCATAGCCAAACAAAGAGAAAATATTCAATTGCCAATTACTCAAAGAAGAAACAATCACATAAAGCCTGAGGGGGAAATAGGAATACGGTAGCAATAGACATAAGCACAATATAACTGGCTCCTTACCAACCAGAAAACCTTACCCAGGAACAACAAATTATTTTTTAAAAATTATACATTTCAATGTTTATGAACAAGTTTTATTAATAGAACTTGTCAAAGGAAAAGTTGTTCAAAGATGTGAAAATGTCCATCTACATAAGTGATTTATAGATTCATGGTAATGTCTTCAAAATTAATGATATTCCACAAACCTACGACAAATGCTTTTGTAAGTTTCATCTTAAAGAAGTGTTGGAAGTCTTTGAAGATAAATAATGTTTAATCTAACATAAATTGTATGAAATATTTATATGTACTGAAACATAAAATGGTACCCGTTAAATAAGTATAATTTACTTTTTATGCATCAGTTACACAATAATATCAAGAAAATATGTAAAAGATGAAAAATCTGACATTATTCAAATTAGTAGCAAAAAAATCACAAAATGTTCACAAACTTCACTGAATTCCTGGCAGCCCAAGAATTCAGTGAATTCAGCCCATCTTTTTGAACAAAAGATGAACACTGAGAATGCACTACCAGATTCCATGAATTAATGTAAAATTTTGGGGATGAAACTGCATGACAGCCAGACAGCAGAGGCTCAGGCCTGTGATCCGAGCTACTCAGGAGGCAGAAATCACTAGTACTCAGTTTGACTCAGCTCTGGAAAGCAGTTCAGGAGACCCTTTCTTGAAAAAACACATAAACAAAAGAAAGAGCTGTGGAGTCACTGAAACTGTAGGCCCTGTGTTCAAGTAATAGTATGGAAAAAAACAGGTTATTTGCATAATTGCAAACACATACACCAATGGAAGATTGAAATGCCTCAACTATCCCATGCATTTACAATCAACTGATTCACAAGTATGTGGCAAAATGACACATACTTGAAGAAATGACAGTATATTTAATCAGTGCTGTGGGGAAAACTAAATACTTGAAACTGGACCCCATTCCTCACCTAATATAAAAATAAACACAAAATTGAATCCCTATAGTTCAACACCATAAAGTAAGAAACCATTAGAAAAAAAATAAGGAAACCTTTCAAGACAAGGGATTAGACAACAAATTTCAGGAAAAAATTTAAAACACAGAAATCCAAAGTAGATTAAAAAGGATCATATTAAGTGGAGAAGTTACTTCAGAGCAAAGGAAAAAATCACAGAGAGAAGAGACAACCTACAGAATGAGGAATCATTTTCCACAATCTTTCATTTAAAAGGAAACTCATATCAAGAGTATGTCACAAACTCAGTTAGAATCCCCCAAATAGATCATTTTAAAGGCAATGATCAGTTCGAATTATCTGTAAAGAAGACATATATTTGTGCAGGAATTTAGTGCAGACTAATTTAGCTTGCTCTCAGGGAATTTAAAATCATTACCACGATGAAATACAAATTCTCCTCAGTTAGAAGAGCTACAAGCTACCATACAAAAAGTTATAAAGTTATAACATCCAATATAACTTGACTACAACCTCCCTCCCCCACAGCAAAAACACAATTGCAGTAGTCCATGTATCAATGCAACACCTTCATGGCATAAGAAATTCCTTACTCTCCTCAACTAGTAACACACTTAACATTTCTCTTTTCTAAGTCTAGGAGAGTCAGACCAGATTCCTAGAATACAGATTTCAAATTTTTCTAATTTTAAAGTAGCAAAGGACTACTATAAGCAAAACATTAAATGTGTGACAAAAGCATAAGTAACTATATTCAAATATGATTTATAAAATAGTGGGAGAAAAAGTATGCCTGGGAAAAATTTGAATACAAACAAAGGTAAGCAGACAAACATCTAGGCACGCAATAAGAGTGATGTTCTGATACCTTCCACAGCGGGGAAGAAACTCAAATTCCTACCCCATCATCCCTGCTCCCAAATGTGTGCTGATACCACAGGTAACACTCACTACAACAGCACTTGAAAACTGATGCAAGGGATCACTGCTTGCAATGAAGTTTTCACTGCTAATACGGCTGTAAATGCATTGCTAGAATTCCATGGAATTCTGCCTTAACTATTTATTAATTGGACCCTCTGCTGCAGACCTGGCATCTGTTCATAGCCAAAACCTGAGCACAGATATGTGTCTACATGAAGCAGTAATAAATTGGAGGGGAAAAATCTCACAGGGTTTATCATTTATTTCTGGCTATGCTTGCATTTCCAGATTTGACAAAGAATACCAGCATGACACACATCATATTTGAAACAGTAACTGGATGTCTACAGTCATAAGAGTTTTCATGACCATGGGCACAAGTACAGAACTTCTCTGTAGGGACATTACTAGATACATTTGTGAGTAAAGAAATCTTATCACACCATGAGCTACAAGAAAGGGAACTTGTTCTAGTCTCTCAGTTCAGAACACATGCAATTGACTTGGATTCCTTTTCTAACGATGATCTCTTGAGGTAGCTTTCAGCCCAGGTTGAAGGAGTCCCAGAGATGGTGGAGCAAATGCATAGATTTCAGTCTTATTAGGGAAAAAAGAAAAAGAAAAAAATGGAATATATTTGTTCCTGTTGAAAGAAAAGTACACCATAAACCACAAAATAAAATAGGGATGTTTCTGGAAGGTAGAGGAGGAAGGGCCATCTGGGGTTATAATCAACATTGCTCTATGCATTCACAGATCACTTTGGCAGTATTTATCCAGAAATCAAATACAAACATGTAATATAAAGTCATTACTTACTTTGCAGAAACTCCTTTCATGGAAGGATCATTGTGTCTGTCATCTTTGACATAAGAATAAAGCGGGAAAAACCCTGCAATCACTACATCTCCATCTTTGTATATACTGTGCTTAAAGTCAGGAAAACAGTCTTGATTAGAAAATGAACTGAGATGGAGGGGAAGCTGGAGGAGAAGGAAAAGAAAAATCAAGGGGAACATGTCTAGAAATGTACAATTCTGAGTAGAGGCTTAGCCTACAGTGTCAGGCAGGTATATTTGTTTCCTATGTGCCTCTGTATATATGTGTTTATGTCAGCTGGAAAGTCCATTCTAATTCCCCAATTTCTTTCAGCCCAGTGTCTTCCATTCCCATGGAGGAATCTGGAAATATTTGTGCCTTGGGCTCTGCATCTGAGGTCCTGCACCCATGAGATAAACATGAGTTGGAAAATAAGTCTGAGGATCCTCCTTTCCAACCCAGGTGCTACAATTTCATCCAAGCCCACAGATGGTAAGGCCCCAGGGATGAATTAACCTTTCTTAGAGTTCTTCTGAAGTATGCATCTAAAAAAGATGTGCAGAAAAGCTATTTGGGATGTGGAAAATGAATTACATCATTAGATGCCATGGAAGGTACAAGGTGAATCAGTAATAAATGGCTCTGCACAGTCAGGGCTTAACCAAAGTCAATGGGGCATCACATCCAAAATTCAAGTACACAGGAGAGACAAATTCATACACCCAAGGTTCATGCATTCCCCTAATATTCCTTGTATTGCCTAGGCAGGTCTCCACATACCTATTGCATGTGCAGAGACATCCACAGACACAGGTGTTTCCCAATAATCCACCAATAATCAGGTTGACATAGGAAATTCCAAATCAATACTGCAAGGTAGATGCAGATATCAAGTTGCATATTTGATTCTGAGCTATGACTTTCTTCACTCTTGACATCTTCTTTTATCTACGCTGAGTTAAGCATCTTCTGTTGTTCTGAAGAAAGTGACAATCCTACCCAGGATCAAGCGTAGAGGAAATGGAGCCAACCAATTGATGCTAGTATGATAAAATTATAAACAATCTTTTGGATTATTGTGATCATCTCCCAGACATAGCATCTTATACAATAATTTTATGCTTGCTATATTGACTTTTGCTTGCAATCAAAATGCACTTAGTCATGTATTTGCTCAACAAACAACAAGCCAAAGAGTGACTTTTTTCTCAATTACACTTACAGTACCTGAGTGTATGTTTGTGAATATAGTCTCATGTCATGACTCTCAGTTGAAATGAGACCGACACTTTCAGTAAGAAATTATACATAAACTATTATTTCAATTTGCAAAATATCATGGAAAGAGAAAGAAGTTTGGCCCTAAAATATAACATATTGAACCTATTCTGATCAAGATCTGTAGGACAGTGGGAGTTTCCCTGGAATAGAATATCTGACAGTGAGCTAACATGTTGAGAAGAGTAAAGCAATTGATTGAACTTTGTGTAATGAACGTGGTGATAAAGATCTTGGTGTGCATCAAAAATGAAAATAAGATAAGTCAGTCTGAAGTACAGTGGAAGTGAAATGAGACTTGAAAGAAGGATGAGACTTAGTTCTTTGAATTCCTATAGGAACAGTTACTTTTATGCACAGAGTAATAGGGAATGACAGAAAGCTTTATCAAGAAATTGATCTATTCCAATTATATTTCAGAAACAGTAGTTTACCATAAATATTTAGAATGGATGGGAGAAATACAACAGTATTTTGACAGATCTCACAAAAGATGTTGATGGACACATGCTGGAGAGACATGATGGTGGTTTGAGCTAAGTACAGAGATGCAGTCATGATGAATTCATAAGAATCTGGTGTAAACAATTAAAGTCTGCAATGACCTTTTCAGAGACATGTCAAGAATGATTGTCCAATGACTGTAGTTTAACATCAAAGTATTTGGTGTGCTGACAATTCAATTTTGAACTATAAAGAGATGACAAGAAATGATCACTGAGCTTATATAATTTTGCTGCATGTATTTTTCAGTTCACAGTTATTGTTGATCTTTTAAATTTATTCTTTGTTTTTCTCTGTATGGTACTGAAAAATTACTGTGCTTTCTTTCAGTTCATTGTTTTTGCTTAAAACAATTGTTTTAACTCTGAGTTTTCTACCCTTCCAAATACTTCCTGGTCAGTTATAGGCACCTTGTTTGGAGTTCTAGGTGAGGTCCTAGTTTCCTGAAAGTTCATAATACTTTCATGTTTTAGGTATTTACTCCAGTCTTCCATCGCTGGCTTTCTTTGTGACTGTGCTTCCAGAAACTCTAAGCATTTTGTATATATTGTCTGAGCCTATACTTACTTCCACTATTTAATCACTAGAGGGAGCCCTGGAAAGATTTGCAAGGAGTTCATTGCTGTATGCTTTTGCTGTTTCAGTAATACAGTAACGTGAAATCAAGTTTGTCACAAATACTCTGTTGCTGTAATGTTTGTGAAAAAGGGAGTACATACTGTTTGTATTTACTATGCCTAATTTCTTAAATGTATGATGTTCCATATGTAGATCACTCTGCTTTGCATTCCCTGAGTAGATTTCATTGGTTTATTGATTTTTTTTTGCAGCATTGGCAGTTGAACACCAGGCCTGGTGTTTGCCCCTCTGGTGACATACCCTTTGAATTTTACATTGGCTTTATCCCTGAGCTGCCTGAACCTCAGTCTACCCATCTGGGCTTCTTTGAATATCTGGAAAGACAGGCACAATCTGCCTCTAAAAAAAAAATGATTCAAGTTGCAATCAAGAAATATCAACCACAGAGTTCTTACATAACATGGAAAGTTCTGCCACATTCAAATATTGTTTTTGGGTGGCTCAAGAACAATAGTTGCATAGTTCTTTGAATAACAGCCTAGAAACCTATACTGAACAGTAAAGGATTTGTTCTACTAAAAGGAGAATTCTAGAATCTTACATTTAACTTCTATCAATCAAAAAGTTGTTTCTTAGAGTGGGAAATTGTGGAAAATTCTAAACTTTTTTCTTTTTTCTCATTCATTTATTCATATGTGCATACATTGTTTGGGCCATCTCTCCCCACTACTCCCACCTCCTTACTCTCCCCCGCACTTGCTTCCAGGCAGAATCTGTTCTGCCCTGATCTCTAATTTTGTTGAAGAGAAAGTGTAAGCAATAATAAGAAAGGCAAAACGTTTTTGCCAGTTGAGAGAAGGATAGCTATAGAGAGAGATTACGAGTGTTGATTCCATGTACAAATGTGTTAAATCCCAAGTTGATTAATCTCTAACAGATCTTTACATTGGTTCCTGATCCCCTTCTCATATTGACCTTTGTCACTTTAAGGTTTCTGTATTAGTACCTCATCAGTGGGGACATCAAATACTATCAGGTTTTGGGTTTCTTAGCTATCCCAATACTTCCTGTAGGTGCTCTCCCCTTACCATGTGACCCAAGTCCAACCACATTGCTGTATTTGCCCTAGATCTGAAGTCAGCATGTGAAGAAGAATATACAATTTTAGGTCTTCTGAGCCTGACTAGCCTCACTCAGAATGATGTTTTCCAGTTCCATCCATTTATACTGCAAATGATAGGATTTCATTTTTCTTCATGACTGAGTAAAATTCCATTGTGTATAAATACCACATTTTCTTAATTCATTTGTCTATATTGGGGCATCTTGGCTGTTTCCATAACTTGGCTATTGTGAATAGCGCTGCAATAAACATGGGTGTGCAGGTGCCTCTGGAGTAACCTGTGTCACATTCCTTTGGGTATATCCCCGGAGTCGGATTGCTGGACCATATGGCAGATCTATGTTTAGATTTTTAAGAAGACTCCAAATGTTTTTTTGAGAGTGGTTACACTGGTTTGCATTCCCAGCAGCAGTGGACGAGGGTCCATTTTACCCCACATCCTCACTAACACCTGTTATTAGTGCTGTTTTTAATGATGACTATTCTAACAGGGGTAGGTGGAATGTTAGTGTGGTTTTGATTTGCATTTCTTTTATACCTAGAGATGGTGAGCATTTTTTCATGTGTTTTTTAGCCATTTGACTTTCTTCTTTTGAGAAATTTCTGTTTAGTTCACTTGCTCATTTCTTTATTGGTTCATTAATTTTGAGAGAGTTTAGTTTCTTGAGCTCCCTGTATATTCTGGTTATCAGTCCTTTGTCTGATGTATAGCTGGAAAATATTTTCTCCCACTCTGTGGGTGGTCTCTTCAGTTTAGAGACCATGTCTTCTGTTGTGCAGAAGCTTTTTAATTTCATGAAGTCCCATTTGTCCATTCTTTCTCTTAGTTGCTGAGCTGCTGGGGTCCTATTGAGGAAGTCCTTGCCTATACCTATTAGTTCCAGAGTGTTTCCTGCTTTTCCTGTACCAACTTTAGAATTTTGAGTCTGATGTTAAGTCCTTGATCCATTTTGAGTTGATACAAGTACAGAGTGATAAACACAGATCAAGCTTCAGTATTTTGCAGACAGATAACCTCTTTCCCAACTACATTTGTTGAAGAGGCAGTCATTTCTCCATTGAGTCATTTTAGCACCTTTGTCAAAATAAAGATGGGCATAGGTGTGTGTGGACTCATATCCAGGTCAACTATTCTGTTCCACTGGTCTTCATGTCTGTTTTTGTGCCAATACCAAGCTGTTTTTATTGCTATTGCTTTGTAATATACTATGAAGTCTGGTATTGTGATACCTCCAGCATTGCTCTTTTTACTGAGTATTGCCTTGGCTATTTGTGGTCTCTTGTGTTTCCAAATGAATTTTAGGGTAGATTTCTCAATCTCAGTGAGGAATGTCATTGGGATTTTGATGGGAATTGAATTAAACATGTAGATTACTTTGGGGAGTATAGCCATTTTTACTATGTTGAGTCTAACAATCCATGAGCATGGGAGATCTCTCCACTTTCTGTAGTCTTCCTTGATCTCTTTCTTCAGGGAGTTGTAGTTCTCCTTGTAGGGGTTATTCACATCCTTTGTTAAGTTTACTCCTAAGTGTTTGATTTTTTTTGAGGCTGTTGTAAGTGGAATTATTTCCATGTATTCTCTCTCAGTTTGTTCATTATTGGTGTATAGGACAGCTAATGATTTCTGTAAGTTGATTTTGTATCCTGCCACCTTGCTGTAGCTGTTTATGGTGTCTAGAAATTTTGGGGTAGAGTTTTTTAAGTCTTTAAGGAATAAGATCATATCATCTGCAAAGAGGGATATTTTGACAGTTCCTTTACCTATTTATATTCCATTTATTTCTTCTTCTTGCCTCATTGATCTGGCTAGAGATTACAGAACTATGTTGAATAGGAGTGGGGATAGTGGGCACCCTTGTCTCATTCCTGATTTTATGGGAAATGGTTTCAGTTTTTCACCATCAAGTATAATGTTGACTATAGGTTTGTCATATATAGCCTTTACAATGTTGAGGTATTTTCCTTCTGTTCCAAGTTTTCTTAGAGCATTTATCATGAAGTGGTGTTGGATCTTGTCGAAGGATTTTTCTGCATGTATTGAGATGAGCAAGTGGTTTCTGTCTTTGCTTTTATTAATGTGCTCTATTACAGTTACAGATTTGAATATGTTGAACCCCCCCTGCATTCCTGGCATAAAGCCGACTTGGTCGCAGTGAATGATCTTTCTGATGTGTTGTTGAATTTGGTTTGCCATTATTTTATTGATGATTTTTGTGTCGATGTTCATTAAGGAGATTGGCTTATACTTCTCCTTTTTGGACGTGTCTTTGTCTGGTTTTGGGATGAGTGTCATACTGGTTTCATAGAATGAGTTAGGCAGTTTTCTTTCCCATTCTATTTTGGGGAACAGTTTAAAGAGGGTTGATATTAGTTCCTCTTTAAAGGACTGATAGAATTCAGCAGACACTCCATCAAATCCTGAACTTTTCTTTTTTGGGAGACTATTGCTGCTTCAATTTCATTTTGTGTTATAGCTCTATTCAGGTAATTAATGTCCTCTTGGTTCAATTTTGGATGATCATAAGTATCTGGAAATCTGTCCATTTCTTTAAGATTTTTCTAATTTATTAGAATATAGGTTCTCAAAGTGTTTTCTGATGATTTCCTGGATTTCCATGGTGTTTGCTGTTATCTCCCCTTTTGCATTCCTGCTTTTACCGATTTGGGTTTTTTCTCTCCTCATTTTAGTCAGGTTTGCCAGGGGTCTGTCAATCTTGTTTATTTAATCAGAGAATGAACTTTTTGTTTCATTGATTCTTTGTACTTGTTTCTTTGTTTCTATTTCATTTATTTCAGCTCCTGTTTTCTTTATTTCTCTCCTGTTTTTTGGGGGGTTTTGCATGTTCTTGTTTTTCTAGGAGTTTGACATGTAGCATTAGGTCATTGATATGAGATCTTTCTGTCCTTTTAATATATGCACTTGTGACTATAAACTTTCCTCTTAGGACTGCCTTTGCTGTGTCCCATAGGTTCTGGAAGGCCATGTTTTCGTTTTCATTAACTTCCAGGAAACTTTTAATTTCTTCTTTTATTTCATCAATGACCCATTGATCATACAGCAATGTGTTGTTTGGCTTCCCACTGTTTGCATGTTTTTACTATTGTTTTTGTTGTTGAGTTCTAGTATTAATGCATTGTGATGAGATAGAATGCATGGGATTATTTCGTTTTCCTTTTATTTGCTGAAGTTTGCTTTGTGCCCTAGATAGGATCAATTTCGGAGAAAGTTCCATGGACTGCTGAGAAGAATGTATATTGTGCAGAAGTTGGATGAAATATTCTGTAGACATCAGGTAGGTCCATTTTATCTAAGGTGTAATTTTGTTCTAGAATTTCTTTATTGATTTTTTGTTTGGATGACCTATCTATTGGTGACCAGGGGTATTAAAGTCTCCACTACCACTGTATTGGAGTTTATATATTTTGTTGGGTCCTTCACAGTGTGTATGATGAATTGAGTGCACTGACATTGGGTGCATATAGGTTGATAGTTATTATTTCCTTTTGGTATGTCCCCTTTTATTAGTATAAGATGTCCTTCTTTATCTCTTTTGACCAATGTAGCTTTGAAGTCTACTTTGCCTGAGATAAGCACTGCTACTCCTGCCTGTTTTGTGGGGTATGGGCATTGGCTTGGTAAAGCTTCTTCTAGCCTTTCACACTAAGCCAGTGCTTGTTTCTGTTGATGACATGGGTCTCCAGTAAGCAACAGATTATTGGATCTTCCTTTTTAATCCAGTTTGTCAAACGGTGTCATGATGGGGGAGTTAAGTCCATTAACATTCAGTGTTAGTATAGATAGGTATGTGGTGATTCCTGTCATTTAGTTGTTTTTGTTGTTTAAGGGTTGGATTGTGTGCAGCTGAATTGATGTTACTCTCTACTTTCTTGTCTTTCCTTCTTCTGTCATTTGGTACTGCCTGTTCTTTTATGGTTTTGTATTCCTTCATATTTTGTGTGCAGAATTCTTTAAGAATCTTTTGTAGTGGTGGCTTTGTGGTCATATATTGTTTTAGCTTCTGCTTGTCATGGAAGTTTTTTGTTGCTCCAACTATTTTGAATGATAGTTTTGCTGGGTAGATTATCCTAAGGTTAAAGGTATATTCGTTCAGTGCCCAGAATGCCTCACTGTATGATCTTCTTGCTTTTAATATTTCTGATAAGAAATTTGCTGTGATTTTGATGAGTTTACCTTTATATGATATTTTTTTTCTCTTACAGCCTTCAATATTCTTTCTCTATTCTCTGTGCTTGTTGTTTTAATGATAATATTTCATGGGGTAGTTATTGTTTTGTCAACTCTCTTTGGTGTCCTGGAGGCTTCTTGTACCTGAATGGGCATTCTTTTCTCTAGATTTGGGAATTTTTCTGTTATTATTTTATTGAATATTTTACAAATTCCTTTTGCTTGCACCTCTTCTCCTTCTTCAATGCCCATGATTCTCAGGTTTGATCTTTTGATGGAGTGAGTGAGTCTTGCGTATTTCTTTCACAGGTTTTGTGCTGTTTTTGTAATAGATCTTCAGTTTTTCCTTTAATTTCCATTTCATCTTCAACTTCTGAGATTCTGTCTTCTCCTTGTTCTAGTCTGCTGGAGTGGACTTCCATTGTGTTTTGTATTTCTGTTTCATTTTTTTTCTGAGGTTTTCCATATCATGGGTCATTTCCTCTTTAATATTGTCTATTTTCATCCTTAATTCACTTATCTCTCTACTTATGGTGTTCTCTGTTTCACTTTGGTATTCATTTAGGGCTCCTATGAGTTCACTTATTTGTTTTTCTGTCTTCTCATAGTCTTTATTTGTATTGTCTTGGAATTTCTTGAGTGCCTCCTGTACATTTTGGTTGACATTTTCTAGTAACATCTCCATGAAATTCTCAGTGATTTCTTCTTTCATGGTGTTCTTGTGGGCTTCATTGCATTCCTTGAGGTAGTCTGTCTTTGTTTTTTTGCAGTCTGCAACTGAGTATCCATCCCTTTTTCATCTTCCCATCATTCCCCTTGGTTTTCTTTCTGTCACTGTCTGTGTATAATTTAGTGTTATCTAGCTTAAAATATTAAAAGTAATGAGATCAAGACAGAAAGAGAAAGAAGAAAAAGAAAGAAAAGGGAAAAAATAGAGAACCAAAGACATCAACAGGGAGAGATGGTGTACTCAGCAACAGTGAACTAAGCAAGCACTTACAGAGAAAGAGAAAAAAGAAAATCCCAGGTTCAGGAACAATGAAATTTCAGTCTTGGTATTTCTGGTGTTACTCCTTCAGCATTCAGTCCTGGTGTTGGTATTTAAGCAGTAACTCTGTTGTCTCACCAGGTGTTTGGGTGAGGAGACAGCTTTGTGAACCGCTATCTGCCCTATTTCAGGCAGTGGCTCACCTACTGCCTACTGTCAGCCATCTACTTTTGCAGGCTTTATTAACTGACAGTTCTCATGGAAAGCATCTCCTTGCCTTCTCCTCCTTTCTCTGGTGGAGGGGCAGACTTTGTTTACTAAAAGTTCACGAAGAGAGCAGCTCCTTGATCCTTCCCCCTTCTCCAGTGCCTCAGAACACCTCTCCCCATCCGCTGTGTGTCCCTTTCAGTTCCTTGTTTATGATTCCATTGTTTTTTGGTTTTATTTTTGCCTGGTGGGGGTCAGTCCTCAAGGGGGCTATGCTGGTTTATCCCAGGGATAGCTGTAGGAGCACTGTGTGCTGCTCATTTGCATAAAACTTTTTTCTAAGCTGGATTTACCACAGCAGTTACATAGTTCCTTTTATAATTATGTGAGGTACATTCTACACCATTCTACTATACTGCTTTCAGAAGAGCACTACACACTACCTTCAATTCCACCATACAGGCCTATAGCTGAACAACAATGAAGGTGTCCTTCTAAAAGGGACATGCTGGAAGGTGCAGTCATGAACTTAGGAGAGAGCTCCTCTAATAATGGAAGATTGTGACACCTTTAAACTCTGTTACTAAGCTTCTTTTAGAGTGGCAGTTACATATTCCTTTCAATGAGAGTGCATATGTGTAAAAGGGACTATAAGAAATATGTGAAAATTAAAGGAAAATGTGTCAAACTACAATCAATGTCTATCTACCATAGCATGTTTCTTAGACTTGAATGTTAAATCTTATTTACCAACTGCTTTCACAGTAGCAGTTACATAGTCCTTTCTATTACATACTATATGTAATGAGCTCTAAGTTATATGTGTTTCTAAAAGGAAAACACTTGTAGTTACAATCAAGACCTAGCATACAGAGTTCATTCACAGAGTGGAACATTGTCCAATATTATAAACCTTGTTACTGAGCTGCTTTTAGAATAGCCTTCCATTATTATGATTATAGGCCAAACATGAGGACACATGATTCATTCCTCCAAGATAGCAAAACCTCCATGCCCCTTGGAAGATGCATCAGTGGCAGAGTTCTTTATTAGAATGGAAAATTTAGCCACATTCTAAACCTATTACCTAAGGTGCATTTAGAAAATCATTTCCATAGTTCTTTGAATGACAGCATATATGCCTACAGTGAACAATAAAATATAACCTCTTTTAAGAGTAAAATGCCAGAAGTTACATTTGAGATCTGTCACGAACAGAGTGCCACCTTATAATGGGACATTGTGCCACATTTTATACCTTGTTAACAAGGCTGCTTTCGAGACAAGAGTTCTGTAGGCCTTTCAGTTATGGCATGTTTGTGCACAGTGTGCTCAGGAAATATGTGCTTCTAAAAAGAAAATGCTTGAAGGTACAATCAAGATCTACTAAACACAGAGTTTGTTCTTAGAATGGAACAATGTGACACATTCTATACCTAGATACAAAGTTGCACTTTGAAAAGTGTTACTTACATCTTAAATATCTACAAATAGGCCTAGAACGAGCACTGTGCATTCTCTTCTCAGTACTAAACACTGAATGGCAATTCTCACATTTGACTCCCTGAAGAACCACAATGAACCATAAGATCAAAGGTAATCATGGCAGCAAAGACGCACAGACAGTGACTCCAGATCCCCAGGCCAGTGTCTGGAGTTCACAGGATGAGCCCAGAATTTCCTATGGAGTGCAGAAAATCCCATGCCTGGTGGACTCTGCCCATGGTCCCATTGAGCTCTGATACCCCAGCACACACTCCCCTGCTGTTCGTACCCAGCACATCTGACAGACCTGCATACATAGCTTTAATACCTATGGTACACTTTTCCTGTTCTCATGTCTGCTGTGGAACTTTCAGCTCCATGTGACCAGAGATTCTTGCCAGATTTGTTTTTAAGTTTTCCCGTGAATCTATTGAGCTCAATGAAGGTGCTCATAAATAAATGAAGGAAGAAGGGAGGGTGCATGGGTGGGAGGAGAGAGGAGAAATAGAGGGAAGGAAGGGGAGAGGGAGACAATGGAAGGGAAAGGGAGAGGGAGGGAAAATTCTTTCTTAACTCCTGCTCTGGGAAAAGAAATAAGGGACAAGCTATGCTTTTGTCTGAATGAATTAGAATTGCATGCCAGGGACAGGTGCCTTGCTATCCCTGACATGATTTGACTCAGGCACATGCCCCACACAAGGTCTCCCCACTGCTGACTGAATCATGCCGACCAGTCTCAGAAGCATATGCCCAGAGGAGAGCTTCATGCCAGACAGGTTCTGGGGACAGGAACTTGTTTAGGGATGGAGTCACATATACATCAGCACATACAAGCAGGAGAAAGCTCACTTCCTCCCTCCTTCCTCCTCTGTCTCTGTCTCCTTCTCATTTTCTCCTCTTCTTCCCTAACCTTTTCCTTTTCCTTCTTCTCCTCCTCCACCTCCCCCTTCCTCCCCTACCTTCTCTTCTTCCTCCTCCTCCTCCTCCTCAACTTCCTCTCCTTCCTTTTCCTAGTTAGGGTCTATGGGCAAAAGGTGCTACATACAATCTCCTTCCCACCACAGTAAACCTAACATCCACATTCTTTACTGGACTTGAGCTGCAGGCAGAGGCCTGGAACTCAGTGAAAACAGGGGCATAAAGCATGAACTTTCTTCCTACCAAGTCAAGACTGATTCAGGATAGAGATTCCAAGATGGTGACTAGAGGGAGGAAGCAGACATTGTGCTTCTTAAAGTAAAATCTTGGAGAGACGCTAGAGAAACACTTTGCAGGATAAACAACCAAGAAGAGGCAAAACTCCAATTCCCCCACCTGCCCATAGCATCCCCACTCCGCATTAAATGGAGAAACCAGGAGGGCTCCAGCGCCGCCAGATGCCAGCTCCTACTGGCTCGAGAGAAGCTGACCAGCAGGTGAGCTAAGTGGCACACAGTACTCCCACAAACAACCCCGGGCCAGGTCAGCATAGCCCCCTGGACAGACTGACTGAAACCCAGGGATAAATGAGACAAAAACCAAACTGAATAAACAATAACAACAACAAAAAGACACATAGCAAGGAGGGCGGGGCACCCTGAGCATTGTAGAGGCAGGCAGGGGCAATCCCTCACAGAACTGTAAATAAACAATTGGGCCAGAGAACACAAGTGTAGCACCAGCTACCCAATGTGCTTTGAGAGGGGAAACCTTGTAACAGTGGCTGTCACGCCTAAGAGAACTCTAAATAAACAAAGCCTGTGGGACTATGTCAGTGATCAGCTCATTCCTGAGACTGGAAATCAATAAAGCCTCAAGCAACATCCGGCTGACAGTAGCGAGCAAGTGAGCCAAAGCCTCAGATAGACATTCACAGAACTGTCTCCAGACCCTTTTTCTTTTTTTCTCTCTCTCTTCCTTTGATGAGGCAACGACTGAACTAGAACTGAATGCTGAAGGTCTAACTGAAACTGTATTGCATTTGAACTTGGGATATTTTGTTTTGGTTTGGTTTGGGGATTTTGTTTGTTTTGGTTTTTGGTTTTCGTTTTTCACCCTTTGATGAGATAACAACAGAACTACTTCTGAGACACCATCTCTAGGATTGTAGGCTGAGGGATTAACAACAAAATTATTAAGACTGAAACTCTATTGCATTTGAACTTGGGGATTTTTTTTTAATCCTCTCTCTGTCTCTCTACTGCCTGTTTAGCTTCATGTTGATTAGTACACTATCTCTCCCTGTTTATTTCATTGGCACTGGTTTGTTGTTGTTTGCTTGTTTGTTCAGTTGTTTGTTTGTTTGTTTGTTTTTACCTTTATCTTTACCTTATTTGCTTTCCCTCTCCTCTTACCCTTCCATTTGAGATATCATCATTGTTATTATTACAAGCTAGAAAATACTTAATTGCACACAATACTGGGACATTAACAATAGCAAGGGCAATGATGGGAAGATGGAAAAAAGGGGAAAACTAGTTCCCCCAAGTAATAAATTAGTACAGGAACAAGAGGGAAAAGAAGAAAGCAGATACCCAGATCCAGACTCCAACAAAATGCAGATAAACTATGCCAAAGAACCCAATGAAGCCAAAAAGAACAACCTGAAAGAAGAAATCCTGCAAGTAATCAATGAGAATTTTATAGAGATGATACTGGATATGGTCAACCAAAATGTGCAAGACACACTCAAGAAATTCCAGACAACAAAAGTAGAGAATTTGAGAAAGCCCAAAAACAAATAAAAGAAACTATAGAACCACGGTGTTTGTACTGTAATTCTATAAACACCAAGGTGAAACACAGAACACAATAAATAAATAGATAAATGAACTCAGGACGAAAATAGACAATATTAAAGAGGATGGGACTCAGGATATGGGAAACCTCAGTAAAAAGAATGAAACACAAATGAAAAACAAAATGGAAGGCCAATCCAGCAGAAGAGAACAAGCAAAAGACAGAATCTCAGAACCCAAAGATGAAATGGTAATTAAAGGAAAACCAAAAAACTATTAGTTAAACAACTCAAGACCTGTGAAAAGAAAATGCAAGAACTTACTGTCTCCATGAAAAGACTAAACCTGAGAATCATGGACATTAAAGAAGAAGAAGAGGTGCAAGCAAAGGAAATGAGTAATATATTCAACATAATAATAACAGAAAATTTCCAAAATCTAGATAAATCTATGCCCATACAAGTGCAAGAGGCCTCCAAAACATGAAACAGACCTGACCAAAATAGAACCACCCCACGTCATATTATCATTAAAACAACAAGTGCAGAGACTCAAGAAAGAATATTGAGAAAAATACATATAACATTCAAAGGTAAACCTATCAAAATCGGAGGAGACTTCTCAACAGAAATATTAAAAGCAAGAAGTGCTTGGGGTGAGATTTTCTGGGCACTGAATGAAAATAACATCAACCCTAACATACTCTACCCAGCAAAACTATCATTCAAAATAGATGGAGCAATAAAAGTCTTCCATGATAAGCAGAAGCTAAAACAATTTGTGACCACAAGGCCACCACTATAAAAGATTCTTCAAGGGATTCTGCACACAGAATGTGAAACCCAACATACCCATGAAAGGGCAAGCAGCACCAAAAATAGGAAAAGAAAAGCAAGAAAGTAGAGAGTAAACTCAACTTAGGTACACACAATCAAACAAAATCAAAATAAAATCAAATTTATTTATTTATTTATTTATTTTTATTTCAAAAAAAATCAAATACCTAAGTTTAAACCTAACAAAAGATGTGAAAGACCTCTACAAGGAAAACTATACACTTCTGAAGAAAGAGATTGAGGAAGACTATAGAAAGTGAAGAGATCTCCCCTGCTCATGGATTGGTAGAATCAACATAGTAAAAATGTCGATACTCCCAAAGGTAATCTACGTGTTTAATGAAATTCCCATCAAAATTCCAAAGACATTCATTAAAGAGATTGATAATCTACTGCTAAATTTATATGGAAACACAAGAGGCCACGAATAGCCAAGGCAATACTCAGTCAAAACAACAATGCAGGAGGTATCACAATACCTGACTTCAAACTATATTACAAAGCAATAACAATAAAAACAGCATGGTACTGGCACAACAGACATGAAGACCAGTGGAACAGAATAGAGGACCCAGATATGAAGCCACACAACTATAACCAACTTGTCTTTGACAAAGGAGCTAAAAATATACGATGGAGAAATAGCAGCCTCTTCAACAAAAACTGCTGGGAAAACTGGTTAGCAGTCTGCAAAAAACTGAAACTAGATCCACGTATATCACTCTATACCAAGATTAACTCAAAATGGATCAAGGATCTTAATATCAGACCCCAAACTCTAAAGTTGATACAGGAAAGAGTACAAAATACTCTGGAATTAGTAGGTATAGGTAAGAACTTTCTCAATGAAACCCCAGCAGCACAGCAACTAAGAGATAGCATAGATAAATGGGACCTCATAAAGCTAAAAAGCTTCTGTTCATCAAAAGAAATGGTCTCTAAACTGAAGAGATCACCCACAGAGTGGGAGAAAATAGTTGCCAACTATACATCAGACAAAGGACTGATAACCAGAATATACAGGCAACTTAAAAAACTAAATTCTCCCAAAACTAATGAACCAATAAAGAAATGGGCAAGTGAACTAAACAGAACTTTCTCAAAAGAAGAAATTCAAATGGCCAAAAAACACATGAAAAAATGCTCACCATCTCTAGCAATAAAGGAAATGCAAATTAAAACCACGCTAAGATTCCACCTCACCCCTGTTAGAATAGCCATCATCAGCAACACCATCAACAACAGGTGTTGGCGTGGATGCGGGGGAAAAAGGAACTTTCTTACACTGTTGATGGGGATGTAGACTAGTACAACCACTCTGGGAAAAAATTTGGAGGACACTTAAAAAGCTAGACATCGATCTACCATTTGATCCAGCAATACCATTCCTGGGGATATACCCAAAAGACTGTGACACAGGTTACTCCAGAGGCACCTGCACACCCATGTTTATTGCAGCACTATTCACAATAGCCAAGTTATGGAAACAGCCAAGATGCCCCAGCACTGAGGAATGGATTAAGAAAATGTGGTATCTACACACAATGGAATTTTATGCAGCCATGAAGAAGAACGAAATGTTATCATTCGCTGGTAAATGGATGGAATTGGAGAACATCATTCTGAGTGAGGTTAGCCTGGCCCAAAAGACCAAAAATTGTATGTTCTCAATCATATGTGGACATTAGATCAAGGGCAAACACAACAAGGGGATTAGACTATGAGCACATGATAAAAGCGAAAGCACACAAGGGACGGGTGAGGATAGGTAAGACACCCAAAAAATTACCTAGCATTTGTTGCCCTTAACGCAGAGAAACTAAAGCAGATACCTTAAATGCAACTGAGGCCAATAGGAAAGGGGGAACAAGTACTAGAGAAAAGGTTAGATCAAAAAGAATTAACCTAGAAGGTAACACACATGCACAGGAAATCAATGTGAGTCAATGCCCTGTATAGCTATCTTTATCTCAACCAGCAAAAACCCTTGTCCCTTCCTGTTATTGCTTATACTCTCTCTACAACAAAATTAGAAATAAGGGCAAAATAGTTTCTGCTGGGTATTGAGGGGGTAGGTGGGAGAGGGAGGGGGTGGAGTGGGTGGTAAGGGAGGGGGTGGGGGCAGGGGGGAGAAATGACCCAAGCCTTGTATGCACATATGAATAATAAAAGAAAAAAAATAGAAAACATTGATGTGGAATTAAAACACATTTTTTGACACATGGCACCGTGCTATTCAAGAACATATCTACCCAGGTCTACGTATCTCCTATAAAGTGAAAGATGTATACTTTTTTAATGTGCTGTCTGAGAAAGGATCATAAACTACTTAGTTTGTCTATGAAATCAGTTCACAAAGTGATGCTCATGATTTCAATTACCTTCCAATGAAAAAGCCATTACCTGAGAAAGGGACAATACCATCCACTTTCTTTTTCCCATTGTTTGCATTTGGATTTGATGAAGTAGCATCTCATGAAGGGTGTGGGTCACAGCATACACAGCATTGTAAATATTGTCACTCATGGCTGTTTCAAAAAGATTCCCAGGCAACCAGGTCAAGGAGGCATTGTGTGGACATTTCTTTTAAGTTCCACACTGAGACCAAAAAATGAGCAACTTAAAAACACCAAAAATAGACTAGCTAGGTAAAAGTCTTCTGGATATTTGGAAGGGTTTGCTGACTGGAAGAAATTTCTGAAACCAGAAATGTCTCCATGGTGGTGTGAAAAAATAAGATGTCCACGGAATGAGTCTAAAATGAGATATCTATTACTTCTTGTTACATCCCATTTAGAATTCATGACCCTGACTTTGCCTATCATTAAATCTCCCCGAAATTATACATTAAACATTCCAGGAAATCACTGTCACCACAAATGATGATCACATTTGCTGATGATTTTATGATCTCGTGATGTTTTCACCAGGCATTTGGAAAAAAGGACACTATGGTGACTGGGATCATTTCCACAATGGCTACACAGATTCTGTGCTTGTCCATCTCTTCTCTCATGTCTGAGAGAATCTGAAATCCTCTGTGGTCTTCTGAAATGAAGAGCCCCACCCAGGTCCATCTGAAATGAAGCATCAAGGAGACCATGCCAAAGACCAGAGATATTTCTTTGGGAGCCGTCTGATACAGAGATGTGAACTTGTCATTGTCACTCAGGATAGGATCAAAAGGCCCAAAGGTAAGCTAAAGGGAAAAGGAAATTGGAAGCCACTTGAAGAAGTGGACAGTCTAGAAGTACAATCTGAGGCCTGGTACGTACTAAGCATGAAGAAAAGAGGTAGAAAATAAGGCTTGCTCATTTCACTTTATGAGAACTCTCTAGAAGACCATAAGTCAGTCTCAGAAATCTAAGAAAGCCTAGTATCTGCTCCAATTTCTCCCATTGCTGCATTCCAAACGAAAGGGAACATGGTGCCCAATAAAGTCTTTGACATTAAAAATGGAGAACTTCATAAAAACAAGTCTCATCCTTTTGTTCCTCCTGACACCTGTCAATTGCAGCAAGGAAGCCTTGGTTTCATCTATCCCCATCCCACTCACACCCTTACTTGCGGAAATTTGAGGAGCTCCAGCAGTGTCCCAATCTGGGCAGATATTACCCATGATGATCCTGTAAGTGCTGCTACAGACTTGCTCTCTCTTCTACAGGTGTAATTAGGAATAACTTTGTCACTCCCAGAAAGCCAAATGAAGGAATTTGTCAATGTCTACCATTCAGTGTGTAGGACATTATAGATATCAAATCCCAGAGATATGTTCTGTAGAAGAAGGGGGTTCTTGATCTCCTCAATGGCAAAATCCATGGCTAGTACAAACTGGTAGTTCTTCAAGGAAAGCCTGCATAGAAACCATCGTATTCTCCATTAGGAATAATAAGTACGTGATCTGTTCAAGTCCAAAGCAATGACGTCTTTGCATTCATGTGTGTGTCTCTAAAGTTAATATGTCACCTAATCAGTGCCTATTTGTATCCATTAAGAATATGGGTTCTTATTTAGTTTAGGTGAGGTCATAAAAAATAATCTCCCACAAATTAGATTCAAGTCTTTATATGGACAGGGAAAGAAAGGGAGAGGGAGAGGGGGAGAGAAAAGGAGGGGTGGAGACAGAGAGGTTTAGTTTAGGAGGAAAGGGAAGGGAAGAAAGAGAAGGCTGTAGAAGGACAAGAGAGGGGAGGAGGAGGAGAGGGAAGAAAGGGTGAGGGGGAAGGGAGAAGGTAGGGGAGATTGCTTTGTCATCTCACTGAAAAATTTGTGGTGCAAATTATGCTTGGTTTTTCCTGTGCCACATGTGTGAAAATATATATTTGTTGTTAAATGAACACAGGATGTTATGTGACTATATGAAATTACAATTTCTTAACATCTACCTCCTCCCTAGGAATACAAATTTTGTTTTTGCTTGCCTAACCACTATCTGAGGTCCTGGGACCATGAGACTTGAACATGGTCCATAATAACCTCAGCCCAGTGGACTGGTATCTTCTTTACCACCACTTTTCCAAACTCTATCCCATAACATGGTGCAAGACAATGCTTATAGTGGGTAAGTCTGGATAGTAAGATTATAATTTTTATTCTTGAACTTGTTGCTAGTGTATTGATTTCAAATACTGAGTGATATAAATCACACTGCCCTCCAGTTCAGAGCTTCTAGAATACCTGTACTGCATTTGGAAGATATGTAGTGCTAGTATCTTGCACATTTGCTCGTCCATTTCACATCATCTGTGACTGCTGGCAGCAGTTTTGGGTATAAATCCTCTCCAGGAATAGGAATTGAATAGAAGAGTGAGCCTTGGTCTTAACTCAGGGTTGTGTTTTTCTTGGTGAGTAAAGGAGGGCCCCCAGGGCCGCCAGTGGCTGGCGCCCATATGGCTTGGGAAGACGCGGACCAAGTGAGCTTCGGGGTACCGCGGTAGCCCCACAGACAAGCCTGGGCCAAAGCAGCATAGCCCCCTGGACAGACTGACCTCCACCCAGGAAAAAAAAAGAGAAACTGAGTAATAAGCAATAAGAACAGTTAAGACACGCTGGAAAGAGGGTGGGGCGCCCTGAGCGCTGAAGATTGGGGGAAGGGAATCCTTCCTGGGACTGTAAATAAACAAGCCGGTCGGGCCGGAGAGGCTCTGGTGGGAGCAGGGCACACGCCCTGCAGCCAGGAGCGGGGAAGCTTGTGAGAGGAGGGAAGACCCACTTCCCACGTGAACTGTAAACAAACATGGTGGCCGGCAGGAGCAGCAGCACTGCCCAGTAAGCAGGAGCAGGAAAGCTTCTGAAAGTGGCAGTGGGAGAAAAACTTCAGAGGAGAGGGGGGAAGACCCACCTCCCACATGAACTGTAAATAAACACGCAGGCCTGACAATGCGGGGGCAGTGTCACCTTTCCCAGTGCTTGGAAAGGGGAAAGCTTGTAGCAGAGGCTCCCCCACAGGAGAACTCTGAGCAAACAAAGCCTGTGGGACCAGGTGAGTGCTAAGCTCACCCCAGAGATCTGCATAAACAATGCCTCCAGCAACAGCAGGCTGACAGCAGTGGGCAGGCAAGCCACAGTTGCAGATACCACTCTCAGAACTGTCTCCAGACGCTTTTTTTTCTTTTTCTCCCTACCTTTGATGAGAGAACAACCGAATTACACCTGCAAGCCGAAAAACTTACTGAAACTGTATTGCATTTGAACTGGGGACACTTGGTGGGGCTTTTTGTGTGTGTGTGTGTGTGTGTGTGTGTGTGTGTGTGTGTGTGTGTGTGTCTTTTATTGCATCGATGATCCATTCTTCATTAAGTAATGAGTTATTTAGTTTCCAGCTGTTTGCATGTTTTTTGTCTTTACTTTTGTTGTTGTGTTCTACTTTTACTGCATTGTGATCAGATAGTATGCACGGTATTATTTCTATTTTCTTATATTTGCTGAGGCTTGCTTTGTGCCCTAGGATATGATCTATTTTGGAGAAGGTTCCATGGGCTGCTGAGAAGAATGTATATTGTGTAGAGGTTGGATGAAATGTTCTGTAGACATCTACTAGGTCCATTTGATCTATTGCATATTTTAGATCTTGGATTTCTTTATTGATTTTTTTGTTTGGATGACCTATCTTTTGATGATAATGGGGTGTTAAAGTCTCCCACCACCACTGTATTGGCGTTTATATATGCTTTTAGGTCTTTCAGGGTACGTTTGATGAAATTGGGTGCGTTGACATTGGGTGCATACAGATTGATGATTATTATTTCCTTTTGGTCTATTTCCCCTTTTATTAGTATGGAATGTTCTTCTTTATCTCATTTGATCAACGTAGGTTTGAAGTCTACTTTGTCAGAGATAAGTATTGCTGCTCCTGCCTGTTTTCGGGGGCCATTGGCTTGGTAAATCTTCTTCCAGCCTTTCATCTTAACCATATGCTTATTTCTGTAGGTGAGATGAGTCTCCTGTAAGCAACAAATTGTTGGATCTTCTTTTTTAATCCATTTTGTCAAACGGTGTCTTTTGATGGGTGAATTAAGTCCATTAACAATGAGCATTAGTACTGATAGGTATGTGGTGATTCCTGCCATTTACTTGTCTTAGTTGTTTGAAGGTTCAATTGTGTGTACCTAACTTGATGTTACTCTCTACTGTCTTGCTTTTTCTTTTCCTGTGGTTTGGTGCTGCCTGTCTTTTCATGGTTAAGTTGGGTTTCACTTTCTGTGTGCAGAATCCCTAGCAGAATCTTTTGTAATGGTGGCTTTGTGGTCACATATTGTTTTAGTTTCTGCTTATCATGGAAGACTTTTATTGCTCCATCTATTTTGAATGATAGCTTTGCTGGGTAGAGTATCCTGTGGTTGAAGTTATTTTCATTCAATGCCCAGAAGATCTCACCCCACGCTCTTCTTGCTTTTAATGTTTCTGTTGAGAAGTCTGCTGTGATTTTGATGGGTTTACCTTTGTATGTTACTTGTTTTTTCTCTCTTACAGCCTTCAATATTCTTTCCTTAGTTTCTGAACTTGTTGTTTTAATGATGGCTTCAATAATCTACATGGAAAATGTTTTCAATATGATAAAGCTATGATAAAGCCAGCATCTCACAAACAGTTTTTAAATAAGAAGAAAAAGACAATGAAGTCTTCGAGTACCAAAGATCTGCTAGAGACAATGGTGGGTATTTTATATCAGTGATTTGATTTAATTTCAGTTTAGGTGTTAATGAACCCATTTGCAATTTGAGTCTCTATATTCATTGAGAAAATACCTGTTAGGTTTTTCCAGGAAGTTAAAAATTATCTAATTCCCAGATTCACTCATTATAGTTAAGTGTGACATTGGTGTTTTCTGTTGAAACTGTCATTTTGATCCTCTGATCTGTGTCCAGAATTTGATATCATGATATTTTGGTTCTCTAGCTTTTCCTTTGTACTACATCGTTGTTGTACTTGTGTCAAGAAGCAGGATTAAGCCAATAAGGAGGTTTTCTCAGTTCAGATTTTCTGTCTTAGCCATGGAATCCACTTCATCTTAGGATGATGCATCTCTTTTAGCTGCACCCCTTTCTGAAGAACGTTCTGTTTAACAACCCTGCTGAAGACCAAGTGATTTTGGATGAGAAAAGGAAATTGGAGGCAGAGTATGACATTCTACCCCAACCCCTCCAAGGAAAACAAACCAACATTCCACATGTAGAAAGACATACAACTATAATGACATGAACTCAAACCAGCGTAATTGGTCTACAATGAATACACAAAGACCTACTGGAAAAGCGTCATAAATATGTACAGAGATGCATTCACACTAATATTGTGTTAAATGAGTGGGAGAAATGTCAACTAGATTTTTATGCTATGAATTTTTGTAATAATCACAAAACCTGAAAATGGTTCCTTCTGACAGAAACCCAGAGGAAGTTGGATGGAATGATGTAGAATAGAGATCCAAATGAATAGGGAACATTTCAGGATGCCACAGTTATCATATTACATCCACAATGTCCAGATTTATGTTAAATACTATGTGCTGGAAACACTTCTCCAACATGGTTTTCATTTCCTTTATGATTCATATGTAGCTTAGTTATGCAGCATACTTGCATGATTTCAATTTCACTTTTAAATATATTGAGATTGACAACAGAGTGCAGATGCGATTAATTTGCATTTTTCATTCTTTATGACCATGGGGTTTAATGTAGATTCACTCTACTGAGAAAAAGTACACTATAAAACAATGCCACTATCTTCAAGCTTATACATTAGCAAATACTTGTTTACACATACCACAGTTTAAAGAATAATTTAAACAAAGATTATAAAAATATGAAAATATTATTAATGGAATAATTATTAATTGGAATAAATACTCAGGCATCCAATTAGCAATGCCAGACATTGTATATAACAAGCACCTATCACAATCTAGAAAAGGAAAAGCAACCTAAAGACAAAGAAACAAGGGAACGAATACAAGAAGATATATTTAATGAGTTAACACAATAAAGGAAACTCAAAGTTAAGGTGTATTCTAATATAAATAAATATGATTTATAAAAAAATCCTTAATAAGAATGTTCACCAAGAAATTGTAAATTTGTAACAGGACATCACTTGTGAAATTCTGCAGAATTATGTCATCATCATGGGTGAATGTGTTGTTGCATACCTGTAATCACAGTTACTCAGATGGCAGATGTAAGATGATGACGGTCTGAGGCCAGCCCATGCAAAGTTTGCATGGTACCCAATCTGAAAAACAAACTAAAAAAGAAATGGGCACAGAGGGAATGGCTCAAGTTCACATGGATATTAAGCAGAAAGCCCTTAGTTCAACCCCTGTGACTGGAAAAACAATCATAAAAAAAGAATAAGAACTTCACTGACACATTTTTAAATATAAATAAAAATCACAAATCTCAGTCATTGAACTTAAAGACTGTCACAAGGGGGAACTGAACATCTCAAGGGTTAGAGTGTATCACAGGGATAGAGCCAACGCATGGGGGACTTGGTGTCCTGTGTTCAATCCCCAGCACCACATACAAACCTGCACGGTTGAATATATGTAGTAAGTATAAACCATAATTGAATCATCTATGGCTATTTTTATGATTGTCATGAACATCACTGGTGAAATTTATTAAAATTTCAAGAATTTAAAAATGCTCATTTTCTTAAGCTCCTTCAGAGGATAAGAAGAATGGGGCAATAAAATTTATCTTATGAGAAGAGCTAAACTTGGTTCCCCATGTGTGAGAATATAGAAGAGAAGAAGTATATTGGACATTTTCCTTTTTGAACTACATTCATATTTCCTGTTCAAGTTATTTTAAGGGAACTTCAAATGACCAGACTTGGTATATGCAATAGAATTCAATTATATCTCAACTAGTTTTGATTTAAACTAGTTTCTTCAAACAGATATAATAATATCACCAATGCAAGAAAAATGTATAATTA
This sequence comes from Castor canadensis, assembly GCF_047511655.1. Lineage (NCBI taxonomy): Eukaryota > Metazoa > Chordata > Mammalia > Rodentia > Castoridae > Castor > Castor canadensis. The sequence continues at coordinate 10,267,408 of NC_133391.1, forward strand.
AATTCCACACCCATTTGTATCTTAAAATAAATAGTAATAGAACTGGTCTTACTAAATAAGCAGGTGTCAATTCTCTTAATCCCATAAAAGGTATTTATAAAATCCCAAATACAGCTTCACATTTTGGGGTCCAATGTTGAAAAACAATGAGACAAAAATGCTCAATATAACAATTTCCATTACACATTGTGCTGACATCAGTAAAAGAATGAACACATTGTTTATTCATTGATTTATTTGTGGATTAATTGATTGATTAATGGTTCCAGGGTCAAAACTGGAAACCTTGGTCTTGCTAGGCAAGTGTTCTACCATTTGAACCATACTCACAGTCCTTTTTTGCTTCAGTTAATTTGTAGATAGATACATCCTTTTTGCCTTGCACTGTCATGGGCATGAACAGCAGCCCACAAAGCTGGGAACACAGGTGCCAACACCACTCCAAGCTTATTTGTTGACATGGAATCTGAGTTTTTCCCCAGGCTGGCCCTGAAATGCAGTCCACCCTATCTTTATCTCCTGAGTAGCTTGGATTGAAGTTTTGGTACCATGCACCAAGCATAAAGATATTTTTCAGGAATAGAACACATAACATGAATATGATCATATGGTATTGCTTTCTATAAAATTGAGGTAAATTGTGAAATTAATCATTGAATTTACTTATGATGGAATATGAGGTTCATGTATATGAATGTATTATATTCTGCAAAGCAGTTATAAGTTATAAGTGAATTTTTTTAAATAATGACATTTAGTATGTCTTACTGTATATACAACCGAAGGATAAATACCATTATTGTTTTGAAAGACCCTTGACATTAACAAAACAAATGTAGAAAAATAACAAATAGACTGGAGTTAGTGCAGGATTAAATATGATTATGAAAAGACAAACTCATACTCGAATCCTACAAACAGATGTATTGATTCAGTGGAAGTGTACTCTAAACTACAATAAGCATGTGGTGAAAATTACAATGAGTTGCAGGATGTTGAGACTTCTTCACCCAGTTAAAAAGTGTCATTGATCACCTCTATTTCCTGGAATTTATCAATTATCTATGTCATAATAAAAGGGAACATAATTCTAAATAATTTTGAGGCTTTGGTGAATAAAACTGGGTCTAGTTTATAGAGGTTTAATTTGTTGAAGTGGCATAACTTGAGTGTTTTTTGAGAATTAGAAAATGGTGTCATGAATATGTCAGATAAGTCAAGGAAGTTAAAGTAAGTTTGTGGTACAATAACAAAAATGGGAAGTGGTTGATTGGAAATATTTGCTGTGTAGAATTCATTTTTATCTAAGGCAACAAAAGAGGAAAATTTTACCATTGTGCTGTCGGGGAGGTGTGAAAACTGAACCTTGACTAGGGGTAACCTGCACTCCTCACCAGACATGGATCAGTGTGTGAAGTGTGCAGATCATCAGAATGCCAACTAAGACCAAAACCACTGCCTCCAAAAATCTGTGACCTTTCTGGGTTATGAAGATCCCTTGGGTTTGGCTCTGGCCTGCATGGCTCTGATCTTCTCTGTACTCACAGCTGCTGTTCTCGGGGTGTTCATGAAACACCATGACACTCCCATTGTCAAGGCCAATAACAGGGCTCTCACCTACATCCTGCTCATCTCCCTCACCTTCTGTTTTCTCTGCTCCTTGCTCTTCATTGGCCGTCCTGGCATGGCCACCTGCATCCTCCAGCAGACCACATTTGGAATTGTGTTCACAGTGGTTACTTCCACTGTCGTAGCCAAAACTCTCACTGTGATCCTAGCTTTTAATATCATGTCCCCAGGGAAAAGGATGAGGTGGCTGTTGGTATCAAGAACACCTAACTACCTTATTCCCATCTGCACACTGATCCAACTGACTGCCTGTGGAATCTCGCTTGGAACCTCTCCACCCTTCATTGACACAGACACAAACTCAGAACATGGCCACATCATCATCACGTGTAACATGGGATCAGCTGTGGCATTTTACTGCATCCTGGGATACCTAATTTTCCTGGCCTTGGGGAGCTTCAGAGTGGCTTTTCTGGCAAGGAATCTTCCTGACACATTCAATGAAGCCAAGTTCCTGACGTTCAGCATGCTGGTGCTCTGTAGTGTCTGGGTCACCTTCTTCCCTGTCTACCACAGCACCAAGGGAAGGGTCATGGTGGCTGTGGAGGTCTTCTCCATCTTGGCCTCCAGTGCAGGGATCTTAGGCTTCATCTTTGGTATCAAGTGCTACATTATTTTGTTAAGGACAGAGAGGAACATTCTGTATGGCTTCAGGGATAAAACCCGTTCTATGTACAATGAGCCTTCTGAAGATTAAACTCATGTGTATCCTAAACAAAAAATCAAAAAATGAAGTTACACCATTCTAGCAGTTAGATATGAGGTTAAAACATGTGCTTTACTTCAGTGTACTGAAAACCCATGCTACATCTTCTAACAGGGCTAGAATTTCCTACTTTGCATTTCTCTCATTTTCAACATTTGATTGCATTGTGATTTTGTTATTTATTTTGTCTCATTGATTCTGCAGTCAACTCTGCAAATATTAATGGCTTCTACTTCTAATCTCCACAATGATGTTTTCTGCCTTTTGGTATTTATATTTATTTTTCTCAAATTTTAGAATATATGAAATTCAATGACCTGTGTTTGGCATTCCCTTGATATAGTTCCTTGATTTTTTGGCAATAGTGGAAAATTCCATGCCTGGTGTTTCCAGGCAATCACTCTATGAAGTGAGCCACACCACTATCCCTTTTTGCATTTGTTATTTTTGAGATACAGTATTGCTTTGTGCCTGGGCTGGCCTGGTCTTCCATTCTCCTATTATTAGTGCCTCTCTGCATAGTGAGGAAAAGAGGCACATTCTGCCTCTAAAAGGAAAATGCTTCAAGTAGCAATCAATGTGGCAACCACAGAGTTTTTGCTTAATGAAACACTGCCACATTCAATAAATTAGTTCTGTGAACACAGCATAGAGGCCTGTACTGAGCAATGAGAAATATGGTTGTCTAAAAGGGAAATGCAGTAAGGACCCCCTTGTTTGGAAGGTTAGCTCACCTGGAAATTGGCCACTGAGAAGACTGAATTCCTACCTTCCTCTAGGGATACTGGAGCAGTGGCCATGATTCTTCTTGATTAGGGTTTGCTGTTTTCCCATGGTTAGTATCTGTCATGTGTGACTGCCTCTGCAGAAAAGCTTTCTTTCCCGGTGTGGAGCTGGGAGCTGGTCCCAGTGTCTTGAGCACTGTAGTTCAATGTATGATTCCTGAGCCAAATCCCCCAGTACAGTGATGACAAAATACACCACAATCAAGTCATATCCAGTCTCCCAAAATTTTGTGAATACTTCTACTGAATGTACACAGAACACTAGTTTTCTAGCTAAAAACTTGGCTTCTGGTGTCAAAACCAGGACTCTTAACCCAATTTGCACTTGGGACATGGAGTCAACAGAGAATGCATTCACACACACACACACACACACACACACACACACACACACGCACACACACAAAATTAATAGTTACGGAGGTTAAGAAGTCCCAAATGTACCTATCACCAGAAAGTTTGAAACCCAGGTGAGCACATGGTATAAAATCCAGTCCAAAAACTCGCTCAAGATCCAATAACAAGGTAGAATCGAAGATGGCAACTAGAGGAAGGAAGCAGGCAGTGTGGAATGATGGGAAGATGAAAAAAGGATGGAAACCATTCTCCCCCATAAAATAAATTAGTACAGGATTCAGATGGAAATGAAGAAAACAGATACCCAGTTCAAGACTCCAACAACGCAAAGATAGACTATCCCAAATAACCTAATGAAGCCCACAAGAACACCCTGAAAGAAATCACTGAGAATTTCATGGAGATGTTACTAGATATGGTCAACCAAAACAACAGGAGGCAATCAAGAAGACACAAAAACAAATAAATGAACACACAAGAGCCCTAAAGAAATACCAAAGTGAAACAGATGATACCATAAATAGAGAGATAAATGAGTTAAGGAAGAAAATAGACAATATTAGAGTAAGTGATCCATGATAAGGAAAAGCTCAGAAAAGAATTAAACAGAAATACAAAACAAAACGGAAGGCCATTCCAGGAGAATAGAACAAGCAGAAGACAATCTCAGAACTTGAAGATGAAATGGAAATTAAGGAAAAACTGAAGAGCTATTACTCAAACAACTCAAGACCTGTGAAAGGAATATGCAAGAACTCATGACTCCATCAAAAGGCCAAATCTGAGAATCATGGGCATTGAAGAAGGAGAAGAGGTGCAAGCAAAAGGAATTGGTAATATAGTCAACAAAATAATAACAGAAAATTTCCCAAATCTAGAGAAAACTATGCCCATTCAGGTACAGGAAGCCTCCAGGACACCGAATAGACTTGACCAAAAAAGAACTACCCCATGACATATTATCATTAAAACAACAAGCACAGAGAATAGAGAAAGAATATTGAAGGCTGTAAGAGGAAAAACAAATAACATACAAAGGTGAACCTATCAAAATCACAGGAGATTTCTCAATGGAAACCTTAAAAGCAATGAGCATGGAGTGAGGTATTCCAGGAATTTAATGAAGATACTTCAAGCCTAGGATATGATACCCCCACAAAGCTATCATTCAAAATAGGTGGAACAATAAAAGTCTTCCATGATAAGCAGAAACTAAAGCAATATATGACCACCAAGCCACCACTACAAAAGATTCAAAGATCTGCACACAAAAAATGAAGGCAAACAAAACCATGGGAGGACAGGCAGTACCAAACCAGCAATGTGTTGCTTACAGGAGACCCATCTCATCAACAGAAAGAAGCACTGGCTTAGGGTGAAAGGCTGGAAGAAGATTTACCAAGCCAATAGCCACCAAAGACAGGCAGGAACAGCAACACTTATCTCAGACAAAGTAGACTTCAAACTAACATTAATCAAATGAGATAAAGAAGGACACTCCATACGAATAATAGGGGAAATACACCAAAAGAAATAACAATTATCAACCTATATGCACCCAACATCAATGCACCCAATTTCATCAAACATACTCTGACGGACCTAAAACATATATAAACTCCAACACAGTGGTAGTAGGAGACTTTAGTACCACACTATCACCAATAGATAGGTCATCAAAACAAAAAAATCAACAAGGAAATCCTAGACCTAATCACACCATAGATCAAATGGACCTAGCTATTGTCTACAGAATATTTCACCCAACTTCTGCACAATATACATTCTTCTCAGGAGCCCATGGAACGTTCTCTAAAATTGATCATATCTTAAGATACAAAGCAAACCTCAGCAGATATAAGAAAACAGAAATAATATCATGCATTCTATCTGATCACAATGCATTAAAATTAGAAATCAACAACAAAAGCAAAAGTAAAAGCATGCAAACATCTGGAAACTGAACAACACATTGCTCAACAATCAGTGGGTCATTGATGAAATAAAAGAGGAAATTGAGAGGTTCCTGGAAGTTAATGAAAATGAAAACATTATCTACCAGAGCCTATGGGACATAACAAAGGCAGTCCTCAGTGGAAAGTTTATAGCCATGAGTGCATATATTAAAAGGAAAGAAATATATTAAATCAATAACCTAATGCTACATCTCAAACTCCTAGAAAAACAAGAACAAGCAAATCCCAAAACAAGCAGAAGGAGAGAAAAAATTAAAATAAGGGCCGAAATCAATGAAATAGAAATGAAAAAAAATGCAAAGAATCAATGACACAAAAAGTTGGTTCTTTGAAAAAATTAAATAAGATTGACAGACCCCTGGCAAACCTGTGAAAAATGAGGAGAGAAAAAACCCAAATCAGTAAAATCAGAAATGCAAAAGATGAGATAACAACAAACACCAAGGAAATCACCAGAAACTACTTTAAGAACCTATATCTTAATAAATTTGAAAATCTTCAAGAAATGGATAGATTTCTAGATACTTATGATCATCCAAAATTGAACCAAATGGACATTAACTACCTGAATAGATTATAACACAAAATAAAATTGAAGCAGCAATAAATAGTCTCCCAAAAAAGAAAAGTCCAGGACCTGATGGATTCTTTGCTGAATTCTATCAGATCTTTGAGGAGGAATGAATACCAACACTCCTTAAACTATTCCATGAAATAGAAAGGGAAGTAACACTGCCTAACTCATTTTATGAAGCCAGTATTACTCTCAACCCAAAACCACACAAAGACACCTCCAAAGAGGAGAACTATAGGCCAATCTCCTTAATGAACATCAATGCAAAAATCCTCAATAAAATAATGGCAAACTGAATCCAACAAGACATAAGAAAGATCATTCGTCACGACCAAGTTGGCTTCATCCCATGGATGCAGAGGTGGTTCAACATAGGCAAATCTATAAATGTAATACAGCAAAGACAAAAACCACTTGATCATCTCAATACATGCACAAAAAGCCTTCAACAAGATCCAACACCACATCATGATAAAAGCTCTAAGAAAACTAGGAATAGAAGGAAAGTACCTCAACATTGTAAGGGCTATATATGACAAACCTATAGCCAACATCACACTTAATGGTGAAAAACTGAAACAATTTCCCCTAAAATCAAGAACGAAACAAGGGTGCCCACTATCCCCACTCCTTTCCAACATAGTACTGGAATTCCAAGCCAGAGCAATTAGGCAAGAAGAAGAAATAAAAGGAATACAAATAGATAAAGGAACTGTCAAAATATCCCTATTTGCAGATGATATGATCCTATATCTTAAAGACCCAAAAAACTTTACCCAAAAACTCCTAAACACCATAAACAGCTACAGCAAGGTGGCAGGATACAAAATCAACTTACAAAAATCATTAGCTGTCCTATACACCAATAATGAAAAAACTGAGAGGGAATATATGAAAACAAATCCATTTACAATAGCCTCAAAAAAAATCAAATACCTAGGCATAAACATAACAAAGGAGTGAATGACCTCTACAAGGAGAACTACAACTCCCTGAAGAAAGAGATTGAGGAAGACTACGGAAGGTCAAAGATCTCCCAAGGTCATGGATTGTTAGAATCAACATAGTAAAAATGGCTGTACTACCAAAAGTAATCTGCATGTTCAATGCAATTCCCATCAAAATCTCAATGACTTTCATCACAGAGATTAAAAAATCTACCCTAAAATTCATTTGGAAACACAAGAGACAACAAATAGCCAAGGCAATACTCAGGTAAAAGAGCAATGCTGGAGGTATCACAATACCAGACTTCATACTATATCACAAAGCAATAGCAATAAAAACAGCATGGTACTGGCACAAAAACAGACATGAAGACCAGTGGAACAGAATAGAGGACCCGGATATGAATCCACACATCTATGCTCACCTTATTTTAGACACAGGCACCAAAAATATACGATGTAGAAAACACAGCTTCTTCAACAAATGTTGTTGGGAAAAGTGGTTATCCATCTGTAAAAAACTGAAACTAGATCCATGTTTGTCACCATATGCTAGTGTCAACTCAAAATGGATCAAGGACCTTAATATTAGACCTGAAACTCTGGTGTTAGTACAAGAAAAACAGGAAACACCCTGGAATTAATAGGTATAGACAAGGACTTCCTCAATAGAACCCCAGCAGCTCAGCAACTAAGAAAAAGGATGGACAAATGGGAGTACATAAAATTAAAAAGCTTCTGCACAACAGAAGACATGGTCTCTGAACTGAAGAGACCACTCACAGAGTGGGAGAAAATATTTGCCAGCTATTCATCAGACAAAGGACTGATTACCAGAATATACAGGGAATTTAAGAAACGAAACAATCCTAAAATCAATGAACCCATAAAGAAATGGGCAAGTGAAATAAACAGAACCTTCTCAAAAGAAGAAATTCAAATGGCAAAAAAAAACCCATGAAAAAATGCTCACCATCTCTAGCCATAAAGGAATGCAAATCAAAACCACACTAAGATTCCACCTCACCCCTGTTAGAATAACCAGCATCAAAAACACTACCAACAACAGGTGTTGGTGAAGATGTGGGGAAACAGGAACCCTCTTACACTGCTGGTGGGAATGCAACCTGGTGCAACCACTCTGGAAAACAATATGGAGGCTTCTTAGCAATCTAAACATAGACCTGCATATGATCCAGCAATCCCACTCCTGGGAATATACCCAAAGGAATGGGACTCAGGTTACTCCAGAGGCACCTGCACACCTAGATTTATTGCAGCGCTATTCACAATAGCCAAGTTATGGAAACAGCCAAGATGCCCCACTACTGATGAATGAATTAAGGAAATGTGGTATTTACACACAACGGAATTTTACTAAGCCACAAACAATAATGAAATTTTATCATTTGAGGGTCAATGGATGGAACTGGAGAACAGCACCTTAAGTGAAGTTAGCCAGATTCAGAAGGCCAAAAGTAACATGTTCTCTCACATATGTGGAATATAGATATAATATAATATAGATATAATATTATTTCAGCAATATGCTGAAACACTGGACACACTAAGGGGAAGTCACACATAGGAAGGGTAGGGTAAAAGAAGGAAACTAAGCACTTGAATATGGGTGATATAGTTTCAATAGAAGAATGAATATAGAATTCTTAAATCAGATGAAACCACCATAAGACAGGGACTAAGGTAGAATGAAGAAAAATAGAGGAGATGAACCAATTGGGGTTGTAATACATATATACATTGAAATATCACAAGGAAACTCTCTGTCTCAAACTACCAAAGGTCATGTTGTTTTTTCTTTTTTCTCTTTACTCTTCTGCAAAATCAGAGACCAGTAGGGCAGAACAGGTCCTGCCCAGGGAGGAGGGCTGGCACCAGTGAGAGGGGGAAGGTGGTGGGGAAAGGGGGTAGGAGAGTGAATATGGTGCAAAAATGTGTACACAGGCATGTAAATGGAAAAATGATACCTGTTGAAACTCTTCCATGAATCGGGGAGAAGGGGATAAAGAGTAGCGGTGGAAGGGGTGAATTCAAATGTGATATAGTTGATACACTGTAACAACGTTTGCAGATGCCACAATGTACCCCCAGCCAGCACAACAATAAAGGGGAAAAAAAGCAATGCTATCTACGAATGGAAGGAAGTGCCACCTTCTCAACTTATCACTAAGGCATTTGGAACTCCTTTTACATGTTTTCTTGCAACACTGCTTTTTGTCCAATAATAAGCAATTTGGAATAAGTGGCAAAAACGCAGAATCTGTTCATAGGGAAAGATGCCCCATCCTCAAAGAGCTTTCAACGAATGTGAACGCATTCCTCCTAACTCTGTGTCTGTTAGAATTACTGTCTGTGTCTTCCCCATACTGTTTGTATTCTTCTAATGAACAATCTATAATAAGCATTGGAAAATTCATACTGGGGGAGACATTCTAAAATGCTTTCAACTAATGGAAGGCAAGATATAAAAAAGACGCTTGTGCACTCATGTTTATTGCAGCATCATTCACGTGTGTGGAACCTTGGAGTCACACGTGTGGGAACTTGGAGTCACGTGTGGGGAAGCTTGTTGTTGGGGTCTGTGTGTGAGTGTGTGTGTGTGTGTGTGTGTGTGTGTGTGTGTCTGTGTGTCTGTGTGTCTGTGTGTCTGTGTGTCTGTGTGTAACCTTGCAGTCACATGCAGGGAGGTTGGAGCAATCCAGGCCTTTCCTGCTGGGCCAAGGCTGTTGGTGCCACTTTCCTTTGGGGAGCCCTATATGAAAGGACACAGGGCCAGCCCACCAGGAACCCAGTGTGATTCCACAGGGATCTGCTCCCCAGGTCCCTCCAAGCTTTCTCCCTTCCTCCCCTGCTGATCTCCATTCCTTGTGTCTCTCCCCCAAACTACATATTTCCCCAAACACTTTTGTCCTTCTATGTGACTTCACCTCAGTGCCTGGGACTACCCCTGTTAGAACACCAGGAGGTCCGCTGACATGCCACAATTCATTCCATCCCAAGTGGCCTTGTTACCTGTGACCCCAAACTAGTCCCACTCCCATGCGTTCATTTAATAAATGGTAATCCTACTGCATACAGCAGACAGGTAGAAATGGGGAACAGCCGTCTACCCCTGGTGGTGGTGGGGTGGCTGCAGGTCCTCATGTTCACCTTACACCATCAGCACCCCACTGCCCTGAGTCACCCATCACAAGTCGCCATAGCCATGGCTGCCAGCTGTCACCTCCATAACCACTCCACCACTCTAGTGCCCCAATCTTCGTGGTGCTCATTCTGCTTCCCAGTGGACACTCCGCAATGGGTGCAAAAATCGGAACCCTCCCCTCTTCACTGGACACTGGGGTGTCAGGAGAATGGGGTCTCCCCCAAGGCACCAGTGAGCTGAGCAAGCTGCTCCCCTTTTCAGCAACTTGGTGGAACTCTGCCAGGCCTGGGTCTAAGCTGTGGATGGACAATACAAGGTCCAGTGGAGAAGGCACTGTCCGAGCTTTGCTCCACCACCTGCTCACTTGGTGACATTGGACTATCTCTGAGCCTCTGCTTCCACTTCCTGAGTGATGTGGCCACAGGGGCCCTGCCTGTCTTGGGGGCTCAGAGAAGGATGGAAAAGAAGAGGACCTCAGAGAAGCTAGGTGAGGAGTGGGAGCACCACATGCTGAGCTGGTGAGAGAGCTACTCTGAGGGACCCTGTGTTGCACACCCAGGTGGGCTCAGGCCTGAACACCAGGGCAGCTGTTTGCCCCTGTTATCGCCCCTGCCAGTGGGAGTAACCAGCCTCAGGTACCTTCTGCCCAAATCCCGCACAAACTCCCCTCAAAGTCTTCCAGGAGCCACAATTCTGCGCCCAAGCAGGTATGTAGCGCCACCTGCAGGCTTTCTTCAGAACAGCAGGGACTCACTACTTAATCAAGGCCCGGCTCCTAGGACCCAGAATCAGTCCTTGCTTTCAAGGGGAGAAGCAGGGCTGTGCTCCAGGCTGAGGAGCCACGGCCACCTTTTGTTTCTCTGGACAGTGTCTTAAAGACCCTACCCTGACATGCGCCATTAACATCCACACTCCTTCCTGCACCCTTACACCTCTCCTTCCCGCCACCCATAATTATGCCCTAACCAAGGGCTTTGGGCCTCAAGCCAGACAGTGAGGGGAACAGGTCGTACACCCCATCATCCCTCCCTTAGGGAGCTGCCAGTGATGGGTGAGCTTGTCTTTCCCTTGGTCACTGTGACGAGCCACAGAAGGAGGCACAGAGCCAGGAAAAAGTGTGGGATGGGTCCTGCTTGTTCCTGAAGGCCTGGGGCTGCTGACAGGGAAAGAGGGGGCAGGGAGCGAGCACATCCCACAAAGTGGGGCAGTGGTCATTCTCAGCTAGATCCTACTGCTGGAGACTGCTCAGCTCCCCTCAGGTGTGAACAATGACGTGCCAGCACCTCAGAGCACACTGCAGCCCAGGAACAAGGACTTGCACCATAATGCCTGGGTCCCCAGAGAAGGCCACCTGTCCCCCTCACTGTCTGGCTTGACAGTGGGAACTGTCAAGGGAAGGGCTGGGACTGGCCAAAGAGGCCGGGTGTGGCCTCCAGATCCTCCACACATAGCCCAGGGACTGACAAGGAAGACAGACCCCTGGCAGAGTGGAAGGTGGCCAGGGGAAGAGCAGCAGGTGTCCTTCATCCTCCTAAAGGGGCTGACGGTTGTGAGGAGAAAGGCACACTTAGGTCAGCTATGGGAAGGGTGGAGGCCTGCCACCTGGCCCACTGCTCCAGGCACTGTCCTCAAGATCTCACCCAAGAACAGCGACCACTTTCTCCTCATCGTTCTTCTGGGACTGAGAGGAGGAGGTTTTTCCCATCCTGCCAAGGACTCAGGCCCCAAGCCCCGGGTGTAAAAGGCAGAGTGCAGGGGGAGGAAGGCTCTGGGACTCCTGACCAGACTTATTGTAACCAAGAAGGAGTAATTCCAGAGGTGACCAGCAGATGGCGCAGATATTCCACAAATTATGAAGCTTGGGCGCCCTCCCTCTGGCCCTGGAATTCAGAGCAGGTGTGGCTCCCCTGCTGGCAGCTCCAAGCCAAGCCCTTCCTCCTTGATCAGTCACCTGTAGCATGGGCAGGAAGGGTCTTAAGAGCCAGCTCAAGTTCTTCCTCTCAACTAGCAAGCCCAGAGCAAAAAGAGCATCCCCAACTTAGAGAGCAGACCCACACCTCCTCTGTTCTTGTCCTCCATTCAGGCCTGGAGCCCTGAGCTGGACACATGTACCTCATAGGGGTTCCTGGGATTGCTGACAGGCGACAATGGGGAACACTTGCCACAAGCCCAGAGCTTGAGCAGGGAGACCCTAGGACATGAGGGAGGGACTAGAGTGAAGAAACATCAGCTATTGGCTGGCTATGCGACCTTGACCAAGGGACCAAGCATTTCTCAGCCTGTTTCCACACATGCAAAATGGGAGCAAAAGAAGTTCTTGGGGTCTTAGACGTGAACAAGTGTGAAGATGGCTTGTCAACACTGATGACCAACAAACCTGGGTGAGGGTGGAGCCCTTGTCCCTTTGGGGAGGCTCCCACTAACCAGGGTGTATGGGGAACAGTCTAACCAGACAGAGCAGATAGTGTGGCATAGCACCCTGGAGGCAGCTCAACCCACAGTGTTCTTAAGCCTCACCCCATTCTCTCCCGAGGACCTTTAGGGCCTCTGGGTCCCAAGGGTGACCTGGGCCAGTCAGGAGAGAAGGGCCCAGTGGGGCCTCCTGGCAAGGAAGCCCCTTAAACCTGATGTCCCCTGAAGGAGACAGCTGTGTTTTGTCCTCTACTTGCTGGTCCTGGCAGGCTGCACTGCAGAGGCCAAGCCCTCACAGCCCCAAGCAGCTCACACAGTGACCTGGGAGGCCTCTCAGGCCCCAGTTCCCTTGTGACTCTCCTGGCCCTGGTGCTCCTCTTGTTGGGCCAGGCTTCAGATCCCAGAGACAGCAGGAACTCAAGAAAAGAAGGTGCTGGTGCCACCCTGGGGCATGTCTGCACACATGAAAGGAGTAGCTATCCCCAGTGATCTTGGTGTTCCTATGAGGCTGTGACTCGATCTTACTGGGCCCCTGAAGTGGATCTGGCCCCCTGCTGGACTGTCCTGGGCCTCTCTCCCCACTGGGATACATTTGAGGGATGGAAACTGTGAGGTTGGGGGGAGGACTGTGTCCCACTAGCCAAGTTCTAGGACACCTGTGAACAGTTTCAGTCATCCTAAGGTGACTGAAGGCCTCTGAGGCAGGGAAACCCAGGAGCCCAGCAAAGGAGTAGGAGAGGAAGAGAACTCTCACAGGATGCCCCTCCCTCACAGTGCTGCTACATCTGAGTGGGGCCAGACACCTGGTATTGTTAGAAAGGGGGCGAGGTTGGAGAGGCCCCTGGGCTGTAGGCAGAGGGACCCCAGGCTTGTCCACTGCCCTATCCAGGCTGGGGTCGACAGTCAGTTCCCTTCCCTGGGACCTCACTGAAGTTCTTGTAATGTGGTGAGAAACTGGGAGGGGTAGTACACAGGCTGAGTTCAGCCTAGCTGCTGAATCAGCCTTGACTTGGGACAAATGAAGTGCTGCTGAGTGCCCGAGGCCTCTACAAATTAGAGCATGGCTCCTGCCAGAAGTTAAGTCCAGTAGAGAAGATGGATGTTAGGCTAGCCATGGTGGAGGAAGGAGACCCTGGGGTGCTCCCCAAGTCCAGACACCAACTAGGAGAAGGAGGGAGAGAGAGAGAAGCCTCTGCCTGAGGCTGCCCATGTCCCTACCAGCCTGAGGGAAGGGGTCCTGAGGGATGCCCAGTCCAGAGGGAGTTCCAGGGTCCTCTTCAGACTTCTGGCTGGGCAGGTGGGAACACTCATTGCCTCAGGCATCCTGTGCTCCCAGGAAAATTTTCCCAAGAATATTAGTCTCGTGCACCCCCACCCCTCTCCTCACCCACCTCACTCTGCCCACCGTGACCTGCAAGGACACATCTGCCTCTCGTCCCTGTTGTCTCTGCCCTGCATCCTCCAGCCCCCCTCAGCACACCTCCACCTCTCTGTCCAGTGGTGGCTTCTTGTGTACACTTCTCTCCTGTGTCCCACACGTGCATCACACCCAACCTTCCTTCTCATGTGCCACCTAGCTCCTGTCTCTGCTGCACATGTGTGCGTGTGCACATCAGTGTGTGTTCATGTGTGTGTGTGTGTGCAAGTGTGCATTCGTACCTGTGTATGCACATTTCCATGTGTGCACGCATGTGAGCTCAAAACAGGGCTGTCACATTTGCACAATGACTTCCCTTCTGGGTTCCCTACAATGGGATCCTGGGCTTGAGCCAGCCATAGCCTTTGCTGCCCTCAAGGCCCTGGTCTGGGGCTAAACTTTGTAGCTGTAGTTCTCACTCATACTCACTCGTCTGCACAGGTGAGCTTCGTGATGGACATAGGCTCAGGCAGGGCCTTGGCTTCAACACTCTCCTCCCTGTGCACACGGTGGGGTCGCTCCAGGCTCTTCTCTCAAGGCAGAGCTCCTGGGGGCCCAGAATTTTGGCATGAATAAAACTTTTGAGCCCAGAGCCAGCAAGGCCTGCCTGGCCACAATAGTCAGTCACCAGCCACTGCAGACAGGCAGCACCTCCTTGGTTGGACAGAGGTTAATGACAAGTGCCCAAGTGGTGTCACAGTGTGGAGGGGACAACGTGTGCAGGCCTTGAGAAGTTCTCATGTGTGTCCATTCTTTCTAGCCTGCCCTTGGCATGTGCCAAAGATCCACAAGGACAGGGCCAGCTTGACTGCTCCTGCACTCTAGCCAGAGGTGATTGAGGGGTCATCAGAGTCCCCAGCCCAGCCTTGGCCTCCCTGGATCCAAAGGGCACACTCACAGCACTGTCCCTCCTGCTGTTGGCGTCCCTGTGTGGGGTCATGTCCACGTCCTCAGCACCCAGGGTAGCCAGGTGCAGAGTGATGGGCACTGCAATGGATGATTGATGTGTGTGGTCAGATTCCTAGCAAGGAGAGAGGCTACTTTCCAGACCCTGAAACAAAGTGAGAGAGAGGACGGGTGAAGGAGAGGAGGGTGGCACCCAAGGCTGGCCTAGGAACTGGGGACGGTGGCTCACAGCTGTAATCCTAGCTACTTGGGAGACTGAGATCAAGGGGATCGTGGTTGGAAGCCAGACCAGGCAAATAGTTCTCAAAAACCCATCTCACCCTCTACCTGGGCACCTTGGCATGCCTATCATTCCAGGCTATGTGGGAAGCTCAGACTGAGAGGATCATGATTCCAGGCCAGTGAGACCTCATCTCAACAGAAAAGAGCTGAGTGTAATTGCTCATGCCTGTCATTCCAGCTAGAGTGAGAAAAAAAAAAAAAGGAGGATGAACTTTCAGACTGGCCTGGGAAAAAATCAGAACCCTGTCTCCAAAATACCCAGAGCAAAAAGGACTGGAGATGTGGCTCAAGTGGGAGATCACCTGCTTTCCAAGGCCAAAGCTGTAAGTTCAAGTCCCAGTACTTCAAAAAAAAAAAAGGACTGGCCTAGGTTGGAGGTTGGAACAGTGACCCCTCCTCACCTGGCCCAGCCTATACCTGCAACCCAAGCACCCCTGAGGTGTCTGGAATACCTCCCTCCCAGATCTGCTTTATGGATTATAAAAGAATTTCACGAGATTTTCAATTCATTCAATTCCAGGGATATTTATTTCTCTAATGTCAGTAGTAAATTCTAATGTCACCTGTAACTTTCAATTTCCAGTTAATTAACTTGCAACCAGGGCATATCAAAAGGCAAATTAAATAGCTTTCCGGGTAGGGGCTGGTGACTCTAATGAATGTATGTGTGTGTGTCCCCTCTAGTTACTAAGTGTGTGACATGCGGAAGTGACACTGAACCTTAGTGTCCTCGACAGTGAAACACAATCACAGCCCCTGCCTCCAGAGGCCTCAGCAACCAGGTTGGTGCAGTTTTTTTGGTTTATGTTTGAACTCAGGGCTTTGTACTTGCAAGGCAGATGCTCTACCACGTGAGCCACCCCTCCAGCCCTCTGGTTATTTTGGAGATGGGGGTCTACCTTTGTGCCCAGGCTGATCTGGACTGTGATCCTGCTATTTTCAGCTTCTTGCTGTTGCTAGGAAGGCAGGGGCTAACCACTCTGCCCAGCTTTTTTCCACTGAGATGGGTTCTCACAAACATTTTTTTGGCCAAGGTTGGCTTCGAACTCGTGATCCTCCTGATGTCAGCCTCCCAAGAGGGATGCTGCCTTTTATTCATAGACAAACACAGTGAAGGGCCTTGTGATGGCTAATTTTAAGTGACATGCGTATGGCCATTGTGTACCCAGATATTGATCAAACACTACTCTAGGTGAGACTGAGGATTTTTCTAAGTGTCATGAATATTTGAATCTACTGAATGAACAAAGTAGGTGGGCCTTTTTATGTGGGTGGGCCTCATCCAATCAGTTCAAGGCCTGAGTAGAACAAAAGGGTGAAGTTACAGGTAGATCTTGCCCAACTATTTCAGCTGTGACATTGTCTTTTTCCTGCCCATGCACTCAGACACACATTGGCCCTTGTTGAATTTATTTTCTATTTTTCCTTTTTATATTGGCATATATTAATTATACAAAGTGGAATCAGTGTGACATTTCCATTCATGCATGTGCAGTATGTTGATCAAATCCACCCCCATCACCCTCACCTCTTTGTCCTCTGCCTTCCAATGGCTCCTCACCACAACAGTCACCTTTTTACGTTTATGTCATTTTGGGCGGGCTGTACGGGTGATTGAACTCAGGGCCTCCAGCTTGCTAGTCAAGTGCTCTACCATTTGAGCCACATCTCCAGCCCTTTCTTCTTTAGGTTATTTTTCAGACAGGGTCTTTTGTTTTTACCCAAGGCTGGCCTCATTCTTTGATCCTCCTATCTATTGCCTGAATAGCTGGGATCACAGGCTCGTTCCACCACACCCAGCTTACTGGTTGAGATGAGGTCTCACAGACTTTTTTTCCAGGCAGACCTGGCACTTCAATCCTCCCAATCTCTGCCTCCCAGTTACCTGAGATTACAGCCATGAGCGATTGATGTGATGTTGTTTTAGGACTAGATTCCACATATGAGAGAAAATATGCAATACTTATCTTGCTGAGTCTGGTTTCTTCCACTTAACATGATGATCCACCCGTTTTGCTGCAAATGGCATTCTTCTTAATGACTGAATAATACTCCATTGTGTATTTACACTACATTTTCTTTACCCATTCATTGGTTGATGGACACCTAGGCTTGACTACTGTGAATAGAGCTGCCGTGAACATGGATGTCCAGGTGTCTCTACTGAGTGCTGACCTCATTCCTTCAGGCATGTGCCCAGGAGAGGAGTAGCAGGATCCTATGGCAGTTCTCTTGCTGGCTCTCGAGACAGCTTTGCATTAGAATCTACATCATACTCTTCGCTAATGGATGGCAGGTCAATCTTGGAACGTCTCAACCTCCATAATTGTGCAAGCCTCTTCCTTGTAACACACACATCTTATTCCCTGTGTGTGTGTGTGTATGAGTGCATGTGTGCACACACACACGTTCTGGTGGCTCCATGTCTCTGGGGAACCCTGGCTGTCCCAGACCCCAAGTGAGGCCAAATCCTGGCTTTGACAGTATTATCATTAGCTAAGTGGCCATACTAGAAATGGTGAAAAAGTGACTTAGCTTCAGAAATTGACTCTTTCACAATTCAGGAGACCACAGGCCAAAACAAAGGAGCTATATTCCCTCTGGCAGCAAGAATTTGAACTCAGGGCCTCACACTTCCTAGACAGGTGCTCTGCCACTTGAGTCATGCCCTCAACTCTTTTTTTTTGCTTTAGTTATTTTTCAGGTAGGGGTTCAGGTTTTTGCCCCAGGGGTCAGCTCAGAACATGATCCTTCTACCTAGGCCTCCCACATAGGTGGGATTACAGGCATGCACCACCATGCCCAAAGAACCGCATTTTCAGATGGGACCATCCACATCCACCTATATCTACTCAAGGAATTTGATGGTGTCCTTCCAGTTTCTCAGGATGTCACAGGAGCAGTTCAGTGTCCACTTCTCTCACCAGCCTTTCCATGCCACTCTGGCAAGCACAGATTGAGTGTGGAAAGTCTCTGGCCTTAATTTTTCTTCTGTATCATAACTACCAAAGGAGACTTTTTATGAGACAACACCAAAGGTGAGTCTGAATTAGGGAAGGGAAGATAAGCAGCAAGACTACACTGAACCTGGCCAGGCTCCAGCCTCCACCTGTGTGCACAAAGGTATCATGCTGCCCCGTCACCATGGTAACCACTGGTCTCAGCTTCCTGAAGGTGGCATCTGTGGGAAGGGGCAGATTATTCAATAAATGGTGCTGAGACATTTGGTTAGCTGTTTGGAAAGAAAGAAATTTAGCTCTTTCCTCCACACCATATATCAGTATAAATTCTAAAGGATTTTTTTAAATTACCTCATGAAAAATAGTCCTATAGTTGAACTTGGAGTAAATAGAGATGCTTGTAACATAAAAGCAGAAGAAAAATAAAGATTACAAAAGAATTTAACACATAAATATTCAAATCTCTATTCCTAATGTATTAGGAAACTGAAAACAAGAACAAAATTGTGGCAAGAACACTTGACAAAGGGTTAATACCTTAATATATAAAAAGTAACTGAAAATCAATGAAAATAAGCAATCTGATAGAAAAATAGTCAACAGTAAGCATTCCAAAGAAGATTTCAGAAGATGGCATCACTATATTTTATAATATTCAGCATTGTAGGTAATCAAAAAATGCCCATTAAACATGGATGTGATTTTCCCTTGTCAGATTTTCAAAGAATAATTAAAATTAAAGTGACCAGTCTTCTTGACTGGAGTGAAACTGAGAATTCTTACTCATTCACACATGAAGGTACAAATTGTTATACACTTCCTGTGAAAATTTTAATTTTATGCTCCTAAAGTTTAAAAATATCCATAAATTAACCCAAACAATACTCTTGCTTCTATGACATCCTAAGAAAATGGTCTAGATAGGAGCTAAAAATATTAGTATAATAGTACTGAGTATATGCATTGAACAATTTACTCAAATACAAGGAGATATTTTACAACCACAGAAACAATATTTTGGATAACTAATGACATGGAAATAGGTGTACGATATAATGTTAACTCGAAATAGCATAACAGTATAATATTTCTAGATCAATAGTATATCTTGCTGGGCACAGTGGCTCATGCTTGTAATCCTAGCTACCTGGGAGGCTGAGATTAAAAGGATTACATTTGGAGGCCAGCCTAGGCAAATAGTTCACAAGACCCCCATCTCCAAAATAATCAGAGCAAAATGGACTGCAGGTGTGGCTCAAGCAGTAGAGCACCTGCTATGCAAGTGCAAAGCCCTGAGTTCAAACCCCAGGCCCACAGCATGAAAACAAAAGTATGTCTTAGCTGTTAGTCACAGGAACCCACTGTAGCGGGCTGAGTAAAAAAACAAAAGGGACCCCAATTTGATCATTACACAATGCAAACATGTATTTTTGCAATAAGCTTGAAATATTTTATTCACAACACAGAAGTAGAAACACAAGATGAAATGATTGTCTCTAGACTCTTCTCATTCCCAATCCTTCAGATTCCCTGAGAATTTTCCTCCACTCTACACACCCTTATTTTCTTTGCTTCTATATCTAAGGGAAGAAAACCTCTTCTACAAAACCGTCTCCCCTCCCCTGTGTTCTCCATGAAGCCCCTGCTTGGGGTTTGGCTTGAAACGTTCGTTTCTATTTCCACCATCTTCTCCCTTCCCTTTGGGCTCCCTGTTTTGGTGCATAATACTCATGTCTTACTTTTTTAACTCTTTTTTTCCTATTTATCACATCTTATTTGTCTCCGTAAGCTTCCAAAAAGAACTGTCCATATTCCGACTTTATTTCCTTACCTGCTTGTTCTTCAATTTATTACAATCTGTTTTTAACATGCCCCTGAAACTGCCTTATTAGACATCTAATACTGAGGCTGATAAACTGTATTCAGCCCTTGTGTTACCCGATCTCAATGTAACATTTTTCACTGCTACATGTCACAAAGTTGCTCACCTCATGGCAACTAGGAAACAAAGAGAGGGCAATGGAGACCTGGGGACAAGGTATGGTCCCCAAGGGAACACTCCCAAGGACTTACCCCCTTCAATTACATCACACCCACTACAGTTCCTTCACCTCCCAACCGCCCATCAAATTATGAAGCCATCAATGAATTAATCCATTGATGAGATCAGAGCACTCATGATCTCATCTCTTTCCGAAAGTCCCATCTCTGAACATTGTGACATTGGGAATCAAGCTTCAGCACATGAGCCTTTGTGGACATTGCAGATCTAACCATCCCAGTTCTCTTTGGGAACTGGCTGTCTTTCTGTCAATCTGTACCCCAACATAAAATCCAAAAGGGATTTTATGCACCCTGCCACATGTGAGTTGCCTTGACCAGGACAGCCAGCCACTCAGTGTAGAATCTCCTGGGACGATCCAATCAGTCTCAGTGGTGAATTTCTTTTCTAGTGATAAAACATGAACGATATGAAGTCTAATGGGATAAGTAGCCATAATTTCTGCCTTTTAGAGTCTGCTAGTTCTAAGAGCAGACTCTGGAGTGGAAAGAGAAACAATAGAAGCAACACCCTACTATGTTCCTATCCCTGTTCCTTTCATGCACAAGACGTCTCATAGTTTGGTTGTCATAAAAATAAATTCCTCATTTGTGCTGCAGCTATAATAATTCTGACTTGATTGCTTGAAATTTTAAAAAATTTGATCTATGAAATTATGCCTGTCATTGCCTAAGGAAAAAAGAAGGATGTTAGGAAATGAGGCAAAGAAAGTCACAGACAACTTTTTCACACCATGATAAGGATTTTGAAATTAGTAATGAGAAGCAAATTTGGATAATTTGACTGGAGCTGATATGATACAGTTTGCACTTGTAAAGATGACTGTCATTGCTATGTGAAATCAGATTACAGATGAAGGTGAAGCAAGTATGGAATCCTTGAGATTTCCTGGGAAGCTTTTACAATAGTACTGTTGAAAGCTCAACAGCTGACTCTAGTAGAGAGAGAGGAGTGGAAATAGTGAGAAGCAGCTGGAATCTGGAGTTGATTTGTCAGTAGAGCTACGAGGACATGCTGAAAGCATGAATTATTTCCTTTGGATACCTTGGATATTATGGATTCAGAAGAGAGGAATATCTTTTTAACATCCTTTTTAAAATGACTACAACAATTTGTGTGTACCCTGCATAAGAAAGGGGCCCCATCACCCTACATCCTTAACCAATGCTGGATATTCTTGGTTTTTTTTTAATGTCTTTGCTACTTAGATATACAGGCAAAACACTATGTCTTGTCTTAGTTACATTTGCAATAGTGAAAATAGGGTTTTGTACATGGATTACATCTTTTGCAATGATGTTCTTATATTTTGTCACTCATTTATTGTAATTCTAAGCATTTCTTATTGATTTATCTAAAGTTACTTTTAAAAAGTTATCAACCTTTTATTATAGTTGTTGTAATTATTTTCTTTTTTTTTCTTTATTCATTTATTCACATGTGCATACATTGTTTGGGCCATTTCTTCCCCCCCCCATCCCCTGCCTCCTCCCTCTCTCCCCACCCCCTTCACTTCCAGGCAGAACCTGTTCTGCCCTTATCTCTAATTTTGTTGAAGAGAACACATAAGCAATAATAAGAAAGACAAAGAGTTTTTTGCTAGTTGAGATAAGGATAGCTACAAAGAGAGATTCCTGGCATTGCTTCCATGCAGAAGTGTATTACAATCCGAATTCATCTCCACCTGACCTCTTCACTATTTCCTGGTCACCTTACCATATTAACCTCTGTCATTTTAAGGGTCACACTGTCTCTTATAAAGATGTGTGATTAGTGTGTGTCAATTTAAAACACAATAGAACTTTTAAAAATTGGAGTCCCTAGAATCAGCAGGAACAAGGGAGAAATGAATTAAGGAAGAAGGAAAAAATGTAGATGAAAGGAGATGAAAAGAGAGAAGGAGAAAAGAAGAGAGGGAAGAAGGGAGGAAGGAAGGAAGAATGGGGAGGGATGGAGGGAAGGAAGGGAAAGGGAAGGAGGGGGAAGAGAAAGAGGGGAGAAGGAGAAAACAGACAAGTACCTACCATAAGCTACACCTGTGATACAAAAATAGCTATACCATATGATCCTAAGTTGAGGAGAATCAGCTATGTGGAAATGACAAACTCCCTCAGGAATCTCAGTGAGCTTACCTACTCAATATTTACTTCCAAAAACCCAAACATACATAAACACAGATGAAGCACTTGATGAAATTCAACATTTACTTACGATGTTGAACTAGGAATAAAGGAATCTTGCTTGTATGATGAAGAATACTTAAAATTAAAACTCTGGGGTCAGGTAAGGTGGCACACAGCTGTAATTGCAGCTAGGCAGGAGATGGAGGTAGGAGAATCTGCGTCCAAGGCTGGCCCTGAACAAAAACACAAGCTCCTATCTGAAAAATAAACTAAAGCAAAAAGGGCTGGAGATGTGGCATAAGTGGTAGTGTGCCTGCCTAGCAAGCAAAAGGCCCTAAGTTCAAATCCCCAGTCCTGCAATTCCCAGCATTACACTTTTTTAATGAAAATTATGGTTAACACCAAATTTATTGATGATATATCAGAGACTGAAAAACAGATGCCATTGTCCATCCCTGCTTCCTTTCAACATTGTACTGGAGACACTGGACAGTACAGTAATGCAAAGGGCATTGGACACTGCCTATTATTTTTTAATAACAGCTGTATTGAGATGTAATATACATACTACAAAACTCATCCTTTTAAAGTGTACACTAAATGGCTTTTAGTATACCAGCATAATTGTGACACCATCTGTTTAAGTCCATTTTGTGGTGCTTAACAGAGTTCTTGAGGCTGGGAGATTGAGAACAAACAGAAGCTTATTTGGCTCACAGTTCTGGAGACTTGAATGTCCAAAATGGAGAAGCCAGCACCTGGCAATGTGTCACCCACGGCAGAAGACAGAATAACAAAAGAGAGAGGAAAGGGAGCTGAACTCATCCTTTTATTTAAAAAGAAAGAAAACAACACCCACTCTCACCCTAACGTCACGAATCCACTCACAAGTGCATGAAGCCCTCATGACCTCAGTGGAGCTGAGCAGTCCCACCTCTCGACAGTGCAGCAGTGGGGATTAAATTTCCAATGCATGAACGTCACAGGACACATTCAAGCCGTAGTCTCACCTGTTCTACCATCTAACCTCAAAGCATTTTAATCCCTCAGCCCAAATCCTGTGCCTGCTATGTCCCATAGCCCCTAGCACCCACTCCATTCTAGACATTTCTCATAAATAGAATCATACTACTTGTGGCCTTTTATGTCCAGTGTCTTCCGTTTAGCATGCTTGAAGGATTTGTTAAGGCGCGTATCAAATCCCTCATTTTTATGGCTTTGTTCATTTATGCATTGCTATATGACTATCAGATTGATGTATCCACTCGTAACTCTAGGTGTTGGGTTCTTTCTACTCTTTGGCTACCATGGATAATGTTACTATGGACATTTTTATTCAGGTTTTTGCATTTATATTTTTTTCCTATTTCGTGAGTACATATCTAAGTGGCAAATGGCAGGGAGGTCGCATAACTTAACACTTGGAAAAACTGCCAAGTTTGTTTGCAAAGTGACTATATCATTTTACAATCACACCAGAAGTGTAAGGGGATCCCAATTTCTCTACAACCTCCTCGCAGCCCTTGTTGTTATCTTTTGTTGTGGTGGCCATCCGACTAGATGTGAAGCGGTCTTCACATAACTAGTTATTTTAAGTATCTTTTTATTGCTTAGTGGCCATTGTACATCTTTGAAGAAATGCTTATTAAAATCCGTAGTTCACAACAGATCCTTACTGCCCAGCATATAAAAATTTTAATTCCAGATAGATTACAGACCTAAATGTGAGAGTTAAGTCTATAAAATTCTCACAAGAAAACATAGGTGCAAATCTTCATGAACCTTTGATTTGGCGATGGTTTCTTTGATTTAACAGCAAACACACCAGCAACGTGAGGGTTAGATTTTTTAATGGGTATGTTTGTATTGTTATTGTTGGGTTGAAAGAGTTCATTGTGTATCCTGGATAAAAATGCCCCTTATCAGGTATATGATTTGCAAATATCTTCTCATTCTGTGGGTTTTCTTGTCACTCTGATAGTTTCCCATGATACACACAAGTTCTTTTGTTTAAGGAACTTCAATTTATCAAATTTTTCTCATTGCTTGTGTTTTAAGTGTCACATCAAAGAAGCCATTGCCTGATCCAAGTTCATGAAGGTTTACATCTGTGTTTTCTTCTAAAGGTCTTGTGGTTTGAGCTCTTTCATTTAGGACCATAACCTATTTTGAGATAATTTTTATATTGTGGTAGGTAAGAGTCTATTTGTGGGTTGAACTGTGCGCTCCCCCCAAATGTGTATGTATGTATTCATAAATTAGAAATAGGGTCTTCATTGATGTAATCAATATCAAATGTGGCCATACCTGAAGAGAGTGGTCATATATATAATTACTGGAGTCCTTCTAAGAATGCCATATAAAGACACAGGGACACAGAGATATATAGGGAGAATGCCATATGACAATGGAGGCAGATTGGGAATTATGCATTGACAAACAAAAGATCGACAACAACTTCCAGGAACTAGAAGAGAGCATGGCTCTGACATGTTGCCTTGATCTTGGACTTCTAGCCTCTTGAAGTGTTTGACAATAAAGTTCTTTCAATCCATCCCATTTCTAGTAATTTGCTGTGGAGACCCTAGGAAACTAATACTGGCTCCAATGTCATTCTCTTACATGTGGATTTCCAATTGAAAAGAGTGTTCTTTCTCCACGGGATGGTCTTGATATCCTTGTTGGATATCAACTGAACCACAGATTGTAAGGGTTCATGTCTGGACTCAATTCTATTCTATGAATCCATAAGGCTGTTTTTATGCCAGGATCTTACTGTCTTGAGTTTGGTACCTTAGTAATAAACTTTGAAATGGGAACATATGAGTCCTCCAACTCTGTTCTTTATCAAGGTTCTTGTGGCTGCATATAACATTGTGCACCATTAATAACCAAGTTAACACACATCTACAGAGCACTCCATTCACGGTCAGAACCTGTATCTTCTCAAGTGAATTGCTGTAAGAATTTTAGAATTAGCATGTTGATTTCCACTGACTAAAGGAGATTTTAACTGGGATTGATCAATTTAGGGAATGTTGCTGTTTTAACAATATTAACTCTTTCAATCCATGAACATGGGGTACCTTCCATGTTTTGTAAACACCTTGTGCCATTTTTTGTTAAGTTTGTTCCTAAGTATTATCTTCTTTTTGATGCCATGGAAAATAGTTGTTTTTAATTTCATTTTCAGATTGTTCATTGCTAGTGTATAGAAGCAAAATTGATTTTTATATGCTTATCTTATATTTTGAAATCTTGCTGAATTTATTAGTTGTAGAGTTGTGTGTGTGTGTATGTTCCTTAGGATTTTGTATATACTGTGTCATTTCATCTGAAAATAGATACAGTTCTACTCATTCTTTCCAAGCACGATGACTTCATTTCTTTTTCTTGCTTAATCACTCTGGCTACAACTTTCAAAACAATGTTCAATAGAAGTTGTGAAAGAAGATATTCTAGTTGGCTCCTCATCTTGGTGGAAAGCTTTCATCCTTTCTCCATAAAGTGAGATGTTAGCTGTGGGTTGTTTTTTTCTTTTTTAGCAGTACTGGTGTTTAAACTCAGGGCCTTGCACTTGCTAGCCTTGCGAGGCAGATGCTTTACCACTTGAGCCACTCCACCAGCCCTGTTTTGTATTGGGTTTTTTGAGATAGAGTCTCACAAACTATTTGCCTTGGGCTGGCTTCAAACCATGATCCTCCTGATCTCTGCCCCACCAAGTAGCTAGGATTACAGGCCTGAGCCACCAGCACCCAGCCAAGCTATGGGATTTCTATAGATAATGCTTATTAGGTTAAAGAAATTATGTTGTATTCCTAGCTTATTGAGTGTGTTTATCATGAAAACTGTTATATTTTGTCAAATCCTTTTTTCTGCATCTTTTGAGATAGTTATGTGTGTGCACCTGTGTGTTCCTTTATTCTATTAACCTGGTGCACTGTTTTGACTGATTTGCATTCATTCAACGTAAATTCCACACAGTGTGATACATAATCCCCTTTCATGTTTCTGAATTTGACTTTCCAATATTCTGTTGAGGCTGTTTGTCTATGTTCGTAAGGACTATGGGTCTGTAATTTTTTCTCATGGCCATCTTTGTCAACTTCTGCCAATAGAATCATGTTGGTATCACAGAACGAGTTAGAAAATGTCCATTCTCCCAGATTTTCTGAGGATTAGAGTTCATTCTTTAAATTTTTGTTTTTAAAATTTTTTTGGCCTATGCTCACCATCTCTAGTAATAAAGGAAATGCAAATTAAAACCACACTAAGATTCCACCTCACCCCTGTTAGAATAGCCATCATTAGCAACACCACGAACAACAGTTGTTGGTGAGGATGTGGGGAAAAAGGAACCCTCTTACACTGTTGGTGGGAATGTAAACTAGTACAACCACTCTGGAAAAAATTTAGAGATAAGGGCAAAATAGTTTCTGCCGGGTATTGAGGGGGTAGAGGGGAGAGGGAGCGGGCGGAGTAGGTGGTAAGGGAGAGGGTGGGGGCAGGGGGGAGAAATGACTCAAGCCTTGTATGTACATATGAATAATAAAACAATAAAAATAAATAAATAAATAAATAAATAAAATTATTTTGGCCTGTGTTTCTATTCTTTTATTTCATCTAGATCCACTTTATTTTTAACATTCTTATTAGCATATATTAATTAAATGTATAAGTGATCATGTTTGTATTTGTGTATATGTTTATCTTTTAGGTCTACCTGCCACATATGAGAGAAAACATGACGGTTGTTTTCCTGAACCTGGCTGGCTTCTCTTAATATGATGTCTTCCAGTTCCATCTATTTACCTGCAATCGACATAATTTCATTCTTTGTTATGGCTGAAAAATACTCCCTTGTGTATATAGACCACACCCAATTTTATCTTTATTATTTCCTGCTTTTAACTTATCTAGGGTTTGTTTTATTCTTCTTTTTGAGTTGTTTAAGTTGTAATTTTAGGCTATTTACTTATATCTTTATTCTTTTTTGATGGAGTCAATAACAGCTATAAATTTCCTTCTAACCAATGTTTTAGCCACATCAGACAAGTTTTGGTGTATTATGTTTTAATTTTTATTCATCCTGAAGTATTTTCTAATTTCTCTACAATTTCTTCTTTGACCCGTTAGTCTTAAATAAAAGACTGCGTGGTATAATGCACATATTTGTGAATTTGCTAAGTTTCTTTCTCTTTTTGATTTTTTAACTTCATTCAGTTAAGGTCAGAGAAGATACTTTGTATGACTTCACTCCTTGTAAATTTATTGAGCAATAGAGGGGGTAAATTCTAATATGATATATTTGATACATTGTAAGAACTTTTGTAAATGCCACAATGTACCCACTGCACAGTGAAAAATATCAAATAAATAAATTTATTGATTATTGTTTTATGGCCTGACATGTGTTTTATATTGTAGAATGTTCCATGTGCCCTTGAGAAGAACCTAGATTCTGATACATTGAATGGAGAGTTCTAGAGATGTATGTTGGTTTCAGTTAACTAATAATTTATACCTTTAATTCTTGAGACAGAGTTATGTTTAGTTCTTTGCAGAAATTTGTAACACTGTAACGTCTTTGTCTAGTAATTCCCTCCTGTGAATGAGTCACTTTCCTGCTTATTTGAATGGCTCGCAAATTTTTGTTGAAAACTAGACATTCAAGATAATATCATATGGCACTTCTTGAAATCAAACCTCACTCCCTTTCATGGAGTTTGGCGTTGGAACTCTTTGTTTTTGTTGTCACACTGTTTCTTTCTTCAGTGATTTTCTTAGACTGACTCTGTGAAGTCTGTGTTGACATCACACTTGGCAGCTAAAAGTTCTGCTCAGTAAGCTTAGTGGGCATCAAGTAATTAGATAGAAATCTCATTCAATCCCTTGAACCAAAATTCTCCTGCCCTTTTCTGAGGGGCTCTGCGTGTGTATTGGGGTACGTGATTCAACTTTACATCTCTGCCCTAGCCCTCCTTTCCAGTATGTGCAGCGCCTCAAAGTCAGGCGGAGGTGAAACCAGGGCTTTCACAGGACTTTCCTGAGTTTGTGCATGGCAATGCATGTGCACATGACCTTCTTGAATCCCAGGAGCATGTAGGAGCATTTCAAAGTCTCAAAGAACTCTCATTGTCTTTTTTTTTCCTTTCAAGATTTTGTTTAGCCTCTTGTTAGCTCCAGCTGGCATCACTACCATGTCAAACTGTTACTTCTGATTATTTTCAACAAACGCCCTAGCACCAGAGGGCTGTTCACACAGAGAAAGTTGTGAGTCAAGTGACAATCAGTCCCAGAGCTGGTGGCTCACATCTGTAATCCTGCTACTTAAGAGGCTGAGACTGGTTGGATCACGGTTCAACCCCAACCTGGGCAGAGAGTTTGCAAAACCACATCTCCACTGATAGCTCAGCATGGTGAAATGCACCTGTCATCCCAGACTTGAAATAGGGGGATGGCAGTCTAGGGCAAAAAGTGAGACCCTAGCTCCAAAATAACCAGAGCAAATGGACTTGAGCTGTGGCTCAAGTGGTAGAACACCTGCCTCATAGGTTTGAAGCTCTGAGTTCAAACCCCAGTGCCATCAAAAATGAAAATTGATTTTTTTTCAGGGAGATTCCAGACAGGTCAAATAGTGACAGTTCTCTGGGGAGAGGGCTTTTCTGAAAATCCTAAACCTATTCTGCTTCCCACAGATGCTAGGGAACTGGTTTCATGGCCATAATACTTGTGAGACTGTTGGTTTCCAAGTCTATGACAGAGCTATGGAGAGGGCCATGGAAGACAAGTTAAAACCACAAAGCTTGCTAAGCTTGCTGCAATTCAACCATATTTTTTAAAACAATAATAAAATAAACACTCCTTAGCTTGGTGCAAGCTTTTGGTTAATTTCCAGAGTTATAAAAACAATTGATTTTGACCATTTTTGCAAGCTTTCTTGCTACTTTTATGGAGGAGTAAATTTTGGAAGGCCTTACTCTGTCATTCCTGAAGTGGATTTGTGCATAAAGTTTTATTGGAAACCAGACATGAACATTCATTTGCGTATTAACTATAGCCACATCCACACACTACTTCAAGAGTGGAAGAGTTGTAAGGGGAACCATATGGTCTACAAAACCTAAAATACATACTATCTGGCCTCCACAAGAATCTTTTACCAAATCCCACAACAAGGCAAGGAAAGGAAGAGGTGGGTTGCCATTATTCTAATAGAATAATTGTCATTTAGAAAATTTAAAAATCTGTGAACAACTTGTCAAAATTTGTGGTTTTAACAAGGACATTGAATACATCAGGATACAAAACTCAACTGTAGGACTTCTGGATCCAACCAAGACAATGCAATGTCCCTGTCATTCCCATGGGTCACAACCAAAGATCGTAACAGGATACATAAAACAACTGTCTGAGGACTCTGAAAAGTGAGTCGTAGAAGGAAGTTTGGGAAATCAAAACTCCAAGAGTGACTTCTGTAACCATGGGTTTCTTTGTTGGTTTTTCGTGTCCGCATGATCTGGGATAGATGCTAACACAGTCCAAACCCTAGAACTGTAAAGATTCTGGAGAACAATTCTGTCTTTCCAGCCAGAGAATGAGAAGTGAAGAAAGAAATGTTCCATTTCCTTGCCTCCTTGTAGGGTTTGGTAAATGTTTCATGGAGGCCAGACAGTACATACTTTAGGTTTGGCAGATCTGATGTTTCCTCTTACAGCTACTCAAGTCCGTGTGTGAAAGGGACTAGAGCCGATATATAAGTGAATGGTCGTGATTGTATTTAAATTAAAAAACAAAAACACTTTCGCAATGACAGAGTAAGAATTTCCAAAATCTGTCTTGTAGGGCAAACAGTGTGAAGGAAAATCTCGAGTATTTTTAAAA
This sequence comes from Castor canadensis, assembly GCF_047511655.1. Taxonomy (NCBI): domain Eukaryota; kingdom Metazoa; phylum Chordata; class Mammalia; order Rodentia; family Castoridae; genus Castor; species Castor canadensis. Next base: position 10,297,594 of record NC_133391.1, read on the forward strand.
AGCTCATCTTTGGCTATCCTTGTCCTACTACTAGCCATGGTCAACAACTGCAGTCCCATATGCCCCTAAATTTCTCTCTGACTAGAGGAACGAGGGAAGAAGATCCTGTGGTTTGAACAGAATGAGGAGTTCCTGTATCTTTCTTTCTTTTATTTTCTCTTGCCACTTTGCCCTGAAGTGGACCCAGTTGCAACAAGTACACCATAGCTCAGGGAGTCTACAATCCTGGCATTGTAGTGGAAGCGCCAATAACAAGGAGCTTGGCCAGGTACCGGTGGCTCACAGCTGTAATCCCAGCTACTCAGGAGGCAGAGATCAGGAGGATCACAGTTCAAAGCCAGCCTGGAGAAATAGTTCGTGAGACCCTATCTCAAAATACCCATCACAAAAAAAGGCTGGAGGAGTGGCTCAAGGTGTAGGCCCTGAGTTCAAGCCTCAGTACCACAAAAAAAAAAAAGAAAGAAAGAAAGAAAGACCTTGGAGGGCCATAAGTGTGAGAAAGTCACCAGGAAAAGGAGACTCTATAAATTCTATAAATTTGTGTGAAAGATCCAGGCTCAGTCCTAGGTTGAGTTATGCATGCCTTGAACTGATGTGAAACACAATAGCTAAGACTTTAAGATCAGGACAATTTTAATCTTGAAGCTATGATTTTATAAAGTTTTAGTGTCTTCTAGCCCTCCATGTCTTGAAGGCCTGGTCCCCAGGGTGGAACCTTTATTTCTTTTGTTTTGTTTTTTTGGTAGTACTGGGGTTTGAACTCAGGGCTTCACACTTGCAAAACAGGTACTCTACTTCTTGAGCCACACCTCCAGTCCATTTTACTCTGGTTAGTTTGGAGATGGTGCCTCTCAAACTATTTGCCCATGTTAACCTCAAATCATAATCCTCCCAATCTCAGCCTCGCAAGTAGCTGGGATTACAGGCGTGAGCCACTAGAAACAGCAAGCTTGTGGAAACTTCAAAAGGTGGAGTCTAGTGGGAGTCCCATGGGCCATTGGGAACATTGCATCAACAGAGACCAAGGTAGTTCCCAAGGGACCCCTGGGTAGCTCTTTCCAAAGGGTGGTTATAACAGGCTCAAACCCAGCCTCTCCCTGTCTCTGCTTTCTGGTTTGAGATGGGATGCATCCTCCTGCACACACCATTTGACACTGAGCCCTCACCAGAGCCCACACTATGCTATTTGCACTTTCAGTCTTCAATACTGTGAGCTAAATAAACCTCTTTAACTTATACGATCACCCTGTGCCAGGTATTTCATTATAGTGATGAAAACTCACCAATACAGACAAAATAGTAAATAGTTTAGGTTTTTATGAGTAAAGTATGTATTCCATCACATAGTCTTTATTTTTTTAATCCTTTACAAAATTAAATATCAACCTTATCTCACAAATTGTTACAGAGATCACATGGTGGGTTGGGTCTATAGGCTTTTTTTTTTCTTTTTTTTTTTGCCAACCTCTGGTGCAGACCACTGGGGTGATTCTGGCACAGAATGGATGAGCATGGCACTGCAAAAGTGGTTTAGAAGTAATCTGTTATAATACTATTGGACACATGTCACACGCACGGGAGGAACAGGGAAAGGGAAGGAAACCTAAACTTGAATGTGGCTGATGTGCTCACTGTTGCAGAGGGAATAAAGGAATCTTAAACTGGCAGAGGCCACTATGGGAAGGGGACCGGGAAGTAGTGAAGAGGTCCAGCAGAGATGAGACAATGTGGGTTGTAATACACATGTGCATGGAGCCAACGCTAGGAATCTCTCTGTATAGCTATCTTTATCTCAACTAGCAAAAATGCTGTCTTTCTTATTATCTCTGTTTTCTCTTCAACAAAATCGATGGAGAAGAGGACAGAACAGATCCTGCCTGGAGCAGGGGGGAGGAGAGGAAGAAGGGAAGGGTGGAGGTGGCACAAACAACGTATACATATATAAGTACATGTAAAAATGATAAAATAAAAGGAGGAAAAAATAATCTGCAAGAAAGAGGGAGAATCATAGTCGGGCAACCATGGCTCCCACTTGTAATGATAGACACTTGAAAGGCAGAGATTGGGAGGATTGAGATTCGAGGCCAGCTTGGACAAAAAGAGAAATCCTACCTCCAAAAATAATCAGAGCAAAAAGGACTAGAGGTGTGGTTCAAGCAATTCAGCACCTGCCTCACAAACAGGAAGCCCTGAGCTCAAACCCCTGTACCACCAAACGAAAAAGAGAGAAAGAGAGAGAAAATGCCAGGATAAAATTCAAGGTTACTCAACATACTTAAAACCAGGACATTTCCAATAATGCTCAAAGAGAAAGGGTAATCATGAATACTAACGAAGAGATGGCTTCAATGATGGAATTACCAGCCAAAGATTTAAAGCAATTATGCTTTGTGCTCCATGAAGTAACAGTGAACACCTTTGAAATAATGGAAAGATACAAGATAAAGAAAAAACAGAAGCTACAGAAAAACACCCTAACAAATTAAAAAACTCACTGCACAGACAGTGCATTAAAGATGGCAGAAAAAATCTGATATTGATACACACATCCACATGGATGGATGTGAAATGCATTATGCTAACTGAAAGAAGCAAGATTCAAATGGTTGGGCCAGGGGTGTGGCTCAAATGGTGCCTGCCTAGCAAGCATGAGGCCCTGAGTTCAAACCCCAGGATAGTCAAAAATAAGTCAATAACAATGAGATTCAACACAATTTAAAATCCTGGTCTTTGGGTTATAGGGGCTGCCTCCGGTTGTCTGGTGTCTACCTCTGGCATGCTGGGACAGAGAACCATCACTTCCCTGACTGTAAAAGCAGATGGAGGAGGTGGTTCAGCGCCTAGCCTCTCATTGGATGGTTTGCTCACAAAGGCATGCTCACAAGTTGGTTATTGTCTTTACAAATCAGCTAGTCCTAAGAGGAGGGAGTCTTTTCAGGAGTATCAAGGCCCCAAGAAATCACACCATCATAAAATACAGGGAAAAAAATCTTTTTCTTTTCTTTTCTTTTCTTTTTTTTGGCAATACTGGGAATTTAACTCAGGGCCTTGTGCTTGAACTACATCCCCAGTTCTTTTAACTTTTGGTTTATTTTTCAGATAGGGTCTCTTTCTTGTGCCTAAGCTGTCCTGGACTCTGATACCTCCTCCCCAGTAGTTCTGCCTCCCAAGTAGCTGGAATTACAGGCATGAGCCACCACTCCTGGATTGTTTTTGAGATAGGGTTTTGCTAACTTTTGCCCCTGCTGGCCTCAAACCTTGATCCTTCTATCTCTGCCTCCCGAGTAGTTGGGATTACAGGAGAAATAAATTTTTTAACATGATTAATATAGAAGTGTCCTCCCCCATGTGATTCAACTAGGCCCTAATTTAAGATAGTTCTACTTCAGATTTTTTTACTTTATTTTGTTGTTTGTTTGTTTGTTTGGTGTGGTGCACTGGGGTTTGAACTCAGGGCCTTTTGCTTGCTAGGCAAGCACTCTACCACTTGAGCCACTCCTCCAGCTCAGATTTTCTGACTTTATGATGATCCAAGTGCACCAACTGACAGCCATCCTGCTTTTCACTTTCAGTACATGTTCAATAAATGACATGAGATGTTCAAAACTTTATTATAAAATAGGATTGGTGTTCAATGGGTTTGCCGTCCTGTGGGTGGATGTAAGTGTTCTGAGCACATTAAGGTAGGCCAAGCTAAGCTATTAAGTCTAAAAGGTGAGAATTAAATGCACTTCTTTCTTTCTTCCTTCCTTCCTTTCTCTTTCCTTCCTTCCTTTCTTTCTTCCTTCCTTCCTTTCTCCTTCCTTCCCCCTCCCTCCCTCCTCTTTCTTCCTTGTTTCCTTCCTTTCCTTTCCTTCTCTTCTCTTTTCTTTCTTTCTTTTTCTTTCTTTCTTTCTTTCTTTCCTTTCTTTCTTTCTTTCCTCTTTCTTGTCTAGGCTGGCCTCAAACTCCAGGGCTAAAGTAATCCTCCTGTATCAGCCTCCCAAGTACCTAGAACTACAAGTGTGTGCCATTAGGCCCGATTTCAATGCTCTTTAAACTTAGGGTATTGTGGGTGAGCAATAGGTTGATCAGGATGTAACCCCATTATAAGTCAAGGAACATCTAAATATGATACAACCAGAGCTGGAACTCAAAGGTAGAAACCAGAGGCGTCTCCTTCTGTCCCTTGATAGAATTTGTGCTGTGCAGGACCTCCAGGAATTCCAACATGTCAGGTCCTGCACTCAATCCAACAGGCCAAATAAAGAGACATGGTGAAGGGTGGAGTAAAAGTTTATTAATTTATTATACAGTATAGGCAGCCATGGGAAGAAGCAAAGGAAACCCTTCAACAATCTTTGGGATACAGACATGGGCTCTAGGTTTAAATTCAGGGGGAAATAAGACAGGGGAGAAAGGTTGCAGAATTGCAAAGTCCTGGTCACAGTGAGGCCTGGCTGGTCACCATCTCAGTTCTGGTTCTGTGAGGGGCTCAGGGAAGTTGCATCGTTGTCATCACTTGAGGGGAGCCATCTGGTCCCTGTGAGATGCTTCCTCCTGCTCCAGGGTGCAGCCTCCTCCTCACAGGGCCTTGTCCTCACTTGGATGGGGGAATCCATCCTTCAAGACTCTGCCAATCCTTTCCTTGGGGGCAGTTTCAACTCTTGTCATAAGATGCTATAGCTCAGTCCTGTCCTTCCTAGAAAAGGTGACTGTAAGATGACTGCAGAGTGAATGGCTAAGAGCAAAGACAGAAACAAAATGGAAGTAGGAATGCCAAGCTTCTGTTTTTAGTTAATTCGTGGGCCCAAGTAAAGAGTAAGGGTCCACGTAATTCGTGGGCCCAAGTAAGGGCCCAAGCTTTGTAGCAAGAGCAGTTTCTAAGTACCTGTCACGGGATATTGTCCCCAGTGGCCAAAGAGGCACCAGAAAGCCCATGGAAGGGCCACAGGTCCTGCACTATAAGTGTTACCAGTCACTTTGGGGTTCTTATGCTAATGGAACAGAAGTCAAGGACAGAGTTTCCATACTAATAGGGTTATTAGTGACCATGGCAATGGGACCCACCGGGACAGAGGGAGCCCACCAGGAATATAGGGTTTCCCTGGTGCATCCATGCCAGGGGTAACTGTGAAAGAAGAACTTGGGGCCAGCTGAACAAGGCAGGACACCAAGAGCCCCCAGGAGCCAAGTGACTTGGACCAGCTGAGACCTCAATAGAAACCTCAATGTGAGGTCTATTAAGTAATGCCTGGGCGCCGCCCTGCAGGATCGGAGCAACAGAGGACTTGGTGGGCACATGTAGACCTAGTGACACAAGGGAAGGACTGAAGCAGCTGTCTGGTGCCCCTGTCCCCCATGCAGCTTCCCTCTGATGATGACAGCAGCTGTAATGGACAGCTGAGGGCCAGCTCAGACACACTGATGGTGCTCCACAGTAAGCATGTGACCTGCATTGTTCCCATCTTTGGCTCGTTCCAAACACATGTGTGTTCAGTCTCTGAGCCAACTGTGACCACAATTGTGAGGGATCAATGCCCCCCAGGATCCCCCTGTGACTGGGACATAGGACAAATGCTCCAGCTCCTTCTTGCAGGGAGCCCTACAGGGAGCCTTGGCTGAGCATCGACCTTGACCTTGATCTTTCCCTTTGACAACCATCCCATCCCCCGCCCCACCCCTGCCCCACCCCCGCTTGCTCTTCCTATCTGTTTCTTGACCTCTCCCAAGACCCCAAGTCTTCCTGAGACTCCTCAAACTCTCACCTTCAAGACTGTCTTGGATTCTCTTTGGAGGAACTCAAATACAACACCCTTTAACCAGGGGTCCTGGTGGAAGGGACCAGGATGGCCTAGGCAGTGGGAGAGACAGCTGCTATTTAATCACACCTAAAGAGGTGCATAAGCATGCACCAGGGAAATGTCAGCTTTTGTTTCCAGCTGTTCTAAGTTCAAGTTTAGTAAAGTTATCTCCAGGCCTGAGACCTGAGCAGGATACGCCATTCCCAACCCATTCTTGCATGCATTCTTAAAGTTTCCAGATCAAAGTCCCTTAGGTGTTATCTGACTGGCTTGTGTCTGCTTTACTGCTATCCAGCTCTACAAAGCTGGTGTTTTGGTGTTTTGTTTTGTTTTGTTTACCAAATGGGGCTTCAGCCAAACCTTTGCCTTGTTTGGTTTTGTTTGTTGGTCAGGTTGTGCCAAGCATTACATACAATGCCTGGGTAATAATCATGATGACAGTAGAGAAATGTTTATGGGTTCTTACCGAATGCCAGGAGCTGTGCTAAACACTTATGTGTGGTGTGTCCTGTATACCTCAGAATTACAATTTGAGGTAGCTGTTAATTCCAACTTCTTGATGAGGAATCTGAGGTTCAGAGAAGTGCAGTACTTTATCCAAGGTCACATAGCAATTAAGAGACAGAGCTAAGCTGGGTTTGGTGACACATGCCTATGATCCCAGAACTCAGGAGCCAAAAGCAAGAGGATCAAAATTTCAAGGCCAGCCTGGGCTAATTTAAAAGTTCCAGGTCAACCTGGGCTACATAGCAAGTCACTGTGTCAAAAACTCAAACAAAAGAAAAGAAAAAGAAAGAGGAGGAGGAGGAGGAGGAAGCTGCCTTGAATTCACTAGGGATCGCCCTCTGTATGTAGATGCATTGCAGCTGATGTTCCTTGGACATAATTTTCACTGAGACAGGATCATTTGGAAGGCCATAAATACAAATCCAGATGCACGTGACGGATAATAAACTCGGCTCCAACAAGTCACTTGAGCCCCCATAAATCTTGGGTTGCGTTTCCTCCCCGTGCCTGTAAATCAGGCACTATCTCCGCCTCCTTCCCTGCCATCCTGACAGCCCCTACCTGCCATCCGTTATGCTGCAGGTGGAGCCTCAGACAGCCAGCCCCACAGTGCCCTCAGTCCCAGGCATATCCATCATGGCTGACCACACGTTTCTTCTTCTGGGGGGGTGGCAGGGGGGGGCGTCTTCATGTTTTTTCTGAACAGCATCCACCCTGCTGCTTGGCGTCATCTGCCTCAAATCACTGCTTCTGCAGGCACCCAAACACAGAGTGGAATCATCTCACAGGGTTTGGAATCAGACCCACTGAGTCCCACTCTGAGCCTCATCTGCAGATGGAAATCATGCTTCCCATTTCCCAGGGGTCTGTTACTCAGGTAATGATACTCAGGCACTAGATGCTAGGGAAAAGCCCCAAACTTCAGTCGCTTCACCAACATAAAGATTTAGTTTTGAGAGGCCAAGCACAGTGATGCACATCTGTAATCCCAGCTACACAGGAGGCAGAGGTAGGAGGATCTCCATCCAGGGCAAAAACACAAGACCCTATCTGAAAAATAACTAAAGCAAAAGGGGATGGGAGTGTGGCTCAGGTGGTAGAGCAACTGCCTAGCAAGCGTGAGGCCCTGAGTTCAAAGACCAGTAAACCCCATACAAAAAAAATGTAGTTTTTGGCCCCACAAAGTCCACATGTGGCAGTCTTCCTGCATCTTATAGCTCTAATAACAGGAACGTGGATTCCATCAGCTCACTGCAGTAGGAAAAGAGAGACAGAGCGGAGACACTCATATAACTGCTTCAGCCCAGTGGTGATGTAGGTCTCTTCCACTTGCATCTAATTGGCTAGAACTAGTCACATGGCCCAGGCTAATCACAAAGAATACTGGGAAATAGAGAAGAGTAAGCATTTACCTTCCTGCCAGAGTGGCTGTGAGTGATCAACCAAATGCAATTCCCAAAAGAGGGCGAGGAAGGGCTCTGGGAGGCCCCAAAGGACTCAAATCCATAATTGGTTGATGGAAGATGTGCCCCGCCTCCATCCCAAGTGGCAAATGGTGGTCATTGGCCATAAGCAAAGCATTCACCGGATGCCTCCCTTAGGGCCTGGCTGACCAGAACCTGGGATGACTCTTTGGTCATCCTTGGAGGAGAAGAAGGAGGCAACCTCTCACCCAGCTGAGGCCAAAGGGAGGCCTGGAATGTTCCTACCACTCTAGTCACCATTCCCAAGGATGAGGACACAGCTGGGTCCTGCCTGCAGGAAGCCATCCATGACTGCCTGGTTCTTGTGGGTATGGAGAGGGTGTGGGCTGCTGGCATTTCTGGGGTGCCGTCAGGGCTGTAGCTGGGAAGAAGGAGGCAACCCAATATATCAAGACCGTTTTGGGGTTGACCCACCCACTCAGCAGCCTCCACAGCCAGGCCACATGGTATCATGGCTGAACTTTTCACGCATGCTCTGTCTTCTTCAAGTGTAGAGGAAAGAAGGCACAGGGATCATTGGAAGGCAGGGAGGCAGAAAGTCGGGAGGCCAGGGTTAGTATGGCTGGAGGGAGCGAACAGGTATGGCCCCTTCTGCTACGGAGGTTGGAGAGCTGGAGTTGGAGGACCTCAGGGCAACCTCTCCATGATTAAAGACAGCTACCTAAACTATGGGCAGACACCAGGGCTCCAGACCTCTGCCAACTAATTTAGCATCAGGCTTAAGCCAACTCCCTTCGTGTTCAGGACCAAACCAACCCATTTGTGAAATGGGTCAGGCTCATTCTACCCCACCACAAGGATAGCCACAAAGCACTTGTGAGGTAGGGGTGCAGCTGGAGGGACTGGCAGTCATAAAGACCCTCTGTTGGGACCCAAATTTCAGCCAGTGACCAGCTTGGAGATGAGTCCTGGATTTCTCCCTCCTCCAGTCCCAATGGTAAAATCTGTGGCTTGTTCTGAGTAGAATTCTCTTTTCCATCACTCATCCTCAAAAGCACCCTATAAAATACCAAAAATAAACATGATGCATGGCTTTCATTTGGGAAGGGCTTGTCTTTGCCCTCTGTCACTTCTTACCACGCCATGTCAGCCTTTCATCTTCGTGCACCCCAGTCAGGGACCCTGGGAGGCAGGCCACAAGGGATGCGCCCAGATCTTTGGGTCAAATGAGGACTCATCTCTTTTGAGTTCTGGGGTAAGTACAAGGGGCTGTGTGGAGGAGGAAGCACACACTAAAAAGACAAAGACACTGGTCCTGGGTATTGAAGGGTGAGTAGAAATTCATCAGGTGGCAAACATGAGGGAAAGTATTCCCTGCAGAGGAAACAGGATGCATAGACAGACAGGAAGAGACTGGTGTGTTCCAAGGACAACAGAAAATTCACTGAGGTTGCCTCCTCCAGGCAGCCCCCTCACGCTTACCCCAGAATGCAAGTGAGGTGGGGACACTTCAGGACACCTACCCACCAGGTCCAGCTTTTGTGTGGGTTGCAGGGGGACCCTTCTTTTCCCCAAACTCAGCTTCCAGGGCAAAGGCAATCTTAAAAGAATCTGAAAGAAACTTCCACATTAAAACAACTCTTTAAAAAAAAAAAAAGTCAACACTTCCATGATTTCTGTAGAAATTCATCAGGAACACAGCCACTCTACTTTTCATAAATTTGCCAGCAATCAAAAAGGAATGAAAATCATCTTAGGGGAAGAGAGTGGGAGTTTCCCTCGCTAACGGAAACATTGCAGTGACTGGGGGACTTCCTTCTATCCAGCGGCGCCCCCATGCATCACACAGGAGGGGGCCCTGGTCTGGGGACTAGACATGAAGTGAGGTCAGACACAGCCCAGACCTGAGATGCTCCTAAAAATGACAATACGTGTGTGTGTGTGTGTGTGTGCCCAGCCAAGGAGAGACGCCCAGGGCTGAAGAAAACAAGGTAAGGGACAATTAGAGCGGAGTTGAGTAAGCTGGGGACATATTAGGACTGCCTTAAATCTGGATTTTCCACTCACACCATCCTGCAGCTACCTGAGGACAGGGTACAGAAGGAAAAGACCATGTGATTGGTGATAAGGTCCCCTCAGATTCCTTTCCTGGAACCTCAATGCCCTCATCTGTAAAGTGGGAATGACCATGAGTGCTTCATCCTGCAGAGAAGCTGGGAGGAGCTCTGGACAGGTGGATGCCAACAGAGGCCTCTCTCACACTGACCTTGACCTTGCTGGCCCCATCTGGGTCACAGACATGAAAGGTGACAAAATACAGATCCTGAGGCCTCCACCCAGTGTTCAGAACCCAGTGGTTCCCCAAGGAAGAAGAGCCTGGGTCCTAAGTGGTCCATCCTAGAGAGGAGATGGGGACCAGAAGCCTTGGGCAAGACTCAAGCTTCCAAGGCTTCCTGCACCTCATCTTCAGAGCACTAGACCACAGGCTCCCTGCCCCCACTGAGCACCCCCACCGGAGCTGAGCAGCACCCCGCCACCACCCCCGCACGGCCCCGTGCCAGCCAGCCACAGGCGGCAGTGAGACAATCCGGCTAGACGGGCTGCCACCCTGGCACGTCCCAAGGCGCCCCAGGTCACGGGAGCTTCAAAGGGAAAATTAATGTCTCTTACCAGCAATTAGAGGAAATTATTCAGATAGAAATCTTGTTTTATATCTCTTCATCCTTGTTTTCCAATCCCCAGCCTTTGATTTCTTTCTTCTCTGGGGATTCTCAGAAAGACACAGGAAAAGCCAGGGACTAATGAGCACGGGCGCACCTGGCGTCACCGCTGCAGCCCATGGAGGCAGCACCTTCAACCTGGCCCTGGTCTGATGTCTCCCAGGGCCGCCAAGGGCAGCGCTCCCGAGGTGGCCAGTCGTGGGTGGGCCTTGGCCCTGGCTGGCTTTTCCACTGCGTGAGGGAGGCAGCACTGGGGCCACAGACCCGGGTGAGGTAACACAGCTAGGGAGGGCTCTCTCCCAGGGCGGTTCTGAGGCTAAGGGGGGCCGTGGTGGAAGCCAACCCTTTCCTGTCTAAGAGGGGACCCCCCCACCTCCTGCAGAAACATCCCCCACAGCTTCTGGCCTTCCCCTCTCTCCTCTCCACTACACACTCCACTTCAGTTGCCCGGGGGGACAGCCTTGTCCCAGCAAGAGCTGAGTTGGTGATCCAGGGTCCTACACAGCCTTGGCCTGACATTATTGACCTCCTGGCTAACTCCAAGGCCTCCTTTCAGACCAAGCCCTGCTCACCTCTTCAGAAACCTGGTTCAGATTCCACAACCTAAAGATCTTTTGCCCTAAGCTGTTCACCAGCTATTGTAGGCCAGATCCCCTAGAAGCTTCTGGAAGGCAAAGAGCAGGTCTGCTGCATCTCCAGGTCCCTAGCAATAGGTAGCCAAAGGAGTTTCTATGAGCTTCTGTCTGAATGAATGACCCCCAGTGACAACGACAGCCTGAATGAATGAAGACGGAATGTTTGCGGTTTATCAAAAGAGACAGGAGGAGCAAGGAGTCAAAAGGATAATCTGTGTTCATGCCTCAGTGACTTCCTCCCTGTGGGACATGAAGCAAGGTTTTTGCTTTGCCTCTCTAAGCCTCAGTTTTCATTTCTGTAGAATGGGATTTATGTGTCTAACCCTGCCTTGAAACAGAGTTGTAAGGATAAATCACATGAACCATCCATCCTTCCACCCATCTATCCGTCTGCTCATTCATCCAATTATCCATCTATCCACCCTTCTACTTGCAATAATCTACTCATCTAATTATCCATCCATCCATCCACTCATCCATCCAATTACTTACTTATCCATTCATCCAGCCACAATTATATATTCACTGAGCCCTTCATCTTTCCTTCCACTCATCCACCCATCCAAGCCAACCATGCATCCATCCATCTATCCATCCATCCAATCCATCCATCCCATCAGCCATCCATTCACCCATCTAATTATCTATTTGCCCATTTGTCCATCTTTCCTTCCACCCATCTATCCACCCACCCATCTGTCCACCCACCCACCCATCCATCCATCCATCCATCCATCCTCCCTCCCACCCATTTATTTAACTGCCCCTCACCGAGGCATCCTGTATATAGGGCCTGTGTTGGGGTCAAGGAAACTGAAAAGGATCAGAAGCAGGACCCAGCTCCAGGAGCTCTCCCAGGGAGAGGCCATCTATAACAGGGAGGGCATGGGCAGGAGCTGTGTCTCAAGAAACAGCCCCAATCACTACTGCTCTTCTGCTCTTTTTACTAATACTGCTGCACCTGCCCCTCTCACCTCTGCTGGCCTTGGAGACCAGGGACATTTCTGCCAGAAGTCCAGTTAGGGGGTTCCTGGAGGTAGAGGTGAGTGGGCAAGGAAACACCCCAGGTATGGACAGATAAAAAACTTTTTAATCCAGATCAGGAGGATCGTGGTCTAAAGACAGCCCAGGCAAATAATTCACAAGACCCTAACTCAAAAAAACCCACCACAAAAAAAGGCTGGTGGAGTGGCTCAAGGTGTAGGCCTCTAGTTCAAACCCCAGTATGGCAAGAAAATAATTGTCCTCAACCACTTGACCAGGAAGCTTCAGAATTGGGACATGGACCCAGAACCACCTTCCGAACCCCTGCCTCGCCTAACTTTACAACAATCTGGACTGGGGGTGAAGAGACTCGTCTCAAATGCCCAGACACCCCACAATAAGTCACTGTTCAGCACCCGTTACATACCTCCCCTGACGAGAGGCTCACTGCCTTCCCAAGTAAGATGCTCATCTCCGCACAGCTCATTCTTGGACTTCAGTTCCATGTTGACCCTACCTCTGGCCTCAGACTCTGTGTATTCCTGCTGTCCCAGAAGTCCCTGAAAAATTTGAAATAGGAATGACACCCATGAGTCTCCTCAGCCCCAGCTGGTACACTCATCCCTGTTCCCCACAGGCTCTCCCACCTCCAGGTGTTAGACTGGCATGGAAGGCCAAGGGCATCATGGAGGCCACAAGGAGGGGAGGCAACCCAAGAGAGCAGAGGAAGGAAAGGATTGTGTGGCACTAACCTGGGGTCTTATCCTCGCCCCTGGCCTTGACCTGTGTTTTCTAAATGTTAACTTTCACCAGCCCCAAAATGCTGATTTAATCACTGAAGCTTATTATATTATCTTCATTGTTATGAAATGCCTTGATTCCATTTTGGGAGAGTGTAGAGATTAATACATGGTTATATCCAGGTCCTTTGTTTGTCACAGTCACTAACCCACCCCTCTTGTTCTACATTCCCACTAGACTTCTCTGTGTACCAGCCCTGCTCCATGGGGTGGGAGGATGGGGGTAAAAGCTTAGCCACTGATATGCTGGAACCTGTTCCAAGAGCCAATCATTAATCTGTTAGTAAGTTTCAGGCCAGTTGATGTCATATGACATCTTGAAATCAGCCATGTCAAGAGTATTTACACCACGAGAGCTGGCATTTGCTACCAACTGGGGCATTTCCATCCATGTTTCCCAGGATGCAACTGAATCTACTCCCAATTCTCCTCTCCCCACAGACTCCTAACACTCAAGGGAGAAAGGCCCCAGATACCCAGAGATCTGATCCTTCCAAGAGGCAGGCAGGGGTTCTCGGGGGACTTTCCATTGCCAACCCCTCCTCTGTGCACATGTTGTCTTCCCCTGTGTACTTTTGGGAGCTACAGGAATTCAAGGATGTATTCATTCATTCACTCATTTACCATTCAGTCAGTCAGTCAGTCAACATGTTGACCACTACTATCTGTCAGATACCAGGCTGCAGGCTGGGGACGTGGCACTGGTACAAGTATGCTATTTTCTGCCAGCTCACAGGAGAAACAACTCTGTGTCACTTCATTGTACACTTGATCTTGTTTAATTCTCAGAACACCTGGGCTCACTTTATAGACAAGAAAACTAGAGCCTGGAATGTCAAGTGAGCAGCTCCCCTCTGCCCAGCTCCAAAGCCCCAAAACCATAGTGGCAATTCATGTTTTCTGGTTTGATCTTCCTTGTAGCTTGGAGAGGAAGGTGTTATTCACTCTATAAGGAAAATCTGAAGTTGACTTCTCCAACTTGGGCATTTGAGTGAAAATACAGGATCCTGGCCCCCAAGTCCAGGTCATGGTGTAAAATGAGCCCCTTCTGGATGAGGCTTGAACTAGGAGCCCTGAGTTCTTATGTCAGCTCCATTCATAGCACCAAGGTGACCTTGGACAAGTTGTCACATCCTCTAAGCCATTCCACCCTTCAGTCCTAATCTTTCTCTGAACCCTAGCCCCCATCATCCCGTGTCACTTGGGCTTCACTATGGGGTGTCCCACAAACACTGCGACTTGGCATACCCCAGACAGAACTTCCTGTTATGGTTTGGATCTGATATGTCCCCCAAAATATCATGTGTTGGAAGCTTTGTCGCCAGTGCAGAGGTGGGGGTGGTAGGATCACGAGGGCTATCACCTGATATATCAATGGAATCCATTGATATTTCCATAGCTTAATGGCATATTGGAAGGTGGTATAAATTTTAGGAGGTGGGACATAGTTGGAGGAAGGTCACTAGGGTTGCTTCCCTGCCCCCAGTCCCTTCTCTCTCTTTTCTGTTTCCCAGAAATAATGGAGTCAAGTAATGGTGTCCTGACACCTCTGAAACCATGAGCCAAAATACCTGTTTCCTCCTTTAAGTTCGTTTTCTCAGGTATTTTGTCACAGTGATAGACAGATGCCTAAAGCTGTTTCCTTCTCTGTAAAACTGGAGTGACAGTAGTTTCTGCTTCTTAGGATATTGTGAGAATAAAATGAGATCAAACTTTTAATGGGTCCATCAAAGGTGCTTAGCGAATGTTAGCCACTGTCTGGAGACATGTCCCCACACTGTCTGACTTGCTGTGATACCAACATATGTCATCCACAAAATCCAAGCATCCAGGAGTCACCTGGAGTGCATATCAGATCATCCAGCCAAGGGTGACATTGACAGGTGGCATGGTTTGTTAAAGACAGTCACAAAAATTATTTGTCATTTCCTTTGAGAGATCTTTGAGTCAGGCAGTCCCTGGGACTGCTTAACCAGCAGAAGGCAATGGAAGAGATGTAGTGCCAATTCTAGCCCTCCTTAAAAAGACTGGCACTCAGCTGGGCACTGGTGTCTCATGCCTTGTAATCCCAGCTACTCAGGAGGCAGAGATCAGGAGGATCATGGTTTGAAGCCAGCCTGGGCAAATAGTTTGTGAGACCTTATTTTGACAAACTCTTCACAAAAATAAGGCTGGTGGAGTGGCTCAAGGTGAAGACCCTGAGTGCCACACAAAAAGATAGAAAGGAAGAAGGAAGGAAGGATTGAAGGAAGAAGGAAGGAAGGAAGGAAGGAAGGAAGGAAGGAAGGAAGGAAGGAAGGAAGGAAGGAAGGAAGGAAGGAAGGAAGGAAGGAAGGAAGGAAGGAAGGAAGGAAGGAAGGAAAGAAAGAAAGAAAGGAAAGAAAGAAAGAAAGAAAGAAAGAAAGAAAGAAAGAAAGAAAGAAAGAAAGAAAGAAAGAAAGAAAGAAAGAAAGAAAGAAAGAAAAGAAGACTGGCAGCTGTTATTTCCTTCCTCTTGGAACCCACCTTCTTCGGACACTACTCAAAATCCAGCAGTTGTGCTTCAAAATATGTAGTCAAGCCATGTACAGGCACTCTGGCTGACATCTGCAGAGCAAGTCCCCTCCCACATCCTGTGTGATCTGCCAGACACACAAATGAGCCACCTTGGGGGGGTCCAGCCCAGCAGAGTCTCCAGATGGCTGCAGCCAACAACACACGAAGCAGAAGAGCCACCCAGCTAAGCACAGCCAACCGACAAGCTGACAAGACTTAATGAAACGCTTATCCCTTTGTAAGCCACTGAGTTTGGAGACATGTGTTATACAGCAAGGGAAAACATGGAACACCCATTGATGAGGGTTTTTTTTTAAGTATTTACTTTTAAAATATATATATTAGTTATTTGATTCTGTGAAACAGGAATTGGAAAACTACAGTTGACACTTTGCTGTCTGTATTTGTACAGTCTGCTAGGTAAGAATGCTATTTGCTGTTTTTCTTCTAGTACTGGGGTTTGAACTCAGGGCCTTGCACTTGCCAGGCAGGTGCTCTAGTGCTTGAGCCACACCCCCAGTCCTTTTTGCTTTAGATAGTTTTGAGATAGGGTCTCTCATTGCTGCCTGGACAACCTGGACTGGGATTTTCCTATTTAGCTTTCCAAGTAGCTGGGGTGACAGGCATGTAGCACTGTGCCCAGCTATTTATTCTTCAATGGAATCAAGTGAACTTTCTGTCCAGTCTGGCCTCAAACCACAGTCTTCCCCATCTCCACCTCCCAAATAGCTAGAATTACAAACATGAGCACTTTGCCTGGGTCAATTAAAATGACCAAAAATAAGCTAAATATGGTAGCACAAACCTGTCATTCCAGCACTTGGAGGTTGAGGCAAGAAGATTTCAAGTACAAGACCAGCCTGGGCTATGTAGCAAGAACCTGTCTTAAAAAATAAAATAAAATAAAGCCAGACACCAGTGGCTCACACCTATAATCCTAGCTACTCAAGAGTCAGAGAACAAGAGGACTGGGGTTTGAAGCCAACCTGGGCA
Source organism: Castor canadensis (assembly GCF_047511655.1). NCBI lineage: Eukaryota > Metazoa > Chordata > Mammalia > Rodentia > Castoridae > Castor > Castor canadensis. Next base: position 10,313,975 of record NC_133391.1, read on the forward strand.
AATAGTCCACAAGACCCTATCTCAAAAAAAACCCATCACAAAAAGGGCTGGTGACTCAAGATGTAGACCCTGAACCACAAAAAATAAATAAATAAAATAAAATGAACAGAAAATAAAATCAAAAGAAGAATATTCTTTTGTAACCTGTGCTCAGCAATTATATGAAATTCAAATCTTAGTACCCACAAACAAAGTTGAATTAGAAGACAAGAATCCATTTATGCACCATTTCCAGGCTGCTTTCTGATGACGACAGTGACAGAGTCAGGGTCAACAGGAGCCATGTGACCCACAAACCTACATTATTTATTCCCTGGCCCTTTATGAGAAAAGCTTGCCAGCCCTGGCTGCAATACAGAACTCACCACTTTGAACTTAAACCCTGCGTACAAGAATTCCTGTGGGTCTCTGATTACTTTGTGCACTAAATTAAAAAAAAAAAAACCAAGACACAGCAGAATGGTTTGCTTTTGTGTGTGTGCGGTACTGGGGTTTGAACTCAGGGCCTACACTTAGAGCCACTCCACCAGCCCTTTTTTGTGATGGGTTCTTTTTGGAGATAGGGTCTGGTGAACTATTTGCCCAGGCTGGCTCAAACCACGATCCTCCTGATCTCTGCCTCCTGAGTAGCCGGGATTACAAGCGTGAGCCACCAGTGCCTGGCTTTTATTCACCTTCTTCATGTGGCTTTATTCACCTCTGGGTCCCCAGTAGAGACATCAGAGCCTACCTGCTGGTTGAAGAAGCCAAGGACACCAAGGAGTGCGGAGGGAGGGCGCCCAGTGCAACACTCTGTGACACAATATCCCCTCCCCAAACCCACCAGCCAGGACTAGGGCTGCAGAGAAATCAGGACCCCTAACTGATGGGCCATTCAGGATTGATTCTGAGCTGTGCAAGCCCTGGCCTGGCTCCTGGCAGGGTCTCTGGCAGGGCAGCATCAGGCAGCAGTTCCCTCCTGCTAACCCTCCTAGCACTGGGAACCAGAGTCTGGGAAAACAAGGAGTCCATTCAGGGCGCATGGCCGGGCGGGCCACTTTCAGGTGCATGATGTCACCTTGCGGAAACCCTGCGGGGCTGCCACAGGGCCCAGGGAAACCTTTGATGGCCCAGCATTGAAGACATAAATCACAGACCCCAAGGCCTCCTCAGCCTAGGCAATACCCGACTCTACACGAATGTTTTGCACCCAGAAACGGGCCCACGGGCAGAGGAGTGGTGTGTCCACTGGCCGAGCACAGGTGTGCCTAGTGTGTCAGGGGCATGCACTCAGACAAAGCTCACTGGTGACATGAGATATGCCATCCCAGACATGTGGCCACAATCCACCCAGCTGGGGGCTGAAGCTAAAGGGGCTTTGCTCCCAGCCTAGCCTGGGTCTGGGCTTTGTCCCCTGATGGCCACCAGTGCCTTGGGGAACGGGGACCAGCCAGAGGAGCAGGGAGTAGCTGGCCCCCTCTTGGGTGGAATCTGCCAGAATCCCTTGACCTACAGCTCACAGGAAGCCCCGCTTTCCTGTGAGCTCACTGGTCTTGTGCAGAGAGCCAAAATCAACCCAGAAGAAATGGAACTCAGATGGCTAAGGGAGCCACTACCTTCTGTCCTCCTGGCTCCACTCAGATGCCACCAGATGGCAGCCTCTGGTTTTGTAATACTCACAGGGCACATGCTTGCCTTCTTGCCACATGGAGCAGTGACCGCTGTCATCACCTCTGTGGACGGGAGCACAGCCTTCAACCTATTCCCCACAGGGAAGTCACAGTCACAGTGGCCCTGTGGGTTCCCAGACCTCAAAAGAGGTTCCCCACATCTTTCTGGTAACCACTTAGCCCTGGCTGAAGCCACCTGACCCTGAGGGCCCCTCTCAGCTCAGGTCCTGCCTCCTGCTTAGTCTCTGATGATGACAGTGATGACAACTACAACATGCCATCCACTGCTTCCTTTAAATGACTCGTGCTCTGGTGGACCTGGCCCACCAATGCCCAGGCCAGCTTCCTTCTCTCTCAGCACCAAGTGCTTCTCTCTCTTCTGGGACCCCAGGAATCTGTGTACTGGCTACACAGATTCCTAGCTATTTATGGATGCATACACTGCTCTTTAGACACAAATTTCTCAATAAAAGAGGCTGGAGATTGGGTATGGTGGTACACACCTGTAATCCCAGCTATGAGGGAGACAGAGTAGGAGGATTGAGGTCTGAGGCTGGCGAGGGCAAAAGTTCAAGACCCTATCTGAAAAATAAACTAAAGCAAAACAGGGGTGAGGGTATGGCTCAAGTGGTAGAGCACCTATCTAGCAAGAGCAAGACCCTGAGTTCAAACCCCAATAGTGCCAAAAAAAAAAAAAAGAAAAAACAGGCTAATGTAGGCCTTCTCTGACTTCCAAGCATGGGCACGAGCATGGTTAAAGGAGGTACCCCACAGGTGGCTTGCAAGAGACCATTGTACTCAGGGAGTCCCTGGTCAGTGGGAGGGTAGCTGGAGGGCAGTTTTGTTCCTTTGGAGCAAAACCGATGGCAGAATCTGAACCTTGAACAGCTCATCTGCAGAGTGGGGATTTTAGTAGCCGTTTCCCATACTGAACCCAGGTTTCAGAGAGATTGATCACATGAAGCCCAGCACAAGAGCTGGCACATAAGTGCTCGAAACAGGCTACCTCCTGTCTCCCATCACCTGTCCTGGGAAGCAGACCCCAGCCTGGGGCTAAGGCCCACATGGCAGGTGGTGTGGGAGAGGGCCAGGCCTGTACTCTGAGCCTTTGCTTTTGGATCCATGCTGCCACTTTCTGCCTGTGTGTCCAAGAACAAGCTGCGTTTCCTCTCTGGGCCTCAGCTTCCTCATCTGCAAAATGGGCTCCCTTGCCCACCTGAGCCACCTTCCAGGTGGTAGAAGGTGTGACCCTCAGAATGGAGGTCTAAGTGCTCCATAGACATCAAGGGCTGTGGCCAGGTGCACTCGGGGGCAGGAGCTTACCCTTCACTGTCAGATTGTCACAGAACAAGACTTGCCCGGGAGAACCTGCCTGGGTGGTGACCTAGAGAGAGTCTTAGCCCCCAGCCAGGGATGCTCTGATCTGAAATCCCATCCCAAAATCTCCCAAGGCAGACAGTGAGGCTCTGGGGCACCCACCTCCCTTTGCATTCTATTCGGGTGTGTCCAAGGCAGTGCAGACCCCCAGTTTTTACAGACCCATGTCTACCCACTAGCACCTTGGAGAACCTCGGGGAGAGAGCAGGAAGGAGAAGAACTGGTAATTAACAGAACTGGTGAGGGCATTTCCAGAAGGGACCTCACCTAGTGGAAGGCGATGTGGGTGGCCTATACATGAGCACCAGGCAGGCAGAAGCTCAGGCTGCCTCCTCCAGGAATCTTGAGCCTCCTGGTGCATCCTCAGCCCTTGCACCCTATTCCAAGCAGCCTCCCTGGGTAAGCTGCTGATGGACAGCTGAGGCGAGGAAGGGGAGGAGCTTCCCTGGGCGTATACACATCCTTCTCAGGATCCTCAGAGTAGGGGGACGGAGCACCTCCCCCCAGGAGGGACGTGTGTGTGGACGCCCAGAGCCGGGCCTGCCTGTTCAGCAGTGATTGAGGTCAAAGTTATTCCTTTAACCCTTGGACCCCTGCTATGGATCCCAGAAGTCTTAGGGAAGTTAGAGCCAGGCAAGACAGCTCATCTGTCAGTAGATGGCGCTGTGGGGCTACAGGGTGCCCCCCTCTTCTCATGGCAAGAGCTACATTGACACACCAGGCCATGCAGACTTGGGGACCCCCAGCCCCGGGCGAGGCCCTATAGCAAGGGGGCTGTCACTCACCCTGACTGTCTCTCTGAGGAGGAGTATAAGGGTCCAGAGAGGTTAAGTCACTGGTCTAGAAGTCACCCAGCCTAATGGGTAAGACTGAGGCTTCCGTACCCCAAACACCCCCACTGAAAACCCCATATCAGACTCCATGTCATCCACCCTCCCCATCCCCCAGAGACACCACTCACCCTGACTTGTGGCTGGACATTCCAATGAAGCCACCAGCATTGAAACTAAGCCCCAGATTAGGCTGGCTCCAGGCTGGCCTCTCCCTCCCACCCCATTGCCAGACTCAACATCCAGTGTCCTCCAAGAGGTCTGGGGCCCCTTGGGACAGGACACAGCTCCTTTCCAGGAAACCCTTTGTATGATCAAAAGAGCCCCACATCCCCCCATGATCTGAAGGCCTGAGATCTCACCATATAAGACCTGCTTATCACCCAGAAGGCTACACGTTAACATGGTCCCCAAGCCCCAACACATACATGAGCACCCAGAGTCCTAATAACAGGTCTTGGGGAGTAATGTGTTTGTGAGCGTGGCAGGGGTTATGGGAGAGACAACGTCGAATGAAGGAGGATGGATAGGGTGTGGAAAGTCAGCAGCTGGACAGTAAGCTCCCTCCTGTGACTTGGCTTCCTACCTGGAGTGACCTCAAGGACCCTTCTAGCCCAGGCTGCTGTGGCCTCTGATTCTAGCTGGACCACAGGGAGGCCAAGTGAGTATGCAGGAAACCCCACTGTATGCTAAGGTGGCAGACTAGGGGCTTTATGGATCCCTATGTTGCTGCCTGAGTGCCTTTCTGTCCATCCCTCCAACCCTGTCACGTGGTCACCAGCCCTGGCTTACACATCTCTAGTTGCGAGCAGTTCACTTCCCAATGAGGCACTTGTCCCAGTGATGGCTCAGGCTGACAGAAAGTCCTTCTCCAGAGCAATCTGATGGCTGGTCCCTGCTGCTCCCAGCTACCTGCCCAGTCCTCCTTCTAGGCACCTAAGGCAGCCTCACTCTCTACCCAGGACATGGGGATTAAGGCAGGGTACCCCCAACTCTGCCTGCAGGGCTCGCAGGACACTGTTTCTGGCCCCTTCATCCCCAATTCTGGCCTCTCTTCCTTGGGTTTGCCTCTGTCTTTGTCCCCTAGAAAGTGGGTCCCAGGGACCTGGACATGGTAGTACACAGGTGATCACAGCTATGTACTCACAAGGCAGAGCTAGGAAGAGCTCAGCCCAAGTCCAGCCTGGGCAGATCAACACCATCTCTGAAAACAAACTAAAAGCAAAAGCGTTGGGGGAGCTGCAACTCAAGAGGTGGAGCGCTTGCCTTTCAAACACAAGGCCCAGAGTTCAAACCCCAGTACTGCCAAAAAAGTAAAAAGATAAAAGAAAGTGGGTCCCAGGCCTCCCGGGGTATTCTGTCTCGCTGACCTTGCTGAGGCAGGTCTACAAATGCAGCCTCAGACGTTGTGAGCCCCATTAGCTGTCACATCCCTCTGCCAAGTGACCTTAGTCACCAGTCCATGATGCCCACAGGGAGGCAGGCATCACAGCGCCTGTGGTGCTGCTTCAGCCCGGTGGAACTGGGTGGTTTTAACTGTACCAAGGAGGAAGAGAAGACTCAGCATCCAAAGGACCCCACCTGTCTAGCAGGTAGGACAGGTCAGCATGAGACAGAGCCCCAAAACCCAGCAAGCAGGGTGCAGGCAGGCCAGGGAGTGAGTGGGCATGGCCCCAGGCAGGCTTCTGGAGCGAGCCAGGTGTCGTGTGCAAAACCTCAGCAGACATCTGAGTCACCGAGGGAGTTTGGCTTCAGTAAGATCAACTGTGAGCTTAAGCTGGTGCCTAGCCACAAACTCTGCATGACTCTCTCTCTGTCTGTCTTTCTGTCAACGAGCACCACACTCCCCTACCCTCACCCCACCACTGTGGGGGTCTAGGATGGAGCCTCTATGTTCAGGATTTGGGTTCAAGACTGAAAGCTGCCTGGGCAGGAAAGACGCCCGTGTTCCCGAGAGTTCTAGAACTCTCATTCACCTTCAGAACAATCTGTCAGTGTCTTTACAATTCAGTTCTTCCAAAACCTCAGTAATTCCCTTCTGCTTCATGATTTTTACCCCTAAATGTTATTTACGTTCATATTTTTCCTGAAATCAACTTGTGTTGATTTATTTTTTATTTAAAAAAAAACCCTCACTACCAAAAATAAAAAGCTGGTCCCAGGTGCCATAGAGGGAAGACAGCCACAAAAAATCCAGACAAGGAAAACAAAACCACGATGTCCAATTCTAGCTGGCTGCTGTGGCCTGAGAGAGGCTCCCAGACCGTGTCTTGGTCCCGATGGTTAGGAAGAGCCATGGGCTGGCCAGAGGCCCACCAGCTCCACACTCACCCTCTCTCTGTTTGATGTGGTCAGCAGTGAGCATCTCTGGAAGGAATGACTCTCTCTGCCTCTTCTCCCTGAATGCTGCTTGTCATCGTCCCCTCCAACCCATTTAGTTATCACCTCCTCCAAGAAGCCTTCCAGGCTGGATTGGGCAACTCCTGAGGGCTTCCTCAATTCATCTGTCATTGCTGACTTTGCACCTGTTACCCTGAATTAATTTGGTTTTTTTGGTGGTGGTGGTATTGGGTTTGAACTCAGGGTCTTGTGTTTACTAGGCAGGCCGTGCCCCCAGCTCTTTTCACTTTAGTTATTTTTCAGATAGAGTCTTCCACTTTTGCCTGGGGGCTGGCCTTGGACTGTGATCCTCCTACTTCTGAATCCTGCCAGCTGGGATTAGAGGCATGCACTCCCATGCCCAGCCCTCACCTTGTTAATAAATCACATTTCTGATAGTGTAGAATCAGTAGAATCGTGTAGAATCAGTAGAATGGGAGTGTCTTAGACCTGGGATAAGGTCTTAGGGACAGTTGTGATCCATGCCCAACTTCCACAGCCCACTGTCCAGCTGGTCCACCTCTCTACCACTTTGAGTCCTTCTTGCATATGGTATCATTGTCGGTCGTGGTATCTGTTTGCCCCCTGACCTAGGCTCTGGGGGGAGGGGGGTTCCAGATGATGTCTGTTCTGTATCCCATTGGGTTCCCAAACCCGAGACATTAGCACTACCATTATCTCCATTCTCCAAATAGGGAAACTGAGTCACGGTGGGGTTAGTGACTTGTTCAGGTCACCCAGCTGGAAGTGGTAAAACACATGCACATTTAGGCTTCCAGAACCAACTTTGATTGTCTCCCTTGCAGGGCCCTTCTCTACCTTCATCAAGTGACACCCAAGGGCTTTGAGTGACAGGCAGACCCTCAGGGGCCCCAGAGGTCCAGAACCTCATCACTGCCTTTGCCACCCTCTGAGCCCTGAAATTCCACAGGCACACTTCCTTACTCTGATGTCTGGCGTCCCTCCACCCTATCTCCAGTCCAGCCACTTCCTGGCTGTGAAAAAGACCCAGTATTGCCAGGGAGACAGACCGATGGCAGAGCCCTATGTCAGGCAGGGTCTCTCCCCCCAGCCACACTGTCCCCAGAGGAGCCCCACCTCCTGCAGTCAGCAGAGGCTCCCTGGGGCGGGGGGGGGGGGGGGTGGAGTGGGGAGGTTTCCTACCCAGCCAGCTCCGAACCCCTGGGGTCCATCCTGGAAAGACCTTCAAAGGCTTAGGCCATTCTTGAGTGAGCGCCAGGAGGGAATCTGCCCTCAGAAGCAATTTAGCCAGCCACATGGATGGAAGGAATTTTGTTTCTTTTAACAGCCACCCCCTCTTGATTTACACAGGGCCACTGTCCGAAGGCCCCAGCTGATGGAGCCCAAGTAGAAAATGAAATGCCAAAACCAGGCGTCTCACTGGGATAATTAACCTTGATGAGACACAGCTGGCTGGGGGAGCCCACAGGGCCAGCTCCCTGCCCCACCCCCAGCTCCTTGGGGACCCACAGGCCTGCCTGGGCTCACTGCCTATCACCTACCAGGTCTGGTCAGGGGTTACCAAGAATTTTACAGGACAGCCAGTTTGGCTAGCTCACAAGACCAGTCAGTCCCCTTTCAATGCAGGTCCCAGGATCCCTGGGGAGGGCACAGGACTCTCTACATTTCCAGCCTCAACCTGGAACAGGGCCCCCAGTGTCCTGTTGGAAACCAGAGCCAGAGAGCTGACTCCACCTGACTCGAGCGGTTCTGATTGATTCTCTGATTCTCCTGGAGTGGATCAAATGTTTCCCAAGATGCCACTACATGCCAGGCCTGGTGCGAGGTGCTGGGGGTACTTTGGTGGCCAAAATCCAACTTAATCCCCACCCTCAGGGACATAGAGCAGTCTGGGGATTCAGACACCAAAAGTATTCAGTGTCCAGAAAGTATTCTGCAGGGATTTCAACCTATTCCGGACATCTGGGCCTAAGCTCATGCCACAGAGCTGAAACTGGAAGGCAGAGTTGGGGTAACAGAGTGTAAGCAAGGGCCCTGTGGTCGGAAGCAACATAGGACTCTCAAGGAAGTAAAGGAAACTGTACCACTGGAACCCAGAGCCAAGGGGACGTGTTACCAGGCAGGTCAAGGAGGCCAGCAAGGGGCCGTCATACCTTTGAAAAAGTGATTCTAGGTATGGCTCAGGACAGATGGTGTGCCCATCAATATCACATCCTGCCCACACTGTTCCCAGCCTCCTTCCCATGCCCATCCTGGCCTCTGACCTTGAGCTTGCCTCTGTCTTTGTCTTTCTGGTTTTTGGAAGCCTCAGCTCCCCCTCACCATCCCCAGCCTTGAAAGGGCAGTTCTGTAGATCACCCCAACAGCAGCCTGGAGCAGAGGAGGATCCAGGAGACACCTTTAGGGACCAAGATGGGGGCCACTGGACACAATAGAGAGTTATGGAGGTGGAAGGCAGCCGGTGGGTTCCAGGTTGGGGGCAGCCAGGACCAGCAGGGAACCTGCTGGTGGGGCCTCCAGCAAGCAACACTGGGAACTCTAACAGAAGCCAGAGTCTGGCAGCCACCAGCAGCCTCCCACCTGAGCTCAGTGTCATGTCCACACCTATGACCCATCCCAGCCCCACACCTGCCCACCTGCCCTTGAAGACAAGTTGGAGTATTGATGGGGGTACTGCTGGGCCCTGGTACAGAAGGGGCACAGGAATGAATAAGCTGAATGTCTCCAGCCTCCTCTCTGGGCCTCATGGAGCCCTCTGGCCTCCCCACTGGCTACCCTGTGTCCCGGGAGAACTGGGCCCCTGCAGGTTGGCAGGACTCGCTGTTGACAATCAGAACCTCAGGTGAGCAAGAGCCCATGGCCCGAGGTGCCCACTCCCTGCAACCTTGGCTCCAGCCTGGTCCTGCAGGGACACAGACAGGTCTGACGAGTTTGTGAGCAGTAGAAGCCATGCTGAATCTGTGATTTCCAGGAAAGTCAGTCTTCGAGAGCAAGAGGGAGCCAGGCCAGCAGTGGAGGGAAGGATCTCCCAGAATCCTCAGCCTCCTCTGCCATGGGTCACTTCCTGTGTCCTGGACCAAGAGCTGGAGGCTGCTGGGGCCCAGAGGAACAAGAGCTCCGAGCTCTCCACTGTGGTAACATGGGAGCAGGTCATTTTCTCTCTTTCCTTCCCTTTCCTCCTTTTTCTTCTTTTTTATGTTGGGATATAAAATATATATACTAAAATAATAATGGTGCACCTTAGAGATCTCTCACACGTTTACATCTGAGTTTCTAGGCTCTGGGTACAAGAAGAATAGAAAGTAACTGTTAATGAATTTGGGGTGTGGGGAGGTACTGGGGTTTGAACTCGGGGCCTCATACCTGCTGGGCAGGTGCTCTACCACTTGAGCCCCACCCCCCACCCTGTTATGCTTTATTTATTTTTCAGATAAGATATCTCACTTCTTCACAGGGCTGGCCTTGGACAGTGATCCTCCATCTTTGCCTCCTGCATAGCTAGGATTACAGGCATGCACTACTATGCCTGGCCCTCTCTCCAGATCTTTATCAAACATTTAAATATCTTTTTTTTGTCACATATCTGGTTGGATATAATCTTTCTGTTATGATTTGAATATGAAGTGTTCCTCCAAAAAAGGCTCATGTGTTGAAGGCTTGTCCCTGCTCAAGATGGTGGACCCAATCACTGAGAGATGATTGGATTATGGAGGCTGTGATCCACTCAGTGGGTCAATCCATTGAAGGATTTATGTTTGAATGGATATTGGGGGATGGTGGGAACTGGAAGCTGGTGGGCCCAGTTGGAGGAATGGGGTTGGTGGGCACATGCCTTTGAAGGGTACAGCTTGTCCCTTCCTCTCTCTCTCTCTTTCTCCAACTCTCTGCTTCCTGGCCACCGTGAGGTAAGCAGCTTTACTCACCCCATCCTCCTGTTGCCATGATGCTGTGCCTCACCACAGGCCTGTAGCAATGGAGTCAGCCCTCTCAAACTGTAAGCCAAAATACACCCTTCTTCCCTTAAGTCGTCTTCTCAGGTATTTTGTCACAGCAACAAAAAGTGAAAAAGTAACATACTTTTCAGTGTTGAATATATACATGGTTTTTTAGGTGGCACAGGGATTTGAACTCAGGGCCTCATGCTAGGCAGAAGGCAGGTGCTCTACCATTTGAGCCACTCCACCAGCCATATTTTGTGTTGGGTTTTTTCAAGATAGGGTCCCGGGAACTAGTTGCCTGAGGCTGGCTTTGAAACGCCATCCTCCTGATCTCTGCCTCCTGAGTAGCTGGGATTACAGGCAAGAAGGCAAGAGCCACAGCTGCCCCAGCTACTTTATGCTCTTTTGCTATGTGTGTCTGATGAGAACTCTCTGCCTATTTAAGCATCTCTGAATTTATCCCCTTCTCGCCAGCTCCTTGTTGCCATGTTTCTCTGGTTCTGCTCCATCCTCCTTCCCTCTGGCCCCCACCCTCCACCATCTTCCTTCTTACAGTCCCGCCCGCCCATGGACGGAACTGGCTCATCCTGGAGCCCCCGGGGCTGGCGTAGGCTCTTGCACGCACTAGGTGCTCAATAAAAGTTTCACAAATGAAGGCTGGCCCTGTGGCCAGCTGGGGATCATTAAAACTGCCAATTAGTTCTAAACACCAGCTCATCAGGAACAGCTGAGCAAAGCCAGGGAACCAAAAGTTCTGGAAAAACCAACAGAAGAGGAATACTTCACTGTCTACCCAACCCGAGCATTAATCACGCAAACTCAGACCTCAGCATTATTTATTTATTGGTGCATCGGTCCTGACCCACAGGACAACAGGAGCCATTTTCCCTGTGCACCCCAGTTTCGGGAGTCCATGGGTGCCCCCATCAGGTCTGACTCTGAATGTGGAAAAAGAGCCACACCTAGTCCTTCTCCTCTCCATGCGTGATGACATAGCACAGGTTCCTGTAGTCCAAGTTGCCGTACACATCTGGTGGGAAAGCCGCAAACATCTGCTTGACCTAGAGGTGGGGGCAGGGAGTCAGGCTGGACCTGGGCAGATTAGGGGGCCCAGAATGGGATCCATGGTACCCCAAAAGCCCACACTACTTACCTCCTCCTCACTGAACCGGTCTGCCTGGGTCATGAGTTTCTCCTTGATGCTGCTTGTGGGGAGAAGTGGCCATGTCCAAGCGCACATGGACATGCAGATGCTGCAGGGGGAGGGGTGCTAGAGGATGGGGAAAGCCCTGACCCCAGGAGGGAGGGGAGCACTAACCTAAGGCTGGCACCTCCAGCCCTCCACAGTCTCTAAGCCCCAGCTGGAACCCAAACTCGTCTCCCAGCCTCAGGTGGAGACCAAATGGCATGACCTTGAGACCCCAGCATGACCTTGGGACCACTCAAGATTCCTGAAATGTGCTAATAATAAACCTTGGGGCCACTGAGGGGACTCTTTTGTCTCGTTCTTGATCTTGCTGCTTTCTTCAGCTTGATTTTTGCTGACATCTGTCCAGCATTTCACAGCCTACAAAATGTCATCCAAGGTCAAGGGCACAGGAAAGAGAAAGCCTGTCCAAGTCTGGGTCCTCTTGGATCTTGGCTCCTCACAGACCTGAGAAGTGAGTGACTATGATTCCCTTCTACTGGAAGGGAAACGAAGGCTTGGGAGAGTTTGTAACTTGACCGACATCCACAGCGAGGTGGTAGCAGCATGGGGTCTGTTCTTTAGCATCCAAAAGAGCAGCTATGCAGCCACCAGAGCTGCCTAGGGCCAGATGAGCAGCCAGAGGGGGGAGCTTAGTGTACCTTGGGGTCTGCCTGCAAGGGACCAAAATGCCCCCTGGAGCTTGGGGGGCCTTGCAGGGCTTAAGGGGACTCAGTGGGCAGGACTGAGCTCTGAGGGCTTAAGCCAAGCCCTATGCACCCAGAGTGGCTTCTGGCACCAGTGGCAGGCCCCACTAGGGACCGACACACATTTTCCATTATTTATGTTTCTGTGGGACACTCACAGTTTCCAGCTCCCCAGGCTGGGGACTTTTACAGACTCCGTTTCAACCAGAGCCTCATCTGTGGCCAGGCTGGCCAACAGTCACATCTCCCAGGTCCCATGGCTCAGGGTGATGACTTTTGCTCCCCAGTGGGCTCCTCCCAGCTCTGACCTCATACTGGTGGCTGAGGGGTTGGTCCAGCCCATGCTAGGGGGACGGGGTGGGGGCGGGGGGGGGGCGCGGGGAATGTACCCTCGGTGCTTCCCAGGGTCCCTCAAGGTGCAAGTGGACACCTCAGACCCCATGAGGGGTGGGGATGAAAAAAGGACGGGGTGCAGTCTGAAAGACCCTTGGTAATACTGCAGCACCCGAGGGAAGTTTGACACCATCCCCACACCTCCATTCTGCCCTGCCACCCTCCCTACCCCCACAGGTGGGGCCTTTGATGGGCAGGAAAGCCATCCTCAAAACCTGAATGTCTGAAGCCTTGTCATGGGTCACCAGCCTGTCCCTCAAAGGAATCTTGCCTGCCAGGGCCACCCAAGGCCTAGTGAGGAAGGGACAGCCTCGAGGGACAGCCACTACCCCACCCTGGTCCCTCTGTCCCAGTGGGAAAAGCTCCCATGTACATTAGGCCACCTCCCTGATGCCAGCCCACGGTCCTGTTGGACAGGTGTCCATGGCTACCTCCTCCTCCTCAGGTATCCCAACCTGAGCTGGTCACTCCACCAGCTCTGACTCCAGCCACTTAGGCTCTGGTTGGCATCTGGCTCTGTCCTTCCCCTCCCAACCGTGCTGGCTCTGGCTCTTTGCTGACCTGTCAGTTCTTCTCCATACCAACATCCACCAGCCTCTTGGGAGCTGCAACCCTCTCCTTCCCTTCTCCTCCTCCAGGGTGGCCTCCAGGTTGTTTCTGCCTGAATTCTTCTAAGTCTCCTCCATTCTCTTCAGGCAGACCCAGCATCCAGGGCTGGTGTATGAGCCACCCCACATAGGCCCCTGCCTACCTCACCTCCTCCAGCACCTTCCAGCTCACCAGCCAACACACGCCAAGCTCTAGGCTTCACCCTCTCTGTTCCCACATCTAGCATGCTGTTCCTGCCCTCAGATTAGGAAACCTATAGTCAACATTCAAGGCCTCCCTCCCCTAGTAGAATGGCTGAAGTGGTACAGCACCTGCCTAGCAAGCATAAGACCTGGAGTTCAAATCCCAGTACTGCCAAAGGGAAAAAAAAAAAAAAAGAAATACCCTGAATCTTGGGGCTGATGGAGTGGCTCGAGTGGTAGAGCACTTGCCTAGCAAGTGTGAAGCCCCAGTACTGGAGAGGAAAAAAAGATACTTCAAGGCTTCTCTCCATCCCCACCACCACTGGGAAGCCCTCCCTGAGTGACGCCATCAGGAGGGACTGGGCTGGGCTGGACAGTGTCCTCCTGGCTACTGGCCAGATGCTGCCTGACTTGGCTGAGTTCCAAATGGAACTGATGCCCACCCTGACCCACCCCAGATCATTTTTCCTCTGAGACTTTGGCCTAGGGAGGGGAAAACCCCAAGGGGGATGAGGAACTTACAAGTCGGCCTTGACGAAGCCTTTCCCTTCAGTGTCAAACACCTTGAAAGCATGGAGAATGGTCTCCTCTGGGTCAGTACCTGGATACAACACACACAAGGCAGGGAGAGTGGCACAGTGGAGAGACCCCTCATAGACAGGTGCCAGGCTGGGCAAGGACTGGTGGTACAGGTGGGTCCCATGGCCCCCCAACTCCCACTACACAGTGACGGCTGAGCCCACTTGAGGCAAGAGCAGGGAGGTTTCAGAGAAACAAGTGAGTAATAACAGACAAGGGCTCTGCCTACATCCAGTTGTGGACAACCGGCCCCACTGTACATGGGCTCCCCACCAAGCATTTGCTACGTACTTAATCCTACTGACAATTCTCCCTGTTATACAGTTGGAGAAACTGAGGCTCAGAGAGGTGAAAGGACTTGTCTGAAGTCTCCAGGTTGATCCTGCTGAATGAGCAGGGTAGTTCTGGGCTCACTCATTGCCAAAGCTATGCACTCAATCTGTAAGCAGTGGCAAAAAATCTTTGCACTTGAGAGTCGGGACTGGGGCCCAGGCAGAGCCATTGGAGGCATCTCTAAGATTGTCCCATCCAGAGGTAGGCCAACAGGCCAGGTGAAATCACAGCCAGAGCAGGTCTGCTTCTAACACCTTCATGACTTCGGGGGAAGGTGTCATTTAGAGGAAATGATTCTGAGCCCAGAGCAATAGTGCACACTTGTAATCCCGGCTTTGCAGAAGCATAGGTAAGAGGATTGCAGTCAGAGGCCAGCCCCAGGCAAAAACACGACACTCTACCTGAAAAATAACTAAAGCAAAAAAGACTAGAATCATGGCTCAAGTGGTAGAGCACCTGCCAGCAAGTGTGAGGCCCTGAGTTCAAACCCCAGTACCACCATGGGGTTAGGGGGAGAAGGACGAAGAGGAGAAAGAAGAAAGAAAGAGGAAGAGGAGGAGAGGAAGAGCTGTTTCTGCTGCCCACAATGGGCCTGAAGCTCCCTCATTGCAGTGATGGGGAAACTGAGGCTGAGAGGGAGGAAAAGGGCTCACCCAAGGCCTCACAGTCTGTGTGAATGATGGCAGATGACCTGACAATCCTCACCCAGACCTCTTTCACTATCACGCTGCCCTGCCGGGCTCACTGATGGGGAAAACCCAAGAGCCCTGCGGACCCAGGAAGCTCCTTCCTTTCTTCCAGGCTTCGCCATGTCACGGGGATGGGGACATTTTCTGCCAGCCTTACAGGACCAGGGGCTGGTGCATCACTCACAGCTGGATTTTGACAACCGTCAATGGATCAGAACTGCAAATCCAGCTGAGGGCTTGGTGCCAAGCTCCCACCTACACTTTACCAACCATGAACACTTTGTGCAGTAGAAACAATGTCCCAACTTGTCACACTCAGGGCACCCAGATTCTGCCAAGCAGACCAGGTCTGGGGTCTGTCTCTTCTCTATCACATTGGGTCAGGGGCCTCTGTGTCCCCCCATCAGTCTGGGTCAGGACCACCTGTGTCCCTTCTCCTGGAAGGCAGAGCAGTGGCTTCCTCCTGGAAGGCACCAAGATGCCTGTGTAGCTTGGCCAGAGACTCAGGCCAGGTCTGGATGGGAGAAGTCCCCAGGGCCTCCCAAGTCAGCCAAGCAGCAGGAAGGGGAGTCTGGAGTGGTCACAGGCTCATAGTGTGGGCAGGATGGCTTCTCTGCCTCTGAGGCCACAGCCCCCTTGGTTTCGTCAATTAGCTGGAAATTCTAATGTCTTTGAAGAGGCCTTGAGCTGGGGGCCCGTTTGGGGCTGGCTTCAGCCCACTCCTGAAGACCAGACCCTGGCCTTCCTTAGCTCAGGCCCAACCACTGGACTGTCACCTCCTCTGGGCCAGCCACTCCCTGCATGGATGCTGGGTGCACTGTCCTCCCTGCCTCCTCCCCAGGGAGGGCCTCTGCTCTGGAGCCTGGAGTCTCATAAAATGTGCAGCAGAATAGCCACTTCCCATCTCTGGAGCTACCATATCAATGTCCCTCCATCCCAATTAGTGGGACAAACACAGTGCCCGCCCCAGCCCCTGGCCCTCCCAGCTGCCAGCCTCTTCACCAGCCTCTCACGCAAGCTCAGCCACGTTTGCATGACAGACTTGTGGACCCCCAGCTCAGCACCCCTGCAAAGGCGAGAAAAAGCCAAAACCCTGCAGTCCCTACCAGACCCTGGGTCACTGCCCCGTGTCAGCCACAGACTGACGGAAGCCTCACCCTCTATCTCCCCATGTGCAAAACAGGCCGTGGCCATCAGAAACTAAAAGAGCACCCCCAACTTCCCATGAATGCCCCAAAAGGTTTCTCTAAACTGCTCACCCCTAGTGCACACTCTGCACCAGTGCAGGAGGTGCCTTTGTCTACCAGGTCAGGCCCCCGGGCTGTCCACCCCAGCCACCCACGGGTCACTTCCCCCAGGCCTCCCCTCTAGCCTGTGACAACTTTCCCTCAGTTACATCCCTCTGGATCAAAGATGGAGGCCAACTCTCGGATCTGCTCTGTTTTGAGCTGGAAGTTACAGTCACACTTTTGTGTCTTGTGCCATGTTTACCCTGGCCCAACCTCCTGGACTTCTGAGCTCCCCCGGAGTTTGGCCACAGGCCTGGGAACAATCCCTAGCAGCTGCCCAGAGAAGGGCCCCATGGTGCTCCCCTCTCAGTTGCATGGCTCCAAGTTCAAAGCCTGCCTCAGAGGAGGCCTCCCCAGCTTCCTTGTCCTCATTTCTTTCTTTCTTCCTTTTTTTTTTTCTTTTGCAGTACTGGGATTTAAACTCAGGGCCTACACCTTGAGCCACTCCACCAGTCCTTTTTTTAGTATGGTTTTTTTTAATGTTTTGGTTTTTGTTTTTTTTGAAATAGGGTCTCATGAACTATTTGCCTGGGTTGGCTTTGAACCTCGATCCTCCTTCTCTCTGCCTCCTGAGTAGCTGTCACCCCGCCCCTTGTGTCCTCATTTCTTACCCCCAGGTCAATCATGGATCTCCTCCGAGCTCCAGGATCAGCCAGAACACTGTGTGGAAGTCGCTCTACTCTCTGGCCAATTATCGCCAGTAAGAGTATGAGTTTTTTCACCCTGTAGAATTAGATAGAATCACCCTGTGGTGGATTGAGTGGTGGCCACAAGAGCATGGTGGTGTGTCACCTTATTTGGGAAAATAGACTACAGATGCAAAGTAAGAATCTTGAGGTCACCCTGAATAAATCCAGTGACAAGTGTCCTTATAAGAGGACACTGGTGGCTTACACCTATAATCCTAGCTACTTGGGAGGCTGAGATTAGGAGGATCATGGTTCGAGGCCAGCCCAGGCAAAGAGTGCACACAAGACCCCATCTCAAAAATAACCAGAGCAAAATGGACTGGAGGCAGTGGAATGCCTGCTTTGCAAGCACAAAGCCCTGAGTTCAAACCCCAGTTCCCCCTCACAAAAAAAATAGGGAGGCAGAGCGAGACATGGGTGGTTCATGCCTGTAATCCTAGTTCCCCAGGAGGCAGAGGTAGGAGGATCATGGTTCTAGGCAAAAGCTACCTGGAAAACAATTGTTTGGGAAGATTGTTTCGAGCCACCACGTTTGCGTATTTCTTACAGCAGCCTCAGGGATCTAATACAACCCCCATTTACAGACAAAAACTGAAGACCCTATCTGCAAAACAAACGAGAACAAAAAAAAGCAAAAGGACTGTGAGCATGGCACAAGTGGTAGAGCACCTGCCCAGCAAGCGCACAGCCCCAAACTCAAACTCCAGCACTGCAAAGAAATAATAATTTTTAAAATGAAGTACAGAAAGCAAAGCAGCCCACCCCAGGTCACCTTTAGGGTCAGTAGGAGTCAGGTCTTGACCTAGACTTAGCTGAGGCCAAGGGCAGCATTGGGCAGGGGCAACCTGAGGGTGGAGATGACAGTGCTCACCTCCTGGGCAGCCACAGCCTAAGGGATGTCATTACAGGGTAGCTGCCAGGACCTCTAGACAAAGAGGAAAAAGATGATCCCTCCCCCTGCCAGGGCCCAGTACACTCTCAGGAGGGTGTAGCGGGTAGAGCTGGGGCCAGGTTGGGGCACCACCCCTGCTGGTTTTTGCTGGAGCACCTGGAGCAGGTGTCACATCTCTGAGCCTCTCCTCTGATTCCTCATTGATGAAAACAGCTCCCTTATCCTTTCCCTGGAGCTACAGCAACTTTAGAATAACCTGTCCAGCACTAGGATGGACCACAGTCACTCTCAGAAGCCCCTTCTCCCACCCTTCGGTTTGTCCCGTTACAAGGAGCTGGAGGCAGAATGGAGGGTGTAGAGGGTAAAACTGTCATGACGGTGGACAAAACGGCTTACAAGGCAGTGTCGTTACACTGGACTCACTGTGTGATGCAGAGGTGGAAACTGAGGCAGGACTCAGGTGGTGTGTGCACCCAGGAGCTGGTCTCTGAGACCATAGTGTGTTCCCACTTGTGGTTACATAAGTGTCAAGGGTGGCAGGGAAGGAGGGGGACATATCAACTGCCAGTCCCTCCCCAGCTCCCCTGGAGTCTCACTCACCCTTGAGTTTCTCCCCAAACATGGTGAGGAAGACGGTGAAATTGATGGGCCCAGGGGCCTCCTTTACCATGGCCTCCAGCTCCTCATTCTTGACATTGATACGGCCTGGGGGAGGGAAGAGGTAGGGAGGCAGGAGACTATGGGACCCTTGGGACTCCCGGAGCAGGCAGCCACAGAGGGTCCTACAACATCATCTAGCTGTGTCTTCCAGCTGTTGGGGGCCCTTAGTGAACATTCAGCCCACAACCTTCACGAGGCTGCACCCCACCCCCCCAACCTCACCCCTGCCTCCACCTCAGCCTCCCTGGGAAGAAGAGTGGGTCACTCATTATTCCCCTTTTGCAGATAAAGAAACTGAGACACAAAGAAGAGGAAGTGGAGGGACACAGGGGAACTCAAGGTTCATGCACCCCTCAGGATGGGGACTTTGGGATTGCTCATGGTCCAAGTGGGCACTCAGGTCACTGGAGGCGCCAGGCTCAGCCAGAGACCAGTTGGTTATGCCTCTTCGCCTACCAAAGCCCCATCGGTGCCATAAGACCCCTCTCTGCACCCGTAGAGAATTGACCTCCCCAAGTTCTCCCCAATTCTCACTCTCTGGACCTCTCTCTACCCCCGGGCCTTTGCACAAGCCTCTCCTGCCCCTAAAATGCCCTTCCCTTTCTACTGAGCCCACCTCTCACACCCAGGGACCTTCCTGATATTTCAGACAGTTCCCGCAAAACTTCTGCACCCCTCAACTCCTGAGCTCCTCACTCACTGCCAGTGCCTGGACCCACCCCAGCTGCCAGCGCTTGCTAGGTGACCTGGGCTTGGCTCCACCCCAAGCCCCAAGCTTCCTCAACTGCTTCTTGTATCACCCACCAAGTGCAGCAAAGGTGTCCCTCAGGTCTTCCTTGTCGATGAAGCCATCCCGGTTCTGGTCCATGATGGTAAAGGCCTGGTGGAGACACTGGCCCTGAGCGTCCTGCCCAGCCCAACTGCCCTGGCACCATCCCCCGAGGACAGCAAGTCACATCTCCAGGTGCAATGGGTGTCCTGAGCATTCCTTTAATCACCCCAGGGCCTCTGGGCCTATTGACCAACCTCCTTGAACTCCTGAATCTGGGACTGATCGAACATGGAGAAGACATTGGAGCTGGCTCCACCTTCTGCTCTCTTCCTGGCTCTTCTGGGTGCCTGCAGGGACCAGGTGAGGCCTTGTAGCCACTCGTTCTATAGAAGGTCAGAGCCCACCCCACCCCAGCCAAGCCTCATCCCCCAGAGCATCATGGTACTAGGTGACATCACCCAGCCTCTGGTGCCCACAGCAGCCAGACAGCTCTCAGTGCAGCCTTGCAGAAAAGCAGGTTGCTTCCCAGCCTGGGGAGCGCCCACTGCACAGGGCAGGGCAGCTGTTCCTGGCCCAGCTACCACACCACACCCAGAACTCCAGAAGAGGGTGGTAACACCAGCATTGTGACTCGGAAGGAGTACTTTCTTGTCCTCAGCCCCCAACCCATGTGAAGCCCGTGGTCCCCTCCCCCACTGCCCTCCATTCAGAGGCTAAAAGCTTCCCAAAGTGTTCCCAGTATAATGTTTGATTCCCTTGAGATCTGCCTCTTGCCAGGCACCAGTGCTCACACCTATAATCCTAGCTACTCAGGAGGCAGCAATCGGGAGGATCAGCCCTGACAACAAAAGCGAAACCCTATCTCAAAAATACTCAACATGGAAAACGGCTGGTGGACTGGCTCAAGTGGTGGAACACCTGCCTAGCAAGTGTGAGGACCTGAGTTCAAACCTCAGTACTTCAGAAAACAAATAAAGATTGGCTCCTCACTGATCTTTCAAAACTTGTCCTCTCTCCCACCTACCTGGTCTCCTACTCACCCCAAACCCTCTTTCAGCTGCTTTATCCCAGCATCTGCTCCTGCCACCCCCATGCCCTGAATGCCTGCTGGCCTCCCATACTCCCGGCTACCCTGCCTCCTCTAGGAAGCCTTCCCTGACCCCCAGGCCATTCTTCTAGACTATTAGCCCCATAGCATATAGCACACTGCCGTGCCACTCCTCTCCGTGTCTGTCTCCCCTTACTGAGCAGAGACTTAAGGGTGAGACCCATTCTGATCTCTCCTGCCCCACCCTGACCTGGCTCAGAGTGGCCATCTGTGATCCAGAACTCAGATCCCACCTACACAGCAGGCAGAGCAGCGACCACCCACATGGAGCCATGCCAGGGTCTCTGGCTGGCCTTCCTGCCTCCTGGTGTCTCTTTCAGGATGTCCTGGTTCCTTGGGAGCCAATCACTAGACATGTGCTCAAATCTCTGTGTCCCCAGGACCCCGTGAGGGGACCATTCCCCTAGCAGTCATCATTCCAGCCCCGTCAGGTCAGTGAGTCTTTGATGGGTGAGGGGGGAGGAGAGAAAGGTCTGAGCTCTGGCCCCTAGCCCAGCAGGCATCGCACTCCCTGACAAGCCCCGTTTGTCCCCCTAGCATGGGCTTCCCCTGCCTCCCCACCCCCATTCCAGTGCCTGTGTGGTCTCCCTGCCCCACCCCACCTCACCCCACTTCCCTGAGGCTCCTGAGTCCACGTAAGGAGCAACAGCACCCAGCCAACTTATAATTAGTTTTCCCTGGGTTCTTTGTCTCCACTAATCCTTTGAAAGGGGGCTGGCAGGACGGCCTCGACATTAAGATGCTGTAAAAAGCCCTGTAATATTTATAAATCCCTTCAGACATCATAAAGAAAAGAACTTCCCTACAGACTTCATCTCACATAATTGCATATACATTTCCCTCTGATTAATAAAAAATGATCACTTCCGTCTGAGAGAGATTCTGGTCTTTTTCAGACCTGCCCTGAGCTCACCCCGCCACTGCCACCCTGCCATGGTCCAGAGAGGGCTTGTTTTGTCTAGCTAAAAGAAATGACCTGAGACCAAAGCCCTGGCCAGGCACCGAACTCCCTCCCAGCCAGGGCCCTTTGCAACCAGCTGCCTTGCAAATTCCTGTTTGGAACCAACCCCTTAAAACATATGGGTCACCTGGAAGGAACATTCTAGGAAAGTAGGAGTCCCACCAGATCAGAGTTTTAACCCTGGTTTTGCTGCTTGCAGCAGTGTTAAAAAAATGCACGTAACTTCTCTGAGCCTCAATTTATAAAACCTGCCTCCATCATTAGGACGTTAGACACCTGCTGACCTCGAGACAGACCTTGTGTCCAGACTCCAGGACCCAGCGCTGTATCAGGCCCCATCCTTGTTGGCCTGGAGACAGGCCATCAATAAAGGATGACAGGTGGTAAGTCTGAGTTCTCAGGCCAAGAACAACTAATGAGGGCGGGCAAGACACACACACACACACACAGCAAGACTGAGACCACAGGGGACCCCAGGGATGGAGCACAGGGACAGGGAAGAACCGTGGGCTGCCTGAAGGACAAAGCCAAGGACGAATAGGAGGACCCCACAGATACGCTGGCTGGGACACTGACCCCCACCTAGGACAGGAATAATGTCCTCCCAGCATGATCAGATCCCTAGATTCACTCTGAAGCTCTAAGCCTGCCTCACTCATCTCCCCCAACCCTTCTCTCCTTCCTCATTCCCCTCACTTTCACCTCAGCAACCCACACCAAGTCCAAGAAAGAAAAACAGAAACCCAACCCATAAGGATGGGCTGGCCACCCATTAGAGACAGCCCAAGGGTGAGCCAAGCCCAGGCTTTGAAGCCTTGAGTTCAGATGAGGTCATATCAGGGACATCAGGTCAGGGTCAAGGATATCAGGGAAAGGAACGAGGTCAAGGTCAGGGTGAATTCAGGCATGAGATGAAGGTTAGAATCACAGATGAAGTCAAGGTCATGGACTGAGTGAGATCAGAGTCAAGGAATAAGGTCAGGATTGAGGTTAGGTCAGGAAGGTAACCCCGAGGTCAGCAGAGAGGGCACCAAAGCCCCCTGGGGAGGGCAAAGGTGCAGGGGTGTAGCCCCGCCGGGAGGCAGAGTGGCCTCAGCCTACCATGGTCTGGAGTGCTCTTTCGCTGCACAGCAGGACTGGGGATGGCTGGAGATGGCTCTTTAAATAGTGCTCCTCCCAGGGCCTGGGCCCCACTCCACATCCAGACGACAGTTTGGAAGGGGACCAAGGACAGGATGGAGGCCTTGCTGCCAGGCATCTCCCTGGGGCCATTGGGAGTGTGTGGGGTTGTGTGATCTTTGGGCAAAACCCACGGATCTAAAGGCTACCTAAGCCCCAAGGACCTCCAAAAGCACTGGGCCAACTGCGCTCAGTGCCAAGGGACCAAGGCACAGGAAGGGACGTGCAGCAAGTCGAGGCCTGAGAGCAGTGGGAAGACTTGGCCTTGGGCCAGGGAGGGTCAAGAGCGCTCCCTGTAACAAAGCCATCCTGGCTGGCTGGAGACGCAGAGAGTGAACTTGACCGTACCCTGGAAGCTGTGGGGTTCCAGGGAGATGCCATCCTCAAGTGGGCTCAGTCCTCTCCTAGGAATGATGCCTGGCTCACAGGGTCCCCTCCCCAATACGACTACAGACCCAGACCCTGGGTATCTGCTGTGGATTTGTTCCAGGAGCACCTGGCAGGTGCTCAGATTCCTTGTATAAATGGCACAGTGTTTAAGTAGAACCCACGCACCTCCCCCCAGGTACTGCAAATGATCTCCTAGCTTCCTTATAATCCCGGACACAATGTAAACACTGTGTAAATAGTTGTTACACTGGACTATTTGGAAATAATGACAAGAAAAATTCTCTATGTGTTTATTCCAGATACAATTATTTCCCCAATATTTTCTATCTGTAGTTGGTCCATCCTAGGATACAGAATCCGGGGGACGGGGAGGATCGACTGCTTTGCTCTGTGATTGGCAGTGCCACCTTACCCACTCCAGCCTGGTGGCCCCCTTCAGACTTGAAAATGGACAAGATGAGGCTGGGTGTGGTGGTGCATGCCTGTGATCCCAGCATTCAGGAAGCTGAGACAAGACAATCAAAAAAGTTCAAGGCCAGCCTGGGCTACATAGCCACATCCTCTCTCAAAAAACAAACAAAATGCACAAGGGGTTGAAAAAGCAAAGAGAAAAAAAAAGAAAAAAGAAAAATGAAGGTGACTCTGAAGGAGAATTGAAAAAAACAGACCCCAGTGGCACAACACCCCCCACACCCAAGATGACCCAGCCAAAAATTCTCCAGCAGGCTTGCTAAACAGAGCCCACACCTGCCCCCAGCAGGCTCTGGTGTGTCCAGTGTGGCCCCGATGGCCCCTGCCTGGCCTCAAAGGCGGCCTGTGTCCATCTGGCCAAGTCGGCTGTTTCATGGGGACATCACATCTGATCTGCTGCCAGGGCCGGAGGGCTGGGCTCAGGCTGTGAGGCCACTGGTCCCCAGGAGCTGGAGAGCTTAACTGTCCCCGGAGCTGGCCTGAGGGCTCCAGGCCCAGGGGAGAAGGAATGTGATACTAGGAGAGTAGACGACAGCTATAAAATACAGGTCATGCTATGTCCTAAAACAAATCTCCTCACAGCCAACCTTCGCCCATTTTCCAGCTGAGGAAACTAAGGCATGCATGAATTAAGTCTCTCTCTCTCTCTCTCTCTCTCTCTCTCTCTCTCTTTTCCTTTCCTCTCCTCCCCTCTCCTCTCTCTCCTCCCCCTCCCCTCCCCCTCTCTTCCCCCTCCCCCTCCCCTCTCCTCCCCTCCTCTTCCCTCTCTCACACACACACCCCAAAGCTGATAAGAGATGGTGCTAAGAGTAGGCCTTTTCTCTAGTAGTACCAGAAAGAAGCTTCCAGAAGGTTCTGCCCATCCAAACCCTCCCATGCCAGTGCCCCTGTCTCTGTCCTCACTATCTGTAGGGATGACCTTACAGTGGGAGACACCGCGCTCTCCATAGATGTTCAGCAGACCTGGCTGGTGGCCAGGAGCCCTGGATTCCAAGCCCAGCCGGCCTTGGACTGCGAGGGAGGTGGCTATGTGACTGTGATAGGTGCCCCTTTCTGGACCCACGCAGGGAGCAGCAGGTGACCGCAGTCTGTGCCAGCCCAGGATGCAGTCTCTCTTTGCCTGGCTCTGGGCTGGCTGAGGGGAAGGACCACCTGGGGCTCCAACTCCTGATGGCCCTGCTTCCTGCCTCAGGCTTCCTGCTGGCCTGAGGCCTCCTCATGAAAGGGCTAAGTGTCTACCTCCAGGGATCACACCCAGGACCACAGAAGGCCTCCGGAAGGCTCAGGACAGACCTGAGCAAGTGGGCAACCCTTGGCCTGCCTGGCTGAACCACAGTGACACACAGAGTCCTGCCAGACCTTACAGGAGCTGGTCAAAAAACTGCAAACCTGGAAATGTCAGGGGGAGATGTTTGTGAAACATTTGTCCTGGACAGGTGACAGCTGTCACTCAGACCACAGCAGAGCAAGCTGGAGCAGGGGACTTGGCCTTTTACTCCTCACCCCTAACCTCTCACCTCTAACTCACCCTGGCCCTCCACTCCATCACCCCAACTCGCCCCCACAAACCCCTAACCTTGACCTCCACTGTTCTCCAAATGCTTCCTGAGATTTCTTTCCTATGAGCCTGGGTACATGTCATTCCCTACATGGCTTAGGTCCTCTCTCTGGTCCCCTCTTCCTGGTCTCCCCCTCATTCCCCCCTAGAATAACTGCCCCCCCTCCGTGACCTCCACTCTCCAGAGCAGGGACCTGTCTTTCCCTTGGCCATGGGACCTAATCACTCTTGATCCTCAGCCTCCATCCACTTGGCCTCCTAGGAACACAGAGAGGTCTCAGAAACAGCTCTGAAAGCCAGGCTCTTACATGAGCCCCGACTGCACCCCTCCCCAAAGGGTTCAGGCCCCAGGGGCTTGTTCATACAAAGCCTTCCATGAGGGAGATTGCACAACAAATGCTGTGACCTGTGGGTCCTGAGAGGCCCTATGGACTCCATCTGAGGCCAACTCTGCCAGAGAATGAGTGCCCTTTGCAGCCTCCCATCAAGGGACTCTAACCTTGCACAGCACCCCTGACAGGGAGCTCACCAGCTCGGATTGATTGGCTGTTTGAGTAACCCACAGTGCCCTGGGGGACTAAGAGCTCACGCTTGACAGTGAATATGTTCCTGAAGTATCCGGTGATAAAATGTCTTGGAACATTTGAGCAATATAGTCAGACCATGTCTGCTGAGTTTATTCATTTGTTAAATATTTTCTCCCTTCTGCCACTCCTGGGAATGTGCCCAAAGGAACGCAAGTCAGCACACACAGAGACACCTCACTGTTCACAATGGGCAAGCTGTGGCATCAGACCAGGTGCCCAGCAACTGATGAATGGATAAAGAAAGTGTGGTATATACACACAATGGAGTATTATTCAGCCCTAAAGAAGGATGGAGCTAAGACATTTGCAGGAAAAGGGATGGAACTGAAGATCATGATTTGGAGTGAAATTAGCCAGACCCAGAAAGACAAACATCACATGTTTTCTCTCATGGAGAAACCAGGTTTAAAGGAAAAATCTGGACTGAGCATGAATGAGAACTACTTGGGTGGGGGGGGAACCAGTGGGAGATGAAAGGGAAATGGAGGACAAGAGCAGGAGGATCTGACCGAAGAATATTGTACTCATGTATGAAAGGCTCACAGCGAAACTCATTTTTAAAAACTGCAAGAAAGCCAGGTGCCAGTGACTCACACCTGTAATCCTAGTAATGTGGGAGGCTGAGATTAGGAGGACCCAGGTTCAAGGCCAGCCCGGGCAAACGAGGCCCCATCTCCAAAATAACCACAGCAAAATGGACTAGAGGTGTGGCTCAAGTGGTAGAGCACCTGCTTTGCAAGTGAGAAGCCCTGAGCTCAAACTCCAGCTCCACCAAAAAACAAAAAACATTGCAAGAGGGAATATGGAGAGGGAGGAGAAAGAGTAACAGTGAAATGCCACATTGTACAATTAATACAGCTAAGAAAATTATGAGAAAATATTCATGAAGTATTTACTGAGTGCTAGTCACCGTACATGGTAGTTCATACCACAGGTGTGGTTCTAGGAGTGAGAGGACCCCAGAGAGAGTGCCATGGCCAGAGGGTCACTGTGGGCTGGGATCAAACAAACTGGGTTTTGAATATAGCACTGAATATACAACGCATATTGACTGTGCCAGGAGAAGCAGGTAAAATTCGTGGACTGGCTCAGCTTTGTCAGGAAGATGTGCAGTCACGCAGCATGGGGGAAGAGGGCTGGGAGAAGGCAGGACCCAGGGAAGAGTTCCCAGGCCTGGTCTCTCCTCTGGATTAGTGCAACTCAGGACCCACTGGACAGACAGACCCTGCCCCCGTCTCCTCCTCACAGACATCCAACCCACAGCTATTTTTACAGTAGGACGCTGTGACCACAGGCCCGTTGAACGGGTGCCTCTCGCGTGCTTCTGCCGAGCCAGTGCCTTCACCAGCCCTCCAGGCCACAGCAATAAAACAGGCCAGAGGCATCCAGGAGACATTCTTGCTGGTTTTAAAGGTTTGCTTGTCTTTGCTAAGTAACTCCAAATTAGAGAACGGCTCCAGACAGGGGCAGGGGCTGGGAAGGAGGCGACACCAGAGGCTTTGGGAAAAGACAGACCCTTTCCTAATTGCCCTCAAAAATCTCCATCTCTCTATCTGGTAATTAGAGAGTGGAGGACATAAGAAGCAATTTGGTTTGGGGTAAGAGGGGAAAAAAGGCTAATTGGCTCTAAGTTAGGTCTCTGACTAGAATATTAACTGCTGGTTGTGGGGAAAGGAGACCTGCTCTCATAGGACCCAGCCTCTGCCCCTGGTCAGCTTCAGCTTGTCTTGAGCCCCGGTGGTCACCCCAGGACTAAGGTCACCCCTTTTCTAGGTATGCGAAACTCAGAAGTGGGGGTCATGAGCTTGCAAGTGGCCATCTGTGACTTTGCCTGTTTCTGGTGGCCCCAGCCTGCTATGGGATCCTTGGGACATGGCTCAGTGCTGTGACATCTGGCAGTGGTGCACAGGGATCCTGATCCTGACAGCTAGAAAGAGCAGGCCATGTGCCCTCGTCACCATTACCGGGATCCCAGGCAGGGGCCACTGTGCCAGAAGCACGTTCTAGAAGAGACATTTCATCTTGCCACAGGCATCTGTGTGTTCTGCCAGTGACCAAAAAGAATTTGTGACCATGGTTTACAACGGTCACACATAGTGGAGACTGTGTCCAGGCCCAAAACTGGACACTCCAGCAAACTTGCAAAGTGACAAATGAGGCCTGGTGCCCCCCACCCTGTAACTCACACCTGTAATCCTAGCTACTCAGGAGGCAGAGAGCAGGAGGATCTCAATTTGAGGCCATCCTGGATAAATATTTCTCAAGACCCTATCATGAAAATACCCAACACAAAAAAGGGCTGGCGAGTGGCTCCAGTGGTAGAGCACCTGCCTAGCAAGCGTGAGGCCCTGAGTTCAAATCCCAGTACTGCCAAAAAAAAAAAGTGATCAACAGCCCACTCTATGTTATGTGTAAAGAAAGGAAGTCCTAGAAGACACAAAATAAAGTAAATAGAGACACAGAACAAGCAGAATTCGAACCCAGGTCTAAGTTCATACTTGATCTTTCAAGGTTCCAAGTGCCCTGATGAGTGGATGGTGGCCATACTGCCTGTCCCCTCTCAGGTCACATTCAAACCTCACTGCTTTTGTGGTTATTTATGGTGAGCCACAGCACTGGGCGTTCCTGGGGCCCGTGGGTCAGAACTTCAGAACCAGCCAAGATGGCAGTCCTAACATCCTAACAAGATGGCAGTGCTGAACCACACAGAGGAGGATTTTGCTCATATGTTTGGTGTCTAGACTGAGAAGCCTCAAAGACAGCGACTGCTGACCAGCGCACGGGGCCCCTCTGAGTGACTCAGGCTTCCTTACTACATGGCGACCCTGTGGTCATCAGATCTGTCATACAGTGGATCAGGCTGAAGCACCAACACCCCAGAAAATAAGATAGAAACACCACGGCCTTTTATGACCTAACCTCAGAAGTCCCACAGTGACACCGCTGCGCTCCTTTCTTGGTAGAAGCAACCACAAGAGTCTGCCCAGTGGCAAAGACAGATGACATAGGTCCTGCCTATCCCTGGGACCAGCACCAAGGAGTTTGCAGAGATATTTGACTGACAACCAGCCTGGGCTCAGAGACGCTCAGATGATGGCCTAAGGTCACAGACCTGGCAGATACAGGAGCCGGAATTCAGACTCAGAACTGAAGGACTATCCCAAAACCAAGATATGACCCCAGGAAGGCCAAGGAATTCCAGTGATGAAGGACAGCAGGGTGGTGATGACTGTGTCCACAGCCAGGGAGCTTGAATTCAGAAGAGGCCTGAGTGGACAAGAGGAGTCTGTCCCCTGCTTCTGTCAAGGACAACTGAGGCAGGCTGTGTTAGCCCCCTCTGACTCAGATCTTGACTCTTCAGGATCTCAGTGTCCCACGGGCCCTTGGATCCCCTGAACCAGCCTGGGCAGGCGGCTTATGTACGCAGCCCCCTCTGGCCTCTCCGCCAACAGCCGTGGACATGGAACCTCAGTGGAAGGGGTGGAGCTTGGGTGGGGTGAAGGGGAGCTCCACCATGGTAGGCATTTGTGGGGGTTCAGAGCAGATAGAAATGCTGGGGGGATAAAGAGCCCAGGGAGCCACATGGAGGAGGAGAGAGGGGCCACGTTGCCTGGGGTGGACGGTGGGGCTCTGTCCCCTGATTCTCTTTTTTGTCCTCCAGCTGGACCTCATCCCTTGGACGACTGAGGAAAAAGATGTGGAGTCGGGATGGGTTTGCTCAAGGTGCCACCACAATACTGCTAGCCCGGACCTTGCCCACCCAGGCCCTATGGAACTCGGGGACTCCCGGGGCTGCTGGTGACCAAAAGTGACTGCTGGCGCTGTGCTAATGGGTGCCTTATGCTGCTCAGAGCCTCCACACACCTCCCTGGGGACCTGGCCCGCAGCAAAGGACAGCACAAACTGTAACTATGTCCAGCCTCATCCTGACGCGTGAGGCTGCTCACACACTGGGCTGGCACAGGTGAGCGGCTTGTGACCCTGCTCTCCCCAAATCCCCAGAAATAAGCCTGCAGGTGGCTTATTTCCACCCCAGTTAGGAGACCCTCACCCAGCCTGACCTCAGCCCCTTCTGAGGGAGACCACTGAGATAGACCCCACACCCACAAGCCCAGTACCCCCAGTGGAGGTGACAGCAGAAGGCATCCTTTCCCCATACTCAAATTTATTTTCTTTTTTGGGAGGTGGACAGTACTGGGATTTGAACTCAGGGCCTCACACTTGCTAGGCAGGCGCTCTACCACTTGAGCCACTCCGCCAGCCCATTTTGCTATGTTCCAGATAGGATAGGGTCTCACTCTGTGTCCAGACCAGCCTGGACCACAATCTTTCTATTTATTCCTCCCTCAGAGCAGGGATGATACAATGGCACATGCCACCGTGCCCTGCTTTTTCTGTTGGTCAAAATGGGGTCTTGTCCCAGGTTGACCTGAAACTGCAATCCTCCTAATCTCTGCCTCCTGAACAACTAGGATTACAGGAGTGAGCCACAGCACCTGGCACAGATTGTTTATGAGATAGGGTTTCTCTAACTTTTGCTCAGGCTGCCCTCAAACCATGATCTGCCTATCTCCACCTCCTGAGTAGCTGGGATTACAGGTGTGCTCCCATGCTCAGGCCCCACCCTTTAATGTTAGAACAGTTGTAAACTTACAACAAAGTTGCAAAGACAATACAAATTCCTCTCCATCCCGGAGGTCAGTATGGTAAATTTGTTACAATCAATGAAACAAGAGGGACACAATATTGACAGTCTGTGTTTGCGGAGGGGTACAGAAAGATCACAGCGAAACCCCTTGGCACAAGTAACCAATGTGAATAAAAAAGTTCATTTACAAAAACAGTGCAAACTGCACACAGCCATTTACAGAAAATTGTAGAAAATACAGACATCGGTGGTGATCAGAGGTACGTGGGGCGGGAGGGCAGGAGGTCCACCCGTGGATGATGGACGGGTCCATTGTCTAGTCTCGAGACCCTTTCTACATTATGGTGATGTCTTTAATGGGTCAAATGCATGAAATTGCATACTTTAAATATTTGGGGGTCTGTCAATTTCATCTCAATAATGGTGTTCCAAAAAAACAGAGAAAGAAAAAGAAAACACCACTTGGGGGAAGGAAGAGGGGGTCACTAGGGTTGGGTGACCACCTGGAGGGTAGAGAAAGAGTTCTCAATCTGCAGAGGAAAAGATTTTTTTCAGGCTATTTCCAGAGTCTCATGTAGCCCAGGTAGGCCTTGATCTTGTGGACTTTCTGCCTCTGCCTCTGCCTCTGAGTGGAGTGCTGGGATTACAGGCATGAACCACCGCACCTGGCCCTTGGTTGGCTTTTCTCTCTCCAAGCTCCTTCGTGTAAACTGTGTGTGGCTTCACTGACATGCAGGGCAGACAGTGTGGCAGGTGACCAGAACTGCTGGTGTCCAGGATGAGGACAGGAGGGGTGGACCACACCATCTGGACTATGGAGCTGATGGGGTGGCCTGCAGGTCAGATTTAGGATGGCCACAGGGGTCCACGTGCTGGCTTGCAGCTCAGAAGATGGGAAGCAGGAAGCGGAGTCTCAGGGTGCAGGTGTGTCCCAGCGGGGACCTTGGAGGAGGCCAGCCTCCCCGGGTTCCCCAACAGGACCAGAAACCCCACGGCTCCCAGCTCAGAGGTGGAAGGGCTGGGGTTCAACCCAGGCCTCCTGGCTAGCCATGCACGTGATGGCACTGCACTCTCCTGCCTGTCTATTGGGTGACAGTGTCCTGTCACTGGCTCCTCATCAGAGCATGGAAATCAGCATGGCTCCTGATCCAGGGGACCCTACTCCCTACAGCATCTTTGAGAGAGGCCAGGCCAGGGGCTGTGACACCCAGAAGACCCCAGCCCAACCCAGGATCAGGGACAGTACCCACACATCATCCACTCTCTTCTCCCTCCTTCCCAGAAGATCCTGTTACATTTCTCAGCCTCCCTTGAAGACAGGGGTAACCATGCAACTAACTTCTTCCCCATGACATAGAAAAAGCACTGAATGCTATTTCCAGGAAGCTCAGACACCTCTTACCCCTCCCTCGTCTTATGTACTACTGAGGACAGGGAGGTGATGGCTGGAGCTGTAGCAGCTGTCTTGAGATCAGACCTTGAGGACAGTAGAAAAGCACCAAGGATGAAGAAGAGGAGAAAAGGAAATGGGGATGCTGACAGCACCGGGGAGCTATGACTCTCCTGTCTCTGGAGCTCATGTTGTCACACGCCAAGCCTCCGTTTTGTTTAAGCCACTGTTTGGGGGTTCTGTTACACCCAGACATAATTGATTCATTGATACAAAATACTTTTGGAAGACTTTCACCTTGGAGGACAAAGAAGAGCTGAGTAGAGCCTAGGGATTTCTAGCTACAAAGGAGAGTTTCACCGTTGCCTCTGGGGATGTTCGGGAAGGCCCTGGGTGGGGAGCAGGCTGGGATTATAGGGGTGCAGCTGCCCCAGTGCTCCAGCCCCAACGCCGGGCTGTGCCACCTCCCACACCCTGCAAGGTGGCACAGCCTGGGGTGACACCCCCGCCGAGCCCCCAAAGCAAACGAGCATCTCCTCAGCCTTGTTTACATTTGCTGAACTATTTTCGTCAAATTAATTAAACACATGCTAAATCCTCTCCAATTTGTTGTGCGACAAATTAAAGATGCTAAGATTGTGAAATGAACACGAAACCTGTTTACTCTGATAAAACCCACACGCCGAGTCACGACGGCCCAGAATGGGCTGACCAGGGCAGAAGGCCTTCGTGCCTGGGCGGCCAGGAGGCCCCTGTGGCTCTCCATTGCACGATGGTGACGCCAGGCCCAGGTCACCAGAGAGCATGGGACACAGCTGCCAGGAGCACAGAGCGCCAGTCGCCAGTAGCGTCTGGTCAGCCGGGTGGTGCAGGGCCTGGGCGGCAGCCGAGCTCACCAGGATCTTCCTCATCCCTGGCAGGGCTTCAACAGAGCCAAACACAACAGGCCCGGTCACACCCCAGGGGTCACATCCCAGGGTGGTGGTCCAGAGACGTGCCACCTCCATTGTCCTCCAACCCTGTCTCTTCCTGCTCTGGGCCAGGCATCCCTGCTGGCCTCTGTGAGCAGGGCAGGTCACCCCACAGGAATCCATTTTACAGGGACTTCTGGGAGCCCCTTGGGTATCCAAGCCAGAGAAACTGAGGCACAAGAGGCCCTGTATCTAAGAGCCTGTGGCCTGAAAGTCCTCCTCAAACTCAAATACGCACACTGAAGGCCACTCCACAGCCATCATCATCTGTGTGAAGGTCACCAGTGAGCTCTGGAGCTCACTGGTGATCCCATTTTGCTGATGGAGAGGCTGAGGTCTAGCCCATCTTGACCTCAAGAAAGCTGCTACAGCTCCTGCCATCACATCCATGTCCTCAGAAACACATCAGAAGAAGGGAGAAGTGCAAAAGGGTACAAGTCCTGGAAATAATATTTAATGCCTTTTACACGTCATGGGCAAGAATTTAGTCACATGGTTACCTCTTTAACTGGAAGGAGAATTTACGTTTAGGCTATGCTGCCCAAAGCACAAAGCCCACCCCCTCCAGCACTGCTGACTCCCGCCAACCCCTCTCCCCTCAGTCCAACTGGGAAGTCTGGGGACTCCAGATAAATTTAACAGGATCTGGGTCCAGCCCTCAGCTCTGCCCTCCTGCCTGCTGGATCTCCTACAACCCCACAGCAGTTTGGATTTGCAAACTCCAGCTCCTAAGATGAATTTGTGACTGTTGGTGACCCTGACGCCAGAGGTGAGGGTGAGGAGTGAGCAGTCAACGCCCCCACACACACACCTCCTCCAGGCAGACCTCCATCCTGTGCAACTGAACGACCAACCGCTCAGGTGGGCAGTGGCCCCGTAGCCCAGAGCCCAGCCTGGCCACAGGAAGGGGTGACTTCTTCAGGACACTTCAACCAGCAGCTCTTCCCCTTCCTTCCTCTTCCTTTCTCCTCCATTGGCATGGCCTGGACCACCCTGCTCCACAGGAAGAAAAGAGACCAGTGCCTGCTGTCTGGTCACTCGTGGGTGACAGAATATACAGGTCATGGCCATCCTCTTCTTTCCAGCCCTGAGGGACAGGACAAGGACACACAGAAGCCCAGAGTCAACAGAGCTGGAAAGGGAACTCATTGGTTCTGATGGGGACAGTGGTGAGGGTGTAGCCAAGAGAGTATGAAGAGAATGGACATTGAAGCTGAGGTTTTGAAGGATGAGTAGAAGTTTTCTAGATAGGAACGGAGAAAGGTGGGGGATTCTCTGATTTAGATGCTGATTCAGTAGGCATGGGGTGGGGGTGCTGGCGTGACTGGAACACAGAGCACAGGAGGAGGGGGAATGCTGGGGCTTGGTCCTGGCTGTGACCTGGAGCCCCTGGGAGGCTGGGGAGACATGGGCATGGCTAGCACCCAGAGCAGACTGTTGAAGTAGTGCCGGTGACAGTGGTGACAGAGACTGGGTCGGGCCCCTGGGCAGAGCCCACAGTGTGTGGACAGTGCCTGTGGTTGCTCTGCGGGGGTGGGGACAGGTGGCTCTCAGGGAGGGAGGACGGAAGTGAGGGTCACAGAACTGGGGAAGGTTTGAAAACAGATGTGAGGAGCGGGGCCTCGTCGGGCCAGGGGAGGTCACCGGCCGGTCTTCCTGAGGCAGGGTACCAGTGGACGTGGGGCAATCCTGGAGGCCAGCGTGGACGTCAATGAAGTCTGTGGAGTGCCATTGGATTTGAGCAGCCATCTGCGGGGTCACAGGCAGGTGCCCCTGGGGGAAAGCCCAGTGTCCGGGAGTCCTGGGGCCACCTGTCAGGAAGGACGGTTGACCACGGATGGGGAAGAGGACATGCAGAAAAGACTGGAAACCACTGACACCGTCTGTCCATCTGTCCTACCTCTCTCCATGAAAACCCTCAGAATGTGCAGAGGAGGGGACCCTGGGAAACAGATGGCAGCCAGGCCAACTTGATTTCAAACCAAAACCCACACAGGACAAAGCCTTTTTCTTTTTTTTTTTTTTTTTTTTTTGGTGGGGCTGGGATTTGAACTCAGGGCTTCACACTTGCAAAGCAGGTGCTTTGTCACTTGAGCCACACACATGCCAGTCCATTTTGCTGTGCTTATTTCAGAGATGGGGTCTCCAGAACTATTTGCCCGGGCTGGCCTTGAACCACGATCCTCCTGATCTCAGCCTCCCAAGTAGCTGGGATTACAGGTATGAGCCACCTGTGCCGGCCAAAGCCATTTTCTGAGACTCAGAACAAGGACAGGTTCAGAGACACCAGGTTCCGTAATGTATGTTGGTCACTGCTCAAGGGCACCTTGCTGACCGGCTTAGTAAAGGCTGAGCCCCCGACCCTGGCATGAAGCCACATCCATCTGGAGGAAGGGGACATCTTTTTCTAAGGTGTGGACAGTGTCCCGTGAGCCTGGCAAAGTGGGGGACAGATGAGTGTCCCGGCTGGGATGGAGGGCTGTCTGGGTATCTAGAGGACAGAGTTTCTCCAGCATCCATCTCCTCCACCTGTGACCCACTCTGAGGAAGTAAGAGCCTCCTGGACCCAAGGTCCCTGTTAATAGCTTGACTAACCAATCACAGGCTCAGGGAACAGGTGGTGTCCTGAGAAGCTGGCCCAGGCACAGCTGTGTCACCAGAGGGATGGATTTCAAGGCAGAGATGAGCAAAGACAGGGGCAGGTACCTGCCAGGGTTGGACGCATTGGTGACAGGTCGACCCCTTGTCCTTCCTGGACTGTGAATCTTGAGAGATCTCAGGGGAAGGGGACAGGGGTTTCCCCAGCTCCCCGCACCCCACCGCATGTCTCCCCCGTCTTTCTCTGCTCACTGCTGTTTTTGGAGGGAACCTGGGTCGTTAGAAGATTGGGTTCTCCTCTTACACTGTTGGTGGGAATGTAGACTAGTACAACCACTCTGGAAAAAAATTTGGAGGCTACTTAAAAAGCTAGACATCGATCTACCATTTGATCCAGCAATACCACTCTTGGGGATATACCCAAAAGACTGTGACACAGGTTACTCCAGAGGCACCTGCACACCCATGTTTATTGCGGCACTATTCACAATAGCCAAGTTATGGAAACAGCCAAGATGCCCCACCACTGACGAATGGATTAAGAAAATGTGGTATCTATACACAATGGAATTTTATGCAGCCATGAAGAAGAACGAAATGTTATCATTCGCTGGTAAATGGATGGAATTGGAGAACATCATTCTGAGTGAGGTTAGCCTGGCCCAAAAAACCAAAAATCGTATGTTCTCCCTCATATGTGGACATTAGATCAAGGGCAAACACAACAAGGGGATTGGACTATGAGCACATGATAAAAGCGAGAGCACACAAGGGAGGGGTGAGGATAGGTAAGACACCTAAAAAATTAGTTAGCATTTGTTGCCCTTAACACAGAGAAACTAAAGCAGATACCTTAAAGCAACTGAGGCCAATAGGAAAAGGGGAACAGGAACTAGAGAAAAGGTTAGATCAAAAAGAATTAACCTAGAAGGTAACACCCACGCACAGGAAATCAATGTGAGTCAATGCCCTGTATAGCTATCCTTATCTCAACCAGCAAAACCCCTTGTTCCTTCCTATTATTGCTTATACTCTCTCTACAACAAAATTAGAAATAAGGGCAAAATAGTTTCTGCTGGGTATTGGGGGGGGAGAGGGAGGGGGCGGAGTGGGTGGTAAGGGAGGGGGTGGGGGCGGGGGGAGAAATGACCCAATCCTTGTATGCACATATGAATAATAAAAGAAAAATGAAAAAAAAAAAGAAGATTGGGTTCTTGTTTGTGCAAATCGAGGATTAAGCAGGAGGACACCGAGGCTCTGTAGGTGGTTCAGCCCCTGCTCTACCATCTGTGATTCATCTTGTTTCTTTGCAGACTCGGGAATGTAAAAGACACAGCGTAGTGGGGCGGCCAAGAGAAGCTAGGGTGTCTCCTGCCACCCCCATCCTGCTGAAGTCCACACTGAAGACCCCAGAGAGAATTCCTGCCACCAGACCCACTCTGGCTCTGCTGTCCCCTGTCCACTTCTCAGTGCACTGAGCCAGAGGCCCAGAGAGGGTGTGGGCTCACTCCAGCACACACAGCAGGGCATGGACTCCTGAACCAGAGCTCCTCACTGTCACAGCAAGGACACCTCCAGCTAGAGACTGACGCAGCCGGAGCCCCTGGGTCAGGGCTCCTTTACAAGGTGTCCGGAGGCACAGCCCACGCCGTCGAGGGTCCGGAGCGCCTCACATTGCTCTTTTGCTGCTGCATCAGCCTCGTTGAGAGATATAATTCATATACTCCAGAATTCATCCATTTAAAAAGTTAAAACTCAAGACAGGTGCATTGTGCATGCCTGTAATCCCAGAACTTGGGAAGCTGAGACAAAAGGATTGTGTGTTCAAGGCCAGCCTGGGCTACACAGTGAGACCCCCATCTCAAATAAAAATATATATATTAATAAAGTCCAGGTGCCAGTGGCGCACACCTGTAATCCCAGCTACTCAGGAGGCAGAGATCAAGAGGATCACGAAGCCAGTCCCAGGGAAATAGTTCTTGAGGTCTTATCTCAAAAAGCTCACCATAAAAAGCGCTGGTGGAGTGGCTCAAGTGGTAGAGTGCCTGCCTGGTAAGTGTGAGGCTGTGGGTTCAAATCCCAGTATTGCCAAAAATGAATAAGTAAAGCTATAAAAACTCCAGTGGCTTTTTATATATTCAGAGTTGTGTGAACATCACCACTA
Source organism: Castor canadensis (assembly GCF_047511655.1). Taxonomy (NCBI): domain Eukaryota; kingdom Metazoa; phylum Chordata; class Mammalia; order Rodentia; family Castoridae; genus Castor; species Castor canadensis. The sequence continues at coordinate 10,351,135 of NC_133391.1, forward strand.
TTAATTTTCAAACATTTTCATCAACCCAAAAAGAAACCCCATTCTCACCAGCTGTCATTTCTTCCTCTCCCCGAACCCTGGCAAATAATTTACTTCCTGTCTCTGAGAATTTGCCAATTTGGGGGATCCTATACAAAGGAGCCACACCCTACACGGTGTTTGGTTTGGTTTGGTTTTGGGGGGCTGGAGATGGAGCCCAGGCCTTGTGCACACTAGGCAAGCGCTCACCACTGAACCACACTTCTGTGTTCTCTCTGACTCTCTCCCTTCACTTAGCATGTGTGGGTTTTTTGTTGTTGTTGGGTTTTTTTGTTTGGAGACATGGTCCCCCTATGTAGCGGAGGCTGACCTGCCTGAAACTCACGATCCTCCTTCCTCAGCCTCCCACCGAATGCTGGGATTACAAGTGTCAGACGCCAGGTCTGGTTCAGCATAACGGTTTTAAGGTTCATCCACGTCTCAGGAATGCATTCCTTTTCATGACTGAGTCGTAGTCCATTGTATGGATATGCCACGCTCTATTTAGATCACCCACCACTGATGGATGTTTGGGTTGGTTCTGGTTTAGGTGGGGCTGCTGTGAACATGCCCGTGCAAACGTCCCCGTGGACTTTTGTTTTATTTCTCTTGGGTGAGAAGCTAAAAGGAGCACAGAGGATGCTTGCTAGCAAAGCTGAGAGTGTGTGGTGAGGTCACAGAGGGCAGGGGTGGCCTCGAAGTTCCTCTGAGGATGTCCCCTGCAACCACGCCATGCTCACCCTGAAAGACTGAGGCTCTCCCAGCCCCTGCCAAGTTCCTAGTCCCTGGGGTGCCCCTCGTGTGACACTGTCAGCTCTGAAGAACAGGTAACTGCAACAGTAAAGTGGGGTCAAGGCCAGCCCCGCACTGCCTTGGACCGCTCCTGTCTCCCCAGGCAGTGAGCTGCCCCTCCAGGCCCTTGGGTGGCCACCCTGGCAGGACAGACCTGAATCTGAGCAGAAGAGGCTAAGGCTGGGAGTGGAGAAAGGAGGAAGGTTCTAGAAGGGTGTGGCTAAAGGATTTAATGATCTCCAGAACAAGCAGGAACAAAGGACACCAGGATGGCTATCCTCATCCATGCACACCTTAGCTCCCCAGCCAGTTAACCTGTCCCTGTCTCCCTGTGAACCCCAGATACCCTGCCTCAGCTCCCAGACCTTGCAGACGCAACTCAGGAATTCACTCAACAAACCCTTCAGCATCTGGCATGCTTCAGTCCATAGTCAGCTGGTTCCACCGCTGTGGGTCTGAGGCCGTCTGAAAATCATGGCAGGGAGTGTGTCATACAGCACAGCAACTCATGTCATGGTGGCCAGAAGAGACGGAAAGGGACAAGACACACCTTCAGGGCTGGCTGAGTAGTTCAAGTGGTTGAGCACCTGCCTAGAAAGCATGAGGTCCTGAGTTCGAACCCCAGTGCTGCCAAAAAGAAAAACTACACATTTCAAAGTCACCCCAGTGCCCTAATTCCTCCAGCCAGGCACCACCTTCCATGGATCCACCACCGATCAATAATCTATTGAATTTTTGACTCCTCAGTGGATTAAGTTGTTGATTAGGTCAGAGCTCCATAATCTCATTGTTTCTGGAAACCCCTCACAGACACCCCCAGCAGTGTGCTCTATTGATTCCTAGATGTCTATCAATGGGTCGAGTTGACAATCAAGATTGACCACCACACTGTCTAAAGTGATAAAGAAATGCCAGTGTAAATCAGGTGGGTGGCTCACGCCTGTAATCCCAGCTACACAGGAGGCAGAGATCAGGAGGATCCAGGTTCAAAGCCAGCCTGCGCAAATAGTTCTTGAGACCCCCATCTCGAAAAAAAAAACCAACACGAAACAGGGCTGGCACAGTGGCTCAAGTGGTAGAGCACCTGTCTAGCAAGTGTGAGGCCCTGAGTTCAAACCCTAGTACTGCCAAAAAACAAACAAGAAAGTCATGTGGAGGAGGGAGCTCCCTGTCAGGGGAGGTGTGTAAGCAAAGACTGCACAAACACCAGCAGGGATGGGCTTGCCAGGAATCCCCTCCAGCCCTGGAAGTCTGAGAAAGGGAGATGAAGAAGAAGAGGGAGGCCAGGCACCAGCGGGGCATGCCTGTAATCGATCCCCACTCCAAAATAAGCAGAGCAAAACGGACTGGAGGTGTGGCTCAAGCCGTAGAGCACCTGCTTTGCAAGTGCAAAGCCCTGAATTCAAATCCCAGTCCCACAAGAAGAAGAAAAGAGGAAGAAGAGGAGGAGGAGGAGAAGGGATGAAGGAGACAGCAAAACAGGGCCCACAGGCAAAATGGAGATACCACATAGAACTGCTGAGACAGCAGCTCCTGATGGAAACAGACTCTCATTTGTGGGGAATTTGTTTCAGCAAATGAGAGACGGTGACAATGCTGTGACTGTCTCCTGAAATGAATACCATCTGGAGAAAAAAAAATACCAAATTCAACAGGACCAATTTGTCATTTTCCACTAATGAAGCGAGTCAATGTTGGTGCCGTCCTGATTTATCTGTTTAGAAAGTCTCGCTCTATTCCCATGAGCTCGGCCACCCCCGTCTCGTTCACAACCAACCACAGAGAGGTTCCATGTCTGAGGCTCTGGGTGACACGCTATCGGTTGGGAAATGCACCAGCTAGGCATTACTTAGGCACAGCTTATAGGGGACCACGAATTTGATTCCCACCCCAACCAGAGAGCTAGAGTAGCACGGGATGCTTACAATCCTCCCCACCTCCCCTGTGTCCCTGCTGGTGGCCTCTGTCCCAAATGTCACGTTAATTCTTCCCTAGCCTTCAAAACACCCACATCTGCAATCCTAAATAGTAATAAACTCAATCGTATCATGTATGTTCTGTGATTTTCTTCCTTCCCTAAATAGGGGTTAGGAATTCATTTATACTGTTATCTATAGTTATGTTTAATTTTGGGAGGGACGTATTGGAGTTTGAACTCAGGGCCTACACCTAATAATTTATGGATGGAGGTTTTAAATATTTCTCTATATAAAACCATATCAGCTACAAATAATGAACTTGTTTCTTTTCTGTCCTTATACCTTTCTTTACTTTTCCTGTCTTATTATACTGACTAGAAATTCCAGTACATGGCAGGAGCCGGTGGCTCACGCCTGTAATCCCAGCTACTCTGGAGGCAGAGATCAGGAGGATCATGGTTCAAAGCCAGCCCAGGAAAATAGTTCAAGACTCTATCTCAAAAATACTCAACATAAAAAAAGGGCTGGTGGAGTGGCTCAAGGTAAAGGCCCTGAGTTCAAACCCCAGCACCAAAAACAATGATAATAATAAGTCAGTCGACAGTGTTTTCGGGTCAGAATTGAGGTTTCACTGGCTTTATAAAATGGCGGCGGGGGGGTTGCTTTTCTTTTGATTTGTCATGTTTTTTCTGTTCTCTGAAGGAATTTGCATGGGATGGAATTACTTGTTCACTGAATGTTTGGTTGACCTCCCTGCTAAAGCCATTTGGGGCCGGCGTGATCTGTGCAGGGCAATTCCCTTTAGTGGCTCAGTTGCTTCAATAGTCATTAGCCAGTCGGCTTCTCTGCTTGTCTACACCATTCTGATTTTGTGAGATTTTTTTTCTTGTAATTTAGCAATTTTAAGTGACTTCTCCAGTACCTTGCCATGAAAGAGTTCATATGTCATCTTAGTAGCTATTTACTAATGAAGCTTTTTTAGTAAATTCTCCCTTAGTACTAATATTTTTAATGATTTTTACTTGCTATTAATTAATATTACAGGTTGATATTACCAATGTTACTTGTCTTTTTTTTTTTTTTTTGTGGAACTGGGGTTTGAACTCAGTGTCTACACCTTGAGCCACTCCACCAGCCCTTTTTGTGATGGGTTTTGTTGAGATAGGGTCTCTTGAACTATTTCCCCAGGGCCGGCTTCGAACCATGATCCTCCTGCTTTCTGCCTCCTGAGTGGCTGGGATTACAGGCATGGGCAGTGGCGCCTGACTTTGTTTTTTTAAAGAACTAACTTCTGAAGTGAGGCACAGGATTGCACATCTATAATCCAGCATTTGAGACACTGTGGCAGGAAGATCCCAAGCTCAAAGCCAGCCTGGACTGCACAGAGACCCTATCTCAAAAAAAAAAAAAAAAAAAAAAGCAAACAAGAACAAACTTATCTCATGAAGCTCTGTAATATATTTCTGTTTTCTGTTACAAAACCCTGCTCTTGTCTGTTATTTTCTGGCTTCCTAATTTCTTCGGGCCTAATGTGCTGTTTTTGTCATAACTTCTCTTAATTTTGAACCCCTGTTCTTTTCCACAGTAATGCATCCCACAAATTTTTAGAATGTGCGAACCAGCTTTAGGGTTACAGATAAATTCCCGTGAGTAGGTAGAGTCTCAAATACAAAACCCTCAAATAATGAGGATCAACTATTCCTAACCTTTCATCCTCCGCCACAAAATATCTTTTCAGTCATGGCTTGTCCTTGCCTGTTCACACATCTGCAGAGAGCCTGGGCACTCAGGGGACTTTCCTCACCCCTTCCTGATTCCCCAAAAGGCCCAGTGCTAACGGGTGTGGCCTATGTAGACCCTTGCTCCTTGCAGAAGTTCCAGGACATTCCGTAAGGTGACAGCACTGACATTGCCTTTTAAAGAGAATCCTACCTCACAGCCATTCGATAGCTGAAGAAACTGAGACACAAAGTGTAGAAAACCAACTTCAGTTTGTCCTTCCTGGGTCAAAACCTTCTCTCTTTTTTTTGTGTGGCAGCACTGGGATTTGAACTCAAGGCCTCAGGCTTGCTAGGCAGGCCCTCTGCTTCCTGAGCCACTCTGCCAAGCCCCAAAACCTTCATGCGTTTCAGGAATTCCGCTTCTTTCGCCTGAAGGTCTCAGGCCACACATGAGCCATTCGGTGCTGGGTGGAGGAGAAGGTGGGGCAGAGAGGGCGCCATCTTTAAGGAGGGAGGGAGGCAAAAAGAAAAAATAGCCTTGAAAGTCAACTCCCTCAAGTCTTGTGTTTTGAACTCGAGCGAATGAGTTTCCGGAGTGCTCATGACCTTTTGTCCCCTGGGTCCCCTGGACATTGCTGGGCTCCCCTCAGAGCCCTGCCTGAGCATGTGACCTCTGCCATAACCCCAGCCTTGGCAGCCGGGGTCAGCGGTGCCCTAGGAGCACATGGCTCCCCTCTGCCCACCTCCCTGAGTGCCCTGCAGACTCTGCAGCAGTGACAGCGAGTCTGCCCCGCCACCCTCCCAGCCCCCAGCCCCCTCCAGCCAGCCATCATTACCCCGTCCACCACCAGGCAATTCACTGCTGGTTAAAATCCTGCACGCTTTACTAACCCAGCTCTTAACTGCTGCTCTCTCTAGCTCGGGATGGCCTGGCCAGGCCATGGGGTTGACCAGGATTGGCCCCTTGATTGGCTGACCAGGCCCCACTCTGAGGGCCACCCCCAGGTCATGCCCCACAGAGGAAGAAGAAGGAAGGAGGCAGGGTCCCACATCCCAGAGACAGACCTGCAAGGACACCATAGCCTGACAAATGCCTGGCCCCTGTGTGCCAGAGGCCGGTGAATGCCCTGAAGCTCTGCCTAGGCCTCCTGCCATCTTGTCTGCACATGGTGACACTCTTCACAGCCTCAACTCCTTTCATGCTCCTTGTAACCCAGAGCCAGGATCAGAGAGGGTGACAAATTTCCCAAGACACACAGCAGCAGGCAACAGAGCTGGAAGGTAGGGAGTGCAGACCCATCGCCCTTCCTGCCCATTGACCTTCCTACCTCTTTCACCTTTCTGCTCTTGGCGTCCACACCCTTCCCTCCTCCCCAGCCCCCACCTACACTTACTCCAGTCCCTACCTGTCTTTCTGGTTTGCATCTGAAATTTCCCACAAAGTCCCATGTGGTCACCAGCCTATGAAAAAGGCATTAATTCCTCCCAAAGAGCCAACCAGCATTTTCCTTGATTTTTTTTTTTTTTTTTGACACTGGGGATGGAACCCAGGTTAGGCAAGAGCTCTACCCCTGAGTTACAGCCCCAGCCACAACTTAATCAGCAGATAAAGTAGGTCACAATGGTTGTCAAATGTCACATGTGTCTCAGAGGAGACAAACCATATTCAAACCATAGCACGCGGGATAGAGACTCAAGCCCAGCTGTAAAATATAAACTGTTTTTCCCCAAAGCCAAACCTTCCAGAAATTCAAATGGACAGACAGTGCCCTGGTAGGTGTCCCAAAATCCCCTTGCTGGTCACCAGTTACCATTGAGTGACTGGCCAGGCTGGGCAGCCACTGGGCTGAGGACAAAAGGAAGGCCAGGCTGGGTTAAAACCTAGGATTTCCTAGCTGGTTACAGTGTAGCTTGGGGAAACTCCTTACCCTCTCTGAACCTTTTTCCCCATCAGTAAACCAAGAAAGCCAAAGCTGTGTCAGTTATTATTTCAGCCACAATCTGGAAAGCATCATCTGTTCCCAGGACAGTGAGTGACACTGGTTTTTGTCACCAGTGCAGAGCATTCCCTGAGATAATTTAGAAGGGCTGGGCTGGGGACAGCTGCTACCTCCCCAGGCGACCCCAGGATGGATCAGCCCTCAGCCTGGCTGGAAGGACTCTGTCCCTGTCACCGCCTTCGAGGACGCCCTGGGCTGTCACGTTCACCAGCACGCCATGCTAACAAATGACTCCCAAGTTAAGTAAGCAGACACTCCAGGCTATAAATATTTCAGAGCAGAATGAACGTCATTCCCCGAGCCCAGCTCGCCATATATATTATTTATAAAACCATAACTTGAGTTGAAAGGTAGTCGTTGAAAGAACAGACAGTCTCACTCAGTTCCGGGGGCAATTGAAGAATAATCCAGAAAGAGAGAAATGAGTGTCTGGCCACACAAGGTCACAGAAGGTCATCTGGCCACGTCCCTGGCCTGCCTGACCTGGAGGGAGGTTGGCCAGAGGGACAAGTGGCACTGCTGGAGAGCCCTGGACACCAACAAATGACCAGGTCACACAACCCAGGGTCCGACTGGCTTCTCAGGAGATAGTGACTAAATTACCAACAAAAGATAGAAAAAACTCTTTTATCCAACTCCATAACAAGGAATGGGCTTTGTCAGGAGGGAAGAAACTAAGGAGGGCTTTTCCCAGGCCCCTGGGTGAGCAGAGAGTTCACGCAGCCATGTCCCCAGGTCACTGTGCCTCCAAACTCGGTGTTCTCATCTGCAAGGAGTGATTAATGATGCTCAGATATCCGCCCCCATCACCAGCCCACAGCAAACGCCATGTCACAGCTCCTCTTCTCTCCAGAAATAAAACTCCTGTGAGGGTAAATATAACCTACCCACATCCACAATTTGGAAGTCAGTGTAAAGCCAGGCACGGTGGTACACTTCTGTAATCCCAGCTACTCCGTAGGCAGAGGCAGGAAGATTTTGAGTTCAAGGCCAGTCTGTGCAAAAGTCAATGAGACTCTGTCTCAGAAACCAAATAAAACAAGAGGACTGGGAGCGTGGGGGTGGCTGAAATGGTAGAGTGCTCGCCTAGCTTGCAAGCAATCCCCAGGTCTGCAACAATTTTTTAAAAACTAACATAAAGCCAGGTATGGTGGTACGCTCCTGTTATCCCAGCACTCAGGATCCCAAAGCAGGAGGATTGCAAGTTTGAGGCCTGCCTGGGCTACATAACAAGACCATGGTTCAAAACCAGCTCAGGCAAATAGTTCTCAAGACCCTATCTCAAAAAAACCCAACACAAAGCCGAGGCTGGTGGAGTGGCTCAAGTGGTAGAGCGCCTGCCTAGCAAGCCTGGCAAGCATGAGGCCCTGAGTTCAAACCCCAGTACTACCATGGTGGCTCACACCAGTAATCCTAGCTCATCAGGAGGATCGTGGTTAGGGGCCAGCCTGGGCAAACAGTTCTCAAGACCCTATTTCGAAAAAACCCATCACAAAAAAGGGCTGGTGGAGCAACTCAAGGTGTAGGCCCTGAGTTCAAACCCCAGTACTGCAAAAAATAAATACATTTAGTGGCTTTTACCTGTGACAAGAAGGGGCTATCGCAAAAAAGGATTCATAACCGAAGAATATTTTAATATGACATGCCTGGTCATGTCTACACTACAGAATAGAATGAAATGGTTTATCTGGAGTTCCTGCAAGTGGACGCACCACCAATGTGGCTTTTGATTGCTAGCCAGCATGGCGTCCAGGGCTGTGATGTCCAAAACAGTGACCTCTCTTGGTAAAATCCTGCTATAAAACAAAGGACAGTCTCAAGACAAGATGGGTGCCAGTGTCCTGCCACTCCTGCCTCGAGTGCTTGCTCAGCTGTTTTTCCATTATGTGCTCCTTGTAGAAAAGTTAGAAAATACAGAAAAGCACAAAGAGAGAAATAAAAATCACTGTTGCAGGGCACTTAGGAGGCTGAGTTCAGGAGGATCATGGTTTGAGGCCAGCCCAGGCAAATAGTTTAAGAGACCCTATCTTGAAAATAACCAGAGCTAAATAGAGTGGGGGGTATGAAGCTCTGAGTTCAAACCCCAGTACCACTAAAAAAAAAGGAAAATAAAAGTCAAAATAATTCTGTGACCCAGGATGGCCCCAGTTGACATTTGGTGTGTCTGTGTACCTATGTATGTACACTTGTGTATACATATATATGGGTACATACACACACATGTTTGTTTTTTCACACAGGGTCTTGCTAAGTAGCCCAGGCTGGCCTAGAACTCTCAATCCTCCTGCCTCAGCTTCCAAATGCTAAGAGCACAGGCATGTGCCTCCACGATCCCCTTATCTGTGTACATTACACCTCTAAATACACACACGTGCCTACACTGTGCTGCAGACGAACTCTTTTCTCTCTTCATCATCACATTATTGTTGCACTGGGGGTGCACTGTGACATTTACGAAAGTGTTACAATCTATCATAGTTGAATTTCCCCCATCATTCTCCTTTATTCCCCCCTCCCCTAGAATGGTTTCATCAGGTCTCATTTTTCCACTTTTGTACATGAGTGCATAATATTCCACCATATTCACCCTCCTGCTCCCTTTCCTTACATCCTCCCCCTCCCACTGGTGTCAACCCCAGACAGGACCTGTACTCCATTTTTTAGAAAAGACATTTTTGTTTAAGAGTTCCATGTGACATTCCCATGTATATATGTATTATAAACCAAATTGGCTGATCCCCTCTGTTTTTTTCCTTTCTACCTTAGTCCCCTTTTAACGGTGGTTTCAACAGGTTTAAAAAAATTCTGTATTCATTCTTGTATAGAAGGTGCGTCACCGACATTCACCTTCTTAAATCCCTTCTTCCTCAGGCTGTTCCCTACTCCTTTCCATCGACAAAGGGAATCCCGGCTCCCAGCTGGAGAGAGACCACCCCAGGACGCACTGCAATTTGGAGACCCGTGAGCCACCAGCTAAAAGGAGACCCGTGGGCAGAAGGAAGGTGACTCGGGGGACCCAGAAGAAATTGAGGTGTCAAGGCTCAGAGGAACTGGAGTATTGTGGGGCTGACTGGGGAAGAATAGGCCTGGCGGAGCCTCATTCAAAATAAACACAGTCCATCCTGTCTCCATCCTATGGACACCCTGGTCAATCCAGTGATGCCAGGCAGGTGGCCATCACTTTAGTTCAATCCTCCATCCCCACGGGACACAAATCAGGCAGTCACAGCACAAAACAGTGGGGCAAAGGGAGTTTGGGGATGTGTGGGGAGGCCCAAGTGCAGGGGAATTCTGGAAGGCTTCTCGGAAGACGCAGACCAGGACGCCGGACTGCAAAGGCCTGAGCAAGGACAGTCAGAGGCCCTGGTCCTGCATGCTCAGGCTGTGACTTCTCCTAGGTCACTCTGCCATCCAGACTCACTGTTCCGGACTTCCCTGGAGAAGACGGTGACCAAAGGCCAAAGGCAGGTTACATCACACACGCCCCCATGAGATCCCAGGGGGACCCCAGGGTCTGAGCCATCAGTCCCCGCCAGCCTGGAATCGCTCTTGGGGACCAAATCTCATGCATGGGGAGGGGATTAGCTCCGCTGAGACGTGGAGAGGGCCAGCTGTGGTCACTGCGTGGGCTCAGGTGAGGACCTTTCTGCACAGTGGGCAAAGTCTTCTCCCTGCAAAGCAGGGTTCACAGGGCCACCCCAAGGGTGCAGGTGGGAATAAAACACAGAGGTGAACGTTAAAGCTGCAGAAAGCTTCCGGGCACAGTGGTACACACCTGTAATCCCAGAAGTTGGGAAGCTGAGACAGGAGGATCACAATGTCCCAGGCTAGCCTGGGCTATGGAGCAACTGCAAATATTCCCCACACAGAGACGTGCTTGGCGGGAACTTGGGACCTCATGTCTGCTAGCTGGGACACTTGTCCCACAAGGCCTGCTCAGGCCCCAGGAGCCTCCTAACTTGCACCCAGGTAGCGGGCACAGAAGTAGAAAGGACCTGTGCTTTGGGGACAGTGAAGTCACCCTCACCAGGTGGGGCACTCCACCCCAGGTCCCAGCAGGACAGAGGTCACATCTTTGCTCCCCTCTGCAGTTCTGGTCCATTAGCCTGGATCCACCTTTTCTGGAAGCTTGTCCCTGAGCCATCCCCAGCAGCTGCCCCAGCTCAGCCCAGACCTCCTCTGGCCCTCTCTCACCTGAAGCCACCCCCAATTAAAAAATAAAAATAAAAACTGGAGGAGTTAATTTGCTAAAATGGACCAGAATGCAATAGCTGATTACATTTTCCCCAAAGAAAACTTGAGTTAATTTGGCCGACGGCTGGGTGAGGCTGCCAGTGACAACACTCACCATCCAGACTCGGCTTCTCTTTGGGCCCAGCTGGCAGCCGCCCCCTCCCAGGGAGGCCATGTGGGGAGGGCAGAGCGCCAGAGGAAGAGGAGCAACGGAGACGCTTCTGAAATTGCAGGGCCCACACCTGCGTGCATACAGGGGTCCGTGCAGGAGCACACGGGCACAGACAAGCACCTGAGTGTGAGACTCACATATGTAAGCATCTCGCACACACATTCACTTGTGCACACTCGTACACGCTCACACACGCACATACATAAATGTGCACACTCATACTCATTGCACATTCACGCAAGCACCCACACATGCGCACTCACACGCATACATTCACACACTCACGTGCACACACACTCACAAGCACGCAGCACAACTGAACTGCAGCCAGGCCACTCAGTGAGCAACCTCCCAGAGATAGCCTCTGCATCCCAGCACTGGGAAGATACAATTAAAGGAACTCATTGCTACATCCTGCCAATTTTCCCAATGTCCCAAAGCCCCTGGGAAGAGACGAGAGGCCAGCAGGGCACTAATTTAAAGCCAGAGAGCTGCAGGGGAAATTTCTGGCACCCATCTGTCCCATGGGTGGAGGCCCCAGAATTGTCTGTCCACTTAGGGAGACCCCTGCACCAAAATTCCTCACACAGCTGAAGCCTCTTTTTTTTTTCCATTTGGCAATACTGGGGTTTGAACTCAGGGCCTCACACTTGCTAGGCGGGCACTCTACCACTCGAGCCACTCCGTCAGCCCTTTTGTATATTGAGTTTTCTTGAGATACAGTCTTGAAAGCTATTTAATTAGGCTGGCTTTAAGCCACGATCTTCCTGATCTCTGCTTCCTGAGTAGCTGGGATTACAGACGTGAGCCACTGGCGCCCGGCTGACTTTAGTTTCTTAAAGGTGGTTAATGAGAGGTCCCAGCAAAGAACAGACAAGAGAGTCACTTTACAAAGAGCAGAGAGGAGTGAGAACTGGGGCCCAGGTGGGTCTGATGGCAGGCCAAGGCACAGAGGGCTGAGGGTCCTGTGACAATTGGGCTGGTTTCCCACTCAGCTATCCTACAGAGAAGCGGAGAAAAAGGGAAGAAGCCAGAGGGGCTGACCAGAAAGAGCCAGAGCACAAAATCCCACAGCCCATGACCACAGCTACAGAACTTTCCAGAGCCCTGCCCCTCACTCCAGAGGAAAGAACGGAGGCAACACTCACCCCCAGCTGGGCCACCCCTCCCTGAAGCCTGGAGCCCATCCAGCAGATACCCGAGGGAATCCCTGGAGCCTGGGGAGAGGCTGACCAGCCTCATGGAGGAAGACGAGCAAGACCCTCGTGACCACGCTGGCACTGGGAATGGAAGGAGGGCACAGACGTCCAGAGACAGTGAACTGATGGCACGAAGAGAGGAGGGACCCATTCGGATCTCTTGCCTCCTCGGGAAATCCTAGTGTTATTACCAAGTTCAGGCAGGGCTGGACTGTAGATCAGCGGTAGAGCGCTTGCCTGGTATGCTCAAGGCCCTGGGTTCGATCCCCAGCACTGCCAAAAAACAAGAAGGCAGAGCAGATTATTCCTAGCCAAGGAAGCTCCGAGAAGATCCCTCTCTGCACCCCTGTTGTGCCCAGGGAGGCCTAAGCAGGGACCCAAGGCCCATGCACAGACTCACTGTCCGTCCAAAACATCCAAGGTCAACTCTCACATCCCCGGGGAGGCAACAGCCAGTTTCTGAGCGGCAGGCACCAGCTGTGCCCACCCTGGGTCTCACCCACCTGGATGATCACACCCTTGGTATTGTGCGGTGCTCCTGCCTCCAGGCGCAGCATTGGAGAGGTGGGGTGCAGGTTCAAAGCCCCTCTGTATCACCTCCAAATGGAAGGAGCTGGGGCGAGAGGGTTTTGCCATCACTAAGGTCCTATAAGGAGCTACAGAGAGGCCAAAGGAGGTTCTGCTGCCAGGAATCTGTTCCCAGTGCTGTGGCCATTCTGGGGCCTGACAGCTCCCAGGAAGGACAAACCAGAAACTCCTAAACTTTGACAGGGAGTTAACTGTGGGTCAGGGGTCCACTGAGCAGGAGGGGGGGTCTCCAGTTCTCTTCTCTCAGGTCTGGAGTAGCAGGCTCTGGGCTTTTGTGGGACCCACGCAGCAGAAGAAACGCAAGCATCCTCGTGCACCTGGCCCTGAAAAGTAGACTGTGAATGGTGACCAAATGGCCTCAACCTTTCCCCTGAAAACCTGACACAGTACTGCCAGACCTGAGTTGCAACCAGGGGTGCTCTGAGTCCTCCTGTCACCAGACATGGTCCAGGTAAGGTGTGGGATGGGGTGGAGGGGAGATGGGGCGTGGGAGGCATTTGCAGCTTATCCAGGAAGAGATGCAGAGCACAGAGGGCAGGTGTTTCCAGCTGTGCCCAGAGCTGCACTCACACGCAGATGTGCACCTGTGTGCGAGGTGCATTTACACAGTAACGTGGAGACCCACAAATACATCCAGAGGGATGTAGACACAGACATAGTCACACACATGTAAGAGGCACTCAAATTGCTTTTGCTGAAAAGCTCTGACTCCTTACTCAGGCCCACGAATTAACTAAAAACAGGAGACGCTTGGCATCCCTGCCTCCATTTTGTATCTGTCTTTGCTCTAAGCCACTCTCTTTGCAGTCACTTTGCAATCACCTTGGACTACAGAAAGGACAGGACTGATGACATCTTCATGACAAGGGACTGAAACTTCCCACAAGGAACAGTGGGGACTTGCAGGACAGACCCCCCTCCAAATGAGGACAATGACCTACAATGATGACGCTGTAACTTGAAACAGGAGCGATCATCTCATGGGAACTGATGGCTCCCCTCAAGTGATGACATCTCCTCCGGAACCCCTTTGGGAACCCTTGGACTGAGACAATGATCAACCAGACCACAACTGTGACTGGGCTGTTTAACTCTGCACACCTATGTCCCCTGCCCCTAGCTCTTTGTCTACTTAAACCTGTAGCTCATGTCTGTACCCTGAAGATGGCTGAAGATGGGCTGAGTGTAACCCTGCCTCTTCCCATGGATGTCCCGAGCCGTGTCATAAACCTCCTTTCCCTGCCTCCACCAGGCCTCGTTATTTGGCGTTTAGGGGCGGGTGGCGGACCTGGCATATGGAGTCTCAGGAGTTTGGGTCTTGGGTTCAAAACTCCAGTTTCACACGCACGTATAGATACACCCTTGAAAACACACACAGATGTACATCCACACACAGATAGACATGCACACTGAGCCACACTCCCTCACACACACAGGTGCGTGCACACGTGGGTACACACAGGGAGGTGCGCTCACGCAGAGACACACAGGCACGTTCCTGCAGGCGTGCGCTCACACACTCACACGACACACAAGCACTAACACCCAGAGGTGCTTGCACACAGACACCGCACCCTAACTAATGCAAAGCAGGTGTGCATGGCCTTGTTCTCCACTGAGTCAGTAGGAATAAAGGGTCCCCTCAGCCCCAGGTCCTCAAAGGATGACCACTTCTAATCCTGTGGACAGGAATTATCCATCGCCTCGGGACCTCCTGCTGGGAAGGGGCCAGGAGTGTCCAAGGTCAAGGTTAAATCTGTGGCAGAGCCAGAACGACCTCCCCTAGGATTCAGACTGGGGCCCACAGTCACCAAACACATCCCTTGGACTGTGTTCCCAAGTGACACAGTCACTTTACTGAGTGGGACTCAGTAAAGATGTGTCATTTTTTTCTTTACTTAAACGCTGAACTCCTTGTTGGCGGGGCTAGGGGGAGGCTGTGACTGTGCAGGTGGGGGTCAGGAGAGAGGGAAGGGGTGATGGGGAATGGGGGACAATTGGCTTTGCACCTCCCAGAGCCCTCTGCCTCGTCTTCACCCTGCAGGCCACCATGAGCCCCGGGGGGCTTCTTCCTCACCACTCAATCAGAACATCTTCTGCTCTTTTGCCTCCTCCTCATCCTCAACCCCCATGGTTGGACCTCCTGGAGGCTTCTGCCCAGTGAGGCTGGGGCTGAGAAGAGGGCAAGCTATAGGGGCAAGGGTCAAAGTCAGAGCCAAGGTCAGGGTCAGGGCCAGAGACAACGTTGAGTCAACCTCACCTTCCTGCCCCAGCCTCCTCCTCCACATAGGGCAGCCCCTCCCAGCTCCTGTCCCCTGTCCTGCTGGTTGCAGAAGCCCGAGGATCCGAGACAAGGTTGCACCATCACTTCCTATGAGTGCCACTAGGTGGCGCCGTGCTAACAGGGATCAGGATGGACTGCATGGACTGACTGAGCCGTCAGGCGGGAGAACTGACCATCCCCTCCAGTCCCCATGTCCCCATATCCCCAACCCCCAACTCCTAGCCTGAGCCCCCCTCCAGACCCTGAGCTCCCCTGGGACTTAGGACACACATTGTGGGGTCCCCTCCAGTCCATCCCACCCACCTTAGGTAGCAGGTGGCCCCTGGATAGCTCTCTTGGTCCCAGGGGAGGGGATCCTGCCCCTAGGGCAGGTGCAGATCAATAGAAGAACCCTTGGGCTGGTTGGGGAGGCTCCCACCCAGACACCTTGGCCCCTTTATCTTAAAAATGGACTCCTTGCCAGTCTACAGAGTAAAGGGGATTCCTGGGACAAGACAAGGCCCTGACTTGGGGCTGGGTAAGCAGTAGAGCCTCAATTTCTCCTTAATGTCCCCTGGGAGAATACCTTGCCTCTGCCCTTGTCCTTGTTTTGGGGGTGGTAGTTTTAGGATCTGCACAGGGATAGAAGGACCCTAGGGAGCCTTCACCCCGAAACCTAGGGATGGACCCCCACTGTGCCAGACCCCGTGCAAGGGGCTACTTTAACTTATTCCTTCCCACAACTCTGTAAGTGTCTGCCAAGGATGAAGCCAAAGCTCAGAGGGCCCAACGTCACACCAGGGAGGTGGGGGGCAAGGTTAGGGCAGGAGCCCGGGTCTGGTTGCCCTTCAGGCTACCCTGGCTGGGCTCCAGCTCTCACTGTGATGACCCCCTGGGCTCCCTTCCCTGAGGCAGGCGGCTGGGCCACTGTTCCACCTCTGTATAAGGCTCCCCTTGTTCCACAGCGCCCTTTCAGCCTGCAGGGTCTGCTTGTCCTGCCAAGAAAGATGACCCCAGGCTCGTCCATCCAGGGCCCACCGCTGTCACTTCCTACAGGAAGCCTCCCATGGTTTCAGCTGGACTCTGTGGTAGTAGAGTCTCCCTTGGTCCCTGGCTCAGACAGAGTGGGTTTAGCCAGCATTGGGGACCAGCTGGGAACACATTGCTACCATAAGGGTGGGCTTTAGGTAACCTGAACCATGTCCCAAACACTCAATTTCCAAAGCCTTGAGGGTAGATGATGAAGCAAGAGCCCGGAGAGGCCAAGTGACTGGTGCAGAGTCACACAGCAAATTACAATAGGTCCTTCACTCTGGTTAGTGAAAGAAAAGGAAAATAACCTGGGTGTGGGGAGCAAAAGGGATAAATTTAGAACAAACCACACACCCACCCACACACACACACACACACACACACACAGGGAGGCAGCTGGGAAAGGTCGTGCCTCAGGACTGGAGATGCCCCTCACTGGGCACCACGCCTCAGAGAACAGTCTGGGAGCCACCCTGGCATACCACTAAAGCCATCCATTTCTGCAAGTGATCAGGTCACTTGTATAACCTAGAAAGCTCTACCTTCCAGTCACCAGGACAATGTCACCAGGAACTATTGCCCCTGGATGCCTGGCTTCAGCAGGCCTGGAGGAGGCAGAGCCAGCCCAGGCAGCCCCCATCCCCGGGACCTCAGAGCCCCACCACATCCTCCCCTCAGCGTCTCAGCAAAAGCCAGAAAGTACATGGGACACTGTAGAAAGTGCCCCTGGGAAGGAAAAAGGCACCTAGGAGCAAGCCCTGGGCTGGGCAGGAGCTGAGTAGCAGTGGAGAGAGAGAGAGAGATCATTGTCACCATGGTGGGAGAATTTATACCACAAGAAGCAGCAAACTCTACTACTTCTTCCTTCCTTTCTTCCTCCTCCCTTCCCTCCCTTCCTTCCCTTCCGCCTCCTCCCCTCCTCCTTCCCTCCTCCTTCGTTTCTCTTCCTTTCGCTTTTTCTGAGAAGCAGTTGTTAATCATACACCCGCAGGAGTGGAAAGCCACCTTTCCCCTTCACTGGCCAAGTCAGCAGGACGCAAGCCACACCTTGCAGCCTGGCCCCTCAGGTGCCCCACTACCACCCACAGCACCCAAAGCTGCCACCCCTGCACCTGCACTTGCCTTTCTTCATTTCCTTACAGAAGCCTGGGAAATCCTGCTGATTCCCCACACCCACCCCACGTGACATGTGACATAGGCCCAGAGTGTCCCTGGAGCAGACAATATTTTAATGGTCACCTCGGGGCCCATCGGTCACAAGGGGCTATGGTTTCTGAGGTTCACCGCAGGGGGTGGCAGCAGCATCTATTACCCAGCCCTGGGCAGGGCACAGGTGATCAATTAGCACAGCCAACTTCTAATGTGGGCAGTTCTGGAGCTGGCCTAATTTGGACATGGGCTCTGAACACTAATTAAAAGCAAAAGCTTTGCTAACCGTGTGTGGTGACTCACGCCTGTAATTCTACCTACTTGGGAGGCTGAGATCAGGAGGATTGAGTTTCGAGGCCAACCTCGGCAAATAGTTCTTGAGAGCCCCAAAACGACCAGAGCAAAATGGAGTGGAGGTGTGGCTCAAGCCACAAAGCACCTGCTTTGCAAGTGCAAAGCCCTAAACTGTGAGTGAGATCCAAAAGGGACGCTTAGCCTGCTTCAGGAAAGGGGTCACTTGCACACTCTTTTTTGCTTTTGGTTGATTGAGATGGGGTCTCACTATGTTGCCCCGATTGGCCTTGAACTCATCCTACCTCCACCAAGCCCAGCAGTAAACTGTTAATGCAAGAAAACCCAGTACCCTGACATGAGCTGCTCTTTGTCCCTTGAAGTCACCACCCTCCTTAGCCACCCAGCAGGCACCCAGTGCCAAGGAGAAAACTCCTTTTTAAGACTGTGCAGGCAAAGCTGGGCATGGTGGTGCACACCTGTAATCCCTCGGGAGGCAGAGGCAGGAGAACCCCAAGTTTGCGGCCAGCCCAGGCAAAGTTACCAAGACCCTTACTCAAAACGAAATACGTCAGTAAAGCGCCTGAAGCCTTACGTTCAAACCCCAGTCCCACCAGAAAAAAACTATTAAAACAAAACACAAAGGACAGAAGTCATGGCTCACATGCCTAGCCTGTGCAAGAGCCTCTGCCACCAAAACACAGTCCAGCCAACCAGCCAGCTTTCTGTTCACTTAGCGTTGCTCGTTTTCTTAATTACTTATCATGGTATTTATTTTTGTGCTGCTGGGGATGGAACCCAGGGCCCCGTGCCTGCCAGGCAAGAGCTCTGCCCCCGAGCCACCCCCAGTCCTAGCAATGTTTCCTAAATGACAGCTGTGGCCAAGGCCACTTGGGGGGCACACTCAGGTGTTTTGTGTCCCTCTGGCCGTGCTGTTCCTTCTCAGTGTCTGGGATGGGACGTCACTATGCTGCCTGCACCCCTCAGCACACGTCCTCTGTCTGTCCGACTCCCCTCGGAGCCCAACACGACTTCTCTCAGCGACCACTTGCTCAATGAGCGTGGGGGGTTCTGCTCACACCCTGGAGGAAAAAGTCGGGCGCAGCCTGCTCCAGACCAAATCAGGGACTTCCAGTTACTTTGCTGAAGAGCTCTCTTTGCAAGAGAAATTAGGGGAACCCCGAAGTCCTAGTTCTGAACCCTGCTGTCCTAGATCTACCAGCTACAGATAGCCTTCCACCAGGAGCTGAGCCTCGCTCATCCGGGAACTCATGTTCAGAAGCCACTCCAACCTGGCGATATAAAAGAAAATATAAGCCGGGCTTGGTGGTGTATGTCTTTAATCCCAGCTTCTCAGGAGGTGATTAGGAGGATGGTGGTTAAAGGCCAGCCCTGCAAGATGGCCACCAGTGGCTCGCGCCTGTAATCCCAGCTTCTCAGGAGGCAGAGATCAGGAGGATCTTGGTTCGAAGCCAGCCCAGGCAAATAGTTCGTGAGCCCCTATCTCGCAAATAGCCATCACTAAAAGGGCTGGCGGAGTGGCTCAAGGTGAAGGCCCTGAGTTCAAACCCCAGTACTGCCTAAAAAGGAAAGAAGGAAGGAGGGGAGGAGGGAAGGAGGGAGGAAGGAAGGACAAAGCTACAAAGCCAGGTATGGTGACATACAGCTGTGATCCCAGCAGGAGGATCACCAGTTCGAGGCCAGCCCGTGCTGTATAGCGAATTCACATTCAGCCTGAGCTACAAAATGAAACCCTGTTTCAAAAAAAGAAAAAAATACAAGAAAGAAAACCTGGACATTACAATAAAAACCCCAAAACACGATTTCTGGGCTCTGCCTCTGACAGCTTCACCCCTTTTTGCTCTGTGAGTCTCCAGTTCCCTGGGGGTCCCCAGCAAAAACAAAGACTCTGCTGTTTCCCACTCGGTAGTCGTGGCCTCTGCCCCTGCATATCCTGGTCACTCTAGCCATGGTGTTGTCTGCCAAACCATTGAACTGGGAGGTCAAGGTCTGCAGGAGTCACCACTGACCCCAGCAGCACCTGAGGCACTAGGCTGGGCTGGGAGCCGTCAGCCACACGCATGCTCAGGTGATAACAACCCCCTTGCTCATTCAGCCACTCAACAACACCCATGCTACAGGCCCTGCAGGGGACACCAGAGACACGGTAGGGATCAGGTCAGTCAAGGCTGCTGCTCTTAAAGATTGTGACATGAGTACAGGCGAGAACACAGCAATTCCAGCCTAGAGCCATGTGTGCACCCCTGAGGTATTCCCAGGTGGGGTCCGAGTCAACCTGGGGACAGGAAAGGCTTCCTGGAGGAAGCAGCCTCTGAGCTGGTACCTGGAGAGTTAGCCAGAAAAAGGGAGTGCAAGGGAAGTATGGGTCCATCAGAAATAGCACGTGCAAAGGACCAGGGGCAGGAATTGGAGACACCATGGGAGGAAGAGGGAGTCTGAGTTTGGTGTGGCTTCAGAGACAGGGAAAGGAAAAAAGCTAGACTTGGCGAGCTAGAGAGAGGTTTGCAGATGTCGTGGGCAGGTGGCCTGGGGCAGAGGGCAGCTGGGTCTGTCACAGCCTCTGCAGGGCTCAAACCCAGGTGGCTGTGAGCAGCCAGAGCCACACTGGCAAGGGATGCACCTCCAGGAAGGATGAGGGGCAGCAGTGAAGATGGCGTCTTGTCTCTTCCTATTCCTTGATGTCTGTGACCCATGAAAAAGCAGGTCTTGGAGTCTGTCCTGCTCTGTCACACAGTGTCCCGGGCACTCCTGGGCCTTGGACACTGATCTGTTCCTGGGCACCATCGAGAACCAAGGCCCAGTTTGCTTGCCCCTGGGTGAGATAGGCTCTCCACTGCTCCCAGGGCTCCAAATCTCACCGGCCCAAGGGACAATGGATGGGGACCCATGTGGCTGAGTGCTCACTGACTGACTTCTGCCAACCTACGCTTGGTACCAGGATGTCAGTGCACCTCTGGAATGAGGATGCCTTCCAGGGCACTGCCTGCCACCTTCCCGGCTCCCACCTGTGGGAATGCATGTCTCTCTCTCTCTCTCTCTCTCTCTCTCTCTCCCTGACTCAGTCTCTGGAGTCTCTCTCTCTCTCTCTCTCTCTCTCTCTCTCTCTCTCTCTCTCTCTCTCCCTGACTCAGTCTCTGGAAACAGTGTCAGTCTCCCCAGCAACCACTTGGTGCCTGAGTGTGATAGTTATCACGTTTCTGTCTCTGAACATGGTGGTGTGTGCCTTTCATCCCAGCTGCTCCAGAGGCAAAGACCAGGAGGGTCAAGGTTCGAAGCCAGCCTGGGCAAAAATTTAGTGAGACTCCATCTCAACAAACAAGCTGGGCGTAGTGGTTCACACATGTAATCCCTGCTACACAGGAGGCATAAGTAGGAGGGTCACAGTCTGAGGCTGACCCAAGCAAAACTTGCAGGACCCTAGCTGAAAAATAAAGCATAAAGAACTCGGGGTGTGGCTCAAGTGGTAGAGGGTCTGCCTGGCAAGCATGAGGCCCGGAGTCCAAACCCCAGTGCCACCAACAAAACAAACAAAATTAAGAAAAGGCCTTTCTGCCTCCTCCTCCTGACACAGCCATCATCCTCCCCTGATGCCTCCAGGACGGGCACTTTTATTCCCAGGATGCTCCAGGCTTCTCCTGCAAAAGCACCTAGAAGGCCTGACCACCAGCTGTCCCTGTGTCCAGGCCATCAGGTGGGCAAGGCTCCCTCCTGCTCAAGTCAGCCACACATTGGCTCAGTCCATCACCAGTCTGGGCTCACCTCTGTGGCTACAGTTGATTGACTCAGTGACGTTCTCGGCCCACCCCAGAGCAAGGCTTGCAGCAAGGAGAAATGAGAAGATCTGGATCTGTCCCAGGGCTGGGAGCAGAGGGAGGCTCCCAGGTGGGGGCCCGGAACCCTTGCCCTGCTCCGTGTCTGTAGGCTGTGTCACCTGCTCAGGGACCCCCAGGCCTTACCTGAAGACACAGCAACCCCACCATGAGCCTCTGACCAAGGCCCAGACAGGACAGCTGCCTCCCCATTGGGCACCAAGCCCCTTTCTCTTCCAAGGAGCCCCAGGCCTCTGAGGCTTGGGTCACTGTGAGAGCTGGGACACCTCTCCTACCTCAGCCAGTCCTCCTTCCCAGGGATAAGAGATGGTGGGAGAAATGAAAGCTGTGTGTCTCCTTTGTGCCACCTGGCAGACACACAGACAGACAGACAGCCTGGCTGTCAGTACTTCCAGGCCAGGCGAGGCTATGGTGGAACAGGGGTGTGGGTTTCCCAGTCCCTCTACTGTGCGGAGGAGGACAGAAAATAAGGAACAAAGGCCTGGTGCTCACCCTGGGCCACCCCAGCCATTACCCCCAGGTGAGTCCCAGCGGTGCCACCACCCTGGTCTTTAGAGAAGGGCGCCTTGCGGGGCTGAGAAGTGGGAGGTAGCACATTATTGCACACTTTTTCTTAGGTCTGTGATAAGCCCCTTCTATTAGACCATAGATCTAGTCACATAAAACAGATTTGTGGACTCGCAGCCCGGGAAGAGCCACGGGCTTGAGCCTCAGAAAGGCTCGTTTCTCCACCCTCTTCCTCGAGTAACGGATGGTCATGAATTTTTCACCCAAATGTCGCCACTAAACATGTCACCAGCCTCCCTCCTCAGGAGATTTTATGATCTGGCTGTAATGGGGTGGGGGTGGGGGAAATGGGGAGAAAGGAATGGCTGTGTCCCTGAAGCAACCAAAGGAACTGAGCAGGGTGGGGTCAGAGGTTGGGGGTCAGTTCTGGGGGACAGGAGTGACACTGTTTATTGAGCAGTTACTGCAGGTCAGACAGGAGCTAAGAACTCAGCACCAGGCTCGCTTTTAATCTCAGCCGTGACCTGGGGAGGGAGGTGGCCGATGGGCTGGGACTCAGAGAGGCTGAGTAACTTGCCCAAGGTCACAAAGCCTGCTAATTGATGCAGGGGAACCCGGAGGCAAGCCCAGGTCCCAAGGACTTCCAGAATCTGCGCCGTTAATCACCGTTACACTGTGTGGGTCAGACCACTGGGGTGACCTTGATCTTGCAGGATGACCTTGAATTTGCTGTCCACCCAATTGCTGCATCACAATGTCACATGGACAGAGTTGCTCTCGCAAGAATCAACGTGTAATTCGGGTGCCGGTGATCACGCCTGTAATTCTAGCTACTTGGGAGGTTGAGATTGGGAGGACTGAGTTTCAAGGTCAGCCTGGGCAAAACAAAATTTTTTAAAGCTCATGAGACCCCATCTCAACCAAAAGCTGGACGTGGAGGTGCACATCTGTCGTCTCGACAACGGTGGGAAGGGTGAAGTAGGAGGATTGAGGTTCGGGCA
This sequence comes from Castor canadensis, assembly GCF_047511655.1. Classification (NCBI taxonomy): domain Eukaryota; kingdom Metazoa; phylum Chordata; class Mammalia; order Rodentia; family Castoridae; genus Castor; species Castor canadensis. Next base: position 10,373,871 of record NC_133391.1, read on the forward strand.
AAAAGAAAGCCTTTGTCTTTCTCAGAGCTCAAGCAGCAGAGCACCTGCCTCACAGTGCAAAGGCCCGAGTTCAAATCCCAGTACCGCCAAAAAGAAAATCAATGTCTAAGTCTCCATTGGTGTAAAAACTGTCTTTCATCCCATGCAGCCACCCTCTGGGAAGCTGGGGTGCCAGCTTTGGCAAGGAGTGGGAACAGAATTGGGACAGGAAATACCCGGTTTCCACTTGCAGAACCCAGTGCTACGGCTTGGGTGTGGTCTGAGTGTGTCTCCAAAGGTTCATCCTTGGTGGAACCTTCAAGGAGTGGAGCCTAGCGGGGTCATTGAGGACCCGGCCCAGAAGGGATTAGGTAGTTCTGGGTCTCCTTTGTTCTCAGGAGATGGTGGTAAAAGAACAAAACCAGTTCCTGCCAAACTCGTGGCCTTCTTGTCTGACTATGTGATCACTCATTCTTTTATGTTACCAGCCACCATGAAGTGCTCAGCAGAATCAAGCCAATGCCCTCATTTTGTTATAAAGTTACACAGCCTCCAACGTCTTGTTACAGTAACAGAAAAGAAAAAGGGAAAGCAGCCTCCTGTGCCTGGAGGCGGGGCGAAAGGAATGTCCGTGCCTGTGGTGTGTGTGTGTGTGGTACTGGGGTTTGAACTCAGGGTCTTGAGCTTACTAAGCAGGCATTCTGCCACTTGTGCTACAATCGCAGCCCCTTTGGCCTTATTTTTTTTAATAACATCTCACATTTTTCCTAAGGCTGGCTTTAGACTGCAGTACTCCTGCTTTCTTTGTAGCTGGGACCACAGGCATGAACCATCCTGCTTTTCTTGTTTGTTGAGATGGGGTCTCATTAACAGTTTGCCCAGCTGACCTCAATCTGAGATCCTCCTGATCTCTGCCTCCTGTGTAATTGGGATTACAAGAACACACCACCCTCCTGGGAAGAAATAAGTCTTAAAACCCAACATCAGAGTTTTTCAGGGTCAAACAGGACAAACACACATCTGCACCGTGTGCATTTTCAGCCTTTGCTTTTGCCCTCCTCATGACGGGGAGCTCATGACCTCGCAAACACTCAGTGCACCTGCTTCCGGCTCTGCCTGCAGATGAACCAGATTCTGCCCTCTAGCTCCGGTCTCCGTGCCTAGCTGTCCCCTCCTGGCCTCATGCAGTGCCCGTGGGCCTCTTCAGAGAGGCTCTTAGAGTGAGGCATCTCCCAAACAGAGATTCACTGCTCCCCAGCCGGCCTCATGGCTGCTGCCTGCTCAGCACACAGTCCTTTGAGGTAGCAGGGCAGGCTTGGCCTGCTGTACCCATTTCTCAGATGGGGACACCCGAGCCACTCATGGCGATGGTGGAGGCGGAGGCCACCCTGTCCTCTGCACTGGGTGACCATGTCCAGTACTGATCCTGCTCTTCTCTCCCTGATCCAAAGCAGCTCCAGGTGGTGCTGTGGATTTTCCCTGACCTGGGACCACGACATTGGTGGATGTCAGGGTCACCCAGGGAGGTCCTAGTCTAAAAAGCAGGAGGTCCCGTTCTTATCTCCTTTGTCCCACCCCAACTCAGCCTCAGTCCTAAAAATGACACAAGTGTGTCTCCATCCAGGTGAGACCCTCACCTGCATTCTCCATGTCCAGAGCAGCCAGAGTGACAGTTTTTTGCAACTTTTTACCCTTAAAGCTGCCAAGGCCTAGGGTGATGTCATATGTCAGTTAAACAATGGGGCCTTGGTGAATCTGTCTGGTGGGCCACAGCCAGGCAGACCCCAGCCAGGGTCCAGGAAGAAAGAACAGTGGCAGCTCTGCATTTCTGGGGACTCCGTTCTGGACCAGAAGTCAGGTTGACAGCCACCGTAAGCCCTGGGCTGGCGACTGCCATCTGTGGTGGGGGGGTGCATGGAGCCTGTGGGAGCAGCTACAAGGCCGAGAGGAGCCGTGGAGACAAGAAGAGAGACAGCCCAGCACCAGGCCCCAACAGGAAACACAGAGGCTGTCCACAATTGACTGACACTTTACAAGACTCAAACCCTCCACACATGGCACCCCGGCTGTAGCCAGATTATTACCCTGTAAATGAGTAAGAAGTGTATTGACTGACTCACAGCCAGGAGGAGTCAAGGCCAAGACAAGTCACCAGGAGGTCCCATCGCTTCCTGGTAACTGATGGGCGCTGGAGAGAAAGCAACTCAACTACGGCCCTTGCTGAGCAAGTTCCCAGCTCTGCCAGCAGGGGGCAGGGCAAGGAGACACCCAGGAAGGCTTTCCAGAGGAGGTGACAACTCAGCCAATATCCATTATGGCCAAGCAAGTCATAATCTGAGGCAGGCCTGAAATGGAAATGAAAGCTCAAAAGTGCACATCTAGCATACTGAGTGTGTGATAGAGGTGGCCTCACATCAGTGACAGAAAGATGGGCTTTGTAATAAATACTGTTGGCACAATCTGGAAGCCAAAATGTTGAATCTGTTCCCCACCAGAACACCAGGACAAATTCCAAATGGATCCATGATTTGGATTTAAATTAAGACTATAGACAACCAGAAGAAGCTGGGCATGGTGGCTCACACCTGTAATCTTAGCTACTTGGGAGGCAGGGATAGGAAGAATCACAGTTCAAAGCCAACCGGGGCAAAAAGCATGACCTCATCTTAACAAATAAACTGGGCTTGATGGCTTTTAACTGCAGTTCCAGTTATGTGGGAGGCCCTAGGTACAAGGATCAAGAACCCCAGGCCAAACTCAAGATCCTATACCCTACCTTAAAAATAGCCTAAAAAACCAAAAGCGGACACCTTTATAAATTCCAGGAAAAGCTGTCCAATCAGGACTCAAAACTCAAAAGCCAGAAAAGATGAGTACTTAAGTTAATAATAAAAGCATAGTAATAATAATTTTATATGACAAAGATCACCAAAAGAAAAGTCAAAAGACAAAATATTTGATAATAGCCAAGGGACTCAACTCCATCATATATAAAGAGATCCTAGAAAACAAGAAAAATAAACAACATTGCATTTCAGTAGAAAAATGGACCAAAGATCTGACCAGCACATTCAAAGGCAAAGAAATATAAAAGGAGGCTGGGCGCCAGTGCTCACGCCTGTAATCCTAGCTACTCAGGAGGCAGAGATCAGGAGGATCACGGTTCGAAGCTAGCCCCCAGTTCTCAAGATCCTATCTCAAAAAAAACCATCACAAAAAAAGGGCTGGTGTAGTGGCTCAAGGTGAAGGCCCTGAGTTCAAATCCCAGCACAGCAAAAAAACAAAAAAAGAGGGTCTTAATCATATGAAAATGCTCCACCTTGCTCATATTAAAAGAAAGATGAATTAACACTAACTACATCAAGAGACCATTCCTACCTATCAGATAAGCAAGAATCCAGCACAGCCTGTCAGTAAGACTCTTGTGGCTGCTGGTACGAATGCCAAATGACACAACAAACGCCGACAAAACATGATTTGGTAATTGTTATCAAAGTTGCAAATGTGCTCGACCCGCTCCTGGGAACCTTTCAGCTTTGGGCACCTGAGGAAAGCCGTGCTTACAAGCGCACCCATCACAGCTGGCGACACCTGGCTGGTGTACAAGTGTGAGTGAAAGGACTGAAGAAAACTCTGGGCCTCCCCATGGTGAGATACTATGCAGCTGTTGACGGGGGAGGGGACAAGGGGGGACATGGGAGAGAAGAAGAAGAGGAGGAAGAGAAAACTCTCAGATCCCAGAGACCATATTTGGTAAAAACACAGAAGATAAACACACACCCAAAACAAGCACGATCGGATCCAAAGCCAGATGCAGAACCGGTGCAACAGTGGCTCTGCTCCATGGAACTCGGGGAGGAAGAAAAGGGAAAGAGAACGACAGAGCATCAGTGATGTCATAAAACGTCACATCTGTGGAGGTGGAGGACGTAAGGCTGTGCACTGAAAGCTGGTGAAATGGGGATGGGAGGTGAAGGGGTGAGGGAGAGCAATGGGAGGGGCTGAATGGACCAAAGTAAAGTAGGCTCACAGCGGGGTCACACTGGGAAACCCCTTTGAACACTGACTTAGATATTCCTGATGAAAGACAGGGCTGTGACACAGGTACAGTGGCGGGGGGGAGTAGTGGAAGGGGAAGGAAGGAGATGAAGGTGAGGGAATATGGTGGAGGGACTCCATATACTTATATGAAATAGAACAAAGAATCCTCTTGCAGTTGCTTTAAGTGGGGCAGGGAAGGGGTCGAGGGGGAGAGATGGTGGGGTGAGCTAACCAATGTACAATATAAGCCTATTTGGAATTGTCACAATGAATCCCCCACACACAGTGAATATATCCATATATATACATATATATATATATAAAAGATCAGTCGAGCATGGCAGGGCACGCCTATAATCCCAGCCCTTGGGACGCTGAAGTAGGAGGATGGAGACTTGGAGGCCAGCCTGGGCTACATAGCAAGAAAAGAAAATTAAAAAAAAAAAATAGAAGGAAGAGAACAGCCTCTGCATATGCAAATACATCTTGCTTTGTGTATTTGCGTAACGAAATACTGGAAGGCTACACAAGAAACTAATTGTTTCTCCAGGGAGCAGGGGATGGGCCGCCCTGGACAGGGCTAGAGACAGGATTTTTGATGGATTCGTTTTTACAGCAGTGTGGATTCAAATCATGTGAACACATTACACATTCAGACCTCTATAATGATATTAAAACAAATGACTGACCGTGAAAATAAGTTTGCCACGGATGTTTATCCGGTATTTCTCTGGTGGCTTGTTTATCCCTAAATATCAATTCTTAGATCCATGAGAACTTGACCCCGAAGTATTGATAAAGGGAAATGGGGTCCCACGGAAGGATTCCAAACAGGTTAGGCTTGTGGCAGAACCAAGAAAGTCCACAACCCCAAGGCCAGGGTTCAAGGTCAATGTAGATTGCTGGGTAAGAGGACCTGTGGCCACAGTCCTGGAGGCGGCTCCAGGGTCAAGGCGGAAACTCTCACGGGCCTGGTTCCCCCCTCATTCCCACATCCAGTGTCAAGTCCTGAGCACCTGAGCATCTGGCTCAGGTTCTTTTTGGGGAGGGGACACAGATATGGGGGACAGAAGCCATGCAGGAGGGCTCAGCTTAGCCTATGAGAGCTGGATTCCAGCTGATATCGGGGTAGGTGGTTGGGATACCCCACCCATCAAGCAGCTCTGGCTCTCAGCGGGGACCCAGTTTGGTCCCTTCCTCTCTGCTACAGTGGAGTTAAAGGGATCTCCGTCCACACCCCCCAACATCAGAAACACTTCTTGGGGCGGTCAGGATGGCGGCACACCTCTTTGGCCCCCTCCTGGGTGGTGATCTGGGTTACCACCTTCCTCAAATCTTTGGTCCAGGATAGGTCCCTTGATTCTGATCGAACCCCACCACCTGGGGTTCCCCACCCCTGTCCAGCTCTGCCATGTGAACCGCCATCAGGGGCACCACAGAGGACCATGCAGACTCTTAGGGCTGTGCCCCAGCCACGTCTCCCTGGGGTGGGAGGTGGCGGGAGAGCAAGGCTGTGTCTGGCGGTGGCTCCCTACAGGCCTGGCTTTTACAGGCCACGTTAAATGCACATTGGCGCCCTCCACCCTGCGGCTTGCACACACCTGTACACGGAAGGCTGTCATTTTGCTGCATGAATCACAGGTAAGATCACACCCAAGTTACTGGCACTCCGCTCCTTAGGGCGGGCTGGCCAGCCAGTCGCCTTTATCTTCCAATTATGCTGTCTTTTATTGCTCTTTTAGCTGTAAGAGAAACACCCAAAGAGGCTGGCTCTGAGAGCAATTAATGACAGGGAAAAGTCACGCGAAGCCACCAGTTCTGGGGACCAGGGGAAGTGTTGTGTCTGGACTTGAACTTGCCTCATGGGTGGGTGTGAGAGGCTGTGCAGGGTAGTGACCAGAGCATGGGCTCTGGCATCTCACAGGCCTGAGTTCAAATCTTGGCTCTGGTATGCATCAGCTGTGTGACCCGAGGCAAGTTATTGCCGCTCTCTGAGCCTCTGTCCCTTTTCTAAGGATTAGGGGCTGAGTGACAGGAAGCACCTGAATGCCATGTTCTGCCACGGACTTGTCACTCTTCCCTGCAACTTCTTGTCACTTCACACAATCGCTGGCACACGGCCGTGCACACAGTAGGTACACTGGGCAGAAGAAAGGGGATGGACTTTGAGTCAATTTTTCATGCATCCCATAAATATGTGGGGATGTGTGAAACCTACTGTGTGCCAGATGTGTTGGGGGGGAAGGGGACACCCAGAGCTGTCACAGGTTCCAAGGAGACAGATGACAAGTACAAACACCAAGGGAAGTCCACAGGGCGTGCCCCCTCCCCAGGAGGCCCCAGCTGGCCCTGAGGGTGCAGGAAGTCACTACTAGGGTGGGGCCTCCCTGACTCCGGCCCTGGGGAGTGGGGGGGTCAGTGGAGCAAGGCGGAGCCAGAGTCTGGAGCAGGGAGGGGCAGGGATGGGCGGGGCCAGACACCAATCCCTAGTTGGCCTTTGCATCTGAGGATGGGCTGGGGGTGGGCTGGGGCCTGGCTCAGTGGCAGGGTGCTGCTTGCCTGGCTGCAGGGCCCGGGGCTCCATCCCCAGCACCACAAAGGAAGGAAGAATAGGAGGAGGGAAGGAAGGTAGGGGGGGAAGAAATGGAGGGGGAGGGAAGGAAGGGGGGAGGGAGGGAGGGGGAGGGAAGGAAGGAGAGGAGGAAGGGAGTGGGGAGGGAGATAGGAAAAGAGGGAGAGAGGAAAGAAAGGAAGGAAAATCCCCCGCCATTTGCGGGGGAGGAAGGTGAAGTGACACATGCAAGGCAAAGTCCTGGATGGAAGGACAGCAATGGGAAATCACAAAATGCAACCTGACCTGCAGCGCCCCACTGTTAATGTCCTGTGGTTGAAAATTGCCCTGTGGCTGGTGTTAACTCCCCGGGTGGAGAGGTGCATAGGAACTATTTTTGCCACTTCTCAGTAAGCTTGTGTTGTTTTAAAATAAAAGTGTTTTCTTAAGATACTATAGTCATGGTTCTTTTTGATTTGGTTTTGGGTTTTTTTGGTGGTACTGGGATTTGAACTCAGGGCCTCACGCTTGCTAGGCAGGTGCTCTACCACTTGAGCCACTCCACCAATCCTGTCTTTTTGTGTTGAGTATTTTCAAGATAGAGTCTCAAGAACTATTTGCCATGGGCTGGCTTTAAAACATGAAGCAGTGGGGGATTTTGTTATGGTTTTGAGACAGAGTCTTGCTATGTAGTCCAGGCTGGCCTGGAACTCACCATCCTTCTGCCTCCGCCTCCGGAGTGCTGGGATTACAGGCGTGCACCTCCACGCAGATACATTCGATCACCAAGAAAAATGTTTGTGCTGGGGATAGGACCCAGGACCTTGCACGAGCCCTCTACCACTGAGCAACAACACCCCTAGCACCATCAGGACAGAGGTTTTTTGTTTGGTTGGTTTTTGTTTGTTTTGTTTGTTTCTTGAAGTGGGGATTGTTTTAGGGTTTGGCTTCTGGGAGGACAGAACTGGGGCTTGAACCCAGGGCTTCACGCTTGCTAGGCAGGTGCTCTACCACTTGAGCCACACCTCCAGCCCTCTTCGCTTTAGTTATTTTTGGGATAGGTTCTCAGAGCTCAATCCTCCAACCTCTGCCTCCCAAGTAGCTGACATTTAACCAGTCAGGTTGTTCTTTGAGGCTAGGGTCTCACTGACTTTTTCACCCACTGCCAGCCTCAAACTAAGATTCCCCATTTCCACCTCCCAGATAGCTGGGATTGCAAGCGCGAGCCGCCGTGCACGGCATGGTACACGTTCTTGATGCCGACATCCAAGCCCCTCCTTGGGCTAAGTGGCTCAGCATCTTTAGGGAAGGGGCCCAGGCATGACAGTTATTAAAACTCCCCAGGTGATGACAGTTACAGCCATGGTTGAAGGAAGGGCTATATGTAAATGACTTGGGCCATAGGAGGTCGTCAATAAATGCATTGGTTCATCAACAGACACCTTCATACATTGAGCAGTTATCATGGAGCACTTCTTGTGTGCCAGGTGCTGCAGGACAGCCAGGATGCAGGGGTGGCAAGAAAAACAAGGTCTATCCAGGTATGGTGGTTTACGTCTATAATCCCTGCACTCAAGAGGCTGAGGCAGGAAGATCTCAAATTTGAGGCCATCATGGGCTTCCCAGTGAATTTGAAATTATGTAGCAAGACCTTGTCTCAATTTTATGTTTTAGTCAGGCAGACAAACAGTAAGATAACTGTATGTGTGATACTGACTCTAACAGAAATAAATGGAGATAAGGAATAAGGGGGAGGGGCTCCACTGTCCCCTTATGTAGGGGACATTTCAGCTTACATTTAATCTGAAATGATGAGAAGGGTGGATCCATAAAAAAAGAGCTGGGGGAATGACAGAGCATTTGATATAAGGACAGCAGCAAGTGTCAAGGTCCTGGGGCCACCCAGGCAGGGAGGGAGCCCCAGGGAGGGGAGTCTGAGATTCATTCAGATGCAATGAACAGACCTCAGTAATCAGTTAAGTGGGGTGGGATGAGCTGATTTAGGATTTTAAAAGATTTATCTGGGAAACCAAAATCGCTCTGGTTGCTGGATGGAGACAGATTCACCTGGGACAGGGTGGGGGGGCGGGTAGGGGTGGAGAGAGGAACCATTAGGAGGCTTTGGGGTTCTGTCCAGGAGGGACGGCCTGGACCAGAGAGGCACCAGCTGAGGTGACAAGATGCTAGGATGAAATCCGCCTCTGTGTAGAGCTGTGGTTTGGGGCAAATGGTCCCTCACTGCCCAGTTCTCTGGGCCAGCACCTTTGCTGGCCAGCAGAGCCAAGCTGCCTTTTCAGCCCCAACTGGAACCAGCTGGGTGCCAGTCACCAAGCCTGCCATACTTGTGATCGCAAAGTCCCCTCCCACAGAGTCACCCACACCCCTTAACGAATCCTTAAGTCAATGATCTTATCAGCAGTACTGATAGGGAACAGAAGATCAGAAATGAGAAGACATTCACCCAACATCACACAGCAAGTGAGACCCTGGGCAGACTGTCTGGATGCCCTAGGTTGGGTCCTCACTGGGACCTTCCACTAGCCAGGAGAATGAAAAGTGGTGTTGACAGAAAGTGATCCTTGTACTCTGGGCAAATAAGAGTAAGAGTGAGAACCAACCCCAGCTGGAACTGTGTGGCCTGAAGATGGTAGCACTGTCATCTCAAGGGTGCCTGAGGCCTCAGTCCAGAAATGTAGCTTATGGCCTAGCCTGATCCCCCTACAATTCCTTGATATCTCATTGCCAAGAAACCAGGTTCCCAGGACAGCAATTCTCACTGAAGTGTGAATGACTGATTTGACTAGTCTTTTCCAGAAGGGGGAGAAAGTGTGGAGACATTGGGCTCCAGATGCAAGAGAAAGCAGAAGGTACTAAAAATATAAACTTTGTCCGCCCCCCCACCTCAAGTTACACCCTCTTGGCAGTGGAAGCCCCTTGGGGCTCATTATTAGCGGCACACTTCTTCACTTAATTCCCTAAATCAACAGCAGATGTAAGAATTCAGCCTTTCATCCAAACCCCACCTAATACTGCTGGAGTCCCCTCCACGATTGGTGGCTGTCCTTCCGGCTCAGATGCCTCCAGTGAGGGACCATCAATATTACTTGGTGACTAGTTTAAAAGTCCTGTGTACTGGTGGCCAACACTGAAGACATGGAGGAAATGGATGAGGTGACCCTACTGGTTTATACATAGGGAAACTGAGGACTGGTCATTGCCTGGGGCCACACAGGAGGGAATGGAGTTGGGCTGCAAACCCAGGCTGAGACCCTGATTCTAGAGCCCTCTGTGGCAGGTGATCTGAGCCCCACCACCCCCACCACCCCACTAGCCCATCAGTGGCTCCCCTTTTGGTCACAAGGTGGTCTCTTGGTGACCTACTGCTAGGCACCCAGGAAGCTGGTCTTTCCCACTTGGTGCACTTGGAGTCCCAGCCAAGGCAGCCTAGGAACCAGAAGTAAGGGCCAGAGGTGGGGTAGGGGTTGACTCAGTGGCCACTCCCCAAGTGACATCCTCTCCCTCTGCCCACGTCCTGGCTGTTCTCAGCATGTCCAGCTGGGACCTTGGCCTCAGTCACAAAGATAAGGAGAGGAGCTGTCTTCCTCCAGCCCATGGAGTAAGGGTGGGAGATGGGTAATGAAGGCACAGGTAACAGCTCAGGTCAAAGACATGGCCTGGGGACCTCAGGAAGTCACTGCACCTCCTGAAGCAAGCAGAGCCCAGATGCCTGGCCCGGGGTCCCCCTAGAACCAATCCCACCATACGTCCAGAGCATCCAATGGGGTCTCAGCCCTCCCACCCCTTTCCCAGTGATGGTGGGATTCTGGGGTGCAGAGACAAGAGACTCGTCCTTCTGCCTGGTCACCTTCCTCCAACCCCAAACCACCCTCTGCCCTTGTTCCTGGACACCCAGGCCACCCACCCATCCTCCCACCTGGGCCAGGCGCCTCCTGCAGCCCCTCCCGCCTGCAAAAGGCTGCCATCACCGATGAGGGCTGGAGCACCTGGCTAATGACGGGGAGAATGCTGAGACGACAGGTTATTTCAACACTGTCATCACCCGTTGGGTATTTCAACACTCTGTGTTTGTGCAAGAGACATAATGGGATCCGTCATAAACTCACACCATCTCACAGCTCGGGCACGTCGTGGCGGGGCTGGCCGGGAGTGGCCAGGTTTAGCAATCGCCCTGTCTCTGGGTTAGTTTGGCTCCTTGGCTTGGAGAGCAATCTCGAAGTGTCAGAGAAAAACCTAGAGCAATTATCTGGGGGTAATTAGATGAGGACACAGATAGCCTGCCCTGCGTTCCTGCCTGCCACACAGAGGGAGAGAGGGCCAGACTGCCCCTTCGCTCTGCCTGCCCCGAAGGGGAGGAGGTCTCCGATGACCTCATTCAGCTGTGACTCATGGCCAGACCAGGTTCCCTGAGGTGGGCAGGAATAATGGGTCTCCACTGGTGACAATGACAAGTGGCCATATTCCCATAGTGGCTGGTTTTGCAAATGGTCAGTGAGGATCCAAGGACCCTATGGCCTCTTGCTCAGAGCAGACTTAGGCTGTGAATTCTTGATTCAGCTCAGCCATGATCCAAGATCTGTTCTGAATCCCAAATACTCTCTTTAAAGGCTAGTAGGGGATGGAGGATAACAGAGCACCTTTTATGATAAAGAGTGAGGTCCAGAGAAGAGTGGGGTCAGTTTCCATTGGGTACCATGCCAAGCACCCTGGATCTGTCCCAAAGACACATCAATGCCACTGCCCTGAGCTGGCAAGGCTGGAATTGTCACAGCAGATACAGCAGGGGCTTCAGGTCCCAGGACAACTGAGTGAGGAGAGGGGGACCAGCGAAGCCTCCAGGCCTCCTGGGAGTGGACTCACAGGGAGGGTCCCAGGGGGAGGCCTGAGGGATGGGGGGGGTGTCAGAGACCTCCAGAGCCAACTGGAACCCATGCTGAACTTGTCCAGCCAAGGACTCTCATTCTCCAGAGTGTTCTGGGAGAGGTGACTTGGGTGAGGTGTCTGGTGGCCTCATAGAGGGTGGGCCCCAGAAAGCAGAAGACACCTGTCCTTGGAGATGGGGGACTAGGAGGTGCCTGGATAGGACACCCCAGACAGAGGGAAGACTGTGAGCTATGGGGTGTGGTGGAAACAGGACACAGGCCAAGGCAGGGGCCTTGAGCAAGGGCCCCTGGAGCAGACCCTGGGGACCCACAGAACGCCTTGGATCACGGGATTTGCAAGCACCGTGGCGCCTTGAGCTTTTTCTTAGGCTGGTCTGGCAGAAGCAGCAAGTAAAGAGCTCGAGGGGTGAGTAGCAGGAAACAGGAGGTTTCCAGGGCATGACCAGGAGGCTGGGAACAATGGCCAAGATCAGAAGGCGGAGGGGGAGTGGTGTGAGGACATTCAGGACTTCCCAGTTTGGGAGGAAGGGGCCAGGCAGAGGCAGAGGAGGACAGACAGGAAAAGATTCACTTTTAGGGTCTTCTAGAAATCGACTCCACAGGACCTAGGATGACCTTCAGGCCCCTGCCTCACTGAGACAGTACCCTCTACATTTTGTTTGTTTGCTTTTTTTTGAAGTGGGGGAAGGAGTGGGTACTGGGATTTGAACTCAGGGCCTCTCACTTGCTAGACAAGCACTCTATCACCTGAGCCAGGCCTCCAGCCCTTTCGTTTTTAGTTTGTTTTTCAGATAGAGTCTCAAGCTAACTTGCCTGGAAGGCCTTGGACTGTGATTTTCCTGCCTCAGCCTCCTGATGGTTCTCTACTTTGATCAGATCCATTGGAGCGTCTGAGACCTTCCCCCAGGGGACAGGTCCACCGGGCCTGTGACTTTATGAGGTTTCTTATCTCCACATCTGGGACTTGAACTCCTTCCCCCAAAACTTCCCTCCCATGTGCCCACCTTCCACATGTCTTCTCTTTCTCTAGATTTCCCTCCCTGGGTCTCTCCAGGGCTTCTCCCAAGGTCCCCTCTGGGTCACCAGGGCAGCTCTCCCAATCTTCTGGCCCTCAAGGCTGATCCACAGGACCTCCCACTGTTCTTTCCATAGCTGGGCCCCCGCTTCCGACCACCTCCCGCCTTGGGTGCGACCCAGTCTCTCCCCACGGGCCCCACAGCCTCAGTCCCCACCCAGGTCACTCACAGGAAGTAGGGCCCACCTGCCAGCTGAGCTGTGTAGTCCCCCTACCGGGGGCTAATTGCCAAGTGTCTTTATAGGAGCATGGATGCACCACCTCCGAACAGAGATGGCAGATATACAAAGGCCGGGCCAGGGGCAGCTTCTTCTGACACCCGGGTCTCCCGTGATGCTCCAACTGCTCTCATGAGAAGATACTCCACTCACGTATGTGAAGGCTGACACCGCCATGACTGTGACCACGTTCCTGTATGGCCCAGCAAAGTGTCAAAAGGGTCCTCTTTGGCCCTGTGGTCCCCCTGGACAAGACAGGAGACAGCTACCACTGCCCTTCACCTCCTCCACTGTGGCTTCCTCTCAAGCACCTGCCTCCCTTCCATTGCCCAGAGCCACCCTTGTCCAAGTTCAAGGGCCTGTGATGACTCAGCTGAAAGGTGGATGGGGCTCTGGGCTTCAAGTGCACAGGCGCAGTGGCAGTCCCAGGCTGCACCCAGATGAGCTCTGCCATTGTGACCGCCTCACTTGAGGATTTATCACAAATGTCTTGATGAGCAAGATCAAAAAATAATAAATAGCTGGGCACCGGTGGCTCACGCCTGTAATCCCAGCTACTCAGGAGGCAGAGATCAGGAGGATCACAGTTCGAAGCCAGCCTGGGCAAATAGTTTGAGAGACCCTATCTCGAAAAAAACCCATCACAAAAAAGGGCTGGTGGAGTGGCTCACGGGGTAGGCCCTGAGTTCAAATCCCAGTACTGCAAAATACTAATTAATAAAAATGAGAAGAATTTCAAAAACAAAAATTTTAAATCCCGGTATTCATCCTGCAGTTCAGTGGACGAGAAGGAGCCTTCAGTCAGTCCCATGTTGTCGTCAGCTGTGTTGAAATCTTGAGCGCTCTGCTGAGTGTTTCCCTGCCCTCCATTTTGTGAAAAATACAATATGCCCCTCAAAAAACAAAAGGGACCCAAAAAAGCAGGGCAAAAGCAAATGTGCTTAATTGAAGTGATCAAGTGAAAATGTGACATCTGTGGAAAGGCAACCTGCCTTTTGTGATATTTTCTTCTTTTTCTTTTTCTTTCTGGCAGTACTGGGATTTGAACTCAGGCCTCATACTTGCTAGGCAAATGGTTCTACCCACGTAAGCCACTCCAGCAACCTTTTAATTTTGGCGGATGCCTCTGTGATCCCAGCATCCCCCAACAGCAGGCTCCATGGGACCAGATACCCACGGATACACGGTGTCACTCAGATGCAGGCTCCTGCCAAGGAAGACAGGATCTTGGTTTCTTTCATCAAGAGCTGACCTTGAGGCATGGTGCCCTGGGGCGGGTTACTGCACTGCCTCTGAGAGTGGACTTACCTCCCTGGGCTTTGATGGCTCATCTGTAAATGGGGCTTCATAACATCTCTCTCTTTGGACATAGCCCTGAGCTGGGGCAACACGGATACACATGATATCCTCCGTGTGACAGGCAAAGTTCCCATCATGTTCCAGAACCATCTGATTTCTTGACAATCCATCTGCCAGGGCACAGGCCAGCAGCTGTGAGGCTGGACCACCAATGCTGGCCAAAAATAAGTCCGTGCCTTAGCACTGCCCAGCTGTAAACTCCTAGCTAGGTGTGGTGGTACACATCTGTAACCCCAGTACTTAGGAGGCTAAAGCAGGAGATTCCTGAGTTCGAGGCCAGCCTGCGCTATGTATCGAGAAACAAGAAAAAAAAAAAAAAAAAAAAGAAGAGTCCATCCTCCACAAGCCTCCAAAAAGCTTCCAGAGCCATGCTGAGGGGTCTCTGTGGAGACCTACAGGTAGGTGACCACTCAGGGGCACCACAAGCCACAACCCTGAAGTGGGGCCGGGCCAGCTATACATGCTTACTTATCATCTTGCTGCTCAATTACTGCCTGAGCCCTCGTCCCAAAAAAGTGCCAACCCCAGGGTCCTTCTTTGTTCTTCAGTGCTCCTCCGGATTTAAGTTTCAGCCAAGGGATTTGGGGTGGAATCAAATGCAGAGTGAGGAGAATGTGCTAGAACTCAGGATGGATGGGCAGCCAGGACAGGAAAGCACATTCCATCTGAGGGCTGGAATGGTGGCCAGTGGCCTGATTGGAAGGTCAACATCCCCACATGCTGGGCACCAGGGGCCAGAGGTCCCTGTGTCTCCCTCCCCCCAACACACCCAGGAGATGCCGTCGGCCCTGGGCTGAGAGTGGGGGGCTGAACCAACATGAGGAGAGTCCCCTCTGGTCTCTCAGAACAGCCACAAGCCAGTCTCAGGGCTATGGTGGCCTAAGGAGGGCATCTGGCTTCGTGCTCCCTCACTGAGGGCCCCCTGCTTGGCCAGGGACACCCAGCCGTCAGTGGTGGTTCAGGCTGAGGGCCTCCCGTTGTCGCCTCCCCCGCTGTGCAGCCCGATGGCACCGTCTCCTAATGCATCTGCCTGTTTACATTTCCCCCAACGAAAAGCAGCTTTGTTTATGGAAAAAGAGTTATTTTGGTTCCACGGTTTCTCCAACTCCTCTGACTTGCAGGCGGAATGGCTGCTGCGCTCTTGAGTTGCTCAGAGGAGCCACAGAGCCCATCTCAAGGCCCTAGCGAAGGTGCCTCAGGGCTCCACGGGTGGAAGAGGTCAGGGAGACCACTGACCCAGCGCCATCTCCCCAGATGAAGGCTCTAGGGAAAGGACCAAGTGCGAGCCAATGTCAAACACTGGCAGGTGCCTCACCCAGACACAGAAACACAGGGTCCTCATAAGCAGGTGACTGGGGACGCCACCCCTAGGGCACCCCAGCCTATCCTGGACTCAACAGCAGGCCCTCCCCTCTCCCATAGTCCTGCCAGGTGAGTGGTGGTAACACGTCCATTACACAGACGAAAAACTGAGAGTCCCAGAGCCGACGGGACCTATTTCAAAATTACACAGCTGTTGAGGGGGAAAGTCCCTGCCTGCAACCCAGGACTCTCATTCCAAATTTCAGTGGAGGCTGATACATCTCATGGAGAGGTCGTCTGGTAGGAGTCCATGAGCACAGCCATTTCTATGAAAAGCCACAACAAACATCTAACTTAGTCGCAGGCAGTGATCAAAGTGTCAGCAGGAATGGTCAGGGTGAATGACATGGGCCCCTCCAGAGGGGAGCTGCTATTTTCCAGCTCTGCAGGGGGGGAAGGAGCAAGTCACATTCCCCTCTCCCAGAAAAGCAAGAGTCCAGATGCGCCTGCTTCCCCAAGCAGTGGAAGAAGGCATTCGGGGTGTGCAAGGCAAGTACAGAGGTGGTCGCGAGTGCCCACCTGTGGCCCCCAACAGAATGCCTTCCCCTCTTCCCTTCCTCCACGTTTGTCTTCCTCACAGAATCCGTGACTTCCAGATATATTACCTGGCACTCCAAGGCAGGTCAACAGCTGTCACCACGACAAGAAAGAAAAAGAGAAAAAAAAGTGCCCAACAAGAGCACTTGCTCAGGCAGCCTGGGACACCTTCTCTGACCCTAATTCCTTCACTCTAAGAGGGGCCACTGATAGGGAAGGGACAGAGCCACTGGAAGGGGAGGGGCATGCTGGGGATGGACGCGAAGGTGTGACCAGAGAAGAGATGAAAAGCTCCCAGGTAAGAGAGTCTGGACAGGCTTATCACCCTAGATATCCTTTTAGGGACTCACAGCCTGTGACCCTTGGTATCTGTGGGACCCCCCCCCCCCCGCCTCCATAATAAAGTCATCTATGCAGTGCCCTGGAACACATGGCTGTCTCAAGGCCTTTCACCGTGACTCTTCTTGCTCAGCCTGGCCACACCACGTGCAAAACCACAAAGGAAAATTTTAGACCCTCAATAAGAGGGTCACATGGTGCCAGGTGGCCTCATTTCTGGGACAAACAGGTATCTACTTCACAAAGATGCCAGGAGCCACCCAGGCACCAAAGCAAGGTGCCTTTTCTCCCCATCTTTGTTAATCCCTGGAGATAGAGGTAGCCCTGGGGCAGGGGTATGGTGGCATACTGTTCTTATTCACCTGTAGGGTCCAAAGAGGGGAGGGCATAGCTTTCTCTGGCTTAACCTCAGGAGGGCAGTGGGACAAGGAGACAATAATGACTGTTACCCGGATAGCACTAGGGCTGCTGGCAGTAGGGGGTCCCACTGGAACCCATGTCCAATCCCAGCCTGGCCCACCCAGTCCTGCAGTGACTTCAGCTGCCCAGGAAATCAACCTCAATTCCTTGGCCTGAATTTGAGGCCAGGTATTTAAAGGTGACCCAGGTCCCTCTCTACCTAGCATCAGAATAGTGGATCTGTCTCTTGTCCCCACTAGCTGGGTAGGATATATACTGTGTACCTTCCCAAATACCTCAGAATACTCCTCCCAGGTCAGGGGAATTCTCCTCCTGAGGAATTACAGCCACCTTCCCAGACTCCCTTGCAGCTAGGGCTTGGTAGTGTGAGCTGGGCTCTACCAATCAATACACCTGCCAGATGCCAGATTGGACGCATGGCCCAGGAAATAGCTGCCATGTGTCCAAATGAGTTAGTAAATGAACACACTCCCAGTGAAAGAAGCCAGAGGTCTCTCAGCTCAGGGGGGAGCCAGGAGAGGGAAGAGCAGTTGCCAGGTGGCCCTGTGGCTTAGTGGGCAGCACCCACTCCTATCTGGACCTCCCCCCTCCATGCTCAGCTCGTATCTGTATGAATGCCATATGTAAGGCTAGCACCCTGCTATTCGACTTATTAGTCAAGTCAATGGAAAAATATTTCCCAGGAAATAAATCTGCTCCTGATTTGCTTCGATGGCCCATCTTATCCCAGAGATGTCAACCTTGCCATCTGTTCGACAAGTCCAGCACATGTCAGAGAGTGAGGCTGCCATAAGCCATTTCCTGACTGGCTTGCAGAAGAAGTCATGTGCATCCCTTTGGAGTCACTGCCTCCCCTAACATGGACAGGAGGTGGAAGTTTTCAAGGGCCCCTTAGAGAGAATCAAGCAGCACCAGGCCACCAGCCCAGCTGCTACGTTTCATCACAAGATGTCAAATGTGATATGTTCCCCTTGCTTCTTCTACAGCTGCTCAAGACTCACACCTAGGGGTCCTCCTGACCTGCAGGGCTGGACCAGAATGACTTCCGGCCTCCCTCCTCCAGACTGCAAACAATGGAAGATTATAGACTCCCTTCCCAGGATGTCTGTGACCTTTTGTTATAAGAGCAAACTGATCCCATCTCACGGTGCCCTTGACCCAGAGTGCTGCTTCCCCTGGATTTCAGTCTGGGGACAGCCTCAGCTTCTTGCTAAGGATGTCTCTGTCCTCCAGCCCAGTCACCAGATGTGGAAACCTTCTTCCTTTGTTTCCATCCCCAAATCCACTCACACCAGGCATTTGTGTGGGTAGAAGATTTCCTGATGCATGGAGAGGCAGACAGCTCTGCCTTGCAATTACAGAATCCTATTAAAATCCTCTTCCCGGTGTCCTGGGTACTCCCCCTTCTTCCTCTTCCTGCCCCTCGAATTCTGTCTTCTGTCAAAGCAGAAAAGAGGGTGATCAATTTTCCTAAACAAGGAAGATTGGTTTCTAAGTAGAATTTAATCCCAGGTCAAAAATGATGGGTTTTTACCCCACTGCACTAATAAAGATTCACCTTCTCAGCTCAGTTCCTGATGCCTCTTTGCAGCCCAAGAACCCAAAACTAAGGCAGCCCCCAGAAGATCAGAGCCAAGCACGAAGGGAGACGCTGGAACAAGACGGCACAGCACAACCCTGGGTGGGAAGGATAAAAGCAGCTTCCTTAGCTGGGCATGGTGGTGCATGCCTGTAATCCCAGCTACTGGAGAGGCACAAATAAGAGGATCATGGACCAAGGCTGACCCCTGGCAAAATCCTAAAACCCTATCCAAAAAAATTACTAAAGCAAAAGGGGCTGGTGGAGAGGCTCAAGTGGTAGAGCACCTGCCTAGCAAGTATGAGGCCCTGAGTTCAAATGCCGGTCCCACAAGAAAAAAAACCCCAAAAAAGTAGCTTTCTCTACCTGGAAGAGCCAGAAAGGGTTTCACCAAGGAGGAGATAGGAACCATCCTTAAAGGGGCGGTGGCGGGGAGATCAGAGCCCTGCGACTCTGACCTTTAGTGTCTGCTTCTGCCAGCAGACCAGGAGCTCCTGGCTGAGTTCAGGTAGTCTCAGGCCCTGGTAGGAAGAAAGGAAGGAAGAAGAGCAGAGCACAGGCTGCACCAAGAGCACAAGATCCCTGAAAACCACAGGATCCTCCACGCTGCAGCAGACACAAGAGGCACAGAGCTGGACTCCCGAATTGCACAGGTCAGAAGATGTGAGCAGCAAACTCCAAGTGCACAGGCCTGAGGGCGGGTCCTGGGCCCATCCTAGAAAGAGCCTTTTACTTCAAGCATTTGTGACCCACCAAAAATCCCCTGGCACGCTCTAGACTCTGACCGGGACCAGGATCACAGCTGGGTTAGGACACTGTCAACACCCACGAGCTCAGAGCCAGGTAGAGGGGGGACCCTGAGCCCCATCCACGGACCCAGAGAGTAGACCTCAGGCACGGCACACTGTGTGGGAATATTATTAGTCCCCTCCACCTCCCCGTGACAAAGCAGCGAGAGTGGGCAGCACGCGGGGTAACGATTAATTACGCGCTGCTTCGCCTTGTTCTGTAATTACCGCTGCAGGCTCGTGGGGTGCCTCCCTCACCTCCACTCAGTCCTGCAGCGCACACTCCAGACCTCCTATGTCTTTGCAGCTTCTCTGGGATCCCACAGCACCCCGTCCTGTACCAGGTTCACTGACACACCTCCCAGCAGAGCAGCAGTCAGGTGGTGTTCACATGGCTGTACCTCAGAATCAACAGGGAGGTTTACTAAAAATACTGAGGCCTGGACCCCACTTCCAAAGACCCTGAGTTTATTGGTTGAACGGGAGCCCAGACATCAGGAGTGTAATAAACTTTCCAGATGACTCTAATGGGGGAGGGGGCTGAGAACACTTCCATAAGTAGTTCTAGCAAGAAATACAACCGAGTTCTTTGTAATGTGAGCACCTGGAAGGCTGCCTGGTGGTACCAAGATGTATCCCAGTTGAAATCTTGTTCACTGTAGTAGCTTCATCCGCTGGCTGCATCAGGTGACTTAAGTCTCAGTGTCCAGCCTAGAAAGATATTAGGCTTCAAAATATAGTTGGGCACCCTGGCTCATGTCTGTAATATCAGCTACTCAAGAGGCAGAGATGGGGAGGATCACAGTTAGAGGCCAGCATCGGCACACAGTTAGTGAGACCATCATCTCAACGAAAGTGCTGGGTGTGGTGGCACATGCCTGACTACACAGGAGGTCATAGGTAGGAGGATCTCAGTCTGAGGCCAGCACAGAGGAAAGTAGCAAGAAAGAAAGAAAGAAAAGGCCACGGGTAGGCTCAAGAGGTAGAGCACCCACCTATCAAGTTCAAAGCCCTGAGTTTGAGCCCAGTATCACAAAACACACATACACACACATGCACACACACACCACACACACACACGCACACACAACACACACACATACGCAACACACCACACACACACACACACACCACACACACGCACACACAGCAAACCACACACACACACACACACACCACACACCACACACCACACACCACACACACCACACACCACACACACACACCACACACACACACCACACACCACACACACACACCACACACACACCACACATACCACACACACCACACACACACACACACACACATGCACAGCTGGAGGGACAGTGCTATCTGCAGGCCCACAGGGACAGATCTAGTACAGAGCCCCAAACAAGCATCTTCACATGCCATACAACATCCCTGAAAGGCACAGCCACCATGGCAAACAGCTGAATTTGTCATGTGTTTTAGGCTCTCGGTGATGGAAATCCACCGTGAACTTGCCTAGGCAGTTGGAAGAGTTTGAGGTGTCTTCTGTAGCTTTGGGGCACAGAGGGACACATTTGGCTCCATGGCTCACTAATGCCACCAAGAGCCTTGTCTCTTCCTGCAGGAACATCCAAAGGACAGACTGTGATCAGCCTGGCCAAGGGTCCACCTGACTGTAACCTGCCATAGCCAGGTGTGGCGTGGGGTGGGTTCTACCTCTAGCATAAAGACAGGAGAACTTCCACTAAAGATGGTGGAGTGAAGTCAGATCTCACTCTCTTCCTCCCAAAACTAACCATCTGTAGACGTGTAAGAATAACGTTGTTGCTAGCTGGATGTATTAATTAAAGACCTGGTAAGAAGCAGACCTGGCAGGTAACACCGTGATTAAGGAAATTTAAGGAGACTATCTGCCTCCTCAGCTTTTCTTTCTTCTTCACATGCTTTTCTGCCATGCAGCCCAAGGTCCTTGTGCTCTGGAGGACTTCCAGCCTCCAGAGCTATGAACTAAATAAACTTCTTTACTTTATAAATGACTCAGTCTCAGGCATTCCATTATAGCAACAGATAACAACCAAAATATACTGCAACCTCTCTTTCTGCTTGTCCTCTAACCTCCTGCTGGCCTCACATGTACTGACCATAAATGAAAATCAAAGAGAGCCCAAAGGATGCAATTCATAGAAGTCTGGTGGAGAAGCAAGGACAAAATATCTATGGGACAAATGTGAAATCTTCTACATGTCAGGCAGTCACCCAAACGGCATTTACTCTCTCGATTCCAGTCATCCAGTGGCAGTCACTTTGAAGTCACCCTTGCCATCCCCATCTGTCCTTTAGCCACATTCCATCACCAAAGTCCTACTAATTTCCCTGCTCAAATATTTCTAGACTGTTCCCTCATGTCTTTTCACTCGTCCTTGGTTTGACTCTGGACATCTCAACTGGCCTTTCTCTGTGCACTCAAACCCTTCACCCAAGACTTGTGGACTTGACCATGGTCCTTCACAGCTGAAACCTTTCCAGGACCCGCACTGCTTCAGGATCACAGGCAGCCACACCCAGCATGCTTTGCAGCTGTAGGCCTGCTCCAGCCGGGGTACAGCAAGATGGGAGAGATTGGTGACCAGCCAGTTAAGAAATCTGGAATCTTCCCTTAGGCAATGAGAAACCAAAGGATCTTGATCTTGTGTTTGATGTCACTATTGTTGTTAACTGTTCTTTTGAAATAATTTCAGACCTTCCCCCAAAAAAGTTGCAAAAATAATACAAAGTAGTCCCAAATAGTCCAAAGTGGATACTTTATGCAGATTTTCCAAAGCATCTTCTACACTACAGTGAGTTCAAATCAGGAAAGACCATGACTTAATCCACAAGCCTTACTGGATATCTCCAGTTATCCCACTGTGTGCTTTTCTGAGCCAGGACGTAGTCTAGAATCACTTTGCTTTTAGTTGGTAAGAATCCTTCATCTCCTTTAAGGTGGAAAAGGCCCTTGGTCTTTGATCTTGACACTTGAACAAGGCTGACCAGTTGTTTTTTCTAGAATGTGTCTCCATGTGGATTTGTCTGGTATTGCTTCACAATTAAATTCCGATTATAAACTGGGTGTGGAGTCCCTGGCCTGCAATTCCAGCACTCTGGAAGCTGAGAGAGGAAGATCAAGAATTCAAAGCCAGGCAGTGTATAGTGCCACACACTTGTAATCCTAGTTACTCGGGAAGCAGAGGTAGCAGAATCATTGTCTAATGACAGTCTGGGCAAAAAATGGGAGAACTTATCTGAAAAACAAACTAAAAACAAAAGGACTGGAGTGTGGCTCAAGTGGCAAAGAATTTGCCTAGCAGATGCAATGCCCTAAATTCAGTCTCCAGTGCTACCAAAAAGAGTTCAAGGCCAACCTGCACTACATAGTGAGACCATGTCGCAAAAAAAAAAAAAAAATCAGATTATACATTTTGGGTAAGAATACCACTAAAATAAACTGATAATGTCTTCATTGCATTACATCAACAGGGTCATGAGGTCAGTTTGTCCCAATATTGGTGACAGTAACTATGACTCTTGGATTAAGCAGTCATCTGCCACCTTTCCCAAGAGAAAAATCACTATTTTCTCATTTGTTAGCAGTAAGTGTCCTCAAATAAGGGGAAAGACTTTGAGATAATGCAAATGTTTTGTGTTTCTCATATACATTTTGCCCACCCATTAATATCCATTAATAACTCTTGTCTCAAACAGTGACAGTTGTGGCATTTGTCCAATTTCATTCTAAAGTTCACCACTGCTTCTATTTTCAGTGCAGTAGTTGGAATTTCAAGGTGAAGAAAAGCAGGAAGTTCCCTGTTATGGTTTGGATGGGAAATGGCTTGGTCCTCAAAACCAGTGTTCCAGGCTGGGCCTCAAGAGGTGATTGGATGGTGAGGGCTCTGACTCCACCAATGAGTGGAGTCATTGATGACTTCATAGCTGAAGGGGCCATTAGCCGGTGGGGCTTAGTTGGAGATATAGGTCATTGGGGGAGTGACTTTGAGGGGTGTATCTTGTCCCTAGCCTCTCTCTCTCTTCTCCTCCCCAGCCCTCTCCTCCCCTCCCTGTCTCCTTCCCTCCCTCCTTCCTTTCCTCCCTCTCTCTCCCTCTCTCTCTCTCTCCCTCTCTCTCTCTCTCCCTCTCTCTCTCTCTGCTTCCTGGCCACCACGAGCAGCTTCCTCTGCCACACACTCATCCTATTCTGCCTCACCTGAAACCCAAGCACTGGAGTCTGCTGTTACCTCTGAAACCATGAGCCAAAATAAACCTTCCCTTTTTTTTTTTTTTTTTTTTTTGTGGTGCTGGGGTTTTAACTCAGGGCCTACACCTTGAGCCACTCCACCAGCCCTATTTTTGTGAAGGGTTTTTCAAGATAGGGTCTCACAAACTATTTGCCTGATCTCTGCCTCCTGAGTAGCTGGGATTACAGATGTGAGCCACCCACACCCGCCAAACCTTCCCTTCCTTAAACTCTTTCTTCAGGTATTTTGTTACAGCAACAAAAAGCTGTCTAATGCACCACCCAACCAGAAGATGATCTCCAAAAACCAAAACAACCCATCAGACATATTTCAAATCACATCCCTAACGTGGAACTTGTATAAAGAACTGTTACAACTCAATACTAAGACAACTGAACCACTTTTTAAAAAGATAGGCGAAGGATCTGAATAGATCTTTCCCAAGAAGGATTGGACTATAGCTCAGTGGTAGAGCACTTGTCAGTATACACAGGGCCTTAGGTTCAAGCCCTAGTATCAAAAAAACCAAAAAAAAAAACCAGATTTACAAATAAGCAAAAAGCACAGGAAAAGACGCTTGACATTATTCGTCACTAGGGAAATGCAAATCAGAGTTACAGTGAGATGTCCCTCCATAGCCACCTGGATGGCTGTGATAAAATAAAAAGACATAACAACCGGGTCTGGTAAGGATGTGGAGAAATGGGAGCCCTCACATTGCTGCCAGGAATGAAAAATAGTGAACCTGGTTTGAAAGAGGTCTGACCTGTCCTCAAACATTAAGCATAAACCAGATGCTGGTGGCTCACGCCTGTAATCCCTGCTACTCAGGAGGCAGAAAGCAAGAGGATCAAGGTTCAAGGCCAGCCTGGGAAAATGGTTCAAGAGACCCCATCTCCAAAATGGACTGGAGGTATGGCTCAAGTGGTAGAACACATGCTTTGCAAGAGCAAAGCCGTGCGTTCAAGCCCCAACCCCACCAAATAAAAGAAAAAAGGATCCAGCAATTTCACACTCCTAAATGCATAGCCAGGAGAGAGAAAATGTCCACACAAAAACTTGTACACAAATGTTCACAGCAGTCTTACATCATAGCCAAAAAGCAGAAACAGCCCAATGTCCACCAGGAGACAACACAGAAATAAGATATGACATATTCATAAAATGCATAATAGTTGGTAATAAAAAGATATAAATCACTGATACACACTACACCAGGGATGAACCTTGACAACCTTATATTAACCCAGGCAAGGGGCTCATGCCTATAATCCCAACTACTTGGGAGGCAGAGATCAGGAGTATCAAGGTTCGAGGCCAGTCTAGACAAAAAGCTAGCAAAATCCTAGTTCACCCAATAAAAAACTGGGCATGGTGGCACATGCCCTCATCCCAGCTACTGGGGAATCATAAACAGGACCGTGATCCAGGCCCATTCAGAAAACAACTAAAGTAAAAGGGTTTAGGAGTATAGCTCAAGTGGTAGAGCACTTGCCTAGCAAGCTGAAGGCCCTGAGTTCAAATCCCATAACAAAAAAAACCCAAAAGAAAAAAAGAAACAAAACTCAACAACAAGAACAGGATTGGGGGTGTAGCTCAGTGGTAGAGCACTTGCCTAGCATCCATGAGGTCCTGGGTTTGAGCCCCAACATTGAAGAGAGACGAAGGAAGGAAAGAAGGAAGGAAGGAAGGAAGGGAAGGAAGTGGGAGGAAAAGGGGGAGGGAGGAATGAAGGGAAAGAGAGAGAAAGGAAGGAAAGAGAGAGGAAAGAAAGGAAGGAAGGAAGAGAAGGAGGGAAAGAAGGAAGGGGAGGAAGGGAGGAATGAAGGGAAAGAGAGAGAAAGAGAAAGAAAGCGAAGAAGGAAGGGAGAGAAAGAAGGAAGGAGGGAAGGAGGGAGAGAGGGAGGGACTGGAGGCAGGAAAGAGGCAGGGCAGGGAGGGAGGGAGAAGGAAGGAGGGGGAGGGGAGAGAGAGTGGGACTGAAGGTGGAGGGAAGGGAAGGAAGGAGAAGCAAAAGCCAGTAGCAGCCCTCCTGGGGCTCAGTGGTGGCAGGAGGCCTCCTTGTCCCTTCACAATCCTCCTGAGCAGCTGGCCAAGCATAGGAGCACACAGCAGCAGCACGACCATCTCCCGCCATCTAGCCTGGGAAGATTCATGACGCCGGTTGACCAACTCTTCACTCCCCCAGTGAAATATCCTGAGGCAGACTGTGGTTTTGTCACTCGAAGTCCAAAGCCATGAGTCAACGTAATCTGCTTATCAAGACCAAAGACTGCGGTCACTGTGTATGGAAGGAACAGCTCACAGTCCTTGGCGCCTTCATGCCCAAGGGCTGGGCTGTGCCCTGGTGCCCACTGGGGCTGAGCTCACAACCACCAGGCCCTGGCCCGTACCTTTCCCACAGCCCTCGGGCTCTGTCACTTGGAGCCCGGAAATGTGATTCCCCACTTGCCTGTGTGGGATTCCTGGTGAGTTGGTCAGGCCCATGCTGGGGCCTGTGGCTGTGGCTGTTTTGCTTGAGTTTACATTAGGCTGTGAAACACAATGCCAATCAGGTCCCCTTACAGCCCTTTGGTAAAGATGGAGCTCATGGGACTGGACGTGTGGCTCAAGTGGTAGACCACCTGATTTGCAAGTGCAAAGACCTGAGTGCAAATCCAAGTCCCACCAAAAAACAAAACAATAAGAAAGGACAGAGCTCGTGGACCTGGCTTGGTATGGACTATGAGACCCTTAGTAGCTGTGGCCACTGTGGCCCCCCTCACTGCAGATCCATTGCTCCTATTTTAGCTCCTTGGAGCTCATCTGACCCTTTGGGGCCTCAGGATAACCTTGTCATTCTGCTTTTCTAGCACATTGGTTAGCTCTCTTGTCCCTACTAAAACCCACTGTGAAGGGGACAGTCAGCTCTACCAAGCCCTGCTGACCTTGGCCCTCTGCTGTCTCTCTCCCAGTTCTGATTGGGTTCCATGATGGTGTGATCACCACATAATGTCTGTCATCCTCAAGGCCACACAGGGAGTGCCAGAGAGCAGGGACCTTCCGCTGACACCCAATAAGGGTGGTACAAGGCCTGGCACAAAGAAGACATTTAAACGAAGCAGTTTTGTTTGTTTTCTTGGTTGCTTTTTGGTGACACTGAGGCTTGAACTCAGGGCCTCACTCTTGCTAGGCAGGCACTCTACCTCTTGAGCCATTCCGCCAGCCCTTGTAAATGAGAATGAGAGAACATGGTCCCCATTGTCACCTGAGCCTCTTCCCCTCTGTGGGAGGCAGGGCCTCTACTGACTGAGCCACACCCAATGCTCTCACCTGAGCCTGTTTTTGTCTTCAGTTTCTTGACCAGGGTCACTTTTCCCAACCGTCAGTCAGGTCACATATCTTCTCTGCCTACAGCCCTCAAGAGCGTAGCACCGTGATTATAATAAAATTCAGCCAGGCACCAGTGGCTCATGCCTGTAATCCCAACTACTCAAGAGGCAGACATCAGGAGGATTGCAGTTCGAAGACATCCCTATCTCGAAAAAAAACCCATCACAAAAAAAGAATGGTGGAGTGGCTCAATGTGAAGGTCCCAAGTTCAAACCCCAGCACCACACACACACACACACACACACACACACACAGAAAATTCTGACTCCTTGCTGTGGTCAACAGGGCCCCAGAGGGGTCTGGCTCCAGCTTCTCTCCCACAGAGCCTGGTGGGAAGTCCTTGGAGGGTTCTAAGCAGAGAGATAGGGTCCCTTCTGGACTATACTTTGACCCCCTTCAGGTTCATTGTCATCTGCCCTGGTCAGGGTCACATCAAGCAGAAACTGATCACCTGTTGAAGATCAACTGCCACCTATCCACAAGCCCCCATCCTTTGGGTCACCCCTCAGCAAACAGCAAGCTCTGGCTTCTCTAGCAAGAGGGTATGTTTCATCAGTGTTATCACTTAGAATTGCTGGCACAAAAGCAGATGACTTTGAGAGATTTTATTTTATTTCTTTTTTTTTTTTGGTGGCACTGGGGTTTGAACTCAGGACCTCACGCTTGCTAGGCAGGTGCTGAACCCCTTGAGCCACTTGGCCAGCACTTTTTTGTGTTAGGTATTTTCGAGATACAGTTTCTGGAATAATTTGCCCGGGCTGGCTTCAAACCTTGATCCTCCTGATCTCTGCCTCTGGAGTAGCTAAGATTGCGCCCAGCAAGAAATTTTATGCTTTTAATTAATTGACGACAGACAATGTTCCCCCTGGCCACATCACTGCTCCGGGGCCTGACCTCCATCATTCCTTCCTCTATTGGCCATTAGGGTCAGGTAAGAGAGAAGACAGGACCTCATGGTCACCCCACAGAGTCACCCAACAGCATGAGGCAGGTATGAGCAGGACTTCCATGTCACCCCCACGCCCCCTGCCACAGCTAGTGAAGACAGTCATTTCCTGTCGGGGAGGGGAGTGGAGACTTGGGGTCACAGGGCAGGAATTCAAGCCATCGTCACATGCTAGGATTTCTGAATTGGGGCTTGTGAAGGACTGTTACACCCACGTACCTTCCGTTGGCTTCCTGTATGGTACTTTCAAAATTGGCAGGCCTTGGGACATTCTCTTAGCGCCCTCGAGAGGTTGTGCTAGGCTGCCTGGGGAGCCATGGGTGATACTGCTAACAAAAGGCAGAGGAAGTCAGGAAAGTCCTCCGAGCATTCGTCCCTGACTGTTCCTTCTGCCAAACATTCTCTTCATCGCCAGCACCCCCTGGCTCTCCTCTGTCACAGAGGTCAAAGTGTCTGTGTTTTGGGGGAATTAACTAGAGCCAATGAAAGCCCACTGGTCAGACTCCAGGGAGGGTCTCTGCAGTTGCTGTCCCCAGGAACCCCCACGTTCCTTATGCTTTCCCACCGCTACCTCCCTAGCAACAGAGAGGAATAAGTGACAGGATTGGGCCTGGTGTCAGAAAGGATCAAATAGGGTCCTGCTTAATGACTAGTCAGGCAGTGGAAATCCTTATAAACTGTAAAATTTCAACAGAAATCCAGGGAAAGGAAGTGCAGGCCAAGTGGGCAGTGAAACCTTGGCCCAGAAAACAGCCTTCTGGGCCAGTTTTCCGCTGGAGGATTAAAGACAGATTTGCCAATCACATCCAGCCCTTGTCAGGGGCCTGCCACTGTCCCTGGCATTAGTACCTGTGCTGTGATTCATTCTGGCCTTGACACAGCTCAGAAGGGTGTCCATTCTGCAGGTGGAGGACCTATCTCAGAAGAACACCTGCTCAGAAAGCCAGGCCCTCTGACTTCAAGCCCACCGCTGTCATCAGAGAAACCCAAAGTCTGACCTCCCTCCCACCCCCATTCCCCATTCTGACCCCCACACAGGCCTCCCAGGGTTGTCCCCTCACCACCTGCCTGCTGGCCACTGCAATAGGAATTCCCGCCTGTGCACCCCATCCCAAACAGTGTGGAAGAAGGGAGTGGCCAGAGACCTCCCCGCCCACCATGAAGGACATTAGTGTTAGAAAAAATTGCTAAGTGTGAATGAATTCCTGCAACCTCCCAGGCACACTGGAACCTTCCTTCCACCTTCTGACAACACACAGCAAATAAACCAAAGGCAGCCAGGACTGGAATGACCAAAAAAACTGGAACTGGATTGACACAGAGTCACACAGGAAGGGACTGGGCTGGCCACCTGCCTTTTCCATGTGACTCTGGCTTCTTGAGATTTCTGGGTAGATGGAGAATCAAGGGTGGCTCCATAGGGACATCCCACTGCCAAGGCAGTGACCCAGTTAGGACAGGCTGTTAGGTCTGAAAGACAGGCCAATTTGAGGGTCTCCAAAAAGGTGGACTTCCCACCAGAGATGTGTTCCCAGCTGAAAAGCCCACCCCATCCCCTCTCACTGTAAGCTCCACTACATCCACCAGACAGGGATTTCGGTGCATGGAACAGAAGTTTCCTCTGAGTTTGTCTTCTCTGAGCCCCAGTCTAATAAGCCTGTACCTTAATGACACATTTACAACTTGACTTCTCAGACTGCCATGTGACTTTCACCCTACTGGCCTAGCCCACCCTGAATCCAAGCTCTGTAAACCAGGGCTTGGGTCTAACCAGACTTTTGTAGTCTAACAGGCCAGAAAAGGCCAAGCTGGAGAAGGAAAGAAGGAAGCAGGGAAGGAAGACAAAGACAGGGAAGAAATAGAGACAGTGCATCCTATAGGATCTGGGGTTTTCCTCAGATGGGGCCACAGAAACAGTGGAAAATGTTCATTCAGCAAACATTTATTGACCTCCCGCTATATCCTCAGAGCTCCATGACTAGGGCAGAAAAAGTCTCACCTTCTCCTCTCCAGATTGTAAAGTCCCAGGGAAGGATTGTGATAGGTCCAGGGAGTGTCATGTGACCACCTCCTGGACCAATCACAACGGTCAGAAGAATTGGTTATAAGGCAATGATATAGGCAGAGTAACAAGAATTCCCTCAGTGGGGGTGTTATTTACTTACTCCTCATGTCAGCTCTGGAAAGGAGGGCAAGAAGAAAATGTAAGTCCCATGATCGCATTTTCTGCCTGAGAAACTGAGACATTGAGGGATTTCCCCATCATTATAACTTAAAAGGAGCCTGCACCTGCTCAAACCCAGCCCTCGATGCTCACGCCACCACCATCCCTGCACCAAAATGAAACTCAACCGGCCCTTGATTCCTGCTGGGATTAAAGTGAGAAAAGGGAAAGTAGCTTTCAAGAATGTCGAGCAGTTTCATCAAGATGGAAATGGTATTTTTCTAGCACTGATCTCAACACAAATCTGTGCAGGGCAGACAGAGGCAGGAAGTGCTGTTCAGATGAGAATCTCAGAGTCCCGCATGATAGAATCTGAAGAGACCTGCAAAAAGGTCCTCCCTCCACCCAGGTGGAAATTTGCACAAAACCAAAAACAGGATGATAGCGGCTGCTCTGCATTGAGGATTAGACTTTATATTGGGGGAACATTTATTCCCCCACCTCTGAAGTCTCCTCTGAGAGCAGGGAGTGCCCTCTCCATTCCAGTTTTCCTGTCCACCGCCCCCTCCCCAGTAAAGAGGACAGACTCATCTGAGTAGATTTGTGAGAAGGAAGTGACACGCCTCTCTTATTCCCTTCTGAGCATGCGTCATTCCTATCAGCTGCCCACAGCAAAGTTGCCTTCCCTCAGTGTGCCCAGGTCCTGCATGCCTCTGTATCAGTTGAGTTCTGAACTTGTGAAGGAAGAGGGGATGTGTTTTTGGCTGGAGTTTGAACTTGGGGCCTACACCTTGAGCCACCCCACCAGCCCTTTTTTTGTGTTTTAGGTACTTTTGAGATAGGGTCTTGTGAACTATTTGTCCAAGCTGGCTTTGAACTGTGATCCTCCTGATCCCTGCCTCCTCAGTAGCTAGGATTACAGGCATGAGCCACCAGCTCCCAGCTGGGAGAGGGTTTATGGGTTTATATTTATTGGCCTCCCTGTGACTCCCAACAACATGGACTATTAAACTTATCCAACAATACTGATTGGTGCATTTTTCCCTTTCTAAAGACAAGGACAGAGTAAGTGACCTGAGGTCATTCAGCTAGTTAGAGACAGGCCAGGACTCAGAACCAGAGCCTGGGCTCTGGACCATTCTAGAACTCAGGCTTGGGGACTCCCTATCCAGTTCTCTCTCCATGGCACCTGGCTGGTTATCTCCCTTCATAAGCCAGACCTCAGAGAGGCCATCAGAAGTTACCACTGCCAGGCGGGTGCTGGTAGCTAATGTCTGTAATCCTAACAATTTGAGAGGCTGAGATCAGGAGGACCATGGTTTGAGGCCAGTCTGAGCAAATAGTTCTTGAGACCCCAGCTTCAAAATTACCAGAGCAAAACAGACTGGAGGTGTGGCTCAAACAATAGAGCATCTGCTTTGCAAGTGTGAAGCCCTGAGTTCAAATCCCAGTCCCACCAAAATAACAACAGGAGTCACCACTGCCTTCTAAATGCTTGTGACAGGAAATGGATACATCATCAAAAATGACTGCATGAGAGTTGGGGGTGTAGCTCAGTGGCAGAGCGCTTGTCTACCATGCACAAGGCGCTAGGTTCCATCCCCAGCACCACACACACACACACACACACACACACACACACAAAGACTGCATAAGATGCTCTGTTCAATTTTGTACAAAAATGGACTTCAGACAACCCACTTAGAAATAAACGGGCACCCAGGCATGTTGGCACATGTCTATAATCCCAGCATTCAAACAGTAGAGGCAGGAGGATCTCAAGTTTAAAGCTAATCTGGGCTATATAGTGAGTTCTAGGCCAGTCTGGGCTGAGACCCTTTCTCCAAGAAATCCAAAAAATGCAAGCATAGTGACTCACATCTGTAATCCCAGCTACTCAGGAGATGGAGATCAGGAGTACAAAGTTTGAGACCAGCCAGAGCAAAAAGTTAACAAGACCCTCATCTGAATGAAATAAACTAGGTATGGCAGTTCAAGCCTGTAATCCCTCTATGAGGGAAGCATATGTAGGAGGATCAAGGTCAGAGACTGGTTCCAGGTAAAATCTCAATGCCCTATTTACAAAACAACTAAAGCAAAAAAGAGCTGGGAACATGGCTCAAGTGATAGAGCACCTGCCTAGCAGGTGCAAGGCCCTGAGTTCAAATGTTAAATACCTTAAAAAAATAAACAAACAAAACCCCACAGTCTAGCTGGCAAGTTTAGTGTGTGTGAAATTTCAATGCAAACTACACACAGAATGATTAGAACCAGGGACACAGGTAACACCTGGTTTATTTTGCAAGTAGCTATTCTATATGTTATCTCGGAGAAGTCACCTGCCCTCCCCAGATCTTTGCTTCATCGTTGTTAGTGAAATGACAGCACCAGGGAGAGACCTTATGTCAAGGTCACACGAAGGACAAGTCATGGGAAAGCTTTTTTACAACATGGCCAAATCCAAGCAAAGGCCAGGGGTTGAGATTCCTTCTTGTGCCCTTCAGGAACCCTCCATTGCTCACCCAGGTGCCTGACCCCACCTCACTGCTGGTCTGCACCCCAGGGGAACAGATCCTTCTGTGGAAGGGGAGACTGAGGCAGAGGAGCACTGTAACTCTGGGCTAGGGACTCACTGTTCCTCCTCTCCCCAGTCAGGGACTTTAGTAGGCAAGGACCAATCCCCAGATTCACCTTGACTCCCCTATATCTTCATGACCTGATGTCAAGAAGGTGCTGGGGGAAGAGCAAAGGGTGAGTTGACTGCATCACAGATATTTACTGCACGTCTAGATGTGTCAGGCTCTGTCAACTGGACACCGTCCTGCCTCCCGGAACTTACAGCCCAGTGGCGTAGGACTCAAACAACAAATAAGTATATGGTGGAAGGCTTTGCAGGCTGTGCAGGGAGCTTGGATTTTATCTTAAATCCAATGGAAGCCAACTGAAATGTGATGGACATGTGTTTGAATGAGTCTAGCTATGTGGGGAAGATACAGAAGATAGAACCTGTGCAGTGGCCCGTTTGCATCTGAGAAATGTCAGTGGTGACTGAGACTGGGCTGGTGGCCTTATAGGTTGTGAGAGGAAGTTGGGCTGAGGTGTATTTCGGAGTCTGATGCCAGATTGGGTGTGGACGTGAGGGAGATGGAGGTGTCCAGAACAAGTCCTTGGTTTCTGGTCTGAGTGACTGGGTGGAGTGGGCGGCTATTTCCCAGAATGAAATGATTTTGGGACTTGGGACTCAGGTATATCCTAGAGATAAGCAAGTTCAGGAGTTGGGAGCAGAGGAGGAGTGAGGGCAGATGAATGGCCAAAGGGACAGATGGAGGGACAGGCATGTGAGTGTCTAGGGCCTGCTGTTGGTGGAAACAGCTCTTTAGGGGAGATAAAACTCTCTGCTGGTGACACCTGGGTGACCCAATCCTTCCCTTCTCATGGATCTGAGAGAAACTTGATCATGACCTAGTGGTGCCGATTCTGGGAGAAAAGAGACAGTGGTGAGAAGGGACAGGCATCCCAGGACAGACCCAGAGAGGAGGCAAGAGAAGCGCCATGATGTGGCCTGGACACCCCATCCTTAATCTGTTTGCACAGCTGGCCAAGCCATGCTGGGAAGTGGGGGAGAGTGAGTCACCAACTTCCGGCTCCCTACCCCCAGCTCTAGGGGAGCTTGACTTGCTCTAAGAGAGGAACTTGGGACGAAGGACCCCCTTCTCCCTGTCCTCTGGTCATGCCTCTGTGAACACCAGGCTCTCCCTGTGCCTAGGTGCCCTCCCTCCCTGCCACCTCCCCACACAGAGACCTGTGTCCCCTCCTTTCTTTGACCCCCCTCTGTTTTCCATCCCTCATCATAGCCTGGGCAAGAGTCACCATTTCCTGTTGGTGAACAACCTGAGGACACAGACTCCTCTATCTGTGCTGTAGGCAGCTCTACTGTCTTTTCAGTGTGTCATCCCGCACACACAAGGTGCTTAATCACTATTTGGTAGATTGAATTAAAAGGTGCTTAATTAGCCAGGCACTGGTGGCTCACTCCTGTAATCCCAGCTACTCAGGAGACAGAGATCAGGAGGATCAAGGTGCAAAGCCGGCCCTGGGCAAATAGTTCCTGAGACCCTTTTTTGAAAAAAAAACCATCACAAAAAAGAGCTGGTGGAGTGGCTGAAGGTGTAGGCCCTGAGTTCAAACCCCAGTACCACAAAAAAAAAAAGTGTTTATGTTCCTCAAACTAGGAGTAAGAACAAGGGTCTTTTCCTCCCTATCCTCCTCCTCTTTCATTTTCTCTCTCCCTGCTCTTGCTCTCTTCATCTCACTCTCTCTCCTCCTTCTCCTTGGATTTTTTTCCTCATCAGATAAATGCACCAACAAGCTCATCTACAGCCCCAAAGCTGCCCCGTTCATTGGACGCTCGCAGCATGGCCGGTGCCACCTAGACTCTGCTCTTATATTACCTCAGTTAATCTTCTCAACAATGCCATCACACAGCATGATTGTCCTCATTTCATGGTTTAGGAGGTTGATGCAGGAGGTCACATGACTTCCCAAGGATTCTGGAAAATTCCATGGGCCTGTGTGACCTCAGAAGAAATCTCTCACAGAGCTAGGATTTGGTCACTGTCTCCTTAGTTCCTCCCATGGCCACGAGGCACACAGAGACCTTCCTACTGTGACTTGAGCTGGCCCTGGGTAAGCCAAAGGCACAGTCTCTCTTGCCTGGGAAAGTAAGAAGCCACCCCACATCAGCAGGCAAGTAACGGTTTACCCACTTGGCTTCCTGTTAGGTTTTTCTTCCTTCCCCCCACCCCAAGGGTATCTCTTATCTTAAGGTTCTTAGGGGCCTTTGTGCTGGGGTGTTTACTACTGGGTGAGAGTTGGTGCCAGAAAGACCTCTTAGGGAAAAATGTAGAAGAAAAGTAAGACCAGGTGAACTCTCTGTCATCCACCCAGCCACCGGGGTCCAGACTGAAAATGCCTTGACTTCTCTAGGCTCCCTCCAACTGAGGGAAAAGGGTGCATGGGGGGAGCAGCAAGTAAAGCACTAAGTACATAACCCAGAGATGACTGGGCCAGCAGGGCTGAGGAGTTTGCTTTGGTCCCTGAATTAGGAGCTCTGGTCTATTACTGACATGTGCAAGGTGTGAGAACTTGCTGTAGAAACTGATCCTTCTTAGCCAGGCATGGTGGTTCACATCTGTAATCTCAGCAACCCAGGGGGTGGAAGTAGGAGGATCTCAAGTTCAAGGCTAGCCAGGGTAAAACCGATTAAGACCCTATGTCAGAAATAACATACAAATAAGAGGCCTGGTAGACTCAATCCACAGCACTGCCAAAAGAAAGAGAGAGAGAGAGAGAGAGGAGAGAGAGAGAGAGAGAGAGAGAGAGAGAGAGAGAGAGAGAGAGGGAGGGAGAAAGGAAGGAAGGGAAAGGGAGGGAGGGAGGGAAGGAGGGAGGAAGGGAGGAAGGAAAGAAGGAAGGGAGGGAGGAAGGGAGGAAGGAAAGAAGGAAGGGAGGAAGGAAGGAAGGAAGGAAGG
This sequence comes from Castor canadensis, assembly GCF_047511655.1. Lineage (NCBI taxonomy): Eukaryota > Metazoa > Chordata > Mammalia > Rodentia > Castoridae > Castor > Castor canadensis. The sequence continues at coordinate 10,409,277 of NC_133391.1, forward strand.
AAGATAGAAAGAAAGAAACTGACCTTTCTTCAGTCCCCTACACCTTCCTAGTACTCTTTGGGAAAGACCCTTTAGTACCCCAAAGAATGAGCTCTGATCAGCTTTTTCTTTTTTTGGTGGGAACAGGTTTGAACTCAGGGCTTTGCACTTGCAAAACAGACACTCTACTGTTTGAGCCACACCTCCAGTCCATTTTTGCTCTGGTTATTTTGGAGGTAAGATCTCTCAAACTATTTTCCCTAACTGGCCTCAAGCCACCATCCTCCTCATCTCAGCCTCCCATGTAGCTAGGATTACAGGCGTGAGCTCCCAGTGCCCAGCTACTTCTAATAAGAGTGTGCCTGCCCATACAGTATTCACAGCCCACCCTGAGGGGGGTGGTGATCACAGTCTACAGTCTGGACTTCTGACCATCAATAACCTGAGTCACCCAGCTCCCATGCCCAGCTCCCAAGCCTGTCCAGGGTCCAGGTTCAAGGCCAACCCAGACCCAACCAACCCTAAACCTCTGTCCAAACCAACAGGTGCAGTGTCCAGGCCATATAAGTAAGCAGCAAGTAAAATGGTGAACAAAGGGGAGAGACTGACTTGAGTTCACTCAGGAGAAATTCTCCCACAGCAGCCTGGAATGGAGGAATAACCTCGAAAAAAGAGTTCTCTCCCTTGTCACCCAGAAATCAAATTCCCACAGTCAGGTGGGGCTTAGAGAGTCAGCCCTGAAGCCCTGACTTCAGTGTGTGTTATTTTGGAGGTAAGATCTCTCAAACTATTTTCCCTAGGAAAACACCCAGGGATAGTCCAGATGGAATTCAACAGTTCCACCCAAACCCACCATACCCAGGACCTTGAGACCTGGGAGAAGCCAGCACCAAACATGGAGCTGCTCAAACACTACCTCTGACCACAACAGTGAAGAGCCAGGGGTTTTCACTGAAGACACCTAAATGTGAAACAGAAGGCACAAGAGTCCCCGGGGGGCCAACCCTTGTGCAACCAGCCAGGGCAGCATTACCAGAGGTGCTGGCAGGAAGAAGAGAGAGACAGCTAAAGATGCTGACACACGGGTGCCCTCAAACCGCCACCGTGAAGGCACACATGGAGACTGTATGTGCCCAGGGCAGTGGGCAAGATGGAGACACGAAGGCTCCAGGGAGTGCCGGGGAACTGAAGTGTGTGAAAGCTTCTGTCATCATTGATTCATTTCCCATTCACTCCTTCAACAAATAGTTCCAGGACATCTGCTAGATATTTGTACTGTGCGGAGTTAAAAGCCCAGACTCTGGAATGAACAGCCCAAGTTCAGGTCCTTACTCTATTTTTTTTTTTTTTGCAGTACTCTTGAACTCAGGATCTACACCTTGAGCCACTCGACTAGCCCTTTTTTGCGGGTTTATTTGACATAGGATCTCAAGAACTATTTGCCCGGGCTGACTTCAAACCTTGATTCTCCTGATCTCTGCCTCCTGAGTAGCTGGGATTACAGGCGTGAGCCACCAGGGCCGGGCTTACTCTGCTCTTGATAGCTTTGTGACTTTGTCTCTGTATCTCAGCTTTCTCATGTGTAAAATGTGCTACCTGCCTGAGGGGGGGAGAGACACATTACAAGGACTAAGGGGGCCATTGCACTTTGAAAGCGATAGGACAGTGTTTGGAACACAGCAGTAGCTCAGGAGCTGTTAACCTCTTAGGTAGTACGTGGCCTTGACCTGTGCCAAGGGACTGTTTCAGCAATATCATTCCAGTACTTTCTGTCTTCTGATGGCCAAAGATAAAAGGAACATAATATCCTCCAGGGAAAGCCTGAGCCCTGGGATGGTTGCAACTTTGTCCCCTTGGGCAAGCAGGGGGAAGGGAGTCCCTCAGAAGAGTCCCTGGTTTTACTCTAGAATCTGTCTCACACCTGTGGTCACAAGGCCCCCACCTCCTTCTCTAACACAGAAAAGCTCAGAGGTCCTGGGCTCAGCTCTGTTTGGAGAAGGGGGAGGGACAATCACCTTCAAAGTGGTGGGGGGGAGGCATGAGGAGGCTGAACTTCCAGCTGACCACTCTGAGAAGGGGGAAAGTGGAGGAGGGAATGGGAAGGGGTCACCTCTTAGGCCCCTGGCACCTGTCGTCACGACCCTGAGAAGTGACTGCACAGAGATGCATTTGACCTTGCTCAGAACAACGCTCACCTGCAGGATAAGTGTACAGAGGGCTGAGAATGCAAGGTCAGGACTCCGATCTCCACCTATGGACTGCTCCTATCCCTCAATCGGGGCGGGGTATAGAATCACAAGTGACAAGAAAGGACTCTTCGAATATCCCCCCACTGAAAGAATCCTTCAAATCCAGGCACCACGTTGTACAAGATTGGGACACCAAAACTGGAACACGCCACCCTTAGTTTGGGTCTGACCAGCTCCGCGCGCTCCCGGCAGGGGGCGCCATTCCCCACCTCCCAGGCTGCGAGATCGTCGGCTCCGGGCAAGGTTTTCTTTCCCCACTAGGAAAAGCTTCTTTTTAAAAAAAAAATTTTTGTTTTTTTCCTTTCGCGGGAATTCAACGCTTGCATCAACCGCGCGGTCTCCAAGGTGAACGCTTGCGCAAATGCGTTGCAGATGCGCTTCCTTCCCGCGCGGCTACCGCGCCGCCAGCCCGCCTGCAAACGCGCCCTTGACCGTGCGTTCCCGGCGCGATCCGGACCGCGTTTTCCGTCCCGCCCGCCAACTTTTTCAAGCTGTAGTTATTTGATAATGATTTTTTTTTTTTAAACCTCTCTCAATAATTGTTATCCTCCCCGCCCGGTGCAGCTCAGGTGATGGGCGCAGACGGCAGACGCCGCCTCCTCCTCGTCCTCCTCCTCTGGGCGCGCAGCCCGGGCCCTGGGGTGAGAAGCCACAGCCAGGCGCCTTCTGCAAAGTCAAGGTTAAACCCCCCTCTCCAAGGCATGGAGCCAAGGGGGACCCCCCCCTCCTCCCAGAGACCCCCCACGAGGCCTCTGCTCTTCCCTGCCACCCTACCCCCTTCCCCAAACCAGGTCACCTGGCCCAAGTCCACTCCCAAGGGGGGCGTGGCCAACTGGACTTATTGGAGGAGACCAGGAAAGCATTTATTAGGCACCTACTGTGTTCTCAGGCCCTGAGCAATCCGTTGACTTCAAAAACAATCCAAGAACAGCCCCCTGCCTCCAGGGGCTCCCAGCTCAGAGGGATCCCTTACCTGGGCAGGTGAGGACGGCCTCAAGAAAAAAAAAAGTGGCTCCAAGTACAAGCGCTAAACCAGGAAAGGACGCTTGATTATCTGCACTAACTGACCCCTTCCCCTGGCTTCTGCGCAGGGTCAAGGCCAACATGACTAAAGACCTCTCTGGGCCTCTTCCAAGAAGTGACAAGGCTCAGAAAATGGGGGAAGGGGGTGGATAGGGCTGCTGGATCATCTGAATCACCTCACAGATAGTTACGTGGCAAGGCCCAGTCAGTCATTAAATCCCTAACTGGAGTCCCCCCTACAAGGAAGCAGCCAGGTGAGCCAGCCCAGGTGAGCGCTGATCTGGGGTGGGGGAGGGTGGACTTCACACCTGTTTCTGATACTCAGCCACAAGTGGTTTGGGAAGAGCCCCTTCAGGGGCTGGTGGAGTGGCTTAAGTGGTAGAACACCTGCCTGGCAAGGGTGACACCCTGAGTTCAAATCCCATACCACCAAAGGGAAAAAAAGCCCTTTGCTGGGGAGCAGCAGTCCCAAGCTCAGCTTGGTTGCACCCCAGAAAATTCTTTTATTAAGCCTCAATTAATTGTAAGCTTGTAAATGAACAGAATTTGAGCAGCCAGCAGCAGGGACAAAGAAGGGAAGAATTTAAGCAGGTCTAACAGCACCATTGGGGGGTGACAGGATGAAGGAGCAAGGACTGGGGACCTGCACTCTCCAGGGACAGGTGTCTTCTAATTAAATCAGGTCATCTGCCCCTGACCTTAGGTCTCCCAACTCTAAAAGCATTGACCCCTCCTGTCTCAGGTGATCAAAGAAATCCCGTCAGCTCAGGTGAACCCAGGGGTAAGTGAAGAAAGGGAATGGTGACATCACAGCTGCCCCTCACCCCATAAAACTGGGGGGGAGCAGGCAGGTCAGGTTTCCTGAGGGGCCAAGAAGAGCCAGTTGTGACTGAGTGTCAGAAACAGATGTAATGTCTACCCTCCCCACCCCCTCTCCCCAAAGTCAGAGCTCCCCTGTGCAGCTCACCTGACTCTTCATGCTTCACCCAGTAGAGCCAGAGACCTCTAAGTGAGGCTCCTGGGTCCTTTTCCTTCTGTCACCCTGGCTCCCACCTCACCCTGGCTTGGACAGTACGGCCTGTGTTCCCTGCCCTAGGGTCACCTGGGGTTCAGGAACTGCCATGGGGTTTCTAGAGATGGTTACCTCCTGCAAGGACACACCTCCTGCCTGGACACACCTCCATTACTGGTCACCTCCAGGTCTCCAGAACTGCACCACCGCCAGTCCTAATGCCCAGTGCCTTTTCTTAGCCTCTCCTTCAAAATGCACACATGGGCACAGTGCATACACATACACACACATACACGAGCACATGTGCACACATGCACGCACACCTAGCCAGTCTCCAGTACTGGACGGCTTCCCGGATCATAGGCACATGGCACCAGCAGGAAAATATACACACATTTATTTGTATATTTTATATATGTTGATACATGTATATATCAATAAATATCAACATGTCATTGATGGAAGTATCCAAAATGTTCCAATCTGACAAATCTAGAAAAGAAGCTGTCTTCATTTTTTTCTTTTTTCTTCTTCGTCTTCTTTTTTTTTTTTTTTTTTTGGGATAGCATCTCACTATGTAACCCAGGCTGGCCTGGAACTCCTGTCTCAGCCTCCTGAGTGCTGGGATTGCAGGTTTTCTTCACTCTGTGTGGCTTAAAGAGCTGTTTTCATTTGGGCACTCCACCAGTCCAAATAATATCTTTTTTTTAGGTTTTAGTTCCCTGTGGGTGGAGCACATCATCTGCTCAGTGTGGAGCCTGTAGAGGTCCAGATCAGGGCTGCCTTCTCCAGGAAGCCCTTCTAGGCTGTGCAGGCCGGTCAGGTCCTCTCTACAGAGCTCCCAGTATTGCTGCCCCTCACACACACTAGCATTGGGGTGGCCAGTTTTTTGGGTCCTCTCCCTCATCATGATCCCCTGGGAGCAGAAACTAGGTCTTCTTCTTCCCTGTGTCCCTAGCATCGTGCCAGGACCCTGAGAAATGGCTGTCCTGAGAGTTTCCTGCTGCTCCAGCTTGTGCCCTGGGTCCTGAGGATGTCCTTACAAGCAATCCAAGAACAGGCCCCTGCCTCCAGGGGCTCCCAGCTCAGAGGGACCCCCTTACCTGGGCAGGTGAGGAAGGGCTCAAGAAAAAAAAGTGGCTTTTACAAGCCTGCCACCCTCCCGCACCGGGTTATGGGACCCTCTTCGGGGGCCTTGGGGAAACCCTTTCTTCTTGTCTCCCTGGATCCAGCTCAGTTGGCCCTTGCTGCCTGTCAGGAGGAGGAGGAGGAGGAGTGGGCTGAAAGCCCCTTGTCTGCACTGAGATAGAATTTATCTCAGTTTGGGGAGGTCTGGGGCTCGGGGATCCTAGATCATCATTAATTCTATCAAAGAGGCAGCTGTGATCTGAGGTACATGATGCATGGCGCCCAAATTGGAAACAGCCTGGTGGGCTGCCGGGTGGGAGCCGGGTGGGAAGGGGGTCTGGCTGCCTCGCTGGAGGAGTCCCACAGACAGTCACAGGAAGAGGAGGAGGAGGGAAGGGAAAACATTCCACTCGAGCTCCAGAGAAGAGAGCCGTGCAGAGATGGAACATGGCCAGGTCTAGGAGTCAGGCGACCTCCCCAAGGAGACTGGGGCCAGGGCAGCCAACATGGCTCACCACCATCATGAGAAGCCTACTGTGTGTCTGTCTGGCCCACTGCCTGCCTTCATTGGCCACCTTTCCACCAACGGCAACCCCAGGGAAGTAAATTATTGCCTCCTTTTCTTTTTGGCAGTACTGGGTTTTGAACTCAAGGCCTTGTGCTTGCTTTTTTTTTTTTTTTTCTTTTAGATAGGATCTCCTGCATTTGCCCAGGCTGGCTTTGGACCTCCATCCTCCTACCTCCACCTTCCAAGTAGCTGGAATTATAGGTGTGTATCACCACACCTGGCAAGCATTGTCTTTTCTTTTTTTACAGTTAGGGAAACTGAGGCTCAGAGGGGAAAACTGACATGCCCAAGGTCCCTCAATGTACCTGGCAGAGTTGGGGTTCCAGCTCAGGTGCCTGGGTCTTTAGGGCTTCACCCCCGCTCTAGAAAGGTAGAGAAGTTGTTGAGCTGACAAGATTCTCTGTCCTCATTTCACTTGTTCATACCTGGCAGGGATAGATGCCCAATCTGAAACAGAAGGTTTAAAAAGGAAACAGAGAAACAAAATAAAATTTTCTCCCAAATCCTGGAAAGTGGAGACCTGGGCAGACAGCAATGGAATTTCAATGATTCAGTTAACTAGAAAAGCAAATTTTCCAGGTGCTGGTGGCTCACGCCTATAATCAGAGCTACTTAGGAGGCAGAGATTGGGGGATTGAGGTTGGAGGCTGGCCCAGGGAAATAGTTCAGCAGACCAGACGCTATATCAAAAATACCCAACAAAAAAAAAAGGCTGGTAGAGTGGCTCAAGTGGTAGAGCGCCTCCCTAGTAAGTGTGAGGCCCTGAGTTCAAGTCCCAGAATCGCAAAAAAAAAAAAAAATGCTGTCCCACCCAGCCTTCTCGATCTCCCTCCAGATGGTGTCCTCTAACCCCTGACCCCCACCTGGCCCCCACATAGCCAACATCAGCAAGCGCCTTCCTCCAATGGACAGAGTGGCTGAAGTCCCCTGTTGTGTGCCTTCCTGCTGTATGGGCTGAGGCTCTGGTTAGTGAATGGGGCCTCCAGACCCAGATGGCCCCAAAAGGTCACCCAGGAAGGAAGGGCATGAGAGCCAAAGAAATACTCAGACTAGGAAGCTGTCCTAAGGAAAAGGGACACAGATTAGAGACAGGACTGCTGCCCAAGGGTGTCTCTGAGAATTAGTTTATAAAAGTGAACATAAAAAACAGCCCGAGTTTCCAATAATAGTTGAGTGCTTCCTTGTGATGGAATATCCTGGAGCCATGACACGATGCTTCTGGATGTCTATCATCAGCATGGGTGACAAATATCAGGATGACAAAAGGGCTAAATGAGGCAACTTTCACAAAAGACTATCACAGTGCCTGACACTACAAATGCTCCAAAACCTGGCAGCTCTGGTTGGTGTAATGAAGGCAAAAATGAAAAATATGTGTGGAATGATCCCAAATTTGTAAATAACAAGAAATGCATAGAAAAGGCAGAGGAAGTGGGGCTCCATGACAGCATGCTTGCAGCATGCATGCATGCCTGGGCTCCATCCTGCACTGCAGAAAATAAAAAGGAAAGGAGAGGAGGAAGAGGAGCAGGAAGAGGAGGAGGAGGAGGGAGGAGAAAGAAAGAAGAGGAGGGAAGGGAAGGAGGAGGAGGAGGAGAAGGAGGAGGAGGAGGGAGGAGAAGGAGGAGGAGGAGGAAGGAGGAGAAGGAGGAGGAGGAGAAGATGGAGGAGGAGGAGGGAAAAGGAAGAGGAGGGGGGAGGAGGAGGAGGGAGGAGGAGGAGGAGGAAGATAACACTAAAATATTGCTGTGTTGAAATTTTTCAAACACACATCTGAGTTGGAAGAATATTGCAGTGAACCAGGCTCACACCTGTCATCTCTGTCAGGGGCAGAATTTTGAGGCCAGTGTGGCCAAAAAAATTAGCAAGACCCCATCTCAGTCATAAGCTAAGTGTGACAACTCAAATCTATCATCCCAGCTACCCAGGAGGCCACTTGAAAAAAAAGCAAAAAAGAGCTGGGGGCATGGCTCATGGAGAAAGCAACTGCCTAGTAAATGCAAGGCCCTGAGTTCAAACTCCAGTACCACCAAAAAAAAAATTGCAATGAATAAATATAGCTCTTTCTAAATTCTACCACTAACATTTTATTATATTCCATTACAGATCCATCTACCTATCTGCCATAAATCCATGTATTTTAATGCATTTTAAGGTAAGATGCAGACAACAGTATGCTCTCCCCTACATACTTCAACATGGATGCCGGGAAAAAAGAGCTTTTAATAGTTACCTGGAGTGCAGGGGCTGTCCCTAACCCCTGCCTGGCCTGGCCTGGCCTGCTGGTAAGCAGACTGCTCTGCAGACACTGAGACTGGACTAGCCCCGGGCTCTGGATGATCTAGTCATTCCCTGGGGCCCTGTAACTTTTCCCTACCTAAAGTGGGGACAATGAGAGGTAAAGAGACCTCTGGGTGACAGAGATGGCCAACCCAGAAGCACTGTGGTTTTGGAATAGACAGGGTTGAGCTCTGTGCAACCTGATGAAACCCAAGTACTAGGGTCCTTGTTTATTTATTTATTTATTTATTTATTTTTGGTAGAACTGGGGTTTGAACTCAGGGCTTCACACTTGCAAACCAGGGGCTCTACCACTTGAGCCACACCACCAGTTCATTCTGCTCTGATTATTTTGGAGATGGGGTCTCGAGAACTATTTGCCCATGCTGACCTCGAAACCTGATCCTTCTGATCTCAGCCTCCCAAGCAGCTAGGATTACAGGTGTGAGCCACTGGCACCCAGCTCTAGGGTCCTTTTTACATAGGGTCTGCAAATTGACCCTACATGCCTGGCCATTGCTTCATATGTGGGTTCGCTACCTTTAAACACTGATTTTAAATTTTTGTGATTATTATTTTGTTTGCGGGGGAAGACATTGGGATTTGAACTCAGGGCCTCATGCTTGCTAGGCAATCGCTCCTACCACTTCAGCCACTCCGTCATCTGTGATTATTATTTTTTGCAGTTTTTTTAATTTCATTTCATTATTTTTCTTATAATTAATTAATAATGGGGGGCTGGTTTTGATGTGTTCCAGGGCCTCGTGCATGCTAGGCAAGCACTGTACCATGGAGCTGCATCCCCAGCCCTAAACACAGACTTTTCAATCTACTGAAATAAGGTGCCCCTTATTGCTGTAGTTTCAGTTACCTATGGCCAACCATGTTCTGAAAATATTAATCGCAATATTCCAGAAATAAGTACTTCATAAGTTTTAAATAAGTTTTATTACAGTGTATTGTTATATAATTATTCTATTTGTTTCTAGTTATTGTTAATGTCTTATTGTGCCTAATCTAGAAACTAAACCTGATTATAGGTAGGTACGTATAGGAAAAAACACAGTGTGCACAGGGTTCTGGACTACCTGCGCTTTCAGCCAGCCACGTGGGTTTCCGAATGCACCGCCTGTGGATAAAATGGGCCTTTGTCCTTTCTCTCATTGTAATCACACACAGAAACATGTGCATTCCTTCGCCGGCATGGTGAGTCACACCTGTGACCTCAGCTAAGGGAGGCTTGGGTAGGAGGATCGTGGTCTGAGGCTGGCTCCAGGCAAAAATGTGAAACCCTATCTGAAAAATAGCTAAAGTAAAAAGGGCTGGGGGAGTGGCTCAAGGGATAGAGCGCCTGCTTATCAAGCACAAAATCCTGAGTTCAAACCCCAGTATTGCCATAAATAAATAAAAAGAGGCTGGGAACTGGTGGTTCACGCCTGTAATCCTAGCTTCTCAGGAGACAGAGATCAGGAGGATCGCACTTCAAAGCCAGCCCAGGCAAATAGTTGGAGAGCCCCTATCTTGAAAATACTTATCACAAAAAAGGGCTGGTAGAGTGGCTCAAGGTGAAGGCCCTGAGTTCAAGGCCCAGAACCGAATAAATAAATAAAGACTCTGTGTGAGAGAGACACAGACAGACAGAGAGAGATGTACATTAAAATTTAATTACAGGTTGGCTATTGTCGGATACTGTTCTTAGAAAATAGAGAAAATTTTACCATCCGAATCTCCCTGCTCTCCCCCCACCCCCACCCCCCGCCCCATGCTAGAATTTTCCTTCTTTTTAGGGAAGACTTTCTGCTGATACCTCATTTTGACTCTGAACCCCCAGAGTTCAGAGCGAATTTCCTTTGCTTCCTACCAAATGGTTTTGCATTAGCCATCATTTTCCAAGCCGGGGAGTAGAGAGATTGCTCGCACTTCACAGTGTTGAAGACACGTCTACGGTTTCACTTTGAAGCCCACCAGGAGAATCAAAAAACAAGGAAAAAAACCCCACAAAACCTGCTAGAGCGTTCAGCACATGAAATGGAGCTCCATTCATGGGCCACCTGTGTCTGATGATCGTTTTAATGTGACTTCCAAAGTCTCAATAGTGGCTGGAAGGCGCCAATCACGGGCAGATAAAGCCTGGTGGTGATGTATGGCCCGACAGGTTTGGAGCAAACATCCCATCGTTCCTGTTACATATGTTTTGGGACATCGCCAGCCTTTTCACAGATGAATGGAGAGCTCAGAACAAAGACTTGAACACAGCAAAAGCACTTTGCAGATTTAAAATTTTTTTTTTTACTAAAAACCTCAGCATCTAAGTGCAAATAGTAATTCAGAAGACGACTTAAACACCTTACAAAATCTTCCAGCCATATGTTGATCTTGCATTTATTTTATTTTTGCTATAGGGTTTCACTGTCTAGTCCAGGCTAAGCCTCAAACTCATGATCCTAATACCTTGGCCTCCTGGGTGCTGGGATTACAGGTGTGCATCACCACACTCAGCTTGCACTTAAGTTTTTATGATCATATATAAATTGGTCTTAGTCACTTTTTCTTTCACTATCAGCAAAACCCAAGCACCTCCATAATTGAGACAGAGATTGAGATTTTCATACATAAACCAGTGAAGGTCTTTTGCTGCCCGATTCTGGCTTCATCACAAAACACTGATTTTCATCTAAAATGCCCCGAGATGTTTCAGATTGTGTTTGGTGATTTCATTTTGGATTTGCTAACTTCTACAGACATCTACAGATTTGTAAGGTAGAATTAGCTACCCTTTATGTCTCTGGAACTCCTTCTTAACCGCCTTTATTCAGAGATGAAATATACTTGTCATGACTCCTTAACGATAAACGCTGTTTTCCAAGAAATAAAATATGTTTAAGTCTACACTTCAGGTATGTTTTCACTTCTTCAAGCTGTTCTGAGTGAGCAGATAATAACTTGTTAGTGACAGATTCACTAGGAAATCAATAGTCTTCCCCCGATTACAAGGATTTCGGGAGTGTTTTGCCCTTGTGTTTTTAGAATTTTTAGGGTTTTTTTTGTTCCCTCCCAAAACAGAAACTCTTTGTGCTATATGGATGATTTTCCTCTGCAAACCGTGGCCTTAACAAACCAAGAATCTTTAACACCCAGAGTCCTCAACACATTCAGATTTGTCTTAAACTCCTCACACGTCAAAACTAAATTTTAGTTCAAATCCCAGTCCCTCCCCCCCCAAAAAATGGAGGCTGGTGGCTCACACCTGTAATCCCAGCTATTTAGGAGGCTGAGATTGGGAGGATCAAAGTTTGAGGCCAACCTGAGCAAATAGTTCTCAAGACCCCAGCTCCAAAATAACTAGATCAAAAATGGACTGGAGGTGTGGCTCACATGGTAGAGCTCCTGCTTTGCCAGTAGGAAGCCCTGAGTTCAAAGCCCAGTCCCAATAAAAAAATAAAAAATAAATTTTATCTAGGTGCAGTGGTGCACACCTGTAATCCCAACACTTTGGAGGCAGAGGCAGCACAGCTGAGACTTCAAGGCAGGCCTGGGCTACATAATTGTGAGACCCTGTCTCAAAAAAACCCAAAAAAATCAGGACCAAGGGCGTTGCACAGGGTAAGCACTTGCCTAGAATGCATAAAGCCCTGGATTCCATCCCTAGTGCCACAAATAAATAAAAGAAAATAAATTTTAGTTTATTCATCACAAATATCAAACTATGTCTGATATCCTGGCATGACCCTACATTATTTTCTATATATCAGTAACAATTATATACAGCTCAGTTATTAGCAATAAAAAATACTTAGCCAGGCACCAGCGGCTCACGCCTGTAATCCCAGCTACTCAAGAGGCAGAGATCAAGAGAATCAAGGTTCAAGGACAGCTCTGGTAAATAGTTCATGAGACCCTATCTTGAAAAAACCCTTCACAAAAAAGGGTGGTGGAGTGGCTCAAGTGGTAGAACACCTGCCTAGCATGAGCCCAAGTTCAAACCCCAGGACCCCAAAAAAAAAAAAAAACAGAAAAAACAAATAAGACATTTTGGGGGCTGAGGGTGTGGCTCAGTGGTTAAGCACTGGAGGTCCTGCATTCGATTTTGTGGTGTCTCTAAGTATGGGCTCAGTACCCTGAGGGTCAGGCCACTCTGAGCTCAAAATACTCCCAAGATTGTCACTACACACATGGTTTTCAGGTTGACTGAGCCTCGCTCTAGGAAGTCAGAACACAGACTTGATTTTCCACATCTTTTTCCAATAACGACATTTACCGAGAAAGAAAACCGTAGCTGACCGTGACCAATTTATCCGATAATCAGAGGGGGATAAGACATTTGTCTTCCCGACAACACAAAGGCACACACTTGTCAGCGTGAGCAGACAGAGGATTTGTCAGCTGAGGTGTGATACTGAGGGTTTCTGCCACTGTGCATGTGGGGTTGGCGTTTGTTTCTGTTGCTATGGCATAAAGAGAAGAAAGAACTATATGTCATGTCTGTGTAGCTAATTCCATGTCTTTTTTCGTTGTCGTTGTCACTGGTTGGTTTGGTTTGTGTGTGCATGTGTGTTTATGGGTGTGTTACTGGGATTTGAACTCAGGGCCTCACACTTGCTAGGCAGGCGCTCTACCACTTGATCCAGGCCCCCAGTCCTTTTGCTTTCAGTTTGTTTTTCAGATAGAGTCTTGTGCTTTTGCTGAGTGGGTCTCAGGCCCACTGCCTCCCAGATAGCAGGGATTACAGGTGTGTACCACCACACCCAGCTTTTTTTGAGTTTTTGTGTTTTTGTTCTGAGATGAGGTCTTGCTATGTTGCCCAGGCTGGCCTGGAACTCCTCCTAGGCTCCAGCAATCCTCCTGTCTCAGCCTCCCAAGTAGCTGGGACCACAGGTGTGCACCACAGTGCCCAGCTCACATCTTTTGGACTCTTCCCTGGTACATTCTTGACTGTGAATGTTGTTTTGTCATTACTGGTCTTTGGGAAATTGGAGTAGATCCAGTGACACCTAGATAAATAGTCCCATTTGTATCCCAGGAGGCTCCTAGCTCAAGGGCAGGACTAATGCTGATGACTCTGAACTGTTCCCACTCACAGCTTCTAACATGAGAATCTGAGGGGTTTTCCCCCGACACCGAGGAATTCTCTGACTTTCCAGACACCAGCTGGGTGTCCTGCCATTCAACCAGGAGAGTGGGGAACCCCCAGGCTAAGGACTCAGTGCCCCCCACTCCAGATGCTACTCACAATCCACAATGCTTGCCTACAAAGTGAGGGGTTCCCGTGACCCCCTCCTCATATCCCTGATGTGCTGAAAACGGCTCCTAGAACTCAAGGAAGCATTTAAAGTGTATTGGTTGATTACAAACAGTATAGATAAATAGCCAGAGGACAGACACATAAGACAAGGCACAAGCACACACATTTTATAGAGCTTGTGGCACTGCCTTCCTTAGCACCAGGATGTGCTCACCAACCTGAAAGCTCTCAGAGATCTCCCTTCCTCTTACAGCCACTTGAGACCCCTCACCAGCACCAACTCAGGTAAGGTGGGGAGTTTGTTATAAATAACAAAAGATGTTTCTGCCCCCCCAGGAAACTCCAAGAGCTTTGGTAGCCCTGGCCAGGAGCCAGGGACAAAGACCAAATACAGGACTTTGCCTGTATCACATACAATGTATGGTGCCACTTCTTCCCTGAGCAGGGTGAGCAAGAAAGAATGAGAAGACATTTCCCAGCAGAACTGACCTGCAGGGACAGAGATGGGTGTGTCTGTGGCCACCCTGCAGCCCAACTATAAGCCCCCTACCCAATACAACCTAATAAAAAGAGCTTGCAGATTCATTTTCAAGACAAGATGCTTAGTTCTCAACCCTCCCCCAATAGAAATAGGAAATCATCATGGTGGTGTCCACCTGTAATCCCAGCTGCTCAGGATCAGGAAATGAGAGGGTCAAGGTTGAGGCCAGTGTAAACAAAGTTAGGGAGACCCCCATCTCAGAAACAATATGGGTGTGGTGCCTTGTGTCTGTAATTCCAGTTACTCGGGAGGCAGAGATAGGAGGATCTTAGTCTGAGGCTGGCCCTGGGCAAAAGCACAGACCCTATCTGAAAAAAAAAACACTAAAGCACAAAGGACTGGAGGTATGGCTCAAGTGGTAGAGCACCTGTCTAGCTCAAGCCCCAGTCCTTCCAACAACAACAAAAAAAAAAACAAGAAAGGGGAGGTCAGGATTTCTGAAGACCTCTGGCCACTTCTGGGGAAAGATGGGATCCTCTGCTGGCACTAGGAGGAGGATGCTCTTATATAATGTCAACTTCCATGTCCAGTAAGGACTCTCCTGCCTCCAGTCCCCAGGGCATCATTGCATGTCTATAATGGTGACAAACACCAGTACCTGGTCCCTGTTCAGACACCTGGCTACAGACTCTCTGGGCTTAACTGAGTGTACTTTAAACAACAGCCCACCTGCCTGCCTGCCACACAGACTGAGGCTTGGGAATGACTGCACATGGCCTTTTATTTTGAAAAGGGGGTGGGATTCCCTGGGAAGCCATGCCCCCCCAGCCTATTGTTCATAGTCAGTGATGTGCATCTGAGGGCTGGGGGCTACCCTGGAACAAAAAAAGCCTTCCTGCTCCTTGTGACCTTGAGCTCTGTCCCCCAGTCTTACCAGGGAGAAGGTCCCATATGAGATCAGCCTGACCTCACCCAGGTCAACACAGGGAGGGAGGAAGGTGAGCACAGGGAGGGAGGAAGGTGAGCACAGGGAGGGAGGAAGGGGAGCACAGAGTCTGGACTCAGCTGGTGGCCAACTGGATACATGGGGACCCTCACTTGCTAATTTATCAATTTATTGTGCATGAAGCCAGCCTCTTCATCCACCCCAATAACAACCTTAAATCAGGTCTTCTCTCCTTCCAGGACTGTTTCCTCCATGATTCCCTCCTCTGCCCTGAGTCTCTGACCTTATTTGTCCCCCATCTAAATTCTTAAATGACTCACTGTTGTCTAAAATCATCCGGGCACCTGAGACTACTCAGAATTCTGAGAGACTTTCTTTTCCTTGTCTCTGAAAAACCTGGTTTGTATCCCAACTCTATGCTTACCTGTATGTGTCCAGGCTTGGCTGGGCCAGTGTATAACTGTGACTAGTGGCTTTAGTTCTGCAACCAGACCACTCAGGTCTTAGGCAGTGCCACCTACAAGTTTTAGGGCACACAAATTTGGGCAAGTTAACTTAAATTCAGTTTTGCAATTCCCACATCTGTAAAAATGAAATTAGAGCTGGGTGTGGTGGTGCACACTTGTAATCCCATCACTTGGAATTGCACCGAGACAGCCTGGGTTGCAGAGTGAGATAATGTCTCAAAATGATAATTATAAATGAAAGCAGCTCACAGGGCTGTGGTGAGGGCTAGAAGACTTAATACACATAAAGTCCTCAGAAGCATATCGAGCACACTGTAAGCACCTACATTATTGGTGTGTCTTTGCTCTTACTGGAACTTCTACCTCAATGCAGCTTACTCTTCTTACCATGGACTCCCATTCATCCTTCAAAACAAACCAAGGCCCAGCCTTCTGTGACTAGTCTGTGTCCCCCACCTGGCCTCCCTCCATCCCAGCAGATACCACACTGAACTCTAAGCCCTCTCACTCACTCTTCCTCCCCCAGGATCCACAGGGCCAGTTTGACAAATAAATAAATAAACTTTTAGAAATGTGACAGTTAGGAAACTTTGATCCATTTTCACCTTTGTGAACAAACACTGAAAATCACATTCTAAAGAAGAAACTCAGTTTCTCTTTGAGCGATCATTCTTCAAGTCATAAAAGAGACTATTAATGTTTCCAAAAAAGAAGAACATCTAAACTGAATAAAAGGCCAGACTTTTTTTTTTATACCAGAGAGATAATAAAGTAGAAAACCTTTTTTGTTTAATTAGTCATTATGATCAGGTATCCATGGTGACAACTGGATAATCACACTCAAAATAGATAATCTCGTATCTGTTGAACAATGCACAATCAACAGGAGAGGGCTGACTAGCATCACTCGTGTCCCTCCACCCATGGCGCTTCCTGACCGTGAACAGTGGGGTGAAAAAGCAGAACCCCAGCTCTGCCCTCGGGGGCGCACAGGTCAGCAGGCAAGGTCAGCGCACCTGTTCAGGTGGGAGACTGTGGGCTGGAGGGCGGAAGCCACAGCCATGGGCTGGGCCTGCCAGCAAAGAGCCCAGTGGTGTAGGTGAGAGAGGAAGGCTGGGCTGGGGAGAGCAAAAGAGCTGTTGGGGGACAGGGAAAGTTCTAGAAGTCAGTGGGGAGAAAATTTTAGAAATCAACAGGGAAAGTTTTAGAACTCAATAGGAGTAAGTTCTAGAATTCAGAGGGGGGCAGTTCTAGAGCCCAATGGGAGTTCTAGGATTCAATGAAGGCAAGTTCTGGAACTCGATGAGGAAAAGTTCTAAAACTCAGTGAGGGAAGTTCTAAGTCAATGGGGGAAGTTCTAGACTTCAATGTGGGAAGGTTTTAGAAATCAACAGGGAAAAGTTCTAGAACTCAATGAGGTCAAGGCCTAGAAATTAACAAGGGTAAGTTCTACAACTCAGTAGTGGGAGAGTTCTAGAAGTCTATGAGCAAAACTTCTAGAACTCAATGTGGGGAAAACTCTAGAACTCAGTGGGGAAAAGCTGTAGAACTCAATGATGGAAGTCCTAGAATTCAGTGGGGAAAGTTTTAGGACTCAGTAGGGGAAAGCTCTAGAACCCATTGTGGAGAAAGCTCTAGAACTCAGTGGGGGGAGTTCTAGAACTCACTGAGGGAGGGTTTTAGAAGTCAACAGAGAAATGTTCTAGAACTCAATGAGGAAAGTTTTAGGACTCATTGAGGGAAGTTCTAGAACTCAATGTGAGGAAAGTTCTAGAACTTAGTGGGGAAAAGTTGCAGAACTCAATGAGGGAGGGTTTTAAAAATCAACAGGGAAAAGTTCTAGAACTCAATGGGAGAAAGTTCTAGAACTCAATAGGGAAGGTTTTAAAAGTCAACAGGAAAACATTCTAGCCCTCAATAGGGAAAGTTCTAGAACTCAATCAGGGAGATTACATGAGCATGTGCAATGGTCAAATGTGAAGTTAAAATGAGAACTTTTTATTGTTGGGCTGGGGTGTAGCTCAGGGGCAGAGCTCTTGCCTATCATGCATGAGGCTCTGAGTTCCAGTAAGAAAACAAAACAAAACAAAAACAAAAATAAGGAGAAAATGGGTCCATTGTACTGAATGTAAATTATACTCAATAAAGGGAGAAAGGAGAATGAGGGAGCTGCTTTGTCAGGGCTGTGAGAGTCCAGGACAAGGGCTGGGAGGGGTGGCGAGGAGGACCCTGACTCTTCTCGGACACGCCAGATCTCAGATGTCCATTGTGATCTTTGCCTGGAAGGATGGTCCTTGGACCCAAGCATCAATTCAAAACCCCCAGATGTTTCACCTTAGTCATTTGCCATCTACCATCCACCCTGCTCTTTGACTTTTTCTTGTATCTTTACATGAAGTCACTCTCTATCTCCTACCGCAAGACCCCATGGCCATGGTCCCTGTACCTGTTACATCTGTCCTTTCTTTCTTCAAGGTAGTCATCTTTTTGTTTGTAAGAGATGCTGTTCTCAGGGCCAGGCATGGTGGAGCACCCTGTAATCCCAGTTACTCAGAAGGCAGAGGTAGGACGATCTTGGTCTGAGGTTGGCCTATAAAAAAGTGGGAGCCCCTATCACAAAACAAACTAAAGCCAAAAAGGGGCTGGGGGAGCCACTCAAGTAACTTTGACCTAGACAGTTGGGTACTTCCTCAGGATGGCCTAGCCAGAAGGCCTTGTGCTCAGCTCTAAAACACCTCCTTGGTGAGTCGCAGAGGGTGGGCTCAGTGGTCTTCATTAGCCCTGGGAGGAGGGGGCCACCCAGCTTGGGGCATCCCCGGGATGAGTCCTGGCTTGTCACAGTGCCTTGCTCGACTGCCCTGACTTCCAGGAACACCGAGAGCTCCCCGAACGCCCACACGGGTGGAGGAGCCTTCCAGGTATCCGGCTGAGCAAGCAAGCGAGGTGCACAGATCGGAGCCAGGGACAGCTGGGCCTCGGGAGAGCTGTCCCAGCAGCAGCCAGGGCCAAGGAAAGCAAGGGCCACACTTCACAGAAGCTGTGGGCATCGCTCTGCCATTTCCAGCCCCAGTCGGGGGCTGTTCCCACCCCTCCCATTCCTAACCCCACACCGCAGGCCCAGTTGCAGGTCTCCAGCTTCAGTGTGCACATGTTAGAGCTCACCCTTGGGGCTCAGGCCAGCTCTTCTTTCTGCAGAGACAAAAAGGAACAGAGAGGGAAAAAGAATGGATTTGGTCACACAGCATCCCTTCAACAGAGGCAGCCTGGCACTTACACTTTCCCTATCAGCATGTGTGCCCACTGTGTGCCCCAACCACGGGCACAACACTGCCTTATTCTTGTTCTGTCCACCTGGGAGACTCAACTTTCCGCATCTCTAGGGCATCTTTCCTTTTTCCTTCCTTTCCTTTCTTTTCTTTTCTCCTTCTTCAGCCCCTACTGGGGATTGAACACAGGGCCCCAGTCCTTTTGCTTTTAGTTTGTTTTTCAGATAGGGTTTCATGCTAACTTGCCCAGTGGCCAGCCTTGAACCTTGATTTTCTTACCTCTGCCTCCCAAGTAGCTGGGATTATAGGCGTGCACCACCACACCTGGCTTATTTTCTCAGTTCACACAGGTCTGTCCCTGACAACCGTTTTGTAAAACAGCCCCTCGCTCGACCTGCTTTGTTATTCTTCACAGCCTTTGGTATCCACACTAGACATGAGTTCTATGTTAATGTATTATTTTGTTTGCTTTCTGTCTTGCTTGCCCAGGCCTGAGTAGAAAAGCAGGCAGCAGTGACTTTGTTTCATTCAAAGTTGGATCCTCCCTGTGCGGACACAGTGTTTCAATGTGGAAACATTTGAAAGTCCCTGTGGCTCAGAGGTGAGCAATTGACCCTGGGTTCCATGCCCAGCACTGTCAAAAAATAAATAAATAAAAATTTAAAAAGCTCACCTAAATATTTGTTGAATGAATTCAATCCGTACTTTTGTGCTGTTTTATTTTGTTTTGTTTTTTGAAACAGGATTTCACTGTGTAGCCCAGGCTGGTCTGGAACTCAAGATCCTCCTGCCTCAGCTCCCAGAGTGCTGGGATTACAGGCGTGCACCACCATGCCTGGCTCAACCCCTGCTTGCTGGGGTCATAAGGAAGTCCCTGACAGTGGTCTCCTCTGCCTCCTCTGTGCTTTGTGGATTCAGTCAACCTTCAGGATATTGCCTGAGGAAGAGAGGGGCTTATCTTCACCTTTCCCTTGGATACGTGGTTTGTCCTTCCTCACTCAGCCTGGACCACATACCCACTCCCTCCTAATGACTCATCTTAAAAAAAGTCTCTCCTACCTCCCAGGTGAACCAGCAGATGGTTTGTAATTCTGTCTCCTTACCTATTTAATTCTCCCAGCCACCCACTGAGGCAGGCACAATTACACTCAGAACCCTAAATCCAGGTCTCAGAAAGGTTAAGTAACTTCCCTGAGGCCACACAGCTAACAAAAGAGACTCAAGATTGGGAGTTCAACTGTGGACGGTGTCTTTGCCAGCTATCTGTCCAGCAGAGGGGGAAAAGGCCAGCACTGAGCCACCACTAGGGTCACAACTGACTGGCCAGGTGCTGTCACTCCATGAGGGCCTGTGATCCCAGACTGGGCGTCCTCCTGAAGCTGGTTCTCCTGGAATCTTGTCCGACAGGTCAGGCAACCCCCTGGCTTTGGTTCTTTCTTTCAGAACTCTCCCTTTAGGAGCTATTGGACCCGCAGACACTGGCAGGAGCAAAGCCAAGAACAAGGCCAGCTGCTGGCCTGGTCCCCTTGGTTTCTGTAGAAGGACAGGAACAGTAGGGGTTGGAGAGTGGGGAAGTTAAGGGCCACGGTGCCAGCCCAGCAACCTCTGAGCCACAGCTGGGCTTGGGGACTGGTGTTCAATAAGAAAGTGCCTCCCGCTATGACAAGCCTGTCCTTAGCACATTCAGCAGTCTGCTGGCAAAGAACGTTCATTGTACTGAGCCAAAACCTTCCTTTCGTGGATGCAGTGCTTGCTGAAAACCATCTCTCTTTGGCTGATGGAAGGTCCCCTCCTGCAAAATGACCTCCATCCGGACCATTCTGCACACGTCAGAGCTCCCCCACCAGCCTGCTGTCTAAAATCATTTGAAACTTCTAAGAATAAAGTTGTCATCTCCCATTTTTGTGGACACTAGGCCTCTTGTAATGCAGCCGAAATTCACAGCCATCTCCTAGAACATAAAAAGAATAAGCTTCTCAATGTGGTGGAGGCTTCCTATAATCCCAGCACTCAGGAGGCTGAGGCTGAGGACTGTGAGTTCAAGATCAGCCTAGGCTATATGGTGAGACCCTGTCTCAAAAAACAAAAAAACAAAGCAAATAAAAAAAAAAGAACAAACTAACCTTTGAAAATTGGGGCCCAGAGAGGAAGAGTGACTTGTTGAAGGAACATAGATAGCCTGGGCCAGAAGTAGATTTTGTTTGTTTAAATTGTCAGACTTAATGTCCTCTTGTCCTCTTCCCAGGGGACAAGCCAGACTGGACCTCCAGTAGATGTTCAAAAAGTATATGTGGGTTTGGTTTGAGGTGTTATCTGGCTTATGCTGGTATCATTAACTAGGTCTCTCTCTCTCTCTCTCTCTCTCTCTCTCTCTCTCTCTCTCTGTCTCTCTCATTTTTGTTTTTTGAGAAATCTTGCTATATAGCCCAAGTTGACCTTGAACTCTTGCTTGATCCTCCTACCTCAGCCTCCCAAGTGCTGGGATTATAGGCTGTGCCACCACAGCTAGCATCTCGCTCGTGATCCGAGTCTCCTGCTGGCAGCCCCTGTGGGTGGCAGGTGTCTGAGGCCTGCACTGTCACATAGGGGGAGAGAAGGGTGCATGAATCCCTCCAGGGCTTCAAGGGACACCCTGGATGTTTGTGGCCTTCCCTGTGTGGTATGTTACCCAGCCCTGGAGGCCTGGACGCCATCCCCTCTCCATGAACGCTGGCCGCCACGGTGGGCTCTGCTGGGGACTGGGGGCTAATGGCCCACCCTCTCTGTGTCCTGGCGTTCTCATCCGTAGAATGGGGATGTGATGATACTGACCTACCTCATCGCCGACTTATGAGAATTAATTAATGTTTATAAAAGACCCGGAGCGCCCAGATGAAAGGCTGTGTAGAACTAGAGTGTCATTATTGTAATTACACCATTATATCTCGGGCCAAGGGCTTTCTGCAGCTTCGCTTGTTACTGAGATGGGCGATGGGAGGTAGATAAAGCCAATCTCCCCAACCATCGCTCCAAACTCCAGCCCAGCTCCATCTAGATCCCCATGCTGGGAGCTTCCACCTGGCTTGGAAGACATGATACAAGTTTGCAGCCGCCACAGCCCCCTTGGGGCAATGAGACCACAAGAAACACTCAATTCTGTTCTGCTCTTCACAGTCCTGGGGCACCCTGGAGGGAGGGTTGGGGGCTACTCTGATCCGTCCACAGGTCAGTTCAACCCAGGGTCATCTGGCCAGGCTCTTTTGGTGGGGGCTGGTTAGAAGCCTCTTTAGGTTAAACTGGAACGCCTTGTGGGGTCCTTTCTCATTATTTCCCTGGCCCCAATTCAGATCCTCCTTCCAGACCCCCAAAGAGAAGGCCGCTTGGCCCTGGAGAGCAAACTCCCCTGGTTTATGGAACCTGGCACTCAGCCCTCCACACAGAATTTCACAACACCCCAATCTGACCGGGTAGGCGAAAGCTAGATCAGAAAGAAATATAATTACGTTTTTACAAGCTTATGACACGACTGTACCCTTTGTGCCTGCCAGCTTGTCCAGTCACTCACAAATGATGATATACGTACTAGAAATTATATCATTATCAACCTATAATTACAGGCAACATATATACAAATGCCCCTGAAGGAGACATAGACACCAGGGTTATGTCCCCTCGCCCCTCCGGTCCCTAGGGAAAAAAAAACACAAAAGCCCGGGTTGTGAGAAGGGGAGGTTACAGATTTCCAAATATCACAGACGCTCGCTTAAAACAACAGAGACGCCCCCTTTCCAACCTCTTGTATACACACCCCCGGGGCTCCCCGGAATGGATGGGCTCACCCCACAGCGTGCACAGAACCCAAGATGTTGGCAGGAACGGAGCTGGACAAGTGAGGGCAAGGTCTCAGAGGAAAACTGAGAGTACAGCCACCCTGGGAGACAGAGAAGCTTCTAGATACAGAACAACATGGGCCCAGGCTGGGCCAGGATAACCTCATTGGTGCCTACAGATATGTCCTCACTCTACAAGGACATTCCCTGGTCACAGTGGTAATGTGGCATCTCCCATACCCTGCTCCATCCTGCAGGGCGATCCAGAGGGGCTGAGCGTGGTCCAGACAGGGTGTGGCACCTCTCAGCCCCTTGGCTGATGGCAGGGAGCTGGGAGTCCCTGACTTGGACTCCATTCCGCAGGCTCCCGGGCTGAATGATAAGAAACCGACCTCAACAGGACAAGGACCTCCACTCCAGCAGGCCTTACCCTCGGTCCCCACCAATGTTGGAGTCAGCCAGCTAGCCACTCCTCCCTTCCTTCTGTGGGCTTCCCTGGTGCTCTGGGGTGGACTCCTGGGACCAAGCCTGGACCTTAGAAGCTCAGAGAAAGGGAGGCTGATGGCCCAAGAAGGCTGATCCTGGAGCCATGGACCCCAGGACATCTGGGCAGGACTCAGGGACAGGACCCCAGGAGGTGGTGGGACCCATCAGGGAAGGCAGAGCTGGCACTTGAGGGACTAACAGGGGCTTTCCAGGTGGGCAGAAGGTGAGTGGAGAGACTGATCCCCCATAAGGCCAGAGGGATGGTTGAGGGATGGTTGAGCCAAAAGAGCTAGGCAAGGGAGTGGTGACAGACAGCAGACCTCGAAGACCAGATCTCAGCCCATCCCATCTTACTGTGTGCCTTTCTCCTACAAGCCGGTACTCAGCCCACCCCACCCCTTGCACCCTAGTCCCCCCTTCCCCACTTATACTCTCCTGGCCTTTTTTTGAGGCACCAGGGACTGAACTCAGGGCCTTGTGCTTGCTAGGCAGGAGCCCTACCACTTGAGCCATGCCCCAAGTCATTCTGCTTTTTGTTTGTTTTTAAGATAGGGTCTCATGCTTTTGCACGGGGCCAGCCTGGGACCCACAATTCCCCAACCTCCACTTTCCAAGTATCTGGGATTACAGATGTGCGCTATGACTCCCAGCTCTCCTGTGGCCTTTTCTGCCTCCTTCCTTCCCATCCAGCCCTGCTCCCCTGCTTGGTGACATCCTCTCCAGCTGATCCCTGATCATAATTTGGTATGCAAGGGCCTGGATGGTTCTCTCTCAGGAATGCACATTCTGGGGATGGGGGGAGTGGTGCAAGTGGTAGAGCACCTGCCTAGCAAGTGTGAGGCCCTGAGTTCAAATCCCAGTGCCACCAAAAAATAAAATAAGGAATGCTCATCCTGATCTCCAGATAGCTTGGTCCTCCTGCTCCCCCAGGCAGCCCTGGCCCAATCCCTACAGCACCAGGGGCAGGAAGAGGAAGAGGATGCCGAGGACAGGAGAGCTTTGGTCAGAGTCACCAGTGGTAGGCTCAAAGCCATCCCTGAAAGCCTCCTCCATCTGGTTGGCAGGCGACCCCAACTGTGGCTCGTCCTTGAATCACATCTTGTAAAAAATCACTTGCACATTCGAATTCAAAGTCCCTCAAAACGGTATAAACACCACCATTCCGAGTATCATAAAAACCACATTGAGCATTTATAGAAACTCAAACATGTGAATTAACATATGGCAAACATTTCACTCGCTGCGTCTTTTCGGTGTTGGACTGATGCACGAGGCATCTGTGCTTAAAGCGTTTCAGTGGAATCTTTGGAAAAGAGCAGAATGAAGAAAAGGCTGTCACTGCAGGGAAGCCCGAGCAAGGGTCCCCAACAACGGCTGGTGGCTTCAGCAGAGAAGCAGAGGGTCGATCCCCCGAAAAGTGGGACCAAGATGTACACACAGAACAATCTGCTCACCCTAGGCCCTCTGAGGAAGCCCCCTCCTTCATCTTTCTGAACTTTTTTTTTTTTTGCTGGTACTTGGATTTGAACTCAGGGCCTCACACTTGCTGGGCAGGCGCTCTACCACTTGAGCCACTCCACCAGCCCCCTCCTTCTTCTTTCTCTTCCCTCTTCTTCATCTCCTCCTACCTCAAAGGAGCAGATGGGCCTCCAGAGATAAGGACAATGACAAGAAAGATGTCCCTTTTATTTCCTCCCACCTCAGGTCCTGCCAGGAGTGTCAAGTCATTCATTCGGTGCTCCGTAGCCCACGTGGGACTTTGATGGGGTCTCAGAGCAGGAAGCAACAGCCAAGTGTCCCTAGTGGCTGTCTAGGTTGTTGCTGCTGCCTTCCTACCCACCCCTCTACCCCCACCACCATGACCCTGTCTAGAAGGTCCCTCCTGAGAGGAGTGTTCATGGTTCCTAAGCACATAGCTCTTGCTCCCTGGAGCCACCTCCTCCTGCGGGGCTCCCCTTCCAGGAGAGGAAGATTCAGGTAAAAATGTCAAGGCAAGCCAGATACCAGTGGCTCACGCCTGTAATCCCAGCTACTCAGGAGGCAGAGATCAGGAGGATCATGATTCAAAGCCAGCTGGAGCAAATAGTTCATGAGACCCTTTCTCAAAAATACCAACACAAAAAAGGGCTGGTGGAGTGGCTCAAGTGGTAGAGCGCCTGCCTACTAAGTGTGAGGCCCTGAGTTCAAATTCCAGTACTGCCAAAAAAAAAAAAAGGAATGCCAAGACCAGGGCTGGGCACGGTGGTGCACACCTGGAGTTTAGCTACTCAAGAGACAAAGGTGAGAGGATTGAGACCTAAAGTTGACCCTGGGCAAAAGCACAAGACCCTATCTGAAAAATAACCCATGCAAAAAAGGGCTGGAGGAGTGGCTCAAGCACTAGAGCGCCTGCCCAGCAAGCATGAGGCCCTGAGTTCAAACCCAAGTATTTACAAAAGGGGGAAGGGGGGACTAACACCAAGACCTAGACTTAGCAACTGGGGACCTCACCAAGTCCCCCAGGGGCTCTAGCCTGACTCCCAAGGTCAGCATATGACCCGGAGCCCCAGGCAGGGATGTGCTATTTATTCACTCTTGAGTCACTTTAAAAATATAAACCGAGTTTTTGTGTGCTTTTTTTTTTTTTTTTTTTTTTGCAGCACTGGGATCTGAACTCGGGGCCTATGCACTTGTCAGGCAGGTGCCCTACCACTTGAGCCACTCCACCAGTCCTTTGTTGCGATAGATTTTTTTCGAGATAGGGTCTCACAAACTACTTGTCTGAGCTGGCTTTGATCCTCCTGATCTCTGCCTCTTGAGTAGCTGGGATTATAGACATGAGCCACTGGCACCCAGCTGCTTTGAGTTTTTAAACTCAAAAACATGTGCTTTGATTTACTTTGATACAAAGTGTTTTCCAGAAGAGACTGCTATGATTTGGGTGTAAAGTGTCCCCAAAGGCCCATGTGCTGAAGGCTTGGTCCCCAGCTGGCAGATCCAATCAGCAAGAGATGAAGGCTTCATCTGCTGATGGAATGTGATTTGATAGTGTTATTGGGAGGTGGTGGAAACTGGGGGGTTGGTGGAAGTAGGTCGCTGTGGGTACCCTGTCTGTGTCCCCTGTCTCTCTCTTTTTTACTTCCTGGATGCCATGAGGTAAACAACCTCCTCCTCCACGTACACACAACCACGTCATTTCAGTCTTGCCTCAGACCCAAAACAATGGAGCCAGGTGGCCACTGATTGAAACCTTGAAAACCATGAGCCAAAAGAAAACCTTTAATTGTTATCTCAGGTATTTTGTGTCATAGAGAAAGAAGATCTGAGTAACACAGAGGCCAGCTGGACTTTTTTTTGTGGCACTGGGATTTGAACTCAGGGCCTCATGCTTGCTAGGCAGGCATCCTACTACTTGAGTCACTCCACCAGCTCTGTTTTTCTGTTGACTTTTTTCAAAATAAGGTCTTTAGAACTATTTGCCCAGGCTGGCTTCAAAACTCAAAATCCTCCTGATCTCTGCCTGCTGTGTAGCTAGGATTATAGGTATAAGCCACCACTGCCAGACCAGGTGGACTTTCAAACCTCCTTGTGAGCAGAAACTGACACAAGGAACATTGTCACATCATTGAGGAGTCTGAGGGATGAGGGCTTTGCAAAGATTCACCCACCTAATTACATGAATTTCACACTTGGAGTTACCTGAGCCTCAATCCTTGCAGGCCTAGGCCTGGCCCTCTGCCATCTGATTGGGTTTCTTCTGAATTGGTAGTCATGGTTAAAAGCCAGGTGCCTGGAAGCAAGGATGGGCACTGTGACCATGTACACACACACACACACACACACACACACACACACACACACACACGAGCCACCAAGAAGGGCCCTTCCAATTTGGGAATCTCTGGAGCCTTGGGGTGTCTTGTCCAGACCTGAGTCAGTCTGTTTGTCTCAGGCGACAAGATCATAGCCAGAGGCAGGCGGCAGGGGGTAATCAAGCCAGTCTGGATCTGGGTGACTCCATGGATTCTGTCCAATGGCAGCGTTCCAGGTTGGCTCTCATGACTTTCTTGCTCAGTGCTGGGTCCTATTGGTTAATGGATGGCGGGACAAGCTGAAGATTGCACCAGACCCCGCACTGTGCCAATTGAAGAACGACATGGGGTCCCAGCCTCATAGGGAAAAGAAGAAATTAACTCCCTGCCCTCCTGCACAAGGTGCACCCAGAGGCACAATTTGCAAAGGACTTCTCTGCTATTGTCACAGTCAATGAGCAACCGTGACAGGAGAGAAGTGTCCTGCTGTCACCTTACATGAGAGTCAACTGGGTTGGAGAATTGAAGTCCCTAGCCTAAAGCCAGGTGGTAATAATAGTCTAAGAGTCAGAACTGCAAACATGGCTCATGCCTGTAATCCCAGCTACTGAGGAGGTGGCAATCATTGGGGAGGATGGTGGTTCGAGGCCAGCCTCAGCAAAAAAGTTCTCTGGCTTTTTTTTTTTTTTTTTTGGGGTACTGGGGATAGAACCCAGGGCCTCATGCATGCGAGGCAAACACTATCCCACTGAGCTATATCCCCAGCCAGCAAAAAAAAAAAGCTCTCAGAACTCTCATCTCAACTAACAAGAAGCCAGGTGTGGTAGTATGAACCTATAATTCCACCTACTTGAGAGGATCTCAATTCTGGGAAAAAAAGGAAAAAAAAAAAAAACTTGTAAAAAGGACTGCCGGAGTGGCTCAAGTGGCAGAGACACCTGCCTAGCAAGTGCAAGGCTTTGAATTCAAACTCCAGTCCAGCCAACTGCCCGCGCCCAAACTGTGAACAGTGAGCATGCCTGTACCCCTAAGGTCCACGGGTCCCTGTCCCTCAGGGGACTGCCAGTCAGGAAATCTTAACTCTCATGCTGTAAGCCACAGGCTGGGTCCCACCCCGCTTCTTGCCCTGCAGGTGGAATGTGGGGGCTCCCTGGCCCCTATCAGAACATGGCGTCTCTTAGTCACCTAATTGCCTGGCTTTCCATCTCTTTAACCATCAGAGCCTGATGTTGAGACAAAATAATGTCTGACTTTCCTTTCTTGCTTTGAGAAAAATAAAAGCCCCAGAGGAAAAGTCAAAGATTCTGTAACCACCCCCACCCCAGCCAGCATTGTGGATTTGGGGGGTTATCCCCAAACATGGGGTCTCTGGACAAGCATGACTTCCTAGCTCACTCTTTCTGGTTCCTCTTTAAGAAAAAAAAGAAGAAAGCAGGAGAGCTGAGTATAAACGAGATGAGAGAAGATAAGATGACAGTCTTTTGTCACCAACCTGGTATTTTGATGTCCAGAGATACCAGGCAAAGAAAATAGAGTAATTGATCTCTTACGACATCCTTTAGCATGTGGTACTCCCTGCTTTCATTTCAGCCTCGAGGCACAGAGAGGCCCAACAAGAAAAACGTCCCTCTGTTAACTGTGGACCCAACAGCTCAGGACTTTCTCACACCCGCAAGGGTCCCTGGCTTGTCCAGGGCCTTTTCAGGTGGCTCTGTCCCAGTTTCCTCCTGCTTGAGGAGGTGGGTTGAGATGAGCTTCCAGAATGTTCTTTCTGGGGTTGGTCTCATGAAGCCATGGTGTGGCCTCAGAATAAAGGTCCAGAGACAAGTGTGGGGGAAAAGAGAAGAGAGTAGGGAAGGGTGGAGGCAGGAGCTGCTGGGTCTCTGGCATTTGGTGCCTCTATGATGGGAGAGAGAGGCCCCTCCTGATCCTGAGGGAACTTCTGGTGGCCCCCTGGGGAAGCAGGTACACAGGTGTCCCCTGGGGTTTGCCAGTAGAATAACGTAAGGCAGGGGAAGAGGCTGGGAGCAGTACCCTAGCAATGACATCTTAACATTCATACGAAAAGCCAGAGTGCTCCCACTTCCTGTTCCTGCCCAGTGCGTGCTATCTGGGGTACCATGTTAGAAAAGGGTGTTTCAGTGTAGCTACGGGGGCTGGAGGATCTTCAGAACTTAATGGGGAAGAACTTCATTGAGGACCTGACAACCACTGGTTAGGTGACCTCACTTTGGGACTCTGGCCTCAGTTTCCTGCTCTAATAACACATAATGGATGTCCCAAGGTCATTGTGAGGCCCATGTGTGGCGATGGGCACCCAGAAGTCTCCCATTGTAAAGGCTCCATCACAAGTCAGGAGAAAGCCAGGGTACATGCAGGTTGATCTAGATACAGTGACATTCCCAAAGTCACCAAGAATCCATCACCTTCTGCTTCCTGCTGGGAACAGCCTCTGTCTCAGGACAACCCTGAAAATGTGTCTATAATATTCAGAAAAAAAAAGAAGAAAGAGAGAGAGAGAGAGAGAGAGAGAGATGGTCATCCGCACTGGCTGCCTCACCCTCTCGGTGACACAAATTTCTGGGTCGTTCCCAGCAGGCAATGACATGTGGTAACCCCATTGTCTGCGATCTGCAGAAGTGTTAGACACCAGGGCAGATGGAGTTCGCCTAACGTGTCTGTTCTCTTCCTTGCTGCCTTTTCAATTCTTCTTCAGAATGCAGCAAAATAGCAGCTGTTCATAATTTCATGAATAAAGAAGTATGTAAATCTCAGCCAGGAAATGTGTTGCGTTTCTTGTGCGCTGAGTGCGGTCGGCTTTCCAGCCTGGAGTGGATGGAAGCCGTGCTCTCTGGGCCACTGCTCAGTTTCAGAATCCATCTTGGCCAACCGATGACAGATGTCTTTGCTCTCTGTCCCTGCTGGTTGCACCAAGGGCCAAGCTCTGGATTCCAATTCAAGCTCCATCAGCAACACGTGCCTCTTTTTCACTGATGTACAAAATGCATGGCACCATGTCTCTTTCATGGAACATTTGCAGAATGGCTGGGTACCAGGGTACCAACTTCCAGCAGCCCTTGCATGAGGAGGTCAAGTGTGAGTTTTCCTGCCATCCCTCCGTGAGGTCAAACGTGTCAGTGGAGTCCAGACATGTTTGTGAAGTCACCGTGTCTTGACCTTAGTCTAAACAGTTCCGTGCTCTTCTGAAATTTCAGAAGAAATAAATTGGCTTAGCACTTGGAAGGCAGAGGCAGGAGGATCTGGAGATCAAGGCCAAGTTGGGCCACACAGACAGATCCTGTTTCTGAGACAGAGACAGAGAGAGACAGACAGACAGACAGAAACAGAGAGAAAGACAGAGAGAGGCAGACAGAGATAGAGATAGACAGAGATAAAGAAAGACAGAGAGAGAGAGAGAGAAAGACAGAGAGACACAAAGAGACAGAGCCAGAAGGAAAGAGAGAGACACAGAGAAATAGAGAGGGACAGAGGGAGAAACAAGGAGAGACAGAGATAGGAAAACAGAAAAACAGAGAGAAAGAGAGAAAGAGAGACAGAGACAGAGAAGAGAGAGACACAGAGAAACAGAGATAGAGACAGAGAGTCAGAGAGACAGAGACAGAGGGAAAGAGAGACAGAGAAAGACAAAGACAGAGAGACACAGAGAAATAGAGATAGACAAGCACAGACAAAGAGAGACGGAGACAAGGAGAGAGAGAGACAGACAGACAGACAGACAAAGAGACACAGAGAAAGCCCAAGTCAGCCTGGCTGTGACCCTCCCGTTTATGCTTTCCACATAGCTGGGATGACAAGCACATAGCATCACACCCAGTTTTTTTTGTGTTTGTGGTACTGAGGTTTGAATTCAGGGCTTCACGCTTGCTAGGCAGGCACTGTAGCACTTGAGCCACTCCACCAGCCCTTTTTTGTGTTGAGTTTTTTTTGAGATAGGGTCTTGAGAACTATTAGCCTGAGCTGGCTTTGAACCTCAATCCTCCTGACCGCTGCCTCATGGGTAGCTAGGATTACAGGTGTGAGCCACGGGTGCCCAGCTCACACCTAGCTTTCACTGGTTGAGATGGGGTCTCACTACCTCTTTGCCAGGGCTGGCTTGAGCTAAGATCCTCCCAACCTCGTCCCAGGCATGAGAACGTCATCCTAGGTACTCTAACCACTGAGCAACACTCCCAGCCCCAAAGATATTCTTTCAAATAGCTTCATTATAAAATATTTCTGGCACAAGAGGAGGAGCCCACTCTTTCAGTTTTTTCCCTTTTCAAATTTTTTTTAAATTGAGATAAAATCTGGGTTGTGGAGTGGCTCAAGTGGTAGAGCACCTGGCTTGCAAGCATGAGGCCTAGAGTTCAAACCCCAGTATCTCAAAAGAGAGAGAGAGAGAGAGAGAGATAAAATCCATATAACAAAACTAATTCCTCTTATTTTTAAATCTTTTGCCTCTCCTCTTCTGCTATTTGAAGGTATTTATGCACAAGTCTCCCTGAAGAAGTAGCAACTCTGACAGTAAGAAATAAAGTGTTGTTTTTTTTTTTTTTTGGCAGCACTGGGGTTTGAACTCAAGTCCTCACACTTACTGGACAGGTGCTCTTATCACTTGAACCAGCCCTGAGAGTTACTCTATTTAAAGAGATGGAATTCCTATCAAAGTTAGGATACATACCTTATTGGTTATGTACATAAGCCACGGAGCAAACGGATGTGAAATAAGAAGACATAGCCGGGCATGGTGGTACATACCTGTAATCCCAGCCCTCAGGAAGCTGAGACAGGAAGATCACAAGTTTGATGCCAGACTGGGCTATGAGATCCTGTCTTAAAATATAAAATAATAAAATAAAATACAGCAGATAAGAAGGGAAACCATCTTAGAGATTGCTGTAACTTTCGGGGGGTGTGAGACTGGAGTTTGAACTTGGGATTCCTGCTTGCAAAGCAGATGATTTACCATTTGAGCCACACCTCCCGTACATTTTGGAGATGGAGGTCTCACAAACTATTTGCCCAGGCTGGCCTTGAACTGTGACCCTCCTGATCTCAGGCTTTCAAGCAGCTAAGACTATAGGTGTGTGAGCCACCGGCACCCGTCTTGCTGTAACTTAAAAAAAAATAATACATGTTCTGTCCCACCAAGGAAAGCAAATTGGATCATCAAATTAACTGAGTCACCTGATAAAGCTACAATTTAATTCCACCTTCCAATACTCAGCGTTCCTATCTCTAAATCAGACAAAAAAGAAAAACAAGTAAAAAAAATACTTAAATAATTACGGAGGTGGGTTGAGTTTTTTTGTGATCAAAATGGTTGATAAGGCTTGTATTAGGAGTGAAAAACATCTCATATAAAAATTTAATCTGAATGTTTTTGTTGTTAAAAATCTCAGGTGAATCATGAATTATGGAAAACACGACCCGGGAAAGTTCAGAACAAGTTGATTCAAGAGTCTGAGGCACCTGGTGATCTCAACGCTCCTGTCCAGCTTGGCTTCAGGAACTGTTAGGATTTTATCAGGCTCTCAGCTCACTGCGGCCTGACGCTGGCTCCAGGCCCCACCCGGCTCTTTTCACACCTGCCATATGTCTGGGAAACCAGAAAGCCAGGGCCAGGCTGGTCACTCGCAACCACAATAGCAGATGGCTGGAATTGTTCTACCATTTTTTTTCTTTTTCCTAAGACAGAGTCTTGCCATGTTATCAGGCTGGCTTTGAACTTGAGATCCTCCTGCCTCTACCTCCTGAGTGCTAGGTATGCACCACTATGCTTTTTTTTTTTTTTAATGCAACCTCATTTTTTTTTTTTTGTGGTATTGAGGCTTGAACTCAGGGTCTTCACCTTGAGCCACTCCACCAGCCCTTTCTTAGTGATGGGGTTTTTTTGAGATTAAGTCTCGATGAACTCTTTGCACTGGCTGACTTTGAACCTTGATCCTCCTGCTGTCTGCCTCCTGAGTAACTAAGATTACAGGCGTGAGCACCAGTCCCCAGCTCAATTCTTAAGAGACCTTGACCGTGAACAGACAGAACTGACTTTGACCTTATGACCCGGGACACTTGACTCTTTGCTTTCCTTTCTGTATGTATGTATTTATTTTTCAATGCTGGGGTTTGAACTCAGGGCCTACCCCTAAGCCACTCCACCAGTCCTTTTTTGTGATGGGTTTTTTTGAATTAGGGTCTCATGAACTATTAGCCTGGGCTGGCTTTGAGCTGCGATCCTGCTGATGTCTGCCTCCTGAGTAGCTGGAATTACAGGCATGAGCCTCCATGCGTGAGCCTGCTTATATTTAGGTATTTTTGGATTGGGTAGGGTCTTACATTTTGGACCAGAGCTGGCCTTGAACCACATAGATGTATGCCACCAAACCCAGCTTATTTTTTGAGATGGATCTTACTACTTTTTTGTATAGGCTGACCTCCAACCTCAATCCTTCTGATCTCTGCCTCTAGGTGGCTGGGATTATAGCTGCAAGCTACTATGCCTGTCCTGCTCTTTCTTTCCTGCTTACCTTCATCAAATATTTATTAAACACTTGCTATAGGCCAGGCATATTGGTGGTAAGAATGCAAAGTAAGAGCCAGGCGCCAGTGACTCACACCTGTATTCCTAGCTACTTGGGAGGCTGAAATTAGGAGGATCATGGTCCAAGGCCAGCATGGGCAGGGAGCTTGAGAGACTCCAATCTCAACCAATAGCTGGGTGCAGTAGTGTGTGCCTGTCATCCCAAGCTATGTGTGAGATCCTATCTCAGTGGGAAAAAAGCTTCCCATGCATGTGGTAGCATGCACCACAACAGCAGGAATCCTAAAATGAAAGGATCGAGGTCCAGGCTGACCTGAGCAAAAACTGAGACCCTATCTCCAAAATAACCAGAGGAAAGAGGGCTGGTGTTGTGAGTCAAGCAGTAGAGCACCTGACTAGCAAGTACTGAGTTCAAACCTCAGCATTGCAAGGGGGTGTAGAGAGAGAGCCTTACCCTTAAAGAGTTACGTTCAGTTGGGCACTGGTGGCTCATGCCTGTAATCTCAGCTACTCAGGAGGCAGAGATCAGGAAGATTAGGGTTTGAAGCCAGCCTGGCAAATAGTTCACAAGACCCTATCTTGAAAAAACCCAACCACAAAAAAGGACTGGTGGAGTGGCTCAAGGTGTAGACCCTGAGTTCAAGCCACAAAATAAAAATAAAAAAAAGTTCAGTCCAGTAAGAGAAGCTGAAGAAAACGTGAAATACTGCAGTGACATTGGATTCTGGGAAGAAATCCTTTTGACAAATGGAGAATCAAAAATTGACCTTGACTTCGGCCAGGGTTGTTGGACAGACTACTGAAGGGGCACAGAAGACTTGACTGACACTTGAATGGGACATTTATCAGCATGTATCAGTCTGTTTTCTGATGAGAAACCTAAAGCTGGGTGCTTAATAAAGAAAAGAGGTTTATTCAGTTGGAAGTTCCCAAGGTTCAAGGGGATAGTAGCAGCAATGCTCTCCCTGCCTCAGATTATGGTGGGTGACATCATGTCCCAACACATGTGACTGGGAGAGATAACATGGCAATGAGACAGGAAGCCAGAGAGTGACACGACCTATTTGCAAGAGTTTCATCTTTGGTTCCCCTTCTCCTGCAGGAAACCGGGGTCAAACTGTCCCACCCTTGGGGCAAATTGCCTTGGTGGCTTCTCACTGAGCCTTACCCCTGTTGTCTCAGGTCAGAACAGCAAAGGATGGTCACTGAAGCCCTTTAAGAGCTTCCAAGCTTGGAATGAGACAGACTGACAGGGAAAAGAACCACCCTCCTGAGCAAATTCCGCTCTTCTAAGTCACATACGTGGTGTCTGTATTCATTTGCATTCACTTCTATGTAAATTAGAGAAGTTTTTAAATTCTTGCCCTATCATTCAGGGGGATAGCAGGAAAGGGGATCTAATGAAGATGACATGGAGAAATTAAGAAAGGGTAACAGGGGTGTTGGTGGCCTCTGACACCGGCCACAGCCAGAAGCTGTAGTGTTCCTAGGCCTGGAAGGGTGGTGACAGCTGGAGCTGCAGAAGGTGGCTGCTTTGTGTGGCCTATGTTAGTTGGCTTTCCATCACTATGACAAAATACCTGAGATAAGTCAACTTAAAAAGAAGAAAGGTTTCTTTTGGCTCACAGTTTTAGAGGTTCCAGCCATGATCGGTTGACCTGGGGGGAGGCAGCCTGTCACAGCATCATGGCCAGGTTGCAAAAGAGAGTAAGAAGAAGGGGTGGGAGTCCCACTATCCCCTTCAAGAACACTCTTTTAATGACCTAAAGACCTCCCACCAGGCCACGCCTTTTTTTTTTTTTTTTTTTTGGTGGTACTGGAATTTGAATTCAGGGTTTCACGCTTGCACAGCAGGTACTCTTCATGTGAGCCACACCTCCAGTCCATTTTGCTCTGGTTATTTTGGACATGGGGTCTCACAAACTATTTGCCCAGGCTTGAACTGTAATATTCCTGATCTCAGCCTCCCAAGTAGCTAGGATTACAGGCGTGAGCCACCAGGCTCCACCTCTTAAAGGTTCCACCACCTCCCAATAGCATCATCGTGGAAAACAGGCTTTTAATGCGTGAGCCTCTGGATAACATCCCAGAACCAAAATATAGCAGAACCATAGCAGCAAACTCTGTAGGAAGACACAGCTACTGCCAGAAGTCCAGAGGCAAAACAGGAAGGAAGTGAAGGAGCCACATCCCACCCTCCAATCCGCAGCAGGGGCTGACCCGAGCTGAACAAATAGGGAGCCAGACTGCAGAGAACCTGTCATGCAATAAGGCCTCCCCTGGGTACAGGGAATATTAATGGTAAGAGTGTGGGTGTGTGGGTGTGTGTAGGTAAATGAGAGTAACCGTGAACTCTGTAAAGGATGGAGGAAGGGCTCCTAAGGAAAATAGGCTAAGGCACCTGCCTTCAGGAGGCTTCCATTCAAGGACTATTTGACCAGAATAAAATCATCCCCCAAGGTCAATCAATGTTGCTGAGAAGGCCAAGACATTGTAGAAACAACCTGGCAGCCAGGCCTGGTGGCTCACTCCTGTAATCTCAGCACTCTACAGACTGAGGCCCGAGAATCACAAGTTTGAGACCAGCCTGGACCACCTAGGGAGACCTTGAGTCAAAAACCCGGACAAATAAAGAGTCTCGGGCTGGGCATGGTGGTCCACACCTGTAATCCCAGCGATCCCAGTGCTCAAGAGGTGAGTTCAAGGCCAGCATAGGCTACATAGCTAGACCCTGTCTCAAAACAAACAAACGAGTCTTAGCATAGAAGAAAAAGGGTAACCATATACCTGTGGTTTTTTAGGAACCCAAAGTACACAATTTGCGCTCAGAATGGGAGTGGGAGGGAGGGAGGGGGGAGGGGCAAGTTCATTACCATCCTGTCTATATTGATCCACGGAACGACAACAGCCAGCCATCCCATTCCTTTGTGCTGTGCATCCACAGACATAATGCGTGTGCATCTGGGTGTTCGCAGGAGCTCGTAGAAGCTGAGTAATATTTGGGCTGAGAAAAGCAAAATGCTGATTGCATTAGCAATTTGATCTTTAGTAATTGACAGCTGCTGATCTGAGCGTGTGCAGTCTTTTATTTTGTCTTGGGCTGAGCAGCTAAGTCTGGTGTTTAGCCGGATTTGGTATTGATTTCCAAAATGACAAAGAACATTTCCGAAGCTGTCAAACAAACCTGAGACAGTATGGAAAGGAGCGGCATTTTCCTGGCATCTGTATCCTCGGCTTCATCTCATGGATATTTCATTAGTGATCAGGCAGAAACTTTGGACGCTAGCTTTTGGGTTTTGTCGTTTAAAGTTCTCCTATCAGTTTCCTTAAAACATAGGAAATAACATTTCCATAAATAAAGCAAAAGGCTAAGTAGGGAAGCAGAGAATGCAATGCAGAAAGAAAAACATAATTTCCAAGCATATGCAATTATGAAAAATAGAAGAGCCAAGCAGGCAATGTTCAAATTAAGCTCGTAAACGTGCATTTCATTTAAGCTTAATAAAATATCACTTCTACTGCAGTGATACTATTTAATTATTAAGAATCCCCTCCAACCGGATTAATAGCTATGTAAAAGATCCCTGTCTCAATCCTAAATTTCCCTCCACTCAGCTCTCTTTCATTAAGACAATTTCTCATTGTAGAATTTTCTTCTGTCCCTCAAAGACCTGTTGCTAACTCATTTTTAACACTGTAAATTATTTACATCAAAAGCTTGGAGACACAGACCAAAACAGAAACCCTGTCACTGGCACATTAACATTTATTTTTCACTTATTACATCTTCTTAGATTCAGTTTTAAAGTTTTAAAGGAACATCATTTAAGCCGGGCGCCTGTGGCTCACGCCTGTAATCCTAACTACTCAGAGACAGAGATCAGGAGGATCATGGTTTGAGGCCAGTCTGGGGAAAATAGTTTGTGAGACCATATCTCCAAAATAACCAGAGCAAAATGGACTGGAGGTGTGGCTTATGTGGTAAGAGCACCTGCTTTGCAAGTGAGAAGCCCTGAATTCAAATCCCAGACCTACCAGAAAAAAATGTCATTCCTAAAAATTTAATTTACAACTGTGTTTGAAAGTAGGAAACCAATTTGTGTGTTTGTGTGTGTGTCTGTGTGTGTGTGTGTCTGTGTGTACTGGGGTTTGAACTCAGGGCATACACCTTGAGTCACTCCACCAACCCTTTTATTTTTTTATGATGGGTATTTTCAAGATAGAGTCTCACAAACTATTTGCCCAGGCTGGCTTCGAATCTTGATCCTCTTGAATAGCTAGGATGACAGGCATGAGCCACCGGTGCCTGGTAGAACATATGTTATCTTAATGACTTCTCCTAAGTCCATGAGGCAAGTATGACTGGTCCCATTTTACAGATGGGAAAAGTAAGGCTTGATGAGATCACACAGCCAGTAAGCTGCTGAGCCTGCTTCTTTCCATTAAATCACGCTCAGAGGCAATTGGTAATACTCATGTAGTGTAACTTCCAGTATCACTGCCCCATCCAGTTCCATAGCCTTGTGACACCATGGCTTTCACTGGACCATTAAGCAACTTCAATTCCTGATGCCAGGGATGGGGTCAACCTCATCCCTGACACACTTCGGGAGAGTGTCTAAATTGATGGTTTTATTAATCAGGGACATGTCAGGGAAACTGATCCTCTCTGGGGAAGAGGTCTGGTGACTAGACAGCCAGACAGGATAAACCGGGGAAGTTTCTGTCTGGTTTCTGGTACGTTTTTGAAGTTTCTGCTGTCCTATTGTGGTTACTTGTACTGTATGGTTATTAGGATTTTTGCCCCAGGACACCAAACAGTAAGGCCTCAGTTGCTCAGTGGGGTTGGAGGCGGGTGGGGAACTGTTTTATTGGGCTTCAGGGCGTTGGACTTGGGGAAAAGCTTTGGTGAATCATTCGACCACCATTTCTAGCAAGGTGATGAAGCCAGTGGCTCAGGGGTGGAAGCCAGAGTCTGGAAAGGCAAGTCCATTGCCATGGTTACGGCTGAGCCCGGGACTCTGAAGGTTGCGTGCTTTGGGCTCCTGCACTGTAGATCCATAGACAGGAGTTAAAGGTGTCAGGAATACCCGTTGCAACAGCGGTATTTATAGGACACTAAAGGGACCTGGACCCAGACACCCTGAACAGACTGAAATTTAAGGATGCCTCCTGTGTGGTTCGTCACCTCCAGGGAAAAGGTCGGTGTAATTCATGAAGGCATGTGTACGGTCTTTTCCAGGTTGCTAGTCATTATTTGGGAGTGGTTTTGGGAGAGGTGTGGACATCTTAGAGGTGATTCCTCCTCCTCTTCCTTTTTAATAAATAAGCTTTTTCTCTTCCTTCCGTCCTTCCTTCCTTCCTTCTTCCCATCCTTCCTCCCATCCTTCTTTCCTTCCTTCTTCCTTCTGTCCTTCCTTCCGTCCTTCCTTCTTCCCATTCTTTCTTCCTTCCTTCTTCCCATCCTTCCTCCCATCCTTCCTTCCTTCCTTCCGTCCTTCCTTCCTTCCTTCCTTCTTGCCATCCTTCCTTCCATCCTTCCTTCCTTCCTTCCTTCCTTCTTCCCATTCTTTCTTCCTTCCGTCCGTCCTTCCTTCCTTCCTTCCTTCCTTCTTCCTTCCTTCCTCCCATCCTTCCTTCCTCCCCTCCTTCCTTCCTTCCTTCCTCCCCTCCTTCCTTCCTTCCTTCCTCCCCTCCTTCCTTCCTTCCTTCCCGTGCTGGGATCAAACCCCAGAGCCTTACCTGTGCTAGGCAAGTGCTCTACCACTGACCCATATTCCCATTCCCAGCCCAAGCTCTGGGGTTTTTTGGTTTGTTTGTTTTAAATTTAAATTTTTATTTTTTGGCCATTCTGGAGTTTGAACTCATGGCCTTGTACTTGCTAGGCAGGCACTCTACCACTTGAGCAACTCCACCAGCCTTTTTTTTGTGTGTATTGGGTATTTTCAAGATAGGGTCTCTTGAACTATTTTCCCAGGCTGACTTCAAACCGCGATCTTCCTGATCTTTGCCTTCAGAGTAGCTGGGATTACATGTGTGAGCCACCAGCATCTGGCCAAGCTTTGTGTGTGTGTGTGTGTGTGTGTGTGTGTGTGTGTGTGTGTGTGTGTGTGTGTTTTAGAATAGTTTCAGATTCACAGAAAAATTGAGATGTGCCCCTTCCCCTCAGCTCAAGCTTCTTGTACCATTAACATCTCCAGGGCTGGAGTTGTATAGTTCAGTGATAAAGTACTCACTTAGCATCTGCAAACTGTGGGTTCAATCCCTAACACTGCCAAAAAAAAAAAAGAACATCTTGCATTAATTTGGTACATATGTTACAATTAATGAGCCCTACGGATGCATTGTTGTTACATGGTTATTAGCTAATGTCCATAATTTGTTATAAGGCTCTTTCTTGTGTGGTACAGTTCTGTGAGTTTTAACAAATGTGTGTCATATCCCTACTGTCACAGTATCACCCAGAAGAGCTTCCCTGCCCTAAACCTGTTCCCACGGCATTTTCACCATCGTTAAACAAGTAAGCAAACAAACAAACAAGACTGTAGGAACAAGAAAAGGAAGAAGAATGTAAGAACAAGCATTATCCTTCCACCAGGCTAAAGACAAGCCGAGCATGGTGGTATACCCCTTTAATCCCAGCACCCAGGAAGCTGAGGCTGGAGGATCATAAATTTGAGGCCAGCTTGGGCTACATAGCAAAACACTATCAAAAACAAAATAATGAGGACTGGGATCTGGATTGGTAAGCAAAACGCTGTGCCACACATCAGTGGCTCATGCCTGTAATCCCAGCTACTCACGAGGCAGAGA
Organism: Castor canadensis; assembly: GCF_047511655.1. Taxonomy (NCBI): domain Eukaryota; kingdom Metazoa; phylum Chordata; class Mammalia; order Rodentia; family Castoridae; genus Castor; species Castor canadensis. The sequence goes on from NC_133391.1 coordinate 10,449,355, forward strand.
TCAGGGGGTTCAAAGCCAGCCCCTGGGCAAATGGTTTACGAGACCCTATCTCGAAAAGAACTCACCACATAAAAAGGGCTGGTGGAGTGGCTCAAGTGGTAGAGCACCTGCCTAGCAAGTGTGAGGCCCTGAGTTCAAACCCCAGTGCCACCAAATAAATAAATAAATAAATAAATAAAAAACACTATGAAAACTGCTATGAAAGAGTTAGCAAACCGAGTTATTGATGGAGAGTGTGGCCACAGATCCCTTCTGGAGTGAGGACTAAGGAGGAAGAAAAATAAAACCATCATTGAGCCATGAGCGTGCCAGGCTGGTGCTTTCTGTATATTATCTCATTTAATGCCATAAGGAGCTTTCTATAATTATCCAATTTTACAGATGAGGAAGTGCAAACAGAATTTGAACAAGCACATGTTGCAGCTGGGATCTGAACACAGGAAGCCAGAGTCCAGCACCAGGGCAACTGTTCTCTCTCTCTCTTTCTGTGCTAGGAATGGAAGTCAGGGCCTCACATACTGCATGCTAGGCAAGTGTTCATCCCCAGCCCTCTTGCACCCTCATTATTTGATCCCATTTTCACTACAACCCTTATAAGATAGGTTAGTGATGGTTTCAGTATTTTAAAGCAGGATATAGTGACTCAGAGAAGGTAAGTAACCAGCTCAAAGTTGCCCAGCTGAAAAGCTGCACGCAAGAGCCTATGGTTTGCAAACCTGTCTGTCCTTTTAATGTCCACGCCTGTGACATTCTGTAGCCCATGGCACTGTCTTTTCTGAGACACGCAGTCTCAGAGGGTGAGGATTTAGTTCTTTCCTACATCTGTGGCAGTGGCTGCTGATTGTTCCCCGGGAGAGGGGAGGGAGGCAGTTTTTAAGAAAAGCAGCGACAGGAAATTTGGCCTATTGTTTGAAACAAGAGGTGCAAACAAATCCCTGCTTTGAAGTGCTGAATCACAAATTCTACCGGGAATGAAAAGGCGAGAAGCTACTGGATTCTTGAGCTAGTGTCAAATGTGCCGGCGTAGGACACCAGGGGGAGAGGCGACCTGGGAGAAACTGGGGCAGGATTTGTTCGAAGAGAACAGGTCTTCAATAAATCAGGCTACAGAGGACAGAAAGTTGGGGGGTGGGAGTGGCAGAGGGATACTTCTTTCCCAGCCTGCCCCCCACCCAAGAGATTCCTTTTTTTTTTTTTTAAAGGAGAACAGCATTCAGAGGTGGGGGCGGGGAACGACCAGCTCCGTAGCAAAGTGCAGAACGCCCCAAAGAGAAAAGAAAGGCAAACCCCACCACCTGGTCGACTCTGTTGTTAATAAACTGCGATCGGATAAACGAGCTTGTGTAAACTGATTCTGCCTCCCACTCACGAGGCGGTATTAAATTTAGGAAGGAGAGAGGCTAAGATACCGACTGGATTAGTTGCAATTGGTTCACAAAACTGCCCGCCTTTGGACTCCGATCGTGTATCCATGACCCCTCCCCTCTCGTAGTGGAAGCCAGAGTGGGGTTGTTAATCAGATCCTTCCCCAGACAGGCCATTAAACTTGACTCCCCGAAAGTGAAGCAGAATGAACCCCGGGCGATTAGCAAGTCGAATCCAATGATGACTAGGAAAACACACCCTCTTCTGACTGCCTAGATCACCAAACAGCCGGTCTTGCTCTACTTCAGGGGGGACTTTTGACTCTTGGTATTTTCTTTCATTGGCAATCAATGTCTCATTCAAGGTCAAGGTCAAGTTATCAATCTTTATTATAGATGCCCTGGACTAGGGTGTCTGGAGCCTCCACCGCCACAGAGAGATGTCTGGAGACAAGACCACCACCGCAAAGGATAGTTGGCAAACCGGCTGCTGTAAGGTAAGGCAGAAATCCCTTCTGAGAGGGCAATGCCCAGCCCTTCCTGAAGAAGTGGGAGGCAGACTCCCTTTGGGACATCTATGTGGGTTCTGATCAGGCCCAGGGAAGATAGAGAGACTGAGTTAGGTCTGGGTGGAGTGGAAAACTCAGACTTGCAAAGTGCCTTTCATCTCTCAGAGCCTCAGTCTTCTCATACGGAAAATGGATATAAAACTTCCTGCCTAGCAAACCTGGCACAAAGATTAGGGACACCGTAGATAATCAGTAGTGTGATAGGTGGTTTTATAGGCACAGATGACTCTTCCAGACTTGTGACTTCCCACCTGGCTTTTCCAACATTGGGAAGCCAGCAGGTAACAGTTCCAATTACCTGCCAAGACGTCTCATCAATGCTTGAGAGAGACTCATAGCTAAGTTGACCCACTCAGATGGTGGAATGAAATTTAGGAATGAGAGAGGCTAAGCTACCAATTTGGAATTAGTCACCAAAATAACTGCCTTGACTCTGAGATCCCAGCTTCTGAAATGTCAAGAACATTCTCTATTTGCCACAGTCACACACCTGAGTGTGTGCAGGTGTGTGTGCCCTGTGTGTAGGCCCCTGAGTGGCCCTGAATAATCTCAGAAACATTGCAGATGTCTCCCCAGCTAGGTTTAAACTGTCTCCAAGGCAGAAGGTGTTGTGTTTCCTGCCACTTTGCCTTCCTACTTCCCCTCCTCCCCCAAACACACGCACACACACCACACACACACACACGCACACGCCACACACACACATACACACACACCATACACCACACACACCACACACGTACACGCCACACACACACAACCACACACCACACACCACACACACACACAACCACACACCACACACACACACACACACACACACACACACACACCACACACACCACATACACACACACACACACAATGCACACACGAATCTCACACCACCATCGCCATCCTGATCCAGCCTTTGGGAGTGTTTATGGATTTCAGTCTCTTCATTTTACATCCCATTTGAGAAAACCAGAACCTTTGCTTCTCTCTGTGGTTGTGGCTTTGGCCCTGATTTCTGAAATAAAATATCCTGGGTAAACAGGCCTTAAAGTTGAATATAAGACTAGCCTAATACCAAGTTCACCCTATCCAAGACACATTTCATGCTGATAATGAGTAGTTTTGTTGCCAAAAGTAAAGAAATCGGAGGGGAGTACGTGCTCCATGGCGTGAAGAATAAGTGTCAGGGAAGTGAAGGATGTAGTAACCAGTGGTGACACGCCACAAGTTGAGGAGGTGGCAAGGGGGCTCCTCTCTCCCCTGGGGGTGCCTTCCCACCGTATTTTGCCCTGGATGGAAAAAGGATAGACACCCGAGAGTCACGAAACTAGTTCAGGCTACAGACCTGGCACATAGTAAATCCTTAAAAAATATGGTCTGGAAGAATAAGTAAGTAAATAAGTAAATAAATGTGCCATTTGCTTGAGAACGGTCTGGGACAGTATGAATGACATTGAATCATTAAAAGATGACCAGAAAATTGAGCAGGTCCCTGGAATAATTTATTCTGTTTTTTTTTTTTTTTTGGTTGTACTGGGGTTTGAACTCAGGGCCTTGTATTTGCTAGGCAGGTGCTTGGCCACCTGAATCACAGCCCCAGCCATTCTCTCTGTCTCTCTCTCTCTGTCTCTCTCTCTCTCTCTCTTTTTCTGGTGCTCTGGGCCTCAATCTGTCTATAAAATGTACTGAAAATACCAGTGCATATGTGGAAGGGATGCTGCAGAGAAACAGGAATGTCAATGTAGCAGGAAGAGTTGACCTTGACCTTGCCTGGGTGCTTACTGTGTGCATGCAGGAGAGCTCTGTGCATTTTGTGTGGATTTTCTCAGTACACAGGAGTGTGGGGCGGGGGAGGCAGTCGTGCACACCTGCCATGAGAGCTGAGATGGTCAAGGTCACAGGGTGCTTTGATGAACCTGACTTGGTGGTTTGTGCACAAACCTCCTCTCCTCAGCCATGCTGTTTGGATGCTGACAGAGGGACAAGGCAAGGGTAATTTTTGACATTGTGAGTTGGAAGTGGGCCCATGGGTCACTTGTGAGACCTGCATGTGGCTTGCAACACTGTGGCACATGATCCAAAATGAGTATCCCTCTTCCCCCTTCAGAAATGCTACCAGGTTGCCAGGGTGCAGTGACTCATGCCTATAATCCTAGCTACTTGGGAGGCTGAGATCAGGAGGACTGCAGTTCAAGGCCAAAATGGGGAAATAGTTCTTGAGACTCCCATCTCCAAAATAATCAGAGCAAAATGGACCTGGAGATGTAGCTCAAGTGGTAGAGCATCTGCTTTACAAGTGCAAAGCCCTGAGTTCAAACCCCATACCCACATAAAAAAAAAAAAAATGAAGACTGTCACTTCAGTGCTCAGATGAACACTGATGTCAAGGCACACATTAGTGTTTTGTCGGCTCCTTGCCGAGCTACTGCTGGTCTTGTGCTTAAGGTCAAATTCATTTTTTCACAATATTGCTTATTCTTAGCCCAACTGAATAGTAAACTCTCAAGGCAGAGACCTTGTTAGCACCTATGTCTCTATGTGTCTGACCCAGACTTTAATTAATTAATTAAAGTAGGGTTTGACTCAGGGGCTACACCTTCAGCCTCTCCACCAGTCCTTTTTAGTGATGGGTTTTTCTGAGATCGGGTCTCACAAGCTCTTTGCCTGGGCTGGCTTTGAACCCCGATCCTCCTGATCTCTGCCTCCTGAGTAGCTGGGATTACAGGTGTGAGCCACAGGCACCCACCAGGCTGACCCAGCACTTTGAGCAAGAGATGGCACTCAGGGCCTGGACCATGGCCTCTCTACAATTCTTGGTGATATCCTTATCCACCCCTAAAAGCCTTTTTTTAAGGAACACAAGTATACTGTCCAATCCCAGTTAGGCATTTGGCTTTGTATCTGCCGTGCCTTCCTGGGCTGGACCATAATGACTTCAATTTCTTCATATGTCTTTGTATTTTATATCCACTTCAATTAGTACTAATAGAACAACACTTTACACCTTTATGGGATCTTTCGTTGGACAACTCAAAAGCATTTTACAAGAAACTATTAATGATCCCCATTTTATAGGCAGAAAACCTGAGGCAAAGTCAAGCAGTGACTCAGTGGCAAAATTAGGACATGATTTTCCCTGTCTGTTTTCAATTGTCTACCATAATCACTTGATGGTGCTCTCCATTCTGAGTTGGAGAGAAATTACTGTTTAAAGAAATGACACATCGGGTTCTATTGTAGCCTTATTTTAAACAATATTTGCAGCCGGGCGCTGGTGGCTCCCGCCTGTAATCCCAGCTACTCAGGAGGCAGAGATCAGGAGGATCGAGGCTCAAAGCCAGCCTGGGCAAATAGTTTGCAAGACCCTATGTCAAAAAAACCCAACATAAAAAAAGGACTGGTGGAGTGGCTCAAGGGGGATGCCCTGAGTTCAAACCCCAGTACTTACAAAAAAAAAAAAATACAAAATGAAACTCACCCATAGATTCATCCTCCATAGTTACTGTTAACATTTTAGCCCGGCTTCTTCAGTATGCTGAGTATGTAGAGATAGCGTTCTTTGTAGTTGGACTCACACTATATTCTGCTTTTTAAAAACTATATAATACACACTTCCCTCATGTCACTACAGGTTGTACATAATATATCATCATTTATTTAACGAGTATTATTTTTGCCCATTTAGGTTGCTCCATTTTGTTGGCATTTTCTTTTAGTATGTTTGTTTTGTTACCAGAAACCTGTCTGTGCTAGGAAGATTTGCGTTTTAGTTTTCCTTTATGTGTTTCAGATTTTATGAGTGTGTGTGAGCTTGTGTGTTTTTTGCTGTTGTTATTTATTCTTTTGGTGGGACTGGGCTTTGAAATCAGGGCTTTGCACTTTCGAAGAGATGCTCTAGCACTTCAGTCACACCTCTTGTCCATTTTGCTGTGGTTATTTTGGAGATGAGGTCTCGAGAACCATTTGCCAGGCTGATCTTGAACGGAGATCCGCCTGGTCTCAGCTTCCCAAGTCACTAGGATTACAGGCGAGAGCCACCAGCACCCGGCTGTGCCTGTATATTTTAATAAGAAATAAATTAGAGGCCCACTTTTTCCTGGCCTCCTTCTTCTACTGTGCACCTCTCTCCCCAAATTTCACATCCTCTGAGATTCTGCCTGGGTTAAAGCTAGCTACTCAAACCTCTAAAGATATTATAATTCAGATTCAAATACTGACACCAGATCAAATATTCAATGTGAACAAAGCTTGAGGGAATGAAAAAGTTTTCTAGTCACTGCTAGAAATCTCAGCTCTCCGATATTCCATTGGATGAGGCTTTCAAAATCTTACAAACCACACTTACCAGGAAAAAAGATATATAATCAGATAGTGCTTATGACAAACAAAGCCGAAATACGTTTCATGAAAACAAATCTTCATTCATCTCCAACTATATCACTGCAGAAATGTGTCACAGAGTTTTCGGAGAAACAGACGATATTTTGCTTTGCATTGCGAATTCAACTGAAAAAAAAAAAAGCAAAACCAAAAGGAGACTGGAGGTGAGACTCAAGCAGTAGAGCTCCTGCTTTGCCTTGAGTTCAAATCCCAGTCCTACCAGAACAAAAACCAAAAAAACAATCTCAAGTGTATGATCTATATGTCCTGGCATCTTTGACGTCATCGTGTGTTAAAAATATTGGAGGACCAACCAATATCATAAACCAATATTAATAATGAGACCTCAGTAAAACTAGAGCGTACATGGGTTGCAACTCCCAGGAAGAAACAAAAAAGAATTAATTTAAGGTCTTGGTTCAGAACTTGAACTTTATATTAAGCAAGATGATAATAATATTTGAATAGGGTTTTACATATTGTAAGCCCTTGCAAGCTACTGACTACGTACACTATTAATTTTTTCATGATTCAACAATGACTTCAGTTGGAGTCATACAGGATAGCATTTACTTCAACAGTGTACAGGAAACCTACAAGACATATTTGTGGATATCTCATGAAGGGGAGGAAGGGATAAAAAGGGAAAATTTGAGATTTTTTTTTCTAGTAAATAAACATTGACAAAATTTATATAAGGAATATGTTTGGTAAAAAGACAAGGGGTTACTGGCTGGTAGATTAAGAAATTCTAGATCCCTCCATAGTGAATGTAGACACTCCAAAGTCACTGAGTCCATTAAGCTAGATGCGTAGCAAGTTTTTTGTGTTTTTTTTGCAGTGCTGGGGATGGAACCCAGGGCTTGGTACCCGCTGGGCAAGTGTTCTACCACTGAAGTACACCTCCAGCCCCTGTTAAGCTAGATGTAAGTTCAAAGTCAAAGCCACCCACATACATCTGAAACCTTGCTTGTTTAAGGCAAGTGAAGGAGACCATGGCCTCATTAGAGGTGTAGAAAGGTAACGAGAGGCATTGTCAATGCTTGCCATCTCCAAATTGGAAGGCGGGCTTCAATGGTGGGCCAGAAAGAAAGTCTTTCAAGGTTCCACAAAGAGTCTTATAAGTTTAAAAAAATGTCTCACCCGAGACAGGCAGGGAAGGTTGTGAATAGGAGAGTCTACTCTTTACAAATCATTATGGTTGCTTCTTACAAGTTTGGCAGGTTCTTGGAACAATTATATAACTACACATACATTTGGCATATAAAGATGAATTATGTACTAAGCGTGTAATTACACGTAGCAAAATATGCACTTTTATTTGGTGGATATGTGCATAGTGTAGTGAATAATGTACTTAGGAGTAATGAACATAAAGTATTATTTAAAAACAAAACAATTAAAAGTAGTTGGTTTCCTTGAGCTAAAAAAAAAAAAATCTGGAATCTTCCTTTTATTTATTCCAATAGTGATGTCATGGAAGGCAATCGTCAAAGACGAAAGGAAGAACAATTTCCCTGATATTCATAATCTTTTGATGTAGGGAAAAGGCCTTTCAAATTTAAAGTGTCTAGAAATATCTTTGTGGCCTTAAAGAGGTCCTAAATTTAAGACATTTACAAATTCAGTCTCCTCAAATGAGTACCTTGGTATGATTTTGAACTTTTATGTTTGTAAAACTGAGATGGTCCAAACTACGACTTGTTTTCATCACATAGCCAGGCCTTCCTTTATGATTTTTTGTGAATAAATTACGGTGTAGCTTTTGTGATGTTGTTTTTTGTTGAAAACTACTTGAAACGAGTCCTCATTTGGATGCAAAAGTAGTAAGAAAATGAATTAAGATTTTAGGGTGACTATTTTGATTTTTTCCTTTGAAGCATATTACACAGGACAGATTTCTAAATTCACTTATTCTTTCTTCTCTCTCTCTCCCTCCTTCCCTCCCTCCCTCCCTTCCTTCCTTCCTCCTTTTTTCCTTCTTCCTTTCTTCTTCCCTCCCTCCTTCCTCCCTCCCTTTCTTTTTTGTAGTTTGGTAAAAACTCTACATTATTCTTCACCTTTCTTTTCCTGGAGCTGAAGTTTCTAGGTGAAATATAACTTTATGAGTCCATAATAAATAAGATATCAGCACATAAAGACTTTGGTGAAGGATTAAGAATATGGCCTTAAAAAATAATAGTGCTCTACAGTATAGGACATTTTTTCAGTTTGGAAGACTTTCTCAGATGGCTAATTCCTCTAAGGAATCAGGTTAAGTATATCAGCACAATGACCAAATTTATATCTTTAGAAAACAATGTAATTCACTGTCATTTCTTTCAGCTAGCAAAGGAGGACCAATTTAGTAATCATCACCCTATATGTTATTTAGGAGAATTTGCCAATTTTCACCCTAACGGGTTTCATACACTGGAGAACAGAGACAAGTAAACTTTTAAAATTGTGTCACAATTCCACATCAGCTAAGTATTATCACAGCCCTAACTGAGCCTCTTCGTTTTTTTGTTTTGTTTTGTTTTGTTTTGTTTTAGGGCAAAAGCAATTGAGGAATTCTGGGCTTATCTAACTGTGCCTTTATTCCCTTATTTGGTGCTAAGCTGTATTTCATTAAAAGTGGCAGCACTAAACATTTTGGTCAGTGTTCCCATCTGATTACTGGGGGCTTAATTTTGAAAGCGTGGGGTGGTGGATTAGTCATATTCTTGGGAAATGGGAGCTTTCTTCCCCTAAAGGTAAAGCCTGAACATTAAAAAGTGATGAATGCCTCTGGATTGTTATTCTAAGTCATATCAATTGCACGTCAAGGTGTTTTTTGGTACTGGGTAATTATCATTACCCACCTCTTCCTCACACGGTGTCCAGGCATTCCTGCCTTATCTTGTGGGTGTTGATGGAGACCAAGGTCCTAAAACCTTCCCCATCTTCTAAATATTTTATTCAACCCACAGCCCTGCAGCTCCACTGTACTCTGATGTCTGTGGGGTTTCCTAGCTTTTACAATATTGTGGCTGAATGTAAACCCGAAAAGAAAGAAAATAGTTTTTTAGAAATATTGATATAAGTTGCACCTTTTCTCTGTCTGTACTTCCTTAGAAAAATAAAATGTATTTTTCAAGTGTTTATTTGTTCTTTGAAGATTATTTGCTCAAGAAAAATGTACTCTTACAATTTTTTTTGTTCTTTGAAGATTATTTCATCCAGTCAAGACAATTGTTATCTCGAATGATTTTCCTTTTAAAAGAGTAATATTTTGTATGTCTAGCAAAGTTTAATCTTAACCTTTATTCTCCTGGAGAGAGCAATAAGGTTGGTATATGTAAACTCAAAACTTTGATAATAGAAGTCAAAACTTTATTTAACTAGACTAACCTGCCTGCCACTCAATCTAACGTTTCTCTCCCAAGTCAAGCTAATATGTAAATAATATAACCAACTTTGTGTCTAAAATATTGCCGTGGAGTCAGAACCCTGAATTCCAACCAGATGTACTTGTGGAGTGTTACACAGGTCATATATATTTCACTTTTTTTTTTTTTGGTTCAAACCCAGGGGGTCGACAATATAATTAGATTGAGAACATATGTAGTAAACAGATCAGTTTCCTTATCCTTCCCCACGGGAGGAAGTTTTTTAAAGCCCCTGCACATTTTAGCTGGTTAGCTACCTTGAGGGCAATTCCCAGGTTTCTCCTGCCTGCGGGTCCCCCCCACCCCACCGCACAATGGCAGGGGAGAGGCAGACTGTCGGCAAATGTGGGATTGGGGAAGAATGGTTACAAGTAGCATTTTTCAGGTAGGAAAGGATCAAAGTGGCAATGTTGCTTCCTGCTAGGAACCGGACTCCGGGACAGGGCGTGGCCAGGAGTGGGGCAGGGCCGCGCGCGCGGGTGGGCACGTGCGCTGGGGACCCGAGGACCCGAGGACCCGAGCGTCGGGGCACCGCTGCCCTCTACCGGGCGGCGCGCTCGGAGCTGCAGCGCGGCCGGCGCCCCACACCCAGGCCGCCCTCGGCCATCCAGGGTCCCCGGTGCCCTGCCGGGCGTAGCGTCACAGCCTCTGGGCCCCTGGCTGGCGTCGCGCCCCCCTGACGCCCGCTCCGGCGCGCGCGCGTCACCACCTGCTTCCTGCCTCTCCTACAAGTCAAAAGCTGCAGAGTGAACCAATCTCAACATCAGGATCCTCTTCTTAGTGACACCAAGGCCCCTGGCCACCCTTGCAAGACTTGAGGACACTAGTGTTCTCCAGATGCGCGGGGGGCGGGGGGACGACGACTTTCATTTCCAAGTCCCTTCCTTCAAAAAATGCGAAATTAATTGCCCTGATCATCGCTAATCCCTTGAACTCAGTTGAAAAGCAATTCTTTTCTACTTTCATGTTTTACTTTGTATTCCATACAGATTTTATTTACATAGACTTTTCAAGATTAAGGAATTTGGGGATTTGTTTTAACTAATTACACGTTAAATGAAGTGCACGCGAGAAAAAGTACAGTAATTCCTCCAGGAATCTCTAAATCGCACGTGTGTGTAATCAATTAAAGATGACGATCATAAAACGAGTGTTTTGGGCCAGGTTTCTGCGAAGACGGAAATCAAAAGAGAATTAAAATTTTTTTCTTGGTTTAAATTTTAGCATGATTGTAAACTTGGGATCACTTACGCTTTCTGTTTTTAAGTGAGCCAACTACTTTGCAACTTTTTGCAACCTAGAAGTGTCTGAACCACAGGGAGTTTCTTGCAGAAGCGATGGTGGTGGGGACACAGAACTGTGCTCCAAGACTTTTCCTGTCCTGGCCTAAAGCCGAATGTCTTAAGCAGAGGGGGGCCACGGGAACCCCAGCGCCACTGCGGTTGCTGTGCGTCCTGGTGCGACACGGAGACTGCGTGGTCAGGGTGTGGGACAAGATCGTGCGCAGCGTCCTAAGGGTCAGGGCTGTTTCCTCCCACCCCCACCTCCAACTCCAGTTCCCCGAACGTGACACGCCGTTCCCGGCCGCTGCGATCGCCGGATCCCCGCTGGGGCGCAGAGGTGGGGGGCGGGGGTGCTGCAGTCATCCGCGGCCAGAGCGCCTCGCACGCGCGCGGCTCTCGTGGGCCTGGGGGCTCAGGCAGGTGGTCATGGCTGCTCAGCGCGCCCCGGCGCTCCACACCAGGGCGAGCGAACGGGTGCTGCTACCCAAGCAGGACCCCGAAGCGGCTGCAATCGGGGGCCACCGGCGATCGCACGACCCCCCGGGGCCCGAGCGCGCCCCAGGTGAGCGCGGCCCCTGGGCCTCCCACCGGGCCCGGTTCCCCCCAACCCCCACCCCCACCCCCCGCCACCCTGCAGCGCCCCCTCGGGGCCGAGCCCGCGGCCACCGCGGCTGGGGCTGGGGGCGCGGGAGGGGCGGGGGTCGCGATCGCCGGTGCCCGCGCCCGGGGGGCGGGAGGAGGGGGCAGCGCGGCGCGCGCCTGGCCGGCGGGCGGCCGCCGCGTCCCCGGCTCCGACTCCGGCTCGGGCTCGGGCTCGCCATGGCTGTGGCGGCGGCGGCGCCGTGAGGAGGAGTCCGCGTCCGCCGTGGCTGCGGCGGCGGCCGGCTCCAGGCCGGGTTTTGGCGCCGCCCGCCTGCTGCCTCCTGGCGGCTCCTGAACTCCAGCCCCCTCTCTATCAGCCTCTCACTCCGTCTCAATATGTCTCAAGATGGCGGCCAATGTGGGATCGATGTTTCAATATTGGAAGCGCTTTGATTTACAGCAGCTGCAGGTCAGGCTTCTCCGCGCTCGGCCTCGCGCCCGGGGGTGGGGGCTGCGGGCGATCGCGGCCTCCCCCCGGAGCCCCAGGCTGCCCGGCCATCGGGGGGCCGCGGTTGCGGGGAGGAGGGGGGTGCCGGGGAAAGCGGGGCCGAGTCGGGGACAAGTCCCTCTCGCTTCCCGGCCCCCATTGATAACTCGCTTGATCAGAAATTGATCCTCTTTGTTCAATTCATCGATCAGCCCAAGATGGCGCCGGAGCCGCCGCCGCCACCGCTGCCCCCCGGTGTCTGCCCCCCACCCCGGGCGCCCCCCCACCCCCCCCACCCCCGGCCCTGCGCCGCCGCCGCCAGCGCTGCCGCCGCGGGACCGGGGATGGGGGCGTCCCCAGCGGGCCGCGGGGCGCGCGCGCGAGGGGCGCGGGGGGCGGGTGGCGGCGACGGCGGGTGCCGGGAGGGGACTGCGGCCCGGCGGTGGCGCCCGCCCGCGCGCCCGCGCCCCCAGGCCCGCCGTATTCCCGGGGAAAGTTTGTGGGGAGTTGCTGTGGGGGGTGAAGCGCCTGCCTCTCCAGGAGGAGCCGCCGCCGCCACTGCCGCCGGCGCGGCGGAGCTGGGGCTGGTGGCGCTGTGGTGCCGCCGGCTCGGGGGAGGGTCAGAGCGGCCACCGGCGGCAGCGGCGGCGCGGCCCGGCTCCGGCCAGGCGGGCGGGTGGCCGGGCGGGAGGGCGCTCGCCGCTCCCTGCCCCGGGCCGGCCCGGGGGGTAACCTGGACGTCGTCCCCGACTGTCAGGGGGTACTGCGCCGCCGCTGCCACCTTCGACAACCCGGCGGGGCTCCCAGCGGGGACCTTTGGTTTGTTTACGTCCCGGGAGCGCCGGGGGCCACCCGCAAGCCCAGCAGGCGCCCCGATCTTTTGTGTGCCGGCGCGAGTGGCGCGGTCCTGTCCTTCCGCGCCCGGAGACCCTCCGCTGGGGCTCTTTGGGGGAACTTGGCGGTTGGCAGCGGGGGCGGGTAGATCGCAGCGCCCGGGACCGCCCGGCGGGCGCGGGCGCGGGTGCGGGAGGAGGGCTCCAACTTTCTCGGTGCGCAGGCCCCGCGCCGCGCGCGCCGGCTGCCCGGGCAAGGGGGCGCTTCCTGTCCGCCACCAATCTCGGCCACCACGCTGCGCGCTTGGGGACTCCCGCGACCCCCTTCCCCCCTGCCCAGTGACTCGCTGCCCCGCCGAAGCGACACTCCTGTCCTCTCCCCGGGGGTCCTGTCCTCTGCAGGGTCCTGGGCGCTATGGAGCGCGCGGCAGGTCCGCTCCGAGGTGTCTTCTCGGGCCAGGTTCTCGAAAGCCAAGTCCCGGGGTCCCCGCTGGACTGTGGCGAGCTGGGTGGTGGTCCCCATCCTGCGCCCGAGCTGCCGGAGTGCCTCGGGGGCGAGGTCCTGCCTGCCATCCCCAACCTGGAGGAGCAGCGCGCCCTTGGGGTCCGCCCCGCACGTGCCAGCCCCGCGATCGCGGCGCCTGGACAGCCCCGGGACTCTGCCAGGTGGATGTTGTGCGTAGCCGGAGCCAAGTTGAAGGTGAGCGGCGTGTGTGTCACAAGCTCTGAGCATCGGGGGACATGGGATGGGAGGGACAGCCCTGGGATTGAAGGCCCCCTCCCCCGCGGTGGCCTTGCGCTCCAGGGGTCTGGGGAGCGGCTGCTGCTCCCAGCTCTAAGGTGTGTCTGAAGGTGAACTTGGCTGAACTTTGCTAACCCAGAGGACTGGTAGTGACCGGCAGCACCCTTAGGAATATGAAGCCCTCGAGCCCAGTGGCGTGCCTAAGAGCAGTGTGACAACTTTAATTGTATATGCTTGTTTTGTACTCTTGCCTACGGAAGAACGGTAGAGTCCCCACTGTCGTTATGAAATTTCCTTAAATTTCTTGCTCAACGAGGAAGGAGACTATGTGAAATATGTGTTTCCGATAAGATTAAAACTTAAAAGAGTTCGGGTATTTATTGACTAAAATAGATTACTCCGAATTGTCTATTGTGTAAATTAGATTCCCCAATGTAATGAACACAGCCGAATGGCATTTTTGATAAATTGGTCTACCCTGTTTTAGTAAAAATAGCTGCCTTTTGCCATAATTTAATTCCCGTGCTTACGGTAAAACCCGTTGTGGAGTTTTAAGAGACAAACCTTAATTCCCTGCCCCCCTTCCTAAATGTGACATCCTACCTTAATATCAATGAACTTTCTATTTTTTGTAAGCATCCTGGCCGAATTGCTGGCAAATAGATTTGGTTTCTAGAGAGTTATTAGGGTTTATAAACTTGGTATAAATAGCCCCCCCTCTCAATTGATTAGCTATTTCTTCATTTCCTTTACAGTTTACTTGAATGAACTTTACATTGATCTTAAAAAAAAAAAAATCATTTCTCTGCCCTTCTTTTCCCTGAGCATCCCTTGCTTTTTGGAGGTAGATAACGACTTAGATGATTTCCTGTGGCCATGTTTGAAACCATCAGTTGAACACAGAAGGCTAAGGTTCAAGTACAAGGCCAGTCTGGTCCTTTCTTCTGGCCGGAGAGAGGCCCCTTGAGTTGGTGTCTGGTTGCCTGTTTTCTCTGTTCACACAGACAGTAATGGAGCCAATGAGACTGAAGTTTGAGCAGGAATTTTTTATGTTCAGGCTGCTTTTCTTTCTACACCCTCTCACACCGAGATCCTTTTGCCCACAAGTGCGGTGTAGGTCACAGCACTGCCACTTGAGGGTGGAGGCTGAGTCTTAGCTAGATAGAGCCAGTTGGAGACCATGTTGGCCTGGACTGGGAGGAGGTCAAGGCTGATGTGAAGCCTCCCAGGGAGCCAGGGCTGTCTTCTGGTTCCTCTGCTTCTTGGGTCTAGAAGTTGCCTTTGGACTTGAAGTTGAATGGCCAGGAAGAGGGTTTCTGAACATCCCACTCTATTTTGTTTCCTTTTTCATCCCAAAGGCTTGTGGTGTGGAAGTTTCAGTGCTTTGGTGTTGCTGAGACTAGCTGGACAAGTTTTTACCCTATCCCACACTTGTAAAATCCAGACTTTTTTTTTTTAATAAGAAAAACACCATTGTATAAATTTATCTTTTAAATACATGTCTGCAAAGAGGACACTTTCTTAAAATAAGCTCATGTAACTCTGCTACGTGTTGAAGAGATCTGAACTTTTTTGGGATGGGGCCTGCCCAAGACTGGCTTCCCTTTGGGGCATTTAAAATTTTTTTTCATGGTGACCTGTGTTATTTTTAAGGATTCTTTGCAAAAGTAAACTTTAAAAGTCCTCTTTTTCAAAAGAGAAAATAATTTTAGTTTTGCAGAGTCTTTTTTTCTGGTTGTTTTTGTTTTCTTCTGTTACAGAGTGTGTTTCTTACCAGCTATTCAAGACTGTTCGCCATAATAAGTCTACTACCTTAAGTAAACTATTCCATCTAGTACTTTGATAGAATGACGGATAAACAAATGATTCTATTGCTTCTGTTTTTCTGTTCTTGGTTCTTTTTTAATATGGGTGTCTTAGAGATTGGGATTGAAGCATCATTATCAGTTGATTAAAGTTTGTGTGTGTAAATCAGTGCAGGGAAAAAGTTAACACAGTTCCGATGCACTTGTGGGCAGAGGTCTTTTTGCCTGTGTCCCCAATTTCATGTGTCCTCTGTCAGTAGTTAGCTAACACAGAAAAGATGAAAAGGGGTCATGCTAATCCACCAAAATTAACCTGCTGCCTGGTGACCCCACTGAACTCAGGACCTTTAATGGCTGCTTAAAAGTCTGTTATTGCTATTCACATAAGAAAAACTGGCCAGGGTTTATGTGGGGGCTCAGCAGATCCCTACTGACAGAGCTGTTCCTGGGGCTGTCAGGAAAACAAGGCGACAAGTAGAAAAGCCATAGTGAAATGAAAGATGAATTTGTTAGAGGAAAACTGGTAAGTTTTTTCTTTTTGGGAGAAACTTTTCATGAAAAATCCTACAGAGCTAGGCTTACTTCCTACCCTTTTCCCCTATCTGTACACTTCCCATGTTTGGCTCACGTAAATTTCACTTACTTAAAAGTCAGATTATCTGCTGGGCTGTAACACAAATGCTTACTGTAAAAGTCGCTCTAATATATAGAATCCTAAGTTACTGTTGGAATTATTTAAAACCTGTTTCAAGCCACTTAACACACCCCCCCTCCAGCCATGAAAAGGCTGCTTTTTATTAGCGATTGTCAAAGGCAGAATGTATCTACCTACCCCTTTTGTTTTGTCTGAAGCTCTGTGTTAGCTCTACAGAGATACAGTTTTGGTTTCAACTGCAATTTCTCCGCCTCTGATTGTTTGAACCAGACCCTTAATCTTATTTTAACATATTTAAAAAGTTCAAAAAACCCGGAAGAATTGTTTTTGTATAAGTAGCAAGTGAAAGTAGTTTAAACACTCAAGCAATTCTGGTATGTAATTGGAAACAGGTGGAATTCTTGGACTCTTCGTGTTTGAGTTTTGCTGTAGCCAAGCAGGCACAGGGACGCTTTCTCCTTGTGTCTGTTCTCGTGTCGTCGGGTGATTTGAAGAGGGCTCACAGCAACCTCTCATTCTCCCGCTGCTGCCCACCTGGACGTTCCATTCGCGCTGAGCTTTTGAGGGGTGTGGGTGGATTCCTGTGAAAGCCCGGACACAGAGAAAGCTGCATGCGTGGTGACAGTGGCGTGAAGCAGGACATAATTAGACAGGAGATTTATTATCTGTGTTATTGTGTGTCTTTTATAGCAAAGAAGTTGTGAATTCGTTTGTGACTTTGATTTAATTACACATCTTGACCTGAGGATGTAGGTACGTTTTTATTCCATCCTGATGAGCGGGTTTAGGATTGAGAGAAATTTTTCTTTAAAAGTTCTACCTTTGGAAATGTTAACTTGATTTGGGGCATATTTGAGTGCAGAAGTAATGATGAGCTGTCTGAATTGCCCAGATCATTTTTCCTGCTTTAGTTTTCAAGGTGTGACCTGTGCACCCACTGGCAGCCCTACATTTCAGAAGCAGGCTTTGGGTTGTGCGTGGGGCGATGGATCACTCTGAAGAGGACCACTGACACCCAGATTGAGCTGTCAGTCCTGCGTCTGGTTTATGCTTTGCTGGGCTGCGGTGTGTCCCTCTCCTAGCTGGATTCTGAGAAGCTAGTGTGAAGACAGAGTTCCCAGGGAAGGGGGTGTCCCTGCAGGAAGCGAGCTGGAATCCAGGGACACCCCAGCCTATGCCTTTGGTCCCATCTGTGTCACACCTGCAACAGCTTCCAAGCACCTGAGTTGTGACTTTAGGATTTTTCAAAAAGTGCTTGTGCTACACCCTACTTACAACCCAGTTAAAGAATATAATGAGGTGAACAACTCTTTTAGAAAGACATCTAATTTAATTTGTTGCAGACTTTCCTTTTAAAAAGCAAACAGCTCTCTGATTAAAAAAAAAATTCTCATTCTTGCTGTAATTAAATTCCGATAGCATGATGTTAGCAAGCCAAAAGAAAGGTTGTCAATTTCCTCATTTGAGTTGGAAGGCTTTTCCTTACTGTAGGGGGCCCAGATTTTTGTGTTTGATAGAGGCCTGGGCAGCTGGACAACTTCTGTGGCCACAGCATGGCTGGACCCCCCAGGAGAGCGTCTTCCTACCTAGAGGAAGCTAGTCAGACAGCAGGCAGGAGTAAGGAGCCTCAGGGTTTTTCTGCCAGGGCTTTCCTAACTGCAGAGCAAGGCATAAAGAAACAAACAGGTCCTGATTCCTTCCATTTATGTGTTTGTGAAATTGACGAGGGCATACCAACATTTCTGGTCGCACCTCTGTACCACCCAAGATCCAGTGGCCTGGCCTTGGGGATCTCACACAATCTTTGATGCTTACAACTATTTGTGATATATGAAATTAACACAGGAGGAGATGATCAGAAATGCCAAGAAACAACTTGTTCTCCCTAAGAGTTGCCTGCAGTGTCAGGCCCCAGGCCTGCTCTCTTACTGACTTCTCTCTGTGTGGCTGTACTTAGGAATAAGTAAATGCAGTTAACCAAAAAAAAAAAAAAAAAAAAGTCACCTGTGGCTGTGAGATGTTCCAGGTTTGGATAAGGAGAAAACAATGGGCAAATTTAGTTCTTAAGCAAAGATCGAGACACTGTGAAAGTAGAATGCCACCTCTTCCTGTCATTAAAACTTTATTGGGTGTTGACATCTTTTTGCTAGCTATAAGATGTTCAGATCCTGTTTACCCAGCACATAAAATAAAAATAAAATGAGATCAAACGCAGCTTTCTTAGATCGAGTCTACCCCCTCCCTCAATAAATTGGGACTGTTTTGTTTTCTAGCGTAGTTTTATATTTTTTTAAGACCCCAAAATGATGTGAACTCATTTTAGGTGATTTATTTAGTTGTTATTTTGGACCTGTTCTTTGGTTCTTTGGTTTATTCCCACTTTCCTTCTTGTTTTTTGAAGGGAAATTATTAGATAAAAATTATTTGAAAATTTGTAAAGGAAAACCCTTGTCTTCAAATGTCTGAAACTGCAAACCATCAGCATGGCCTGGCCGGGTTGGGTGCTGATGTGATGAAAGGGCCACTTTGGAGCCACCTTAGCTAGCCCAGAGCTGCTGTTCCGCCACCTGTCATTTCTTACCCTGTGCCTCCCCGTGATGTGACAACTTTTTTTTTTTTTTTTGAAGAATGATCTTTGTGGAGCGCTATTGTTTTGAGAATCTTAGAAGAAAGATACAGTGTAAATGAAATTTAAAGTAATTCTTGCTGGAGGGAATTGTACATTTAATTTTCCTTTGGATGAGGTTTGGAAAAGACTGGTTTCTCCCTTGGAAATAGGAATGTTGTGTGGTTCCTAGTACTGTTTTTGCATCATTCTGGAAGGTGTGGCAGGTGCTGGTGCGATGTGTCCTGTATTTTCTGGTTTTCACCTTGACCTAGAACTTGAACCCATGCTGTTCCACCTTACATTGTTCTGCTCTGCTCCCACCAAGAGTGTAGACAACACTTTGAAAGGAAAAAGTGCTCTGCATCCCTGTCATACAGAAATTCAAACTAAAGTTCTGAATCAAGTTTGTCTTCCCCTCTGGGTTCACCTGCTGGAATGTTACAAGCTGTACAGCTTTGAAACAGAAAATCGGGAGCAGGAAGCAGCGAAGCCAGGGTAGAAACGCTAATTAATCAGGCTGGTTTATTTCAGCTGCACCTCAACTTGCTTTTGCAACAATGCACGCTTGGATCACCCAGCCAAGTAGGAGACAGGTTCAAGTTGGGAGTCATATTTCTGCTCAATAGGCTTGTGTAGGATCCTGGAGCAGACCAGGAAGCCCAGGCTGCTGCAAGGTGCCTCTTCCAGGTGACTCAGTTGGCCACAGACCTTGCAGTGAGCACAGAGGACCTGTGAAGTGGCTGGGCACTTCGGCAAGCTGTGCCATTTGGTCAAAAAGCCGGCACATGGAGCTGGCCATCCCAGAGGGAAAGCTGTCATCTCTCTTCTCCCCCCACCTGGTCCTCAGTCCTGGTATCACAGCTTGTCAGCTCTGATGTGGGGTTGGGAAAGGAAGGGTACTGCCAGCTCTGGTTGAAGGTCATTGTCAGGGGAGTTAGGAGTGGTTTGTGATTGTTTTACCCGGCTCTGTGTTGGTATGTAATTATTCTGTCATCTTAAAATGTGCAGATACTTTAATGGAATTGTGTGTGTGTGGAATTGTGTGTGTGTGTGTGTGTGTGTGTGTGTATGTGTGCGTGCAGTTAGTTTTGGGGGCTGCTTGTGAGATTCGAGACTTTTCTAACTCACGCCACCTGAGTGTGTCATCTTTACTTGTTTCAAAATTATCCATTCAAAGCAGGTTGCAATCCTTTACAGACTGGCTGCCAGATTAATCTCCCCAAACCATTGATTTCATCATGCCGTGCCTCCCTGTGAACACCCACAGAGGCTCACTCTGGCACCGAACGGAGACCGCATTCCTCAGGCTGGCAGACAGAGATACTGATGGGTGGTGTCGCCACTGTGCCTAAACCTTTGGTCCCCAGGAACATTCCCTCAGGCTCCCTCTGTGTTTCTGAGAGCCCAGCCTGATTTCACGCCTTCCTTTCTTCCTTTGCCCACTCAGTTCCTGCCTAGAGGAGTGGAGAAGATGGGCAGCGTGAGGTGATGATGGCGCTGGGGTGTTAAGCACCCGCCATCTCTTAGGACCTGCGGTAGGGCCCCCCAGTTAGTAAGTGCTCTTGGGGGTGAGACTCTGAAGTAGTCTACCTAAGAATGCAAACTGGGTTCTTTTCTGGGAGAGAAGGACAGTGCTGGGGGTCGGACCCAGGGTCTTGTGTATACCAGGCAAGTGCTGTACCACTGAGCTACATCCCAACCCAGACTTGGTTGTTTTTAAACGTTGTGCAGGGTACCTCAACTGCATTAAATGCTTATGTTTGGGAAACTACTGATAGATAGATGTTTCACTTCATTCCCCATTTATTAAATCCCTTCTCTGCAGATGTTGGTTAAAATACACAATTGTATTTGTGGCATATGAGAAAACCCACATTTCTAAAAATAGAATGGGACAGAACAATTCTGTGACAGAGATTTAGTTTTTTGAGCCTGCTCACAGCCTGGATGGGAGCAAACTTCCCTGTTGAGAAGGGGGAAAAGCTCTTAGTGTGGTTATCAGAACCCAGCAAATATGACAGCAAGCCCGGAGCAAGAAACGTTCAGGTCTTTGTCACCCAGGTGCAGGAATGTGTCCTGTCTGCCTTCCCCAAACGCTTTCCCGTGGGCCTGGCACGTCTGGCACGTGGCCAGCCTGGGGGCTCAGAGCCCTGGCCTCATCGCCTGCGTGCTTTCGCTCCTTCTTCTTTTAGTGCAAGAAAGTACCTAGGATATTTTTGTGGCGGTGACGTCATTGTCTGGCTGCACAAGCATTTGCATGATTTGGGGGAAGGGAGGAGGGCCGCTGGAGGGGGCTGAGAGTGCCAGGATGCCCCGGGGGGGCATGGGGCCTGCTGCAGGTAGGGACAGGGTGGAGCCACCTCAGGTGGGAGGGATGTGGCTCCCACATCTGTCCCCTGGCAGAAATGTCCCGTGTTGAGCACCTGGGCAGGAGGTTGGTGCTGAGGTCGGGGAGAAAGTTGAGACCCAGAGTTGGAAGCCCTTGGAGGGTTGAAGTCTTTGTTGGGGTTTCAGTTGATGTTTGAGAATTTTGCAGTTGTTGGAAGTTGAGTCCGTGAAGATTATTTATTTGCTTATGTATTTATGCAGTGTTGGGATGAAACCCAGGATTTAATTTTAACTTGGGGATTCCCCGCCCCTCTTGCCTTAACTTTGCGAGGTCTGCAGCTGAGGGGGCCAGGATTTAGGTAAAAGCGCGTCACTGGAGAGTGTACTGAATGACAGGACAGAGCTTTTTGGTATGGCGCCAGCTCTCGTTTTCTGGGTACCGCCAGGCTCTGGTCTAGGCTATTGGTTCATCCTGTGGTAGCCACACACAGCCCTGTGTAGTAGGGGGACTATCACCTGACGTTGTGGGGGCCTCAGGATCCCCTGTCTGGGGACACTGGAGGTGAAGTAGTCAGGGTGCTTTGGGTCACTGAGCTGGAGATTGCACTGGGCCCGGGGGTGGAGCGTGTCATGGTGGTGCCTGGCTTCCTTCATGGCCTGACACTTCAGCCCTAGCCCAAGGAGATCCTGGGATGGATGGACTCACTGCTGCCGTGTCCCCGGGCCTCCTTGATGCTTGGGGTGCAGTGAGGGCCGAGAGGAGTCCTCCTTACCGTGTCCTGGGATATCCCGTGTGTGCACAAAGCAAACCAGTTGGAAGAGTTTTGGGGTACTGTGAGGCCAGAGAGAGGCCTAAACGTGGGACTTGAGGGCCCTGTAAAGAGGCCTGCACAGAACTACCCGCCTCCTAACCGGGACCTTTCTCTGAGAGGCTGGGGAGGCAGTTGGCTTTAGATGCTGGTATTTGCAGCGAACCCCTCCAATCCCTGGGAGCCGAATTGAGTTAGTCCTCAGTGTGACACTGGACTCAGATGCAGTCCCTACACGGGGTCTGTTCTCAGCTCCTAGAAAGGAAGGCGCCTTTCCTGTGCTTTCAGTGAGAGACTGACTTTATGAGAGGTTGTGTGTGTGGCCATCTATCCTGAGAGAAGCAGCCTGGTCACGGTGACACCCCACACTGTGTAGATCTTAGCTTATTTCCCCCAGGGAGTTACCATGGGAAAGCCAAACTTTAAGGTGATTCTGGAGTAAGAGGATTTTTTATTATTTTATTTTTCTGCATGTCTCATTTTTTTTTTTTTGTAACTGTGCAGTTTGCTTTGTTATGAAATTGTACATTTGCAGGAAAATCCACAAAACCCGCCCCGGTCTTGAACGTCTCGTAGTGTCGTTTGAGTGTAAGTGTTTGCCATTTTGTTTGGCGAGTGACTCATGGTTTTCTCCCACTTTTGGGCCCATTGGTGCACTCACATGCTGAGTGGATCTCCATGAGGTCTGAACTCGGCCTGGATCCTGTTGACACCCCTGAGTCACCAAGAGGAATAAGCCCCTGTCCCACCATCAGGCTGCGAGTGGCCAGGTGTGTCCGATATTTGGCTTGGGCAGGGGTCTGGTAAGATGGGCTCAGCCTCTTGCTCCAAAACTTAGTTATTCAGAGTTTGTCATTCTGTGTGCCAGGGTGGGCTGGGTTCTAGAATAGCAAGATTGGTTTGCTCCTCATGGAACTTAGATTCCGGTAGGGGAGACAGAAAGGAGCTGCCCACTGCGAATGTCCACAACCCTGGGAACAAACAGAGTGCGGCCTGTAGCAAGGCCCCACAGAGTCCTTTCTGTCCCCTGAGGCCCTGAGAAATCCCGAGGGACAGCTCAGGCTCGTCTGCATCCAGCAGGATCCTTCTAGAAGCCTCACAGGAGAGGTGGACTCAAGGGAGCGTAGTGACAGTCCCCAGGAGGCACGGGCAGGAGAAAGGATTCCAGGCCAGTGGCTGTGCAGATTGAGTGCACCCGGGGCCCTGTCATTTTGGAGGAGGCTCGGGCCACATGGAGATGGGGTAGATGAGTGGTACTGGGGCCTGGGAGACTGAGGCACGGAGGGAGTGGGCTTTGGTGTCACTGAGCATCCAGCAGGGTGAGGTGTCCTTGGCGGCTGAGAGGCTGGGCGATGTCCTTGCTGAGGTGGGTCCCTGCAGATGTCCACCCGCTGGGCCTCATGGGTTTGTTAAAAGTAGGTGGGGTGGCGGCTGGGGTGGCGCTGGCTGTAACTCAGCCGAGGGAGGAGCCAGCCTGAGTTTCTTTATTCACCTCTGTTCTCTTTTTTGCCAGTAATCCTTTGTAATTCCCTGGTTTCATGATGTAATTCTAATGGAATTACACTTGAACACTTCAAAATTATGTAATTAATTGCATTCCGCTTCAGTTACAATGACTAATTATAGTGATACCTGGTGGCGAGTCAGGTGCTGGTGGGGACTCAGCCTGCCACGTACTAGGACAGCCCCTTGCTGACAGGGGCCGCTTTATCGTCCTCTGGTCCCCACCTCACAGGGGCAGCTGGTGGCGGAGACGTGTGGGGAGGGGCTGCTTGAGATGAGGTTGACAAGGACCCCTGCTCGGAAAGTAAGTCAGAGGCAGCCAAGGAAGCCGAGGCCTTCTGCTGTTTTCCTGGGAATAAGCAAGCAAGAAACTTCTAGAGTGGGCAAGACAGCTAGGGAGAGGGGAAAAGTGCAAGAGCCACTTTGGGGTGTGGGGATGGGGACGATAGAAGTGAGGATTAAAAATGTCACTGAGCACCAGGTGCCAGTGTTCGCACCTATAATCCCAGCTACTCAGGAGGCAGAGATCAGGAGGTTCATAGCCAATCCAAGCAAATAGTTTTTGTGAACCTATCTTGAAAAAACCCATCACAAAAAAGGGCTGGCAGAGTGGCTCAAGGTGTAGGCCCTGAGTTCAAACCCCAGTACTGCCAAAAAAAAAAAAAATTGTCACTGAGCCACAATATTTCCAGGAGCCCAAGGTGCAGGACTCCAGGACCCCAGCAGGAGCCATGGCACCCTAAAGTGGAGCTCTGTGGTCCAGACCTCCCCTTCCCAGAAATCTGTTGGCGCCTATTAATAGTAGTGTGGCTTTATTTTGTGTTAGGAAAAGAGGGTCTGGCTGAAAATCCCTTCATCCCAATTGACTGTACCCCCACCCCCACCCCACCCCTGTCACCACCTTCCAAGAAGTGTCTCGAAGTGGGCTTCACAGGGCAGTGCCTGGGTGGCGCTCAGTGCCCAGTGCTGGGTTTCGAGGGGTGCAGCATTTTCTCAGGAAGTGTTCTGGAAGATTTCACTAGATAGGTGCCTTGGTGCCCAGGGGCAAGTGTCCTCAAGTGTGCCCTGTTCCTTGTGTGTGACACTGCGCTGCGAAGGCCTGGTTTGCTGGCTCTCACTGAGACAGAGGTGTGGGCCAAAATGCCTTTAAAGTTTTTGTTTTTTGCAGTCCTGGGGTTTGAACTCACGGTCTACACCTTGAGCCACTCCACCAGCCCTTTTTTGTGATGGGTTTTTTTCAAGATAGGATCGCACAAACTATTTGCCTGGACTGGCTTTGAACCGTGATCCTCCTGATCTCTGCCTCCTGAGTAGCTGGGATTACAGGTGTGAGCCATGGCGCCCAGCAAGTTTCCTGCTTTTGAAGGCAGAGGGACACTTGAGAATGCTGGCATGCGATGCTTTCGAAAGTTGCCTTGGCTCAGCATGGGGCACTGATCTGGCTTGTGTGAGGCCCTGTGTTGGTCCCCAGCACTGCAAAAAAATAAAACAAATGGAGGTAATTACAAAAAATATCTTTTGGAGAGGTGGCCTGGAGAACTTGGCAATTTTTTTGGCTATATTGGAGTCCTGCTGATTGAACCAGTACACTAAGGGGTCCCTTTGTCAGTCTCTGATCTATTACTTTTCTCCTTTTTAAGATAAGTATCATGTAACTGCTTTATCACTTGAACCATGCCTCCAGTCCTTTCATTTTCAGTTCGTTTTTCAGCTAGGGTCTCGAGCTTTTACTACAATCCTCCTACCTCTGCCTCCTGAGTAGCTGGGATTACAAGCGTGCACCACCATGCTTGGTCTTTCAAATTCACCTTTTTAAGAGTTTCCAGTTCATTTACAGTGTCGGGCAGCATCAGAACACTTACAGCATCCCAGGAAAACCCAGTGCTGTTCCCGGTCTGTCTTTCTGCCTGTTGTGGGTTTCCCACATACAAGTGGAAGCGCACGCTTCATGGCCTTTGTGTCTGGCTTCTTTACTTGGCCCTGTGTCTTTCAGACATCCTGTTCACAGTTGAATCCCCCAGGCATCGGTGCATGATTCCTTTTTCATGGCTGAATACTATCCCATGGTATGGAGAGCCTCGTTCTGTTTCACCAGCTGGCAAGCCTTTGGGTCATGTGCGTTCATGGGTGAGTTTTTTTTGTGAATGTGTTTCTTCATTTTTCTTCAGGAGTGCAATTGCTAAGTTACCTGGAGTGACGCTGTATTTAACTTAACAAATCTTAACTTTTTGTCCTTAGAGGTGCAGCTCCTGCCTGTCCTCCATCATGTGTGTTTTAACGCCCAGGCTCCTTCCTGTCACTGTCCCCTGTCCTGGTCTCTTGCTGAGACCTCTGAGATTCCTCCTGAGTCCTTGCTCCCTGGGAACCCCGGGTGAGTTTTGTGGGAATGCCAGGGAGCAGGGGATGAGAGCAGACCCTTCCCCTCCCTGCCAGCCTTCCTTGCCCACCACCAAGGGACGTGTCCCCACCATGGGGCTGAGCCTTGATGCTGTGTAAGCCGAGTTTGGACCTTCGCCAGACCAGGGCTGCCTCAGGAGCACTGGGCGCCTTGCTTTATGTACGCTGAGAGCCAGGGATTGTCCAGTACAGAGCCGACGCGAGGATAGGCTGCCAGCTTGCCACCACCATCTCAGCGCTGCAGGGGACCCCAAGCCAGAGTGACCATCACAGAGGACCTGGTGCAGGACGATGGGAGGTGCCGGTCTCTGCACAGCTCTGAGCTGCTGAACAAACCAGTCAGTCCCTAAGTCGCAGCAGGAGTTGCTCATCATTCCTGGCTGGGTCTGTCATCTCTTGCAGCTGGAAAAGCATTAGGAAAGAAGATGGCACAATTAGAACCCAGGTCCTGGGAGGTTTTTCTGGGGGCTTCGGCTCCGTGTGGGCTGAGGTGTGCTGGTCCCGGGTGAGGTAGATTTGAGTGTGAATAGGAGCTCCGTGTGCCCTCACTTTTCTTTTCATAGCAAACAGAACTCCATTTGCCAAGCCAGATGTCCCTCAGTACTTCCGCTCCAGCCAATAAAACATTAAGCAATTAGGACGGTTAATATTCAGTTAAGTATAATTAGAAACTGGTGTAAATTGTGAATGAAATTGGCAGGATCCATAAGTTACAGCGAAATACCAAATCTGTTTCTCGTTGTGTCTGTGTATCTATGTGACTGTCAGTTTATGTAGGTCTACCATCTTTCTTCTTTCAGGAACAGAATGGAGGGGCTGTTCCCAACTCAGTTCTGTGGGAAAGTTTAATGTCTTGCCAGTTTATTATGTTAAAAATGCTGAGCTCCTGGGGCCAGGTGTGGTGATGCATGTCTGTAATCCCAGCTACTTGGGTTGGGAGGCAGAGATAAGAGGAATAAGGTTTGCAGCCAGCCCAGGCAAAAGTTACTGAGACTCTATGTCAACAAATAAGTCCAGTGTGGTGGCATACCTCTGTAATCCCAATCATTTGGGAGGCAGAGGTTGGAGGATTGTGGTCTGAGACTGGCCCAGGCAAAAGTGTGACCCAGCCTGGCACCAGCGGCTCACACCTGTAATCTTAGCTACTTGGGAGGCTGAGATTGGAAGGATTGTGATTTGAGGCTAGTCTAGGTAAATGGTTTGGGAGACCCCCATCTCTAAAATAACCAGAGCAAAATGGACTCTGAAGGAGTGGCTCAGGCAGTAGAGCACCTGCTTTGCAAGCTTGAAGCCCTGAGTTCAAACCCTAGTCCCACCAAAAAAAAAAAGAAAGAAAGAAAGCATGAGACTCTATCTAAAAGCAAATTGCAGCCAAAAAAAAAAAAAAAAAGAACATGGGCATAGCTCAAGTTGTAGAGCACCTGCCTAGCAAGTGTACGAGGCCCTGAGTTCAAACCCCAGCACTGCAAAAACAGACACAAAAAACCCCATCCTGTTAGTGGGGTGCTGGTGGCTGCCACCTGTAATCCCAGCAAGAGATCAGGAGGATCGAGGTCCAAAGCCAGCTGAGCAAATAGTTCATGAGACCCTATCTCAAAAAAACCCAACACAAAAAAGTGTGGGTGG
This sequence comes from Castor canadensis, assembly GCF_047511655.1. Taxonomy (NCBI): domain Eukaryota; kingdom Metazoa; phylum Chordata; class Mammalia; order Rodentia; family Castoridae; genus Castor; species Castor canadensis. The sequence continues at coordinate 10,476,730 of NC_133391.1, forward strand.
AGTGGCTCAGGGTGTAGACCCTGAGTTCAAACCCCAGCACTCCAAAAATCCCCCTAAAAAACCCGTACTAAGATCCCTAAATGAAATTGTAAGGATTGACCGTTGCCATTTCACCCTCAGGCTCTCTTCTGCCTGCCGGTGTGCGTGTGCCTGTGTGCGAGCACATGCGTGTGCGTGCGTGTCTCGCTCCACGGGAGCTCGGTTGTCACTCCTCCGTCCACAGCGCGTTGTGTGTGACTCTGTTTCCTCCTGTGTTTCATCCCCGTTCTAGCCCTCCCCTCTCCTCATCCTAGCAGTTGAATCTGCCTTGCTATGGCTGTGTCCTTGTCACACACGTGGCCTTTTTTTGTGTGTAGCTAATTTTAATTCATAATTTTGATCTCGTGCCATAAATCTCCCTCCTTTTTTTTTGTTTTAATTCATCTTACTTTTTGAGCTCTTTTGCCATCATTTTGTGCATTTTGTTCATGATGGCTGCATGGGATTCTGTATCCGGGACTCACCTGGGTGTCACCCGAGCGGCTTTCACAGCAGGCCGTGTGTACACATTTTCCCCTCGCAGTTCTGGATGCTGGGTAGCCCAAGGTCAAGGTAGCACTGATGTGCGTCCTGGTGGGAACCCCATCCTGGGCTTGCAGAAGCTACCTGTTTACTGTGTCCTTACTTAGAGAGAGAGAGGGGGAGGGGGAGGGGGGGAGGGAGAGGGAGAGGAGAGGAGCATGCAAGGCAAGGTCTCTGTTTTTCCTTAAAAGGACACTAATCCCACCCAAGGCCCCACCCTCATGACCTCAGCTGACCCTAATCACCCCCCAAAGCCCCATCTCCAAGTGCCATCTCTTTGGGGGCTTCAGATGACTGTAGGGGGATGTGACACCCCAACACCTTGACCACTGTCCAGGAGCGGGCCTGCGGTGTCCAGGCGAGTGTGTGGCATGTCCCTGAGGGCCACCAATGGCTCTGCTCCCCTTCAGTCCGCAGCTCAGAGCTCGGGGCCTCAGTTCTGAGCAGTGCTTTGCGCCAATTCTTTTCTGTCGCTCTGATGGCTTCTAGAGTGGCACTTCGCTGATGTGACACTCTTCTGACTGCAAGACGGCTCGCACTTGTTCTAAGTCTCTCTGCAGACCTCTTTTGTAACAGTGGCGGTATTTTTTGTCTTTCTTTTTAGGCATCACCATGGTTTTGTTGATTTGCCAGAGTTCCTGCCACGCCCTGTGTCACTTTTTGCTGCTGCAGCCTTCCTTTCCTAGTCTGAAAAGGAACATGCCATTTTTGGTAAAAGCTTTACCTAGCAAAAGAACTAACCATAACACCCTGCTCCCCAGTTTTCAGAGAGTTTTGATCACAAATGAATGTTGACCGTTAGCAAACATTTTTTATTAACACCCATGTGCTTTTTATTTCTCAGTTGATGAGTATGGTAAATTACATAGGTTCATAACCTGAGAATAAACTGTTCTTCGATCAGCAGCTTCCAAAAGTGCTATTAAATGAAGTTGATGTATATTTTCCTATTCTTATCCAATTGGAATTAAGGTTATTTATACTAGTCTCATCAAATGTGTTAAAATCACTAGGGAATGATCACTGTGACACATGGTCACCTGAGAAGCCACAGGGCTTGGGCCTGGACACTTTGCTGGGAGGGTTGGACGTTTCGCTTTGTCACTGACCTGTTCAAGATTTCTTTTATTCCAATTTTGAAATTTTATAATTTTCTAGAAAAGTTTCCATTTCATCCAGGCCTTAAAATTTATTTATTTTTTGCAGTACTGAGGTTTGATCTCAGAGCCTATACCTTGAGCCACTCCACCAGCCCTTTTTTGTGTTGGTTATTTTTGAGATGGGGGGGTCTCATGAACTATTTGCCCAGGCTGGCTTTGAACAGGGATCCTATTGATCGCTGCCTCTTGAGAAGCTGGGATTACAGGCGTGAGCACCAGCACCTGACAGGCCTTAACATTTAAGATAGTTGGTAATAGTTGTATTATTTTTATAAGTTGCTATTAGCTCTAACTATTTTTCATTTTCCTTGTGCGTGCTTGTTCTGGGTTTGCTCACATTTCCCCTTCTTTTTGGAGTTGCTCATCTTACTTAAAAAGCCTCTTTGGTCTTGTTAATTTTTGTTTTTGCTTGTGTGGGTGGTTTTTCACTTTTCTTTCACTTTGGTCTCTTGAGTTCATTCTCTCAGCTTTTAAATTTGGCTTCTTTCTTATTTTCTGATAAATTTATTCAGAGGTGCAGTTCTTCCTTGAAGAATTGCTTTAGCTGTGTTCCATCAATTCTGACGTGTAGTGCTTTCATTTTTATTCATTCTGTAATTTTCCTCTTTAACCTAAGGGTTAGCAAATAGTATATTTTTTAGATCTTAACATTTTTTCTTAATGGCCTCATTTATGCTCTGGGTGTCTATTTTTATTACATGGTCAGAGAACACAGTCTACATGACCCTGATTCTTTGTGGTGCTGAGTTTGAACTCGGAGCCTCTACCTTGAACCACTCCACCAGCTTTTTTTTGTGATGGATTTTTTTTTTTTGTTATAGGGTCTTGCTAACTGTTTGCCCAAGCTGGCTTTGAACCATGATCCTCCTGGTCTATGCCTCCTGAGTATCTGGGATTACAGGCATGAGCCACCGGCACCCAGTGGATATTTGGGGTGTTTTTTGTGTGTGTGTTTTGAGACAGAGCCTTGCTATTTGGCCCAGCTCAAATTTGTGATCTTCCTGCCTTAGCTTCTGAGTGCTGGGATTATAGGGATGCATTACTGTGCCCTTCTTTGCATATGGGTGTTTTGCATGTTCCACGTGTGATTTTGGTTCATTCTTCCATGCATACAGTCTGTTCAGCCTGTACAGTTACTCTCGGGTTTTAGTTCTGCGCCTCTGATAATGTTCTCCTGTAGTTTTGACGGTCGATACACTCGGTGAAGGTGTTGTCATCGGACGCGTGTGACTCTTCTTGCTGGTGTACCTGTGGACCTCGCCCCCTCTCTGATGCGTCCACCTCAGGTTCTGTTTGTGTTGCTGTTCGATTTGCCCTCCTGCTTTTCCTTTGGTTTCCGCTGTGGGATGTGCACAGCATTTTCTCTTAGGTCACCTCCAGGCTTCTCATGTGTCCGTGTGGACACGTGCGGAGGGGCTGGCCTCCTGGACCCGGGCTGGTGAGCCTTTGACCGGTGACCTCCTGCTTCAGTGACCGTGGTTGTGCTAGGACTTGGGCCATTTTAGTTTGTGTTTTCTGTTCACCGTTCCTTTTAAATCTTTTCTTGTAATGGTTTTTTGAGTTGAGTTTTCCTTCCTGTGCTGGATTTTAAAATTGCACAGTCTGTTTCATTCTTCTAGGTTTCTTTCTTTCTTTTTTTTTTTTGGTGATGCTGGTACTGCACCCAGTTGGGCAAATGCTCTACCACTTGAGCCACACTTTCAGCCCTTTTTGTTTTAGGTTACTTTTCAGGTTGGGCCCCGTGTTTTCACCTGGGCCATCCTCAGACTGCCATCTTCCTCCCTGTACCTCCTGTGTAGCTGGGATTAAAGTTGTGTACCACCACAGCCAGCTTGTTTGTTGAGATGAGCCTTGCTAAATTTGCCCAGGCAGGCTTCAAACCTGATCTCCACCTCCCTGGTATCTGGGATTGTACCTGGCCTGGGTTATTCTTAAAATTATTAAGACTGTTTCATGTGTTTACTTTTTTCTGTCAGTTTCGTCTTTTTGTTCTTTCTTCTTTATCCTTCTTCCCTTCCTTCCCTGTTTGTGGCGGTGCTGGGGATTGAACCCCGGGGCCTATCCCCAGCCCCCCTCTTCTTTCTTCCTTTCAGAATAGAGTTGATTTCAATCCATTTGTTTGTCTGGCCTGGCAGGATTCCTGTCAGCCCAGTCAGACAGTGTCAGTGTTACGTAGGCCCTGTCCTCACCCTGCGTCTTTGGGGTCAGGTAGAATGGGTGCCTTGGGGAACGGTGACCAGGGACAGGATCAGAGCTTCCCGCGGGGGTGGGGTGGGGACTGGGCTCCGAGTCAAGTCAGCAAGTCCCCCAGGAGCTGGCCGGGCAGTCCCCACTGGTTAGAATGGACTTGGTTCTCTGTGTTTCTGTAGGTTTGCTCTTAGCATTTGCTTTCTATCGGGGGCTGATTATAATAACAAACGTCCCCGGCATTTCTCGCGCCTCCCTTCTGTAATTTTGGACTCTCCACTTTGTTTTCTGTCCTTGCTGCGGTGTTTGTGATGACATTGCGTCGAGAGGGTCCCTCTGTGACTCAAGTCATTGTGCACTCCTTCCACCGTCGCGTCTGAGTGATGGTCTGGCTGCGTAGCAAATCCTAGGTTGCAAACACTGAAATTATCCTTTCTACTTTTTTCTTTTTCGGATACTGGGGTTTGAACTCAGGGTACTCTACTACTTGAACCTTACCCCCAGCCCTTTTTCTTTTAGTTATTTTTCTAATAGGGTCTTGGGTTTTTTTGCTCTAGCTGGCCTGGCCCTCGATTTATATCTCCTAAGTAGCTAAGATTATAGACTTGTATCACCACACTCAACTTTTATTGGTTGAGATGGGGTTCCCCCTAACTTTTTTGCTGAGGTTGGCCTTAAATCATGATCTTCCTGATCTCTGCCTCCTGAGTAGCTGGGATTACAGGTGTGCACCACCACACCCAGCCTCATTTTCTTTTGATATAGTGGATTGCAGTCAGCCATGATGTGTGTACTTGTTTCTGTGTACGTAGTCTGATTTTTTTTTTATCCTTATCTTTTTTTGTTCTTAAGTGTCACTCTGGTATATCTAAGTGTGGATTTTTCCCTCTTGCCCATCTTATTTGGCATTTTATGGACTTTTACTCTGATGTCTTATTTTTTCTTAACTTTAGGGATTTCTCAACATTTATCTCTACAAATTTTTTATTCCTCTTTTTCCTTTTCCTCCTCTCTAGGAATCCCACTGTTCAGATTTTGACCTTCTTGTCTGTTTCTGTCATTCTTAATTTTTACCCCATCCTTGAACATGGTGGAAGGGGTTCACAGATGGCACTGATCTTACCCACCCGAAGCCCCGAGATGGACAGCATTCTCACCTCCTGCCCTGGACCCCTGGCTCCGGCCCACGGTGTGGGTTCTAGGTTGGGAGGGAACAGAAGGGGTAGTTGGACAGGCCGGGCTGGGCACCAGAATATTTAAGATGACTCCTGTGCCTGTGTGTGTTTCTCCTGGACAGCACTGCCGTGAGCTAGCCCCTTGCACTCAGAGTGACCCCTGAGCCAACAGCACGGCCATCGCCAGGGAGCTTGGTCACATGCAGAGTCCCAGGCCTGCCGGACTGACCCCCTGAGTCAGAACCTGAGGCATGGCTGGCTGTAGTCACGGCTCGTTTAATAGAGCATCTCCTCCCTCGTCTAAGTTGCACCTTCCAGAACGCAGGTTGCTGAGGCCAGGGAGGGGGTGCAGGGAGGTCCCCCCCAAGGACTGCTTTATGCTACTACCTCGTTTTCTTTTTTTTGGGGGGCTGGGATTTGAACTCAGGGTCTACACCTTGAGCCACTCCACCAGACCTTTTTTGTGATGGGGTTTTTTTGAGATAAGGTCTTGTGAACTGTTTGCCCAGGGCTGGCTTTGAACTGTGATCCTCCTGAGTAGCTGGGATTACAGGTGTGAGACCCCAATGCCAGGCTGCCACCTCCTTTTCCATTCACAGTTGCAATAGCATCGGTGACTGCTTCCCAAGGCGCTAATGCATTAAAACAGCAAACTGGAAGCTGGCCAGGGAGGCACTGGTGGCAGCCAGGGACAGTAGCAGTTAGGACTTGTGCAGACCATGCTTGTGTGACCAGGCAGGCTCCCCGCTGTCTGGCCACGGAGTGCAGGGCTCGCCACTCTTCATCACCACTCATGTGATGATGTAATGCCGCTGAGCAACGTCAAGGTCAAGTTCAAAGACAAATGCTTGTTTGGAAAATTAACTTTGGGGACCTCTCCTTCCATGCTGGACAGGCTCAGGTCCCATCAGCTGCCCTGTCCCAGCTGGTGGGGACTCCTGGCGTGGGCTGCAGGCAACCCCTCTGGTTTGGAATCTTTGCTCCCTCTCTGTTGGCTGTGATGTTAGACACTTGACTCAGTTCCTCTGAAAATGGTGGTGACTAAACTGCCTACGCCATGGAGGATTCAGTGAGATTCAGGGCAGGCCTGAGGTGCCATCCTCAGTGACAGCAGCCACCACTGTGGCGCTGGCACCTTGCCAGCAAGATGGCCTACGGTAGAGGAGAGTGGCCACCCAGCCAGATGTCAGCCTGGATCGTCCATCCAGGTCACAGGGGACAGGTTGATGTGGCATTGAGCGCTACTTTTTTTTAAATTTCTTTTGTGCTTTTTTTCCAAACTTTTCCCCCCTCCCTGTGTGATTAAAAAAATCTGCCCACACGTGAAAGCAGCTTGGTTTGTAGAATGAATTTAATGGCTCAGCCAGCTTCTGGGTGTGAGCAACTTCCAGCTCCAGTGCTCAGTGGCAAACGAAAAATGTGACTCATGACACTGGCACCGTGTGGCTTTTAATATCTGGAGGCCACCTGCCTACACAGAAGAGGAATCTTCAAAGTGGAAGTGAGGTGCTCTCGGCCCAGATGGTCAGAGAATTCTCTGTTGGTTGGGAGGGACTGGTGGTCTGGTTGGGAGGGACTGGTGGTCACTTGCCTTTTCTCCTCCTGCCAGGCCTCCTTGGGGGCCAAATTTGGCTCAAGAGTTTTCCATTTTTGTTTAGCTGGAGAGAGAAGTTTCTAGCAGCTTCCCACATGCTCAGCAAGAGGAAGAAGGGTGTGTGGCCTGGGGGCTCAGGTTCTCGTGTTCTCTCTCTCTCTCTCTCTCTCTCTCTCTCTCTCACTCTCTCTCTCTCTCTCTCTCTGTTAGCAGTGGGCACAATACCGCTCTGGGCACATGTGACATCCATGTCAGGCTCTGAGTTTTGTTTTCTTGGCTAGGATCTTGAAAACGGTTTCCGAGTAGGTGTTTCCTCTCAGCTGGCAGCTGGGCCGGGCTGTTCTGCAGCCAGCTTTGTCCTTTCCCCACGGTGGAGTCTGGGTTGGGGTTTGGGAGAGGGGACAGAGGGACAGCCATTACCCTTCTCCCCCGTGTCACCTAGTTTCAAACGGAACCGGCTGTCACCCAAATTGCAAGCATGGGAAATTCATACAAAAGCCACGTGGCTCTGACATTTCGGTCCAGGAAAATCTGGAGGAAACATAACAAACTTGTACAGAGTGACCAGGGAAGATTTCAGAAGGAAAGCGAGGCAGGTCATTGGCAAGATGTCTTTGATTTTGTGGGAAGAAGAACTCAGTTCCCAGTGAGGGCTCAGTGGCTTCCTGCACAGGTGTGTGCCCAGGTGTGCCAGGTCCCCTGGCTGTGGTTCTCTGGAGGCTCTGGGGTGGGGTGGGGGGGGGTGGACACCTCTTCCAGCTGACATCTGGAACCCAGATCAGGGTCACCCACGTACAGCTGGGAGCAAGGAGGCCATGGAGGAGAGAGGCTGGGGACCAAAACCAGAAGGCAGCATCAGTGCCTTTCCACGTGGTCCCTCCTCCTGTGGTTATCAGTTTGGGATTGTTCAAGGTACTCAAAAAAAAAAGTTGTACATCCTACCTTTTCATGTACATTTCATTTTAGATAAAGTTTACCTAAAGGTAGCCATTGAGCTCATATGTTTTCTTTCTTTCTTTCTTTCTTTTTTTTTTTTGTAGTACTGGGGTTTGAACTCAGAACCTACAGCTTGAGCCCCTCTTCCAGCCCTTTTTTGTGATGGGTTTTTTCAAGATAGGGTCTCACAAAGTACTTGTCTGGGCTGGCTTCAAACTGGGATCCTCCTGATCTCTGCCTCCTGAGTAGCTGAGATTACAGGCGTGAGCACTGGCGCCTGACTTTCATTTTTTTATCGTAATGCCGTAAAGATATAAAAAGAGAGCCAGTCCCCTGTCCATCACTTCCTGCTCCCCAGTAGCCTCTGCTTTTACACAGGACACGTGGACGAGGATTTACACCTTGGGAAACTCCCATCCTCCTCTCACCCCTTTTCAGATGGTCCTATGTCTCTTGTTGGCTCTGTTGATTTTCAGACACACAGTGTTTGAAAGTAATGACCATAATAGTTTTTGTGTATGTTACCCAGTGTGGCCCTAAACTCTTATTCAGTGCAACAATCTCTTAAAACATGTAAACGCAGGTGTCAGGAGTCAGATGGTAGGGCCTGGTCCTTCCTGGGGACACCCCCACCCTGCTCCAGCCTGCAAAGGCTGTGGGGCCTTCCTGCACTTTCTCCTGCCCTGGGTCTCCTGAACTTGTGGCTTCATCCTTCCTGGTTAAGTCTCACCTTGGGAGCATCTCCTAGTGAGCTTTGGATGAGGTGCTCACGTTTGTAGAGCCCCATGGTCCTTGTTCCTGGTGGGTAGGTGCTCCCCAGGTCCGCTCCCCTGACCAAGGACTTCTCTCTGTTCTTCCAGGCCTCATGAACCCTCACTTAGGCACAGCCCCGCATGCCCTGACCCCTGGATCTCACATTACTGAAATGTCACCACTCCTAGGCTGATCTGTCATTTTCTGTCTTTTAAAAAAAAAAATACTTTCTGTAAGAATGTCTCAGCCTTTCTAATAAATCGTCCCAACCTTTTTTTTTTGGCAGCAAGCGCTCCACCACTGAGCTGAGCCCCAAGCCCTGTCTCCTTAATCTTTTACTCATTCTGTTTTTAGTGCCTGAGTTTCCTTTCTTGTTCTCCGAATTTCCATTCTTGTGGTCTGTTTTTATCTTACTGGCCACGTTCATCCTTGGTTTTTTTTCTTTTCTTTTCTTTTTTTAAAGGCTTCTGTTCCTTGCATGGACTTGTTTTTGCTCTGTTTAAAATTACTTTATAAAATCTTTGCAAAATAGATTATTTGATACATGTACACAGTTGGAGGTCACACGTTATAGTTACAAAGTAATGTCATGGACACCCAGGAACCAGAACCAAGAATTAGAACTTTCACCCACCTGTGTCCCTCCTCTCCCTTTCCCCACAAGTGACCATTGTCTTCTAAGTTTTGCATTGATTATGCCAGAGATGTCAAATAACGTCGTTCTGTATGCTTAGGTAGTATTGTTCCTCTTGCGTGGCTCTGAGCTGTGTTCGAGTGACACCGTCTGTGCACATAGACCTGCACAGCTGTTTTCCATCCAGCTGAGTTACAAAAATTCTTCTATGAACACTTGTGACTGTGCCCTATTTATTTCTCCCAGTTGTGTGACTAAATCCAGATTTGTTTATCCTTCCCCCTGCTGATTTGTCTCTGTTCCTTGTTTCTCCCTTTGTTTTGGTCCCAACTAGAGGCTTCCTCATAAGGCTGGTGACATCTCCTGGTCCTCTCACGCTCACATAGGAGCTCTGTGGGTGTTGGGGTGGGGGTGGGGGAGTGGTGGCTCTGCAGCCCCCACTGTAGGTGATCTACCCAGATGTCCCCCAAAAGTCAGTACCTGTGGCTCTTGGGTGGATTGGTTTCTGCAATGAGGAGCCCCCAGTTTTCTTGCTGAGTGGGGTTGGGGTAGGGGGAGCTGTTGGTCTGACCACCTGTCTTCTAAGAGCGGGGCTGGGGACACTCATTCAGGTCCCTGCAGGTGATCGTGAGGAGCCCAGTCTTCTGTCCAGTGGGGGATGGGTCTGACTGCTGCAGCCATGGCGTTCTGCCTCAGTTCCTCCCCCAGGGAGCTCAGCTTGGACAGACTGACTGCTCTCCCTTCCTGCTGTCTTGCTCCTGTGAGTTTATACCTCACTCTTCTGGAGGGAGCACAGATCACACGAGCGTGACAATCTGCTGTATTAAAGCAGAAAGTCACAGCACCAGAAAAAGGTGTGGGGGGGGCAAGGCTATGTGAGGACACCCGTTTAAACAGAGACATGTCATTTTTGTCGTTCAAAGTGGTCTTTTGGAAGCTCTTCCTGGACACCCAGGCTGCTGTGATCCACAGTGAGCACATGTTGGGGACTGGTCTCCAGAGCAACTCTGCCGAAGTCTGCTTGGAGATGATGGTGGGGGCCGGGGAGTCGTGTGGGCTTTGGGACCTGGGTTCAGATCCTTCCTCTGTCAGCGTGTGGTGGGCAGCTGTCTCCCTTCCCTGAGTTGTTAAACCCAGGTGTCTTGTTGGTGGTCCCCTGTGGGGCCTGTGGAGAGTTGCTGAATTCTGCATCCTGTGCTTGCTGGGCTAGGAAGTCAGACCCCCGACATGTTCAAGTGGCACCCCAACTCACAGTGCTGCTTCCAGTGGTTGCTTGCTCTTTTTGTTTTGGTGGTGCTGGGGATGGAAGCCAGGGCCTCACACATACCGCCGAGCACTCCTACCCACTCCCCCATGTTGGCATCTTACTTTCTGCTGAAGTGAGTTCTCATTCCTTGGAGGAGGGCCCTTCTCCCTAGGCTGGGGGACCCCGTGCCAGGCAGAAGACCCCTTTCTGCCTTCCCTGCCTCAGGGGTTCTGGCTCCTTCAAAACCACACAGCCCTTCACAGTTGGCTTCAGACTGTCACTAAATTCCACTTGCTGGCCTGGCAGGCTCGCCGGCGGGGACCTGGGAAGTTCCTGGTCATCTCTCCTGGATTGATGACTAAAAGCAAGCTGAGGTAGGGACAGGTGGGAGCTGACCCAAATTCACAGGTGACACCAGGACAGAGTCCCTAGTAGTTTTACTGTTGAAACCACAAGATGCAGCCTGGTTCTTGCTCTGTGTTCCCCACCTGTTGAAAAAGCAGCTCAGGTTGGCTGGCCGCGTGCAAGGCCAGCACAGGCGTTAGTCACAGTGCACAGTGACCAGAGAGGACTCCACCAGTGACATTTGTTTGCTTCGTTAAAGGTCGTCTTCATCATGTTCCCTGAACCATACTGTTTATATCTGCATTGGTGTTTCCACACTTTTTTCGGGGGGAAGAGGGTTATTGAGATAGGGTCTTCCTGCGTAGCCCAGGCTGGCTCAGAACTCTTGATCTTTCTGCACAGCCTCCGTAGTGCTCCGATTACAGGAGTGCACACCAGGCCAGCTGGCGGTTCCACTCTTAACTCAGAACCTTAAAGTGGTCCATCGTGAAGTCTGGTGGATGTGGAAAGTGAGGGGCCGTCACAGGATGAATTTCACTCCCTGGAGCTAAGAAACCTTCAGGCCACAGCTCCCAGTGGGGACTGACAGCAGCCAATCTGTTTCCTGCAGCCCTGGAGGGAGGGCTTCCTCTCTGAGTTAGTGACTTCCAGAGTGTCCCACAAGGCCAAGTTCAGCTGGGCTTCTACCGTTGATGGCTTCACAGTAGTCATTTGTTGCTGATGTACCCACTGTGGCTGTGGCCTCCTCTGACTTCACTGGGGGAGGGGGGGGTTGCAGGTTTCCTCTTCCCTCTGGTTCCCTGGGTCTCTGTAAACCAAAGCAGCTTTCTTCAAGTGACATTTCTTCTGTGGTCCCTTCTTAGCCTCAGCCTCCTTGACCTCTTGTTCTATTCCTTTCTGCTTCCTCCTGGTTTTCCAGTTGTAGGCTGTCCACAGCCCCCTGGGTGACAGTTCACTGTCCCCTCTTGGGTCCTCCCGCCTTCAGCCCTGAAACGCCACCCTGTTCAAGTTCCTGCTCCTGTTTGAACCCTCCAGCAGATGGACTCTGGCCTCGTGAGCCCCTACCCATGTGGATTTGCCTGCTGTGCCTGCCCTTCTCCACCTGGGCTCAGTCACCTGGGCCCAGGCTCTATACCTCTTCCAGGTGATGGCTTACCTGAACAGGGGCTGTGCTGCCTGACTGTGGAGCCCCAGCACCCTGCAGGGCCTTGCGTGTCATAGGCATAACATTCCATAAAATGCATTAGTATCCGTAGAAATAAAAGGAAATCACTGTTTTGTTTTTCCCCCTTCAGAAGTCAAAATGCATGATTTTCATCCACTTTTCAGCACAAAAAAGATGTCTGCATCCCAGAACGGCCTTTTACCACTCTCATGTAGCTTTTGGGATGATATCGTGAAAAATGAGGACGGGTTGCTTCTGAAATCAGCGGAGTGAGGTTATATCAGGATGGGTTTTAACTCTTGAAACGGGGGCTAAGTGAGATCCTGCACACTTGTCACCCCAGCACTGGGGAGGCTGAGTCAGGAGGATGGTGAGTTCCAGGCCAGCCTGTGCTGTGTAGCGAGCCCTCCCCCCAAAAAAAAAGTTCTCAGAGGGACCATCTTTCCATAAATAAGTGAGGCAGGGTGGGGCATGACAGCTTGCTTGGCGTGGCAAAGTTGTCACCAAACTAGGTTGACTTAGGGCAGAATGACTTAGCTCTCTGATTGCATAATTGCAGCGAGGTTTTTTCCCTTTCCTTTTCTTAGCTCTTCTTCCTGGTGGTTTGTGGAAGTCAGCTTCATCATGCATTCTTAACACGAAGGACACTGAGGCCAGGGAGCACGCAGTCAAAACTCTGGGACCAGGGGCGCCTGTGCCACTGATTGGTCTGGTGGACTGATCACCAGCCCCTCCACATTCGGGCTCACTCCGCCTGGCAGCCCCCAGCTCTGTACAGTAGCCATCTTTGCATAGACGACAGCTCAGCTGGCCAGATGAAAACTGATTAAAGCAACCAAATAGAACACAAATCCACTAAGTCCCTGTAAGACTCAGAGCTGACATCTGTCTGGGGAAGAGGTGGGGCTAGAGGCCCTGAGTTTCACTCCAAAGGTGGCAGTGATGATTTTTGCCTGCTCCTTAATGAACTATCAACTTGGGAGGGGGGAGGGACTCTCTTCTCCATCTTGACTGGGGACGAGACAAGCCCTTGCCTTTGGCCAGTGGCTGACTTGTAGTTAGTTGAGGGGTCAGTCGCAGAACAGCCAGATCTGTTGCCCCCTTCTTGTTTTGTCTGCTCAGATTTGGAAAGATGACCCATCCACACCCCTTTGTCCTCCAGGGCAGGAGGCCATTCTTGCAGGAGCCACTGAGGCCCTGGTGCCACCTGGATGGTCCAGTACAAATCACGCCTTGCATCCACAATGCCAGCTGGAAATACGCGAAACCCAGTGTGGTTTTATGCTAGAACAGTGTTTTGCAAATGGAACACTGTATTTCCACCATTGAGGAGTGGGCCATCACTTGGGGGCTCATACAGAAGTAAACTCAGCATCAGACTCCTTGAGGTCGTGATAAGCCAGTATGGCCAGCCACCAAGCAAATGGCCTGCAGGTGTCTTGGTTTCTGGTTTTGGGGAACTGTTGATTGAGGTGGGGATCCCATGTCAGAGGCTGGCTTTGGTTTGTGTTGACTACATTTCCTTCCTGCAGGTCTCCATCCAGATTGCACCCCCACCCCATGTGAACTAGCACCCCCTTCTGACTCCTCTCCCTGCTTTCCTGACTTTTCCTTCTTCAATGACTTATCACACATGACCCACTATTTCTGTCTTTCCCTCCCCACCCCAATCACATGCCCCGCACAAACCAGGACTTTGTTCTCAGCACCCAAGATGGTAGGTGCTGGCTGCATACTGTGTTGAGTAACTAGCTGTGAGCCGCTCAGCTTAGTGAAGGTACTTTGGCCCTTAGCACTTGAATGACTTTTTAACCACAAGAGTGGCCTTCCATAATGCATCCTGAATCCCAGAGCACCCGGATTTTGTGTGGTTGAAGAAACCCAGTAACACTCAGCTCTCTGGATCCCAGGGCCAGAGGCTAATGGTGGCGGTGGATTGGTACCCAAGGGTCTCTGGATGTTTGTCACCACCGCCTTCCCTGCGCCCTCCACCTGAGCCGGGAGGGAGGCTGGCTTATGATTAACTCCACGGTGACTTAAAGGCTGTTTCTGGAGGCTGAAAATGTTAACTTTTCAAAAATGACTTCAAATCACCAATTGACCATATCCGGGGCTGAACCTGCATGATTCAGCTCTTTTTAAAAATATCTTTTCTCAACAAATTGCTTCCTTAACATTTTAATTTGTTGATCATAAAGGAAACTTGCCAAATATTAGCTGTGCTTTTCCATTTCCTACCGCTTCGAGCTCTCCTTATTTGGCATATTTCAGTGGAGCTGGAAGGTCACTCCCAATTTCTCCTCTCAAATAACTGTATTTATTACTGTCAAGTATTGGCGGGTTTGATCCAGCTGTCATCAGGACGTTTGGAAATCCTGGTTTTTGCCAGAATGCTGATTTAATGACCTAATACTGACATGGCTTGTTTTCTCTGCTCAGTTGATAACTTGTTGAATAAGCTCCTTTTCACTAAGCAGCAGCTCACTCGGGTTCTCTCTTATTCTCTCTCTCTCTCACTCTTTTTCCCATCTCCTTCTCCCTCCCCCCTTTTCCTCTTTATGGGTAGTGTTTTTAACATAAGAATAGTAGCTGGTTCCTTCCTTCCTCCCTCCCTCCCTCCTTCCTTCCCTCCCTCCCTCCCTCCCTCCCTTCCTTCCCTCCCTCCCTTCCTTCCCTCCCTCCCTCCCTCCCTCCCTGCCTTCCAATCTCTTTCCTCCCTCTCTCCCTCCCTTTCTTTCCCCTTCCTTTCTTCCTTCCTTCTGTCCTCCCTCCCTCCCTCCCTTCCTTTCTCTCTCCCTCCTTCCCCCCTTCCTTCCTTCTCTTTCTCCTCTTTCTCTTTCACTTTCTCTTTCTGTCTCTCTCCTTTCTTTCTCTCCCTACCCCTCCCTCCTTCCCCCTCCCTCTTCTTTCTCTCTCTTCTTTCCTCCCTTCCTTCCTATCTTTCTCCTTCCCCCTCTTCCTCCTTCCCTCCCACCCACCCACCTACCCACAAAGACTTCTTGGGGCAGACAGCACTGCCACTATTTGGTATTTTGCAAAATCCTGAAGAAAATTTTCCTTATGGGAAATTTCCCACATACATGAGGTAAGAATAATGACCCCAGGTGTCTGTCGTCCACCCAGCTTGATCACTTTTGCATCTCTACCCCCACCCACTCCTGGAATTTGGAAAAGACAATTATTTTATCCATAAATATTTCAGTATGCAGCTCTGCAAGGTAATGTGTCTTTTTTATGCCGTGATCGTGCTGCAGACATCACTGGACAGAATGAGGAATGAGAGTCTGTAGTGAGGGTGAGCAGGCTCAGTGTGGCCTCTACCGCCACCTGCCCCGGCGCCCAGGCAGCTGTGCTCTGTCCACTGCCTTGGTCTCTTCATCTCTGAGCTCCTGTGAATCTGGGTGTCTCTGAGGGACATCCTGACCCACCTTAGTTGTGGCCACAGTCACCCAGCTCCATGCAGGGAGGAGGAAGTTGGGACTTGGGATGTTTTCCTTTGGGTCCCTGGTCATCCTTTTTGCCCCTGTAAATAGTGTCACATGCACAGTAGTCTTGGTGGCTCACCTGGATCATCTGAAATGCATGTGATAGTTCTCTAAAGAACACAATCCACTACAGGAAGACCTATTCCCGCATGGAGCAGCCAGCTGTCAAGAGTTCATCACAGGTGTCAGATCTGCCACCCTAGACCTCTAGAACCGAAATGGTGCAGACATTTGAGTTTACCAAAATCCCGGTTATGCTCAAAGCTGGCTCTGGTGGAGTACCCGGAGCCCCCTGTTCAGTGGGGGAAGGGCCACACCCATGGCCTTGACTCCAGTGGGGCTGGGGGCTCCTGCTGTAGGGGTGGGGCAGGGCGGGGTGAGAGCAAGTCCAGACCAGTCCTGACCTGGTGGTAATGGCACTGTTGCGCCTTGAAGCAAGCCCGGGCTGGCTTGTGGCCTGTGTCAGTCACCCGTAATCCCACTACCAGAGCAGTGATCACCGTTAATGTCATGACTCATTTCCTTTGGACTTTTTCTCTGACTCTGTGGACTTAGGCTGGTCATATGAGCCATCCATCGGAGCATCTGGCCATGTGCCCACTGCTCTTTTTGGTTCTGAGGTGCATGGTAAGGGGAAGTCAGGCCCACCCCTGCCCTCAGGGAGCTTCTGTTTGGCTGGTTTATAAGATGAGTCGTCCCTTGTTGTGGGTGAAGTGTATGGTGTTGAGTTTGCTTTGTGCATGACACTAGGCTGGGGGTGGAGGCATCTGCCTGTCCTTCCAGCCACCCATGGCCCTTGAGCTACACTGAGAGCAGCTGCTGCACAGTGCTATCCTGCCAGCCCAGGCCCAGCAACAGGACCAGAGGTGCTGGGGAGGGCTGAGCCCTTGGCCTCCCCCCTTCCCTCCCACACGCCCACGAGAGGCCTGCTTTTCCTCCACCTGAGAAGTCACAGTGACCTGATTTACATTGAGGATGGGTTTAATCCTGGGGTGATGCACAGCCCAGGTGCTCCCTGAAATAGTTCCACTGCTGGCTGTGGTGGAGGAGTGGCTGTATTCCTCTCCTTACTGTCCCAAGCTCTCCATGTGTATTTCTAAATGTCACACCTGAAGTGTAGAATGACGGCCTGCTGGAAAATTTGGCCCCAGATGTATCTTTTTCACAGCAGTAATTTCTTATTATGGGAGATTTCAAATGTGTACCCAAGCAGCAGAGAACAATGAATTCTATCAGCTTTAGCATTTGTTTACTCCCAGTCAGCCTTGTGCTGTCTGCACAGCCTTATCCTCAACCCAGTGGAATTCTGAAACAAATCCTAGACTGTTGTCTTACTTCATTCGTGAACACTTCTGTGTATCTCCCTAAAAGAGAAGCACTTGAAAAAAATACACCCAAGGTACCACTATCACCCCTTCAAATAATTCATAGCAGCTAATTCAGTCAGTATTCAGATTTCCATTTTCGCAGGAACGTCGTGATCCAGAAAACTGTTGACTCAGAATCCCAGTGAGGTCCTCCCATTGTCACCGTTCACAGGTCTGGTTCAGATCTCCTAGTCTATTTCAGAAGCTGGAGATCATCAGAAATCAATCATTTTCCCCTAGATCACTTCTGACCTTCTGTCAGAAGGCATGGAGCTACATAATGTGTGTATCATTTTGTTTTGTTTTTCCCTATTTTTTTTTATTGTGGTAAAATGCAACATAAACTCGACTTCACCATTATGGAGGGTGTAGGTCAGTGATATGAGGTACACTGATGTTGTCATGGACTTATTACCACTGTCCTTCCATCCATCCATTACCATCCGCCATCCATCTATCTGTCTACCATCCATTCTCCATCCATTCATATTCCATCCATCCATCCATCTACCGTGCATCCATCACCATCCATCCTTCATCCATAATCCACTCATAATCCATCCATCCATCCTCCATCCATCCATATTCCATCTATCCATCATTCATCCATCCATCCATCCATCATCCATCCATCCATCCATCCACCATGCATCCATCACCATCCACCATCCATCTATTCATCCATCCTCCATCCATCACCATCCTCCATCCATCCATATTCCATCTATCCATCTATCACCCATCCACCATCCATCATCCATCCATCCATCCACATTCCATCTGTCCATCCACTATCCATTCATCCATCCATCTAGCCATATTCCATCCATCCATCATTCACCCATCCATCCATCACTATCCATCCTTCATCCATAATGCATCCATTCATAATGCATCCATCCATCCATCACCATCCACCATCCATCCATCCATCCATCCATACATACATACATATTCCATCTATCCATCCATCCATCCATCCATCCATCCATTCATCCATCCATCCATCACCATTCATCCTCCATCCATAATCCATCCATACATCCATCCATCCATTACCATGCACCATCCATCCTTCCATTCATAATCCATCCATTACCGTCCATCTGTCTATATCCATCCATCCTCAGAACTATTTTCACTTTACAACACTGAAACTCTGCTCATTAAACAGTCCCTGTTCCCCTCCCCCAGCCTTTGGCAACCACCATCCTTTTTGTCTCTGAATTTGACTGCTCTAGGGACCTTGTATAAGTGAAGTCATATGGTATTTGTCCTTTACAGCTGCTTTATTTCACTAAGCGTAATGCTCATGGATGTGGTAACGTGTCACATGTCCTTCCTAGACAGGCACAGGGGTGCACCTGTAGTCCTAGCCACTTGGGTTGCTGAGGCCAGAGGACCCCTGAGCCCACGGGTTTGAGGCCAGCCTGGGAAAGATAGCCAGACCCTATCTCAGAGGAAAAAAAAAAAGAATATCCTTCCTCTTTAAGGCGAAATAATATTCCATTGTATGTATATATCACACTTTGATTAACCATCGTCCACCGGTGCACACTTGCTGCTTTGCTTCAGCCTTTTAGTTATTGTGAACAAAGCCACAGTGAACGTGCGTGTGCAGACATCTCTTCAAGGCTTTGCTTTGGAGTCCTGGGTATGTGGTATACCCCAAAATGGAATTGCTGGTCACATGCTAGTTCTTTTTAGTCTTTTGAGGACAACGGTCTAATTTCTCCACATCTTCACCAACATTTGTCCTCTCACTCTCTCTCTTTCTCCCTTCCCTCCCCCTCTTTCCTTCCCTTCCCTGCTCTCCCCTACCCTCCAGTTTTGATAGTAGATATCCTATTGGGTGTGAGATGCTGTATCATTGTGGTTTGGATTTGCAATCCTTACTAGCTGGCAGTTATTTGGGGGTTTTTTTGGTTTTGCTAAGTAGCCCAGGTTGGCCTCAAACTCCAGATCCTCCTGCCTCTGCCTCTTGAGTGCTGGGATTATAGATGTGTACCACAGTGCCCAGCCAGTGGTGGTTATCTTTTATACTTATTTAAACTGTACGTTTCAACAACTATTTGGTGAACTTCTCCCCCTTCATTCTTCCTTCCTTCATTCCTTCCCTCCTCCTGTTTCCTCCCTGTCTTTCCTTCCTTTCCTTTCCCTCCCCTCCGTTTTCTCCTTCCCTCCTTACACATGCATGTTAGGCAAGGGCTCTGCCACTGAGCTACAACCTCCCCGCTCTCTGACCCCCCCCCACCAGCCCTTCGCCCTAAAAAGAAAAGAAAGGGGAGGGGTGGGATCATACTTTTTCCCATAATGGAGACTATTATAAGTAATCTCCATTGCTTATAATACATGTAAGTTTTGAGGGTCTTTTTTTTTTTTTTGGTGTGTGTTTGTAATTACCAAAATTGGACCAATTCTCTTGGTTTGTCAGGAAGAAACCAAAACCCAGCAAGACTTTGCCCGTGGCCTTCATTCGCCCTGTGAGCTGCAAGGGAGGCTGGGCCAGGTTCCTCTGCCCTACGCTGCCCCGAGGGTCCCCGTGGTCCTTGGTGGGAGGCCAGGTGCACAGAAGCCTGTGTGTTTGGTCGCAGATGCCCACGGCAGTTGCTTTTGTCACAGAGTGGTTATTCTTGCTGGTCAAGGAAGCTGGACAACTGTTTGCATTCTTCACAGTGGGTGTTTATGCACGTGACCTTCTGAGACCATATTTCTAGATGCTGTGGAGCCACTGGTGTCCATCCATGTAGAGTGGCTAAGTTCTTTCTCCATTCTCTGCCCTCATGTTCTGGCTGTTCCTTTAAGAACTCACTTGGTAGAGTTTCTGTGTTTCTCATGCTGCTTAAACATTACTGGAGATCCTGTGTAGGTTAGCAGGTTATCTTCACCTGACAGAACAGCCCCTGGGCAGAGTGGTCAGATAGCCCTGTCTGCATGTAGCACATGGATGGCCTTCAAGTGCAGAGGTCTGTCATATACTGCTCATGGCGGCCCTGACTGGGGAGTTCATATAGTCATTCGTCAAGCTGAGGTTTTAGTTTTGGTTTCAGGCCCATTGGTAGGTACTGGGAACTGGTGCTGGAAGATGACAGCTCCTGCTCTCATAGGACCTGCATTTTAGGCAATTTAATGGCAGGCAGCACTTGTGTCCGACAGACCTTGGCAAGGCAGGTGACCTTGACATCTACCAAGGAAGAGATACTTACAATGTTTTTTCTTTTTTTTTTTTTCCATATAGTTTCCAGGCAAAAGAATCCAGCCTTTTATTGCAGACACGAGCTTTTATTTCGAGGACTCAAAGTGGAGTAGATAAATGAGCAGACATTCTTGTTTGTAGATCATTCATGGCTGATAGAATGAACACCTCATTAAACTGTTGGTAACAATCCCATGGCAGCCTAATGGCACAAACCGTAAAACACAGAGTTAGCCAGGCACCAGTGGCTCATGCCTGTAATCCCAGCTACTCAGGAGGATGGTGGTTCAAAGCCAGCCTGGGTAAATAGTTTTGTGAGACCCTATCTCGAAAAAACCCTTTGCAAAAAAAGGCTGGTGGAGTGGCTCAAGGTGAAGGCCCTGAGTTCAAGGCCCAGTACCACAAAAAAAAAAAAAAAAAAAGGGAGGAAGGAAGGAAAAAGAAAGAAAGAAAAACAGGGTTAAAGGTGAATCTGCTGTGCCCTGGCATGTCATTGACTTCAGAGCTGGCAAAGGGGGCAGCAGAGAGGTCTGTGGGAGAACGGCCATGTGATATGAGTGAGAAGGTGCACAAATCATCCTTTCAGGGTGATTTGATTTCCCATGGTGATAATTAATGTGCTATGTGTCAGCCCAGCATTTTGCTTCTGTGTGCTTCATTTTACAAGTAGAAGCATCAATAGCAAGAGATGAAATTTTACTGGTCCCTTCCCAAGGTGGCATCCGGCTCAGGCAGCATCAGCCTGGTTATTCAGAGAACTACATTCTCAGGTTTTAGTTGTTGTTGTTGAGCTGGTCTCACTGTGTAGCCCAGGCTGGCCTTGATCTTGAGATCCTCCTGTCTGAGCCTCCTGGGTGCTGGGATTACAGGCATGCTTTACCATGCCTGCCTCCATCTTGGTTTTAATGGCAATTGAGGCTGGCTACTGAGCAGTATGACTCACAGCCGCTGTCTCACAGAGCCTGCCCTTGTGGTGTGTTCGAACAGACCCAGCTGAGGTCACACCAGATGCTGAAGTGCCTGTTTCAGCTGTGGTCACCTTGAGCTGTCTCTGAGGAGGAGGGGAGGTAGGGGACTAGGCAGACATGTAGGATGCTGTGGAATTCTGGGTGCCACCCTGTATGCAGCCTGCCCTGGTACCAATCCTTTGCCTTCTGGACCTTTCCTTAAGGCTCAGACTCCAGGTAACTTGCTTTTCTCTTGGGAAGCCAGCTTTGGCCAGTCGCTAACTGGTGGCTTCCACTGTTGCCTCCAGGGTGAGGGGTCCAAAGGCAAGTCCTGCTGGTGGGTCACTTAGTGACCGGGTTAGTTTCCTTCATTAGTGTTAAACCCAGTCTTGTTCTTCTGCGGCTCTAGTGGAGCCTGCCGGGGTGGCAAGGGGCTGGCTTTTGTCCTCTGCTTACCCACAGGGACCTTGGCCCTGTCTTGGGTGGACGTCTCCCTGCCTGGTGGGAGTGAGCTGGTATATCCTGCTGTGGTTTCGGGACAGTTTCAGGACGTGATCTCACTGTCACCTCCAGTCCCTGTGGTGCTGTGCTCCCAGGAGCCAGTACTGTCTGCATGTCATTCCCCCTCGGTCCTTCTGAATGCTGGGGTCCTTCTGAAAGCTCTTGGTGCCCTTTTGGTGAGGTGCTCACTGGGCGCACAGCACTGGGCTCCATAACCCCATAACCCCTGCACATATGCTTCCAGGGAGCCCCTAAGGTGGCGGTGGGGCATTCATGGGGAAAGTTCTCAGTATAGGAGTTGGTGTAAGCTGAGTGTGTCACAGCTGTGAGTGGACACTCACACTCAGTGTGTTAGGGACAGGCAGGGGAGAGATCTGGGAAGGCTTCACAGGGGAGGTACCCCCTGAAGTAGGGGATGGAAGCTGTGGCTTGAGAAGGGGACAGGTCCCATGCCCCCCTATGCCTTCGAGGCCACCAAAGGTCACCGTGACTAGGTGTGAAAGGAGTGGTGGGGAGGGGCCAGCAGCCTTGTAGCAGGTGACAACTGCTGTGGGTGTCACCCTGGGGGATGCTGTCGTTCTGCGGGAGGTGGTGTAATTGTCGGGAAGACTTCCCGGCCTCCAGCGAGGGCCCCAGAAGAGTGAGGGTGACTCTACCCCTGTGTGGCAACAAGTGACAGAAGGCCAGGTTGATCCTGGATGCTTGAGGTCTCTGGCCAGAGGAGTAGTGGGGGGGGGAGGGACGGTGCTTTCCAACACCGTGCCTGAGATACAGGGTAGGTGCGTCCTTTCTGAGCCTGGTGTGTAGACTGAATGTGTGAGGTTGGGTGCGTGTGAGAATTAGCCATGGCTCTCCCAATGCTGGTGTGTCTGCTGACACATGTTCACGAATAAGTCCCCTGAGGGATGGAGTTTAAACAAAGGACAGAGGGCCCAGGGCCTTGCAGGAAGCCCTGCAGTTCGGGGTGCCTGGAAGAAGGAAAGGATCAGAGCTAAGAAGGAAACCAGGGTGGCACCAGGTCAGCCAGGGCCGGGAGGCACAGTAGGTAGTGTGCACCAAAGAACACCTTGGATTCCAGCGCACGGGGGCCTTGGTGTCCTCCCATGGAGAAGGTGGGCAAGTGGGCACCCCCGAGCAGCACCCCCAAGCAGGCCAAGGAGGGTAGAGGAGAGCTCTAGGACTGGGCCACCCGGACTTGGCTTTTGGAGCCCTCTCCTGGCTGCCCTCTGTCGCCTTTACCCACCCCTACCTCATGGCCTCATTTCTTTTCGTCTTTGGGGTGCCGCTTGGTGTCTAGCAGCTGATCTGCCCACCCTGTCCATTTCTCCCACAAGCCCCATGCCCTCCCACAAGCCCCATGCCCTCCCCAACCCCCAGGGCCACCACCACCCAGGAAACAGGGTCCCTTGGGCCCTCTGACTCATCCCCTTGGGCCCAGCCTCCCCTGCTGGGCCTCTGAGACTGTTGACTTGTGTCTGCCTTTCTGGCCTCCCCTCCCTCCCTCCAAGGCCCTTGCAGCATTTCTCTCCCACATCCTTGTCCCTTTTGCTCCCGTGGGTGTCTCTCTGAGAGCTGCTGGGCTCTGCTGTCGGTTTCATGAGCGGGCGTCCTGTTGGGATGGGTGACAGTCCTGCCTCTGTTTCTTTGTGCCTTCCAGAACTCTTGTCAGAACGTCCGTGGACAGAGCTAGGCTCATCCGCTGACTCACTTCTTGAGCAGGAGCTGAAAGGGAAGTGTCGCATGGGACAGCAGGATGGCAGTACCGTGCCCTGAAGTGGCAGACCTGGTTCCACCAGATCATTCCCGCTCTTTGTGACGGACTTTTTGCTGGGGATGGAGATCTTGCCTTGCTGGGGGCTAGGCTGAGCCCTACGTGTGCTAGACTTTGCTTTGAAGGTTGCAAGTGAGTAATTTAGAATGGATGTTTACGAAGTCTGTAACCAAATAAAAAACAGTCCACCTAGTGCCATGTCATAATTACAGAATTAGTTGTTTCCCGAAGCTGAACTCACCTCTGCGCCTGGCAGGAGTGGATAGTCAGGGCCACCTGCAAGGGGCGCATAGGAGTGGGTGTCGCTCAGAGCTGGGGTGACACTACTCTCTTTGATTCTGTCTTCTCCATGGCCTGAAGCCAGTCATCACCCCTCATCATGCCCTCTGCACCCCTCTTTATCCCTACACATCTGCAGAGAATTGGGCCCAGGGCCACCAAACGTGTGCCCACGTTTGCACAGCCTACACACATCCTCCCTCTCGTATCCTTGAGGTCACCTGTAGGTGACGGGTGGCACCTGCTGCTGTGTAAATGCCATGAGAGTAGTTGTCAGGCTGTATTGCTTAGGGACAGATGACAAAAATGTTCGTATGTGCTCAGCACAGATCAGATTTTTTCCAGCATCTTCGAGTACTTTCTTTTGAGCCCGGGTTGGTTGAATCTGTGGATGAACAGCCTTCAGCTGCAGAGGACTAGCTGATCCCCAGGTCCGTGCTCTTGAGTTTGTGACGTGACTGCCCCTGCATTTCCCGGACTGGCTCGCACTGTTGTGGGATGTGGGGACCATCAGCAAGATGACAGGCATCGCTCTATTGTATTTGGTGCCATAGAAAAGACTCAGTTGATAACCTCAGTTCCATGATAGCTTTAAAAAACAAAAGCAGTCATCCATTCACTCCTTCAAGACCCTCAGAGTGACTGAGTTTGCCAGGGTGTTGGTATTGGCCAGGGTGTCGAGCCATGACCCCTCTACCACTTGAGCCACTCCACCAGCCCTGTTTTCTTATTTTTAAATATTAGAAAGCAGGAGAAACACTTGAGGTTTCTCTGCATTTTCAGAGGACAAGACAAGTGCTGTGGTGTATGCCTGTAATCCCAGAACTTGGGAGGCCAGCAGGAGGATCAAGAGTTTCATTTCCATCCTGGGCTACACAGAGAGACCCTGTGTCAAAACAAAACAAGATGACAACAACAAAAAAGAAGGCAGCTGTAAGGTGTATCTTGTCCTGTGGGTTGTGCGTGCTGATGGAGGAAGGGGTCCTTGCCGCAGTTTCCCTGCAGTGTCTGTGACTTATCCACAGAGAAAGGACTGAAGAATGGCTGCATTGAGGAAGCTGGTGAAGCGTGGCGAGCATGGCTGGGGTGGGCGCTGGCCCTGAAGGAAGGGTGCCTCTCCCAGTGCGCCTCTGGCTTAATTGAATCGGGATTATTGCAGGCGGGGTGGGAGGCCACGGTGCATTCCTCTCGTGCCAGTGGTGGGGGCTGCGCTTAAAGTCGGGGCTGGAATAATATCCTGTCCTCGCTGGGCGTCTCTCTGAGGAAATCGGAGCTTAATATGTCCTGTTCAATTAATCCTCACAACATCCTACCTTAGCTCGGTTCTGCTGGGGAAGCAGGAGGGACACAATGGCTCTGAGCTCCCTGGCTGCCCAAAGGCTTTTCCCTAAACTCTGCCGGTTGCAGAGGGGCAAAGCAGCACAGGCGAGGAGGAAGGAAGTATTTTTGGTGTGTCGCCTGCGTGCCAGGCACCGCCGGGAACTTGTAGGGCTGTGATCTCTGGATTCTTGGAATCGGGCTGGGGGGGTGGTGGTGGTGGTGGTAGTAGAAAGCTGGGTTTTCAGGGAGACATCGAGTCACTGGCCCCCATGGGGCAGGGTGGGTTTGGTGGCCCTGGGGCGCTGCTTCTCCTCCAGCCTGGTGCGGGGAGGACACGGTGAGTCTGCTGGGGCCAGCAGAGGTTCAGAGGATTCAAAGCCCGATCAGTCAGTTGTGGACGTCACATGACTGATAGCAATGGAAACAGTGTCACCTAAGTGACATGGTTTGATAGCATTGAGGGATCTCTGCACTGCAGCTCCCACGTTTTGTCCCCAGAGCCTCAAGGACAAATGCTGCCTTTCATGAGTCCGTGAGTCTGTTGATAGACTTTCTTCTGCCACCGAGATGGGGCCCACTGTGGGTCAGTGGCTGTCAGACGAGTTTAATTTCTGACATCTGGCGATTGGGCAGGGAAGAGTCAGAAAGAAGAAACAGAGCTAATTTGGGCCCCTTGTCTTCTCTGCTGTGTCCCATTGTCCTGTCTGGGGCCTGTGTCCCTCCTGTTTTATGGGTAAGGACAATGTCATTCAAGGTGTTCTTTTTTTTTTTTTTTTTTTGTGGTCTGAAGTTTGAACTCAGGACCTACACCTTAGTCACCCCACCAGCCTCCCCTCCCGTTTGTTTGTGCTGGGTTTTTTTTGAGACAGGGTCTCATGGCCTATTTGCTTAGGCTGGCTTTGAACCGTGATTCTCTTGATCTCTGAGTAGCTAGGATTACAGGTGTGAGCCACTGGCCCCCGGCTTGTCCCTGGTCTCTTTTAATGGAGGGACAGAGTCAGGATCCTAACCCAGACCTCACTGATCACAGAGTTCAAACTCTTTCAGGTACCATCATCCTTTTGGCAGGGTGGTGTTTTGCATTGTGTTTCCAAAAGATTGCGATCACTGGTGAGCGACAAGGGACAAGGGCTTAGGTTTCAGCTGCTTGGAATTGGACAATGACTTCTCTTACCAAAAGCAGGGCTTTTTATTAACTGAAAACACTTGGCTGCTAGACGTGGTGTTTAATTGCTGTTAGAATGTATTTTTGTCACACTGCCCTATAATAAGGCAAAGAACTGTTTGTGCCAAACAGAGGGAAGGGAAGGAAGATGAAAACCATTCTGCTCCTCTGCTCCCCATGTGAGCCTGGGTAGCGTTTGCTGTTTTGGGTCTGGTTTCTGTTTACCGCATCTACCTTTTACAGAGAGAACACCTGGTCTGAAGGCTCAGAAGAGCCTGAGCTGGGTGCTGGCGGCTCACGCCTGTAATCCCAGCTATTCAGGAGGTAGAGATCAGGAGGATCAAGGTTTGAAGCCAGCCCCAGCAAGCAGTTCATGAGACCCTATCTCGAAAAAACCCATCACAGAAAAAGGGCTGGTGGGGTGGCTCAAGGTTTAGGCCCTGAGTTCAAACTCTAGCAGCGCAAAAAAAGAAAGAAAAAGAAGGGCCCGAGATGGGGAGACACTTGGCTCTGCTCTCCTGCTTTTTTTTTTTTTTAAGTGCTAAGTTTGGGACCCACCAAGCCAGTGTTTTATTACCACTAGCTGCGACCCCAGCCTGAGCACGTCTATTTCTGACAGTGTAGATTTTGTCAGTTCTCTACTGTAGAGGTTTTACATGTTCCTAATAGAGGAAAAGTATTATTTTTCTGGTACTTTTGTTTTTTGCAAAACCTAAATGACTTTATTGCTAATTTTAAGCAGTGAGAAATGTGAGCTTCCCTAGTGTGTGTAAGGTCCCGAGTTTTATCCCCAGCACTGCAAAGAGAAAAAAAAAGCTAAGAAAATTAAGAACCTATAAAATAGCACAGTGACGGAAATAAAAGACACCACTAATCCCATTGCCACGGATGTTTTGAAAGGTGTTCCCGCAGATATGTTCTTTCCCGAGGGCTCACGCCAACACCACTCCTTGAGAGGAAACTGTTCTGCATTGCCCTTCAGCTTAGAGTTTACTGTGCTATTGAAACTATCTTCCAGGGCTGGGCATGGTGGTGCCTGCCTGTAATCCCAGCTACTCTGGAGATGGAGGTAGGGGGATCACAGTTTGAACCCACCTGCCAGGCCAAAAGCTTGGGATCCTAGATGATAAACTAAAAGCCAAAGGGTTGCGGGTATGGCATAGGTAGTGGAGCCCCTGCCTAGCAAGGCTGAGCCCCTGAGTTCAAATCTCAGTGCACACACACTCACTATATGTGGAGGTGACGTGTTAACACAGGATCCCGCAGTGTCACTTCAGATCCATCTCCTTTGTGACTTCGCTCCACTATAGGTCCAGCCCTTTGCTAGTCTGTGCCACACAGGTGAGTACTGCGCACATACCTCTTCCATGGTTCTTCACATCTCATTAGTTGTTTAGGTTAAATTTCTAAAAGTAGCAGTGTGAGTGAACTGTGTGCGTACATTTCTAAAATTTCCGGTACAAGTGTACATCACTTTCCTGAAAGCCTGGGCTAATTCATAGCAGCAACTGCCCTGAACTCCTTGTACTACTTATGTATTTTTGAGGAAGTAGCATGATCTCATGGTTCATAAAAAGATCTAAAGAGAGCTGGGCATCAGTGGTCACATCTGTAATCCCAGCTACTCAGGAGGCAGTGATCAGGAGGATCATGGTTCAAAGCCAGACAGGACAAATAGTTTGTGAGACCCTGTCTTGAAAAACTTATCACAAAAAAGGCTGGTGGAGTAGCTCAAGGTAGAGACATTGAGTTCAAGCCCCAGTCCACCCAGAAAAAAAAAAAAAACCCAAAAAAATGGACCTAAGGAAAAACGTCCTACCTGCTGCACCCTTCCCACTGCTGTTGAGTGCCTGCTGTCTCCCCCAGAGTTTCTTGTAGACAGAAACAAACCGAGTGTCATTTCCCTCGTGGACACACACAGCCTGCTACGCTACTTTTCTTCGCCTTGTTTATATGTTTATATATTGGAACTGAGTACCGCAGAGCCCTTCCAAGTCAGTACACAGAAGCTTAAAGTTGTCCTGCCCGTGTGCGTGTAAGGAAGGGCTGCCTCCTGATCCGTGACACGGATGACCGCGTTTTGTGGATTTGGTTCTCCGTTGGGAGATTTTGAACTTGGTTCTTGCAAACAATGCTCCCTTGAACCTGGTGCATGCCCGGGCAGGGGGCAGGTGTTTCTGCAGGGTCCATTCCTGCAGGATACTGGGGGAGGGGCACGGACACGTGTGCTTGTGAATGTGACTGTGTTGCCCGCCCACCCCCACGCACCTCACACTGGTGGACAGAGCCTGGTCCTCCAGGGCCCGAAAGTTCCCGTTCTTTCAGCGTCACTCCAGTTGTGCACGTAGTATGCACCAAAGGAATGCAAAACTCCAAACAGAACAACCCTGCTGTCCTACAGGCTGGTGTGGAAGTGCACGTTGAAGAGACTGAAGTCACGCCCCCCGCACCCCGCACCCTCCCAGCGCCCCTGCTCCTGCTAACCGTGCCTGAAACCGGCAGTGACTTTAGTGTGCAACCTTAATGTAGTTTGGTTTGTCCAAACTGTGTGGTTTCCAGGCCACAAAAACAAACAGATCCTTTCAATTCAACGCGATTAAAAAAATAAAAGCCATTAATAAAGGGAAAGAGAGTGAAGCCGCTGGGTTTGCTGGTTCTAGCGCACAGCTGTTTCCCTCTAGAACTGGGTTCGGGTGAGGCGCCTGCTCGCCTCGTGCCGGACACGTCTGGCCCGGTCCATTCTTTGTAGCACCGCAAACCTAGCCCAGGAATCTGGGGTTGTTGCTCGGCAGTCTTCTGAAACTGGGCTGAGGGACCATGTGGCCCCCGCAGCTGGCCGGAGCCTTTCAGCTGAGCCCAGGAGGAATTCTCAGTGCTGCCCCATGAGGTGGGGTAGCTGGAAGGCTGAGCACTGACCTGATGCGTTTGGGTGACTGACCCCTCGCCTCCTCACCCGTTCCTTTATCAGTCAGCTCTACCACTTTGAGAGTAGGGTGGGGACCTCCCCCACTTATTTTACTTCTAGTTTCCAGGTCTGTAAGGTAATGTAACTTTTTGCTTTGTTCTTTTAAATCAGTGTGTCCTAACCACTGGGCTTCAGTGTCTTTCCCCTTTAAAGATCCTTTCTGTGGATGAGACTGGCTTTACCCTGGTTCCTGTGTCTTCAGTGTTCTCGGACTTGGTGTCCCCACCCTGGAGGTCTGTGACCCCCGCACTAGGCTCACCTGGCCAGCCTCAGGTCCTGTTTGTCCAGGCGCTTTTGACTCCTAGCCTTCCTAGAGTAAAGGTGGGGGCTCTTCCAGGGTCCAGATGCAGGCATGGGTTCACCTGTAGGTTCAGTTTCTTCCAGAGGCAGCCGGCTGCTCTGTGGGTAAGTTCAGCTGCTTCTGCACTGGGGGCGGGGAGAGGGGGAGTTAAGGGACTGAGAGGCCATGCTCTGATCCCACCTTCTGGCTTGGTGTTGGGAGGTGACAAACAGGAGGCACCTGGGTCTGTGGACACGCAAGGAGCTGCTGTAGGCAAAGCAGATGACAGTGGGTACCTTATCCAGAGTGGCACAAAATCTGTGGGACAGGCTGGCTTTCAAATCCCTAAAGACACAGAAAACTCAAGCCACAAGAATATCCAGATACATTTAGAGCAGTCTTAGGGAAAGGGTTTTAAAAATCGCTTTCACACAGACACTTTTAGCAAAGGGCCACAGGCATGGGTGAAGATCTCCCAGGAAGTTCCATGGCTGTGAGCTGTATGTGTGTTGAGCTTGCTGCAAATGTCCAGCACATATTCTTTTTTTTGGTGGTACTGGGATTTGAACTCAGGGCCTCACACTTGCTAAGCGGGCACTCTACCACTTGAGCTACTCCATGAGCCCCAGAGTCCATATTCTTTAGGAAGGGCCGCCTTGGGGCTTGGGGCTCCCAGCGATCTGGAGGATGGCACCACAAATGGGCTGTTAGGGTTTATTTCATTCCCGAGACCCTCTCCCTGGCCTCATGAGGAACAGATAGCACAAGAGGGACAGTGCCAGGGGTTCCCAGGGGAACCCTGGGAAAAGATGGGGCCATAACAATTTGAAATTTCCCAGAAAAGAAAAATCACTGCCTTTGTGACATATCGATGTAAGGGGAGCATTAAAAAGGACAGAAATTATGAACCCAGATTCGGGTTGACCCAGACACTATTTAAACCTTTTGGAGATTTGTACATTTAAGAAGCAAATAGGATGACATACAGGCTATGAAAGCAACCTAAATCATTTTTATGCTTGGACGTAAATGGAGAAAAGAGACATCTGTGGAGGAGAATAGGGCTCAGTCTACTGAAACCCATACTGGGGCCCATCAGGGATTAGGGACAAGTAAGCAGTTAGGGCTGTGTTGTGGGAGCTCCGTGGAAAAATTCTCTGCTCAGAGTGATTTTTAAAAAGCTGCTTCTGGGTGCCAGTAGCTTATACCTGTGGCTCACGCCTGTAATCCCAGCTACTCAGGAGGCAGAGATCAGAGGATTGGGGTTTGAAACCAGCCCAGGCAAATAGTTTGCAAGAGCCTATCTCAAAAAACCTTATCACAAAAAATTGGGCTGGTGGAGTGGCTTAAGGTGAAGGCCCTGAATTCAAACTCCAGTACCATAAAAACAACAACAACAACAACAAAAAACCACAAGCTGCCCTTCTGTGTCTGTGTAGAGTGTAGAACTAGCAGATGCAGAAAGGTGCCTTTGATTGGTTTGGGGGGACCCCCCCCAATCCACCCAGCAGCCAGGTGGAGTTGGGTACCGAGGGACTGAGTTTACAAGTACCTACCTGCAGCAATAAACAGTTCTTTTGAAATATCAGCAGCTGGGGGGACAACCCACCCAAAACAAAACAAAGGCAGCCCAAGATTTATCTGGAGAGGAAGTGGAAAGTCAAGAGTTGCTGGAAACCTCATTACTGTCTGTCTCGCTCACCGTAATTAAAAAATGCCTGAATGATCTTAATAACACATGATTCAGCTGACAAGCACTAATTGCCCTGTATCAGGCCAAGAGAAGATGAATGTTGTCAAGAAAACCACAAGTCAGACAAGCTGATTCCCTCGGTCTGACACGGTGTTCCCGTGTACAGACCAGTTTTTGCTGGAGTTCTTCCAGCTCTGAGCACGGCTCTACCTTCCCATTAATTTTCCCCTGCTGCCAGGCCTTGGCTGTTTGTGACTTGGGTTCCCATTCCTCCTGCTTGCCTGGCCTGGGCCAGCTCGGGAGCCCAGGGTCAGCAGACAAAATGCAAGTATGCCTCTTGCTCTTATCTTGGTCCTTTTTTTTTTTAAGGGAAGACATCCGTTCCCATTCGATCCAAATGCTATCCAAATGCCCCCGTGGGCTTGTCAGTGAATTACGTGACATTTGGGAATTGATTTTCTGACTCCGCACATTTGTCAGGCATTTCTCCTGCCTTTGCAAGGATTTCACAGAACCTGTTGGGCCCCAGAAGCTTGTGGTTGGGTATTTAGCCTGCAGAGAAGGGAACCAGCAACTCTTTTGTCACTTGTACCCACAAACTGCCTTGATGGTGAGGGTTTGAGGGAAGGAGGAGGCGGAATAATGAGACTGGCTCGTTCTTACTTGTTTATAGAACAGCTGAGCCATTTTGTCCTATTAAAACAGAATCAGGGGCTGTTGGAGTGGCTCAAGCTGTAAGAGCACCTGCCTGGCAAGCGTGAGACCCCAGAGTTCAGACCCCGGTGCCATCAAAAACAACAAACCTCTCCCCCCAGACTCATAGTCTGAATGTAGGACTGACATTCAGTTCCAAGCAAAGGGACCCAGCCTGTACACCCTGGCAGCAGGCCTGTCAAAGGGGGGCCCTAGCTTTAATGGCATCCTTGCTGCCTCCCCCACTAGTACCTGCTGGGCACCAGGCCCTATGCTAGCTAGCCCCTCCAGAGGGGCAGGTAGCTGCAATCGAGGGGTTGGCTCTGGTTCCAGCAGCTGCTGGCTGTGGGACTTGGGCACAGTCCTCAGCTTCTCTGAGTCTGTTCCTGACTTGAGAAAAGACAGGGGCCACCACAAAGTTCCAGTGAGGGGAAGGGGTCCCACTGGAGCAGGGTCAGGTCTGCACAGCGCTTAGGGTCCACGTTGCCCAGGATGGGTTGCACGAAGGACATTGTCTTTTAAAAGGGACTTGATTCCTAGTAGAAAGGGGGACTGATAAGACTGATGGATTAAGTAGCACCATTTGGGGATTAAGTGACCCACTAACGGGGTGAATTGGTCACAAAGTGCTCCTCCCCAGGAGCACCTCGAAGCCATCTGCAGTGTGCTGTAGCCTAGTTGGCCATAGTGTGTTTGCAGAGAGCTGTTTTCTTGGAATTACAATAAAATGAAAGTTGGATGATTATCAAATACTGTTGATGTGACTTAGTTATGGAAGAAAAATCCTAAAGGCGGCTGTCCAAAAACACCCACAGAAATAAAGCCCCATTCAGGTGTCACTGTATTTGGTGGCGTCGCTCATCATCTTTTGATTTTAAAGCCCGAGGCCTGCAGGGTCTGGGTGCACAGCAGGTGTCTGGATGTGGGAGCCGTTATCACATGTGTTCCCAGAGGAGCCAGCGCTGGAGGTGGCCTGTGCGTCCCTGCTGTAAGCCAGGCCCACTCCGAGGGCGTGGGGATCTTAGCAGCTGGTAACCTTGGGGTCCCCGAGGCCTGAACTCCCCCACTGGCCCAGTAAGCTGTCTCCTTGTTCCCTTATGTGTTCCTGGGATTGGCAAATTACAGGGATAAAAGCCCCTCAGGCTTCCGAGACCCCCTGGTTCTGAATATTCTAAGTAACAGACCTCTGTGTAGTGTGTCACCTCTGCTTTACCTTCTGTGAGGCCCCGAGTCACTGACAACCGTCTGGAGAGTCCACACCAGTGACTGACTTCAAACCCTCACATCGTTGGCTCCATCTGAAAACTCAAGGCTGGAAATGGGGTGACTACTCATTGCCTCGTCACGTGTCGCCAGTTTTTTCCCATCTAGGAGTGGTGCTCATTACCCTGACAATTTAAAAATGTTTTTTTAAATCAAGTTATTTATGTTGTGTAGCGAGTCTGTCACACAGTCTGGATGCGGGGTGTTGTCACCCTTTTAAGCAGAATCCTGCCAGTAACTTTTGTGTTCAATAGAACGGTAGGATTGATTCTGGGATTAAACAAGCGGAAAGTCGGAAATCACCAGCCTGCTTGTGACTTTCATCAGATGTACACACCAACAAAAGGTGGCTCTCGTTCATAAAGTGAGTTTTATTTGTTGTGCTTTTCTAGTAGCTACTGTTACTCAGCTCCCATAGCGGATCGGGGGCTGTTACAAAGCGCAGAGGAGGTCAGAGTCCCTAGTCTTGGGTCTTCTGTCATCTTTTGCATGTAGTGACTTTAAAGCCCTCCATATAGAGCCCAGAAACACCTGATTCCAGAGCTCCTTGCATGGAGTAAACCCTCCTTATTTCCGTGGATCCCCAGTGCGTGCGTGAAACCAAAGATATCCCCAAACCCTGCAGATCTGGTGGTTTTTTTCTACATGTATATGTCTCCATAAAGTTAATAAGCTGGTACAGGAAGAGAATGACAGTGGTGACTCTCAGTAAGGAGCACTGGGACACCATGACAGTGGAGCTGATGCTGCAGATGGCTGCCAAGTGACTAACAGGGTGGGGGTGTGCCAGGTACAGTGTGGATATGTGGATCAGGGAGATGACCCATGTCCTGGCTGTGATACGGCAGGATGGTGTGACATTTCGTCGTGCTACTCAGATGGGTATGCAGTTTAAGACTTAAACTGTTTATTTCTGGAATTCTCCCTTGAACATTTTCAGATTTCCGTCAACCATGAGTAATTGAAACCATGCAAAGTGAAACCGCAGATAAGGGGGCTACTGTGTTACTTTTTAGGTGGGCTGAGAAGGCCTTGTGCCCCGAGGGGCCTCATGCCCAATAGAGCAGGTGCCGTTTTGGACAGATAACTGTTTAAGCCCCTCTTGGGGTGGGGCTTGCCTCGCCCCAAGAGTAGAAGTAGCTAGCAGGCAGTGCGCATGCTGGGGCAAGCACACATGTGCCCCTCACTTTCCTGGATTACAGATAACTTAAATTCATGTCTCCCTCCCCCTCCCCCCACGTTTTGGCAAAGTCCCGTGCATCACAGAACCTTAGCATAGAAAGTGCTTAATACTTGATTTGGCACCTTAATGGATATTTACACAGCGATGCCGCAATTGTTGGATAAACAGGGGATCTGTTTTAATGAGCCCTTTTGTGACTTTAAATCAGTTCCCCCTTGTCTTCTGGAATCCTGGGCTCCGGTTCTGCCTGGTTTTGGTGGTGCCCACCGCCAGCCTCGCGGCAGGGCTCCACTTGCTCAGACTCCCTCCCTGGCCCTTCCTCGCTGGGTGACAGGTGTCTGCTTCTTGCTCCCCTGTCCCCAGCCAGCACCATTTCTGAGATTTGCTGTAGTGCTGAGTCCTTTTTACATGCCCGCCTTTTGGGTGGCTACCACACTGAGGTCTGTTTCCTTTGGCTGCAGGTCAGGGCATGTTGCTGTTCACTGAGTTTTGGGGTATCAGGGAAAGGCTCCCTGATATGGGCGGGAGGGGAGGCGAGCTCTGGGTATCCCTTCTACAGTGCGGCCTGTGCCCAGTGCCCTTCCCATGGGTCTAAGAAGGCCTTGGGAGTTGGAAAGCCACTGTCCTCTCAGAGCCAGAGCCAGAGCCAGAGGAGGGAAAGAGAGAAGCCACCAAAGGCAGAGGAACCGACCCAAGAAACCCCAGACCTCAGGTTCCTCTTGTCCTAAAAGCCCATCTCGTGCCTCCAGGCCCCAGGCTCGGAGCCGGTGCTGCCTCAGAATGATTTCCTCTTTGTGTCCTATAAACTAGTCTGTGACATTAATGTTTTCCAAAGAAACTATGCACAGTGTTTTGTGACGAGGCTGTGATGACTGAGCCGCTGAATGAAGCCTAGGCTCTGAGCACACAGTGCACATTCTGAGTGCCCGCTCTTACCAGCTCCACACCAGCCTCGGTGGGCTTGGGTGTCGACCCCGAGTCTGGTGGACAACTGCAGAGAGCAGGTACTTTGGGCACCTCCCCCATGCCATGACCGTGGCCTCTGGAGGAGGCTGCGTGGCCACTTGTTCCTCTGTCCTCTCCCTGGCTTGGGCACATTGGCTTTGGTATGATTTGGAAGTTCCTGAGAGCTCACAGCAGTTCCTGGTCTGCTTGGATTTCAACTTGAGGCTTGCTGAAGGTCAAATGCTGCTCCAGTGGGGTCAGAGGAGTCTCTGGTCTCAGGACCTTGCTGTCCCCAGCTTGCTCTGTCCCCTTGGCACATGGACCATGCACCATTGTCCCAAGGATAGATCAGGCAAGGTGTTGGGGCTGTGGAGCACATGTTCTGTGGCATAAGGTTAGCAAGGGACACTGTTGGCTGTCACTGAGCAGGACACTTTTGAAGGGAACATTGGAAGAGGTTCCGCTCGTAGGAAGATCTCTGGAAGTGCCCTGAACGGGACGCCTGGCTGCTGGCACCATTTCCTCCCCTGACCTTGACTTGGGCAGAGCCTGCTTTTCTTTAAACCTCTTGTCTTCCTGCTTTCTGAGTTGGGGGTGAAGGCTGCATGTGACACCAACAGCTGCCCTTGCCTTGGGCCATCTACTTGACCCTACAGCCTTGATGGGGACTCTGGAGGAGCAAATGGGGCAGACAGCATCCACAGCTGCTTGATGAGTGTCAGGAGTTTAGTGTCATCCCAGATTGTTCTCAGGTGTTCACCACGTTCTTTGCTTGGCACCTTTGTTGGCCTTCATCTTGCTCGGAGGCTTACTGCTTCCTAGGTGTGTTTTGATTGACGTACAGCTGGGCAATCCTGGCTTCCTCTGCATGCTCACTTCAGGGAACACGGCCAAGGCTGAGGCACCTGTAGGGGTTTCCAGGGTAAAGTTCCTTCAGGGTCAGTAAGGCCCACGTACACTACTGAATGTCTTCCCTGTGCCTAGCCAAATTCAGATTCGTTTCTAGGTTTACGTCCATCTGTACACCCTGTTTACTTATGAATAAATCTTAAAACTTACTGGTTTATTGTGCTGCTGCTTGTCTATACCATCAGCTCCATCACTGCAGCCATTTTGGTGCCTAAATTGTGTGAGTGAGTGGATGAATCTGGCTTGTTCTTTCCCGTCTCTCAAGGATCTAGTCGTTAAAGCTTGCTGAGTTTAGTCAGTCGTCACAAAAGTCATGCAGAGTTGCTGTCTCCCTGTTGTGCAGATCAGAAGCCGGGCACTGGGAGTTGGAGGCCCCTCTCATAATCCCAAGCCTCTTCCTTATTCCGTTCCACAGCTTGGCCTCACGGTGCCTTTGGTTTTTCCTCCTTGAGTGTTTAGTTGCTGTAAAGGTCTTGAACGATTTGTAAACCAGCCTTGGGGAGTGATCCAAAGGCAGCGTTCACGAAATAATTTCCTAGAAGAAGGAGCGCCGAGGTAGCTCCCCTTGCACACCGCTTTCTGGAAATCATGTCTTTCCACCTTTGCTTAGGTTAGAGGCATTCATTCCGGGGTCTTTGTAGCAGAGACCTGGTGTGGCATGGCTGCCCTGGTGTGTGGCCTCCTGTCCCCAAGGACTTAGAGACAGGATGGCCAATGAGGGGACTGCATGGAGAAGTGTCAGGGAGGCCGACATGGGATCATTAGGTGGGTGTCTTGGCAGGTGGCATGGTGGGGACCCCCAAGCTGGCAGTGTCCAGCAATCACAGTTCTGGGAGCACGTGAGGAGCCTGTCGGCTCATGGAGTAACCCCAGCCTGGTACAGAGGGTAGATCTGGGCAAAGCAGGACATCTGGTCCGATGTGCTGGAACCCCAGAGCTCACTAGTGGGGAGCCCCTTCCCCCATCCTCCTGACGGAGTGAAAGCTGCTGCCAGGGCCGGCCCTAGATTTTTTCTTGGGACCAGAGTGAAATGCACGCCTAACCTTTGGAAGCCACTGCTTGCATGCCGGCTCTGGGTTCAATGGTGAGTCTCTTTTCTCAAACACACACGAACGTTGGTTCAAAGACAGCAGCTCCCTTCTAACTGGGGGGTCTCACTCCCTGCTAGGACACAAACCCACCTTCCTGTTCTGAACTTTGTTTATTCTGATGTCATTTTATCATTAGTTACTTAATGAATTGGACAGGTTGACCTTGAACCCTTACATGGCCGTGGTCCTGACCATCTCCCACCTTGCTTTGCACGCTAACATGAGATCGTTATTTCTGAAGTGTGGTTGATATTGTTTAGGCTGTTACTTCTTATTTTTAACTTTTCCTTTGTCACTTAAGTAAGATGTCTTAATTCTTATCTAGTGTTAGGTCATTTAGCAGAACTTTTTTTAGAATATGATTTTTCTATCATTCAAAACACTATGGCGGTGTCTTCTAGAATTTTACAGATCCTGTAATTCTGTTTGCAAAGACATTTAATTATTAGATATAGCCATCAAAAACACTTTTTTTTTCTGTGTCGATACTGAGTTTCAGCTTGAACCATGCCCCCCAGCTCTTTTTGCTGTAGTTATTTTTCAGATTGGGTCTTGTGCTTTTTTCTGGAACAGCCTCGTCACAAACCTTGTACCTACACATAGCTGGGATTACAGGTGTGCACCACCATGCCTGGGTGGAAACACTTTCTTTGATCATTTCATTGGGAACTCCAGTCCAGGAGAGCTGGCTTTTTGGGGTCTAGGATTGGTTCCTGATCTGTGATTGGGGTGTCCTTCAAACTGTACCTGTATGATGGGAAATTCAAAAATAAATAAGACAGCCCTTCCTTCTTGGAGTCATGTTCAATTTGGTCAAGAAGACAATTGGTAAGCCAAAGCCACCCCAGCATATGCCAAGTGCTCCAGAGAGAATAGGGAGGTTTCACTGGCATTAGAATTCCAAATTTAACATTGAAGGGTTTGAATATAAATTTGTGACAATAAATATTTATTTTGATTTCTTCCCAATATTCAAAGAAATACGGTGGCGTTAAAAAGCCAGTTGTTAGCTGGGCACCAGTGACTCATGCCTGCAATCCTAGCTACTCAGGAAGCAGAGATCAGGAGAATCGAGGTTCAAAGCCAGCCTAGGCAAAAAGTTCGCAAGACCTTATCTCAAAAAATATCCAACACAAAACAAGGCTGGTGGAGTGGCTCAAGTGGTAGAACTCCTGCCTAGCAAGCCTGAGGCCTGAAGTTCAAATCCTAGTACCTCCCAAAACCACAAGAAAACCCCAGACATTGTGGGTGGAGCCTGCCTGCCTGTTTTTCTTCTATTCTGTAGTCAGTAAGCATCAAGTGAAATCAGCTGTGGGGCTCTGTGGTCACTGTTTTCCTCTGGTTACTGTGTTTTGTTGCAATGCAGGTGGCCAGGTGACTGGAAGCCTCCTGTGGGCAGGGGCGACATCTGTTTCATCTACTTCAGATTGACCTCTGCAGGAGGTGAGGGCTCCTAAAATCCTTGTCAAATGGGTCGGAACCCAGAGGATCTTTTTGGCGTTTAGATGGAGAAGTTTGTCGATGTGCGTACCCACCTTGCCACATGCTGACCGCCACAAGCTGACTGAGGATGGTCGCACTTCCCAGAGTGATCTGCTCTCCTGGTTCCTTTAATTTTAGGTCTGATATTCGCTCTTTTCCCCCCATTTGGTGAAGCGGTGTGACCCTTCAGCACATTTTAAGTAAAATTACACAGCTGCTAGTAGTTGGCATCGAGAGTCTTTTAATCTGGAGCAAAAATGTTACCTCCTTCATTTGCAAAGCAGACTGATTCTGGCACCGTGTCTTAGTGTCTTCTGGTCGTTCTATTTTCCAGAACTTAATGTGGGTTTGTAATTACTCTCACTTAGACATCCAGGACAGAAAGTCAACAAGAAAATTTTGTAGTGAGCCCGGGCTTATCATTGCTATGCTACAGTCAGCCTGAAAAATCTATGTGGCTTTTTTTATATGAGAAGAATGTGACTGTTCAATTGAGAAATGCTTTTAAAATATGCTGTATTCCTTCCCATCAGTCTGTTGTTAATACTTAAATGAGCACTCGAGAGTTAGTTAAAATCGCTGCCCCCTTGCCAAAATATATCTTTTCTTTCTGTTTCTCTGCAGAACTTTTGGGGTACTACATCTATTTTTGTTTAATTAGGCCCTGCAAGAAAATGAGGAGGAGCTGCATTTAAATTTTTAGACCATTAAGGGGCCTAAAACTATGCGAGATGAAAGATACAAAAAATTAACTTTAGCATTTATTATACGAATAAAACTGGTAGGAAGCACATTTCCAGAACCTGTTTCTCCTTTCCTTCTTCAGAAGCTAAGATTAATGGCAGTCCTGGAAGCTGGCATTTGCTCCCTTTCCTTGCTCTGGTACTGGAAAGAACAGGAATGATCAGTCTGCTTGTACGTTTTTGGACAGGTTGTAAATTCTAAAGCTCAGTAATATCATAAAATGTTTGTTGATTAACATCGTATGTCAGTTCTGATAGAACAATCCTAATTTATGCTTTCTTTGGGATTCCTTTTCAAATCCGAATCTGGAAAACAGAAACCACGTGTGACTTACTTGTTTTGCAGATAGAACATTCTGGAAACACGAAACACTGCATCAGTGGGTCAAGAGAAGCTTGGTACATGCATGTTTTGGGTCGGGCCTGCCTGCCACCCTGCCTTGTGTGACTGTCCTTTGCATCCCCTGGGCAGCCAGCCATCTCTTTGGGGGGTGGGAAATGGCCAGAGCGGGCTGTGTCAACCCTGGGCAGAAAGGAGGAAGGGGCCTCCAGGCAGTTGGGGCTCAGCTCTCGTGTCTCCCCAAATCTGATTGGCTATTGTGATTGAAAAGAGTGTCAGCAATATGCAAATGAGCAGGGGAAGTGAAAGTGCATCTCACACAGATAATTTGCCATAAAAATTTATATGGCAGTCCTTAAAACCTTCAGAGATTTAGTCTGTCTCGGGAAAGGTGATTTATATGGTGTTAAAGCACGTTTTATGTTCCAGTCCTTTAGATTTAATGTTTATTGCCTATAAAAATGAAATCTTCTTGTAGATATTTAAAACTTTTGGTACTGCGTGAAATATATATTCAAGTTAGAATCAGAAACGCCATGGCGACATTGTAAATAAGCAGCAACCTCTCTGCTCCAGGGCCACTGCCGCCACCGCCACCACCACCTGGGCCATAGGTCTGCCTTGCCCATCTGCAAGGTGGCACTGGGACCTCTGTTGTGTCTCCATAGTGGGTTGCCAGCTAGGAAATGTCTAATGTGGGATCGTGTTGGCTTTTTTTTTTTTTTAAATTAGCCAGCAAGCATAGTGCTATTATAATTCCCTTAGAAAGTTATGCAACGTGTGTGACGAGAATTACATTCAAATCTTAGACATGAATCATGGCCTGGGTTTTAAAGAATGGAAGAGCTTTGGCAATGTGGAATCAAATGCAAAGTAGATTTTAGACTTTTGCAGCCCCTCCGATTCCTGAGGGCATGCTTTAAGGCTGGTCTTAAATTAAACTCTCGTGGAAACAAGTCCTACAGTGGGGGAGGGAACCGTTGAAGCCCCTGGGATCTCCTGAAAGCTTTCTGTGGGACTGGCCTCCCTGGAGCTGCACACCTGGGCACCTGGTTTGATTGTTGAACTGACTTGCATAGGTTCTGCTGCCCTAGAGTGGTCTCCCTGTATGGCCTGTCAGATGTCATTGGTACCCAGGGAATGACTAGCCACCAAATGCTGGGAGGGTGACCTTTGATGAACCTTGTGAACCAAGTGCCTGCCCAGGCAGAGTGCCAGGTGACTTCCCTGACTCCTTAGACACTGGACACCTGAGAGATGACCCCAGAAGTGGTTTTTCTGGAGGTTCTCAGCAGCCAGGCCGCCTCCTTGCAGTCATGCTGCGGTAATCCCAGAGCACGGCCATCGGAAAACCCTAGTCTGGTCCACTGTGCGAGCCTGGCCTGGCATACTGGCTCCTCTGAGGACAGGGAGAAGGGACCTGGTTGGGATGCCTGGCTTGTGATGGGTGTCTCACCTGGCTAGTGAATATGCACCCATGGGTGTGAGCTGTCAGCTTGCTGGGTGACTTGGAAGGGTTCTTAGCTGAGTCTCCCAGGCCAAAAGCAACAACCTGCATTCTTCAAAGAATTCCAGGGGAAGAAAGTCTAGGAGGGCCTCCTAGACACTGTGCACCTCTCAAGGTGAAGTTTGCGGGGAGTGGGGAGGGTGCTGCCTGCAGCCATGTGCTAGTCAGGCCTGCCCTCCAGGAGACTTGGCAGACTTTAAATTCTCAAGCCTGCATGGTAGCAGAGTCTAAGTGGACGCATTGCCTGTGAGGTGCAGGGGGCAGGCTTTTTTGCATTACCTGTGCTGTGTAGCAGAGTCTGGCAGCTTCTGACTTTGACCTTGCAGGCAGTGGGCAGAACTGTCCAGGTGAGTGGAGTCTAAGAAGCAGGTAAGGAAGAGAGCAGGTGTGAGAGTAAAGAAAGGCTAGGCATGGCGGGGATCGTGGCTGTGCATCTATGGAGGGTAAATGGCGGTGCGAAGTGACAGTCTGTTCCCGAGTGGGGCGGGGGTGCAGGAAGGCCAGGGAACAGATTGCTCCCTGGGGAGGTCCCAGGAGCTGTCTCTGTCAGCTTGGTCCGTACTGCTTGGAGGGATGCATGCTTAGGCTTTGCAGTGACAGTGTGTGAGTGAGGCCAGTTACACAGCCACATCTACTAGTATTTTTGGTATAAAGCAGTTGCTAAAATTAATTCCAGTCTAAAACTTGATGAATTCTCAGTCATGGAATTAACAGGTTTCAAACGAAAAAATTAGCTTGATTAAAAATAAATGTTTTACTGGGAAATTTGGAGCCTGTCTATCCCTAATAAACTCAATACAAAGTTTTTTTGGTTTGTTTCAGAGGATTTGTGTGCATTTTTGTCTTTACCGGGAAAGTACAGATACATGCCAGATTCATAGCCCCTCAGGGCAGGTCTGCCCATGGTAGGGGCAGTTGACGTCATCCATGCTGTATATAGCCAGCTGTTGATCTGGGTGGCCCCGAGCTCCTCTGATAAGCATTAAAGTCGCACAGGCGACTGTCCTGTTAGCCAGGACCCCATTCACCTCCATCCAGTTACGCCACCCTCAGAATTAGTATCCACTACTTCGAATACCTACCTGAGGCCAAAAGTGTTTGGTTTTGCTTTTAGTGAGGTTCCAAACCACCCTGCCCACACCCTGTGCTCTGGACAACAGCGCAGCATGGTTTTCACATCGAGGGTATTTGGCACGGTGTGGTTGTATAGACCCCCTGCAAGGCTCAGCTATTCCCAGTGCCCTCCATCTATACAGCAGGGAGCGAACTCAGAGGCTGCCCGTCAGCTAGATTTCCAGCCACCAAGGTGCCCTGTTTTGACTGCCTAAGGGCCAGTGAGGGTGGTAGCAAGAGCTTTTCTGCTTCTTTACTTGCCCCATGTCAATGTTGAATCGTCCCCAGGTTGTGGCAGGACATCCCCAGATCACTGTAGGGTTAGCTATGGGGTAACCAGATTTACTTCTAGAGTGCAAATCTGAGGCTTTGCTTGTTTTGTAGGTGTGTTTCAAGAGGAGCCTGTGTTCCTCTTGAATTTGATATAAATGTGAGTAGGCAATGCAGAAAGCTGATTTTTATCAGTAGTGTTTTTTGTTTGGGTTTTTTTTTTTTCCCTTTCTGTGGTGCTGGGAGTTGAACCCAGGACCTGTGTGTGCTTGTTCTCACAGTGCATCCGGGGCTGGTTTTGAATTCATGATCCTGTTACTTCAGCCTTCTGAGTGCTGGGATTGCAGGCCTGGAACACCACAGCAAGCTCTTTCAGTAGTTTTTTAAAAAAGCTGGACATCTTTACCTCGGTGTGGTCACAATAGCCATGGTGCAAAGACACGCACTGCCCATCCCGCCCCCTCCAATTCGCTTGCCTGGAGGGTCAGTAGCATAACCCAGCCTGCCCAGCAGGCCTCCTTGGACGCCGAGGGGCTGGGGAGCCAGGGAAGGACAGATGGACTTGGAGGGGGAGCCCGGCCCTGCTTTAAACCACAAATGCCTTTTGATAACTAGTGAAATTGGCAAGCCCGGTGATTGAAAACATGTGAGAGGTAACCGGATCGCAGTTTCAAGTAGTACATACTGGAGAAGTTTTCCCCAATGTAAAAGTTACTCTTTAAGAGCCTTAAACTTATAAAAACAAGGAAATTCCATGTTACGCCTGCCACTCGGCCTTTCCATTTTTATTCCAGAAGTCAGATTTGACAGGTCAGCTGCTGACTGGCTCTGGGATCCCCAGGGCATTTAATTCAAAGTGGGGGGAGGGGCCCAGAGCGAGAGCTGGCAGCCGTGGGGATGGGGAAGTCTCCATGTTGCTCAGTGCCAGGTTCATTATTTCCTTCTAGCGAATCCTATTTTCTCATCTTGGGGCTGTTTCCTGTATTAACTTCATCCCCTGAAGCTGGTTCAAGATGCTTTCCAAGACGGTTCTTCTCCTCTCCTCTTCCTGGATCTTGGTGGTATTGCATGGTTTACTTGGTGGCCACCTGCTCACCAGGAGTTAAGGCCAGGCATCCCATGCCCTCCTTCTTGAACTTGTCCCTCGTCCTGTCCCATCTGAGCGGCAGTGACCTGCTTGCAGCCTCCCTTCTCCTCAGTTCCCTTCTCCCACTGTGGTCAGCATGGTCTTTGTAAAGCATGACAGTGACCATCAAAGCTGTCACCACTGGGACTCAAGTCCAAGTTCACGGCCTCCAATGTGGTGCCCCCGGCTGTCTTCCTGGATCCACCTCCTGCCCTTTTAGTGACTGTGAGTAACGACGATGCCAGAGACCACAGCACTTTGTCTTGTTCAAAAGCAGGCCTGGCTCCTGTAACCCCGGGCTGCTGCCCCTCCTGGTGGGAAGACAGGAAAGGAGCACAGACAGACACACAGACACAGAGCCCATGACACTGTGAGCCCCAGCTGTTGTGCCTCCCGGTGGGTCTGGCTGTAGTGGAACAGTGACTGAGATGCCCTGCCCCTAACGCTCTCTGCGTGACCTCAGTCCGCTCGCTGTACCTGCGAGCATCAGAGTCCTTGGTGTGGGAGTGGCACCGTAGCACCCTGCCAGATTGTCACGGGGATTAAAAACCACAAGGGATAGAAAGGATGAGTCAATAAACGGTGCAGGAGCTATTTTTATTACCTCTGCCCATTCTGTGCCTTCTGGAATCTTCCCTCCTTCCTTTTCTTTCCCCCACGTGAAATCTCACCCGGCCTCAGGACTGCTGCTTATTACTTTCTGTGGAGTCCTTCTGAGCCTCCTGACAGGAAGCCGTGTCTCCTTCTCCACTCCCACGTGGTCTTGGTACCTCTCCTGTAGCATTCTCCCTTAGGCTCGTCCAGTCATTTTCCTACGTCATAAGCTCTCCAAGCACCAGAACAGCTTGTGGGCCCTTTATTCCCTGTTCTTCTGGCCCCCACATGGAGCCCAGTTGGTGTCAGGAAGTATACATGGGAGCTGTCACTCCAGGGTGATGCTCTGGGCGTCATTGGATGTATCAGCTGGCTTTTGCAAATGTGACCCATCCACATCTGAAACCCTCCCAGTTTTCCTCCTGGGAGCTCCCTCACGACCCCACTGGACCCGCTCCCAGCTCAGGTCCTCCCAGGGACAGACCGAGGCTTTGCTTTTGGCAAGCACATCGTGCATTTCCTAAGCAGACCACTTAGGAGTGGGGTATGGCTAGGAGGAAGTTGATGAAATAAATATGTTTTATCAGTGTTATCTTGGGCCCATGGCACCTTTCTTTTCTGTTACGTTGCCTTGGCACAGGACAGTGCCCCTTGTCACAGGAGGCAGTTACACAGGCATCCCAGAGCCCAGATCACGGGCTGTTGCTCAGGTATCACTGCCCTTGGCTTCTGGCCTGTGCTGTAATGGGACAGGCAGAAAGTAGCCAGTGTGACCAAGGCCACTCGGCCCATGCTGC
Source organism: Castor canadensis (assembly GCF_047511655.1). NCBI lineage: Eukaryota > Metazoa > Chordata > Mammalia > Rodentia > Castoridae > Castor > Castor canadensis. The sequence continues at coordinate 10,521,511 of NC_133391.1, forward strand.
AGGGGCAGAGTTCCTGGGTCCCGGCTCTGTGGCCATGCGGAAGTGGTGATGGCTCATCCCACTACTGAGCCCCCCAAGCTAGATGAGAACCGTTTACCGCTGTCCCTTGCGAAGCCACAAGTCACATGTGACACACATAGTAACAGTACAGGGCCCAGAGCGAAGTGGTTCCTCAGCCAAAACAAGCGGTGCTGTTTTGCCGGGTTTGAGAGAAAACCTTCCTTGATGTCAGCATAATTAAGAACTGAATTTAGAGTTAGTGAAAAACAGGTGATGAGGGCTTGCACTTGGAGTAGTCATACGGAGCTGGGGAGTGCTTTGTAATTGGCGTTCATTTCCTGCTACAAGGACCTGTCCCCGGGAGCCTGGGAGAGCCACCCAGGATGTAGGGGCCTCCACTGGGAAGTGCAGTGGCTGGGGTGCTGGGCCTGATCGAGTGTCACACCTCGAGTGGCACAGGGGTTGTCATTGTGCTTGTCTACGTTGGATGGGTCTGCACAGCTCACTTTGTAGGGGCTAAGAGCCCCAGGTTCTGGGCATGATGGAGTGCAGGTGAAACTGAAGTCCGCGTTCGGGGACCAGAGTGGGCGGATGGGGGCAGCACTTCCAGGGCAGCAACTCATGTCTAGCTCAGCTAGAGGTGACACTCATTGAGCGTTGAAATGACTCCTGGAAACCCACATTTGTGCCCTTGGCACCATCACATAACCTGTTGGTGCCTAGCCCAGGCTTCCCGATGGCAGCCAGCGTGCCTGCACCCTGTAGGAATCACAGCAACACTCAGTCCCCTGCTCACCCAGTGCATTCTGCACTCCATCTGGCTGGCGGCAGCTCTGAACCAGTGGCAGGATGGTGTAAACCTTGCTCACCAAACACGGTCCCAAAAATCTTGAAAATTAAGTGCTAAAAAGAAAAAAGGAACTGGTAGGAGGTGGTGCTTCTTGGCTGGCCCAGGCTGTGCTGGGGTCCCCAGTTTGCTTTTTCCAAGAAGACACTTGGCATCTTTTAACTTTTACTTTTAAATTCCAGGCAAAAACATTTCAAGAGCTTTTTGGAGTTTTTTATTTGCTAATTAAAACGTGAGAAGGGAATGCAGCACAGGTAGAGTTCTGGTGTAAGCCACAGCTGTGATTAAAAAAAACAAACCCCACACCCAACAGTTTCCAACTGAAGTTATTAGCACTTCACCTGTAACTGTGAATACTTTTAGGTCTTATGCCCTGTCTCTTAAGCACCCTGCACCCCCGGAGTACGTGGGGAAGGAAAGCTAAGTGTGGGACCTGGAGGATACCCAGCCCTCAAAGAAGATGAGAACCACCATTTCTATGCATCTTTTTTTAATTAATAAGAGTTTTTCTTTTTTCTTTTCTTTTTCAGGCTGTGTAGCCCAGGCTGGCCTTGAACTCACATTCCTCCTCCCTCAGCCTCCTGAGTGGTGGAATAATAGACCTGTATCACCATACCTGGCTTTTTCTTCTTCTTCTTTTTTGCGGTACTGGGGCTTGAACTCAGGGCCTTCACCTTGAGCCACTCCACCAACTCTTTTTTTGTGAATTTTTTTTTTCAAGATAGAGTCCCATGAGCTATTTGCCTGGGCTGGGTTTGAACCACAATCCTCCTGATCTCTGCTCCTGAGTAGCTGGGATTACAGGTGGAGCACCGGCACCTGGGCATGCCTGGCTTCTTAATTTTTATGACGTGTAGTTTTCTGGCAACCTGGGAGGTAAAGTGGGGGTGGTATATTTTACAGATAAGAAAACTGAAGCTTAGGGCATCTTGTTGACTTGTCCAAATTCCTGCAGCAAGAAGGAACCAAATCCAGGAGGACCTGGGCTGGGCTGCTAACCTTGGTGCACCAGCAGCTTCCTAGAGTTCACTAATGCCATGGACGGGGCGGGCTGGCTCCCCAAGAAGTGGTGCTGTGTGAAAAAAATACCAAACTCCGAGCCTGTGCCACTTGCAAAATAATTAAGTACAGTCTGTTCTCATTCTCAAAACGGCCAGCAATGCATCACCAAGCCCAATTGCACACTCCACATGACCCCCAGCCCCGAGCTGTCCTGGTGCGCACACACCACGTGACTTGTGATTCCCAAGCCTGGCCTGTGCTGGCAGCTGTCTGTGGCTGGGGCAGCCCCAACACACACACACACAGCCCCAACACACACACACACACACACACACACAGAGAGAGAGAGAGAGAGAGAGAGAGAGAGAGAGAGAGAGAGAGAGAGAGAGAGAGCTGGGAAGCTGCAGGGTGGCTTTGCCGCCAGCGTTTTCCCAGAGAAGTGGAAAGGAACCTTTGCCAGAGTGGCTGGTGCCCTAACAAATTGATTCCTGCCAAACAATGGAGATAAATATTTTCAACAGGCAGAAATTTTGGCTCCTGAAGTGCTCAAATTAAAGGCTTATTTCTGAAACAAATACTTTAGGAAGAAAACATTTTCCCCAGCTAGATGAGATCAGGGTTATTCCTTTTGGCGGCTGCATAATTATTTTGAGATTAAAACACAATGGCTTCTCTCTGTCTGCCTCATTTTTTCACTGATGACCTGGCCCCCTTATTTCCTGGAGAAAGGAAGGTGCGTGGGGAAGAGGTGTGGTGTGGTTTCCTGCACAGAGCCCAGATCTGGATTCAGGTCCCAGCCCTGCCCCCTCCCCGTGTGATCTGGACAAAGCCAGACTCGTCTGGTCCTCAGTTTTCCTGCCTGGGAAATGGGTGTGTGTGTGTGTGTGTGTGTGTGTGTGTGTGTGTGTGTGTGTGTGTGTGTGTGTGTGTGTGTGTGTGTGGTGTGTGTGTGTGGTGTGTGTGTGTGTGTGTGTGTGTGTGTGTGTGTGTGTGGTGTGTGTGTGTGGTGTGTGTGTGTGTGTGTGTGTGTGTGTGTGTCGTCTGGTCCTCAGTTTTCCTGCCTGGGAAATGGGTGTGTGTGTGTGTGTGTGTGTGTGTGTGTGTGTGTGTGGTGTGTGTGTGGTGTGTGTGTGTGTGTGTGGTGTGTGTGTGTGTGTGTGTGTGTGTGTCGTCTGGTCCTCAGTTTTCCTGCCTGGGAAATGGGTGTGTGTGTGTGTGTGTGTGGTGTGTGTGTGTGTGTGGTGTGTGTGTGTGTGTGTGGTGTGTGTGTGTGTGTGTGTGTGTGTGTGTGTGTCGTCTGGTCCTCAGTTTTCCTGCCTGGGAAATGGGTGTGTGTGTGTGTGTGTGTGTGACCCTGGGTATTGCTGCTGCCCTCAGGACCTGGTATCTTCATCATCGCATAAAGGACTGCTAATGCTGGAATGTACTTTACATTTACATGGCCTCCCATGACCAGGTCTTCCAGTTTAGATAGTACAGTTTCTGTCTGTCCCTCCTCTGATTTCCTGGCTCCAGCCCATTAAAGACCTCTCAACCCTGCCTCGTTCTCCACTCTGATGCAGCCAAGGAGGCTGGACCTGTCTGTCCTCTGAATCCAGCTTCTGCCTGCAACCAGAGCCGCAGGCAGGTCTATCAAGCTAGGCAAGAGAGTGGATATCTCAGCCTGAGCCCCCCACCCCAAATCAACCATCATAGACATTTCTTCATTTCAACAAGTTCTCAGTGGTCTTTTTTGGTCGTTTTATTTTCAAAGATAGGGCCTTGCTATGTAGCTCAGGCTGGCTTCAAGCTCACCATTTTCCTGCCCCAGCAGGAAGTGCTGTGATTACAGGTATGAGCCACCATGCCCGGCATATTATGTGTACCAAGCGTGTAGTTTATCATTGTATACTAAGTGAATGACATATCACATTTGTCTCATGATGAATACAAGTGTAAAAAGAGTAAAAACTGAAGTTGAGGGCGCTGTTCTCCAGTATTTGTTGCCTGGGGCAGGTCACATGCATTTTGGGAACTTGGTTTCCTCATTGGAGTCCAGAGCAGTGAAGCTCCTGTGGCTGCTTCCCCGCCAAGTTCATCCCAAGGCCCACGGGAGGGGCAGTGTTAACAGTGGGCCTGATCTCAGCAGCACCACCACCTTCCCCAGTCCCCTCCTACAGGGGGAGGACATGTGTGGTCTGGTCAGACACAGGAGGCAGAAAGCATGGGACCTGGCCATGGGGAAAGCAATAGAGCATCCTGGCAAGTGGAAGCGATCACACACGGAGAGCTGACCCCAGGTAACACAGCAGAGGGCTAGTGAGGGGAGGAGGGTCCTGTGGCAGCTTGCAGAAGTCACAGAGCTGACTCCTGCCATTTGGAGCCAAGGATCTCTAAAGGCTGAGGTTGGCCGGCAGTGTTCGTGTGGTTTGCAATATAGCCAAGAGACAGCAGTAAAGAATAAAGCTTATGAAAGGGTGATTTTTATAGCTCAGAAATGATCCAGTATCAGGAATTTCTTTCGGTCCAGTTAATCTGTAAAGCCGAATTCTCTCTGTTCTGATTGAAAGGCACCCTTCCCCTCCCTGCCCTGGCTCTGGCTGCCTGTGCCTGCTCTCAGCGACTCCAGCCGTCTGATTGCAGCTTACGTTTCATTATGCATCAGTGAGACACCGTCTCTCACGTCTCGCTGTCTAATTGAGAGTCTAGCGAGAATTACACGTAGTGCAAGGCTTATGGGATGCATCTGGCATTTTTTGTCTTTGCATGGTGGGTTTTTGACAGGGAAAAAACAATAAACAAAGTCTTGGTTCTCAGTTGAAGTTTCTCATTCCCAAGGAATGTGCGAAAAGCCTTGTACAAAAACTTGGTGGGCCAGTCCATGAGTTTTATTTGATTTTATGTTCTGAATCGGTAATGTTCACTTGGTCCAAAATCAGAATTTTACACACACACACACACACACACACTGAGAAATCTTGCCCACGCCTCCATCTCTTTCCAACCAACAGTACTTTCCTGGGAGTGTGGTCGATGAATTCAGCCCTGTGGCCTTTACCCAGAAAGCCCACGGACAGTAAGTGACTGCCCCTCAATTTCTGAGATTGGAAATTAACTTCAGGCCATCTAGAACCAAGCAATCCTGAGTATTTATCAGACATGTAAAGCCACCTTAAGAGTTATGGAGGAAAATCCTTTCCAAGTGCTAGAGTCAGGCCGAAAGCCGTGGAAAGAAGTTGACAGTCACCCTGGTTACTACTGAAGTTTGTGTATATGGGTGTCCCCATGTTGGGTGAAGTAGCTTGCCTGGGTCACAGAGCTCTGAAGGGTGACAGCTGCAATGTGTCCCAAGGCTGAGTTCCCAGACTTGGGCTCCGAACCTCCCCCCATTGTTCCCCAGTAGAGAACAAAGCCAGGCATGAATCAAAACTGTCGTAATAAGGAGAATCCAGGTCTTTTCCTGTCCCCCACCTTGGGAACGATACAGCTCACCTGGAAAGCAAATGACCTTATAGGTTTGACCTTAACAGTTTCCACGTGTGCCCACTCTTTGCCCAGTTTGGGAGTTGTTGCTGCCCTGCAAACAACTATAGGGCTGAGAGAGTGGGGTTGAGAGCCAGGACAGACACTGGATCCCTGTGACCTTCTCACTGGTACTTAGGAGGAGTGGAGGCAGGTGGCAGTCACACAGAGGAGGTGGCTGGCTGAAGGCTGTTCACTTAGCAAGCAGGCACGGGGTATCCATATACAAACTGGTTCCTTGGAGCAGAAACTCCGTGACTTTCTTGCCGCCCTGCTGGCACCTCCTCCTTCCCTCTCCTGCACCTGGGACTTGATCATCTTCCTCTGGGTAGTAGGGAGCAGGAGCCACCCTCTAGGTGAGGAAGCCTTGCTGTAAATATAGCTAGTGCCTGCTGCGAGAGCTGGAGAGAAGGTTTGGTTCTGCTTATTCTACCCTCATCCCCGAGCCGGGAGAAGATGGCTACTGCCTTGTACAAAGACTCAGCACAGCATTCTTATTGCCGACCCATCACTGGGCAAGCGCTTGCTTCTGCACACACCCATTTTTGCCTGCTTTTGGCTTTTTTGTTCCTGAGTTGGAAATCAGAGAAAGGGACTGACCCAGCATGCTCACTGGTTTTCTGCCCCGTTCACCCAGGTTTACTGAGTGTGTACTACACACGGAGCTCTGTTCTGGGTGCCACCCGCAGTGGGCTTGCCCTGCCCTGGAAGGACAGTTGGCATTTCCTTCCAGAGTCTCCCTTCTGGGATGCAGAGATGGAGACATGTGCTCTCATCTAACAGTGAGTGCCCCATCTGAAAGCCCTGCTGGAACTCACTCTTCCAGCCCCCTTGTTCCCTGGGCCCCTTATTCCCCAGGGCTCCTTTGCGTGGTGGGGCAGTGATAAGCCTTACTTTCCAGACTGCTGGGAGGGCCTGGCCAGCATGGCTTCAAGGTTTGAGTCCTTAGCCCCACCATCCTAATTCTTGCAGAAATGGGACCATTCTGGGGCTCCATCCAGAATCTCCCCAGGACTCAAACCCCTCCTGGACTATTCTAGGCTGTTCTCTGCATCCAGCACCTCAGTGCTCGGCCCCCTCTTTCCTGCAGCTGTCTCTTTCTGACTTGAATTTGTCTCATCTCCCTCCTACTGGTCCCTCTGCCTGGTGTGCCCTGCCTCCTCCCCATGGCCCACTGGGATACTGTCACCTCCTTGAAGCAGTCAGTGTTTTCTCCCAAGCAGAGGGAGTCACTCTCTTGAACTCTCTGCACTCTTTCTGGACTTGTGTTCTAGCAGGTAGTATATTTTGCCCTTCCCCCGTTAGCAAATGCCACCTGCCTACCTGTGATGTGCCCCAGTTCTCTGCGAGGGGCTGAGCAAAAAGCAAGAACTTGTGGAAAGGAGGAACCCAGTGAGGTCAGTGTGCCAGGACAGGGCTGATGATCCCTGGGTGGTCTTACTTGGGGTCCCTGGGACACCGCTGAGGCCTTTGAGCAGAGAATGACAAGTCTGGTTGGGGTTTTGGTGTGCTGTGTCCCCTTTCCTGTAGCGATGTGCGATGTCACCTTTACAGCTCCCCAAGGGACTGATCCTACAAGCCCCCTGTACACACTCCATTGTTCCCAGCTCTGCCATTCTGGGTCCTCCCTTTCATCTCCATTCCCCCATTGCCCTGTATGGAACCCCCACCCCAGGCCCTGCCACCCTGTGGGAGGTCACAGTTTGGGGGTTAGGTGGGTCTCCCTTTCCGATTGCCCCACCTTTGCCTCCCTGCTGCCCCTTAGGGTCCTGTTGGCAGTCAGCCCGATTCTGTGGGACTGTGGCTTGTGAGTCGGATTGCCTATTCTGGCCATTTGTGGGACACCATGGAACAGAAGGTCACAGTCGTAGCCACGAGCCAGAAGTTGTGTGTGATGGAGTTGTGCTGGGGAAGGGCTGTGTCAGAAAAAACATTTACAACTGGGAGGTGACAGCTGGTTCTCTGCCTGGACTTAGAAAGTGGTGGAGACGTTGTTCGCTTGAGGGATTCTGTGTAGTTTCCCACCGGTCCACGCACAGATGAGGGGACGCATGGTTGAGCACCATGCCACGAGCGAGGTACACCTGAGTCCTTGCCCACCCTTCAAAGCCGGGGACTTGTTACAGAGGAACTTGGCTTTGTTTTAGGAGTAGGCATGACGCTTCCATGCTGAAAATGCAGAAGGTACTGAATCATAGTCCTGGAGGAACTCCATGCTCCAGGGATTTCCCTCCCCATGGGAAGGGGTTAGTGCCTGCGCAGCCTGCCAGAAAACTCCTGCCTGGGGAGGTAGGTGCAGTGGCTGTCTGTATTTGCTGTGGCTAGCTTGCTCCCCGAGGGCGGATGCATTTAGCAGAGGTGGTGTGTACACTTCTAACGGAGCAGTTATCCCCTGACCCCTGCCTGCCTCTCTCAGCCCTTCCCTGTGGAAGCCAGGCCAGCCTCTGCTCCTGGGTGGCACTTTCCTGTGTTCCACTGGATGGCTGTGACAAAGTTTCTCTGAGGCTGCATCAAGTGCAGTGCCTGGTACCCCGTGAGTCCTGGTGACAATGAGGGGGTGGACATTGAGACTGCCTGCCTACTAGCCACAAGGAAGATGGTCATTCTTGTCAAAAACTCGAAGACCTTTCCTGCTAGAAGGAATTTCACTCTTCTCAGACCCCTTCCCGTGTTTCCTTCCACCAGCCTGACTCCCTCTGTCTGTCCTTCTTTCTTGTCTGCCTAGTTCCTTCTGCTAGACAACAGGCATATGTGTGTGGGTCAGGAGCGACTTCTGGTTTGAGCATCCTCAGAGCTCCTGCCCTGTGGAGGATGCTGGTGGCAGAAAGCTCAAGGCTGAGGCCCCGAGTGTGTGGCTCCTGCTCACCATGCCATGAAGGCAGGGTGCATTACCTTAATTACTTTCATACAGGGGCCGTCATCTGACCCCAGCCGCGTAGGGATGAGGCCTAGATGTCTCTCCAGGGTTTTCTGGTGTCAAAGAATGAAGGACTACTGAGTCATTTGTTCATTCATTCATCTATCCATCCACTGCGGTGCTGGGCTGGAACCCAGGACCTCACACATGCTAGGTGAGCGCTCTACTTCTGAGCCACACCGCCAGCCCCAGGTGTTTTGAGGCCCTGAGTTATAAATACATATGTATAGATACATATATATGTATATTAGTGGTACTGGGATTTGAACTCAGGGCCTCACACTTGCTTGGCAGGTGTTCTACCACTTGAGTCTCTGCCCGCAGCCCTAGATGTTTTAAGAGGTGATGGGAGGGTGCTGGTGGGGGCCTAGGTCCCCATCCCTTTCTACCCAGAGCCCCTTCCAATCATTCAAATGACTCTGTGGCTAGGAGGAAAACAAAAGTGCCCTGACACCTTTCCCGGTGTGCACTTCACAGGCGTCACTGAAAATTCCTCTCTGGGCTGTGCTGTTTGATGAGTTTGACAGGTAGTCCCCTAAAGGGACATCAGATAAGCTCACTCCTTGGATAAAGGTAGAGATAAACACAGGGAGAACACCTCACTTGTATTGCCGGTGCTCCGCCCAGGGCTACTGTCCTTACCAGCCCAGGGGAGCTAGGAAGAAAGATGGGAAGACCCACCTGGGCAGCCGGAGTCTGGCCTGTGCTTTGCAGACCTGGCCTGGGGGCTTAGGAAGAGAGAGTTTCAGCAGAAGGGGAGGGGGGTCCCTGCTGGTGTACCTCCCCCTTTACAACAAATGGCTGACACATACACATTTAAGGCAAGTGATTTCAAACTGATCACTGATATTGTTGTGACTTATTTAAAATAAGCGGCGAGGTGGAGGGAGTTGGTGGTTCTGGGCTTTAATGCGGGGCTTTGTACTTGCTAGGCAGGCTCTCCACCACTTGAGCCACACCTTCAGCCCTGTTTTGTTTTGGTTTTTTGGGGCTATGTAGCCCAGGCTGGCCTCGAACTCATGATCCACCTGCCACAGCTTTTGGAGTGCTGGGAGTGTGCCACCATACCAGGCTCTAATTTCTTTTAAATAGGCAGGTTGTTCCACGGTCGTTTTTCTTTGTCTTAGTTGGAATGCTGCTTCGATACTTGGCCCAGAGGCTGGAGCCCTGGCAGAGAGACTTAGAACGTTAGGTGTTGCACCCTTTGAGGACCTGTCAGAAATCAGTGAGGCCCACAGTTGTCACGGCTCGCAGGCAGTGCCTCACACACCAGATCCACAGAAAGAGGGAGGCCCGTGTGCAGGCAGCCCTTGGCCACTGGGGCCGGGGGCAAGGTGGGCCTGGCCACACAGCTGCCCAGGGGCCATGTGGTTCCAAAGTGAGTTGAGGGCTTTCTGCATGCGGTGCCTGTCCTAGTCAGATATGTCCTTGGTAACGTTTTCAGCTCTCTCAGCCTTCTTGGAGGTTTCTGATTCTGAGTTTGTACAGAACTCAGATGATCTGGAACTGGGGCTTGGGGTCCTCCTGCCCTGCCCCGGCACTGTCCTGGCTGGGCTGGGCTGGGCTGGGCGGTGTTTTCTGACTGGATATGGCTGCTGTCGCCTCCTCCTCCACCCCACTGCTCAGTGGGTAGCACATGGTACAAGAAACAGCTGTTGTTTTGACAAAAGATGTGCTCACCTCACTCCCTAGCCCTCCCCAGCGCTGCACTGGGGACAGAACCCAAGGCCTTGCAGATGCTAGGCCATTGCTGCACCACTGAGCCACACTTTAACTGTAGCAGGTTGGTTTTTTTGTTTGTTTTTTTATTTTTGTTGGTGTTTTTTTTTTTCCCTTTTTAAAATTTTGGTGGGACTGAAATTGAACTCAGGGTTCAATGGACTGCTTGAGCCAGTCCATTTTGCTCTGGTTATTTTGGAGATGGGGTCTCTCAAAACCGTTTGCCTAGGTTGGCCTCAAACTGCTATCCTTCTGACCTCAGCCTCCCAAGTAGCTGGGATTACAGGTGTATACCACCATGCCTGGCTAGCAGGATTGGGGAAATTAATATATATTACTGGTTTTTTTTTCCAGCTAGATATGTGCACATGGAAATAGACAGAAAATAGGCCCTCAGAGCAAGCTCCCTTCTCACGGTTCTTCCTGGGAGCAAGCACAGCTCAACTTCCTTCTACATCTTTCCAGAAGTCATCAGGCCTTGGGTATAGATAGCTGACCTTTAAGCACTGTTCACAGTTTGCTGGTTTTAGTTAAACACCTCTTGGTGGCCATCTGTCCCAGTAAGTGCCTGTGGGACCACTTAAAAAGGTTTGTTTTAACCATTGCAGAGTGGCCTCGTGGCTCAATGTGTTCTTGCTGGATGTTCAGGTTGGTTCCAGGTATTTTGCTCTTTGTGATTTCATGTCTTGCAGATGTGGGGACTCTCCGTGCTCCTGTTTACATGTGACCATGACTCATGGGCTGAGGATTCTGTGTTTTGGGCCTCCACCTCCACCTCCCCTCCATATGTTGGATCCCCTTGTTAATGTGTCATTGTGTTTGACGCTTTGAGTACAGGCAGGCTCGTAGATAATAAAACAGTATTTGGCTTATGCCTAACCGCCGTCTCCTCCCTCTGCGCTGTCCTCACAGCCCGAGAACGAACACCTTACTCTCCTTGAAAAGGATTTGCTGTGTTTTCTTGTTTTGTTAAAGGGACACTCAGTCACAGACCGCTCCCCTGGCAGCAGTGCTCCGTCTCTACTCCTTGCTGTGCCAATCTGTCTCCGTGGTGGCACCATGTTAAATTTGGAGATCTCCATGGACTCCTTGTCATCCCACATATGTCTGCAGGGTGGGGGAGGGGATTGTGGCGGCCCCCACAGAGTCCCCGACTGCCAGCAGCAGGTGGCCTCAGGTGCACTGGCTGTGCAGCACCATGGTCAAGGTGGATTTGCATCCACCGTTCCACCTGTTCAGCTCAGGCTTCCTGATCTGTCTGCCCAGGGAGGGACCTGAGAGCCAAAGGGGCAGATGGGGAGCTGGGGGTGGGAGACAGAGGGTCCTAAAGGCTCTTGTGACATCTCCAAAAACGTCCCCTCCCCATTCTCTCCCCAACACCCAGCACCCCACTAATGTGAAGAAACCAGGAGATAGAGGCCCCTGGCTGCCTGGCCCCCTCTGCAAGGCAGAGGCAGTGGGGTCCCCTCTGAAAGCAGGGTTCTCATGAAAGCAGCCAGCACCCGTTTTGTTTTTCTCCTAAGTTTTCTGTGTCTGTGTGTGATCGGAATGAAACGTCAACTTTTCTCGTTTCTGTCAGATTTCAATATTGGCTTTTTTCCCCCTTCTTGAAGTCTCTTTTGTAACTTCTGCTGCTGCTACTGCTTAAATATAGATGCTGTAGTCCTCCTCCTTACCAGATTGTTTATATTTTTGAAAGCCTTCTGCTTCTCTGTGGCTGCTCGTTCTTCTCTCTCCTTCCCACTTCGCCACATTGGTGGCGGTTGCTCTTTTTCCCCTGCCTCCCCTGCTCTGGGATGCGTTTCAAATGTGGTCTGTCGAAGTGTTCAATGTTTCCCTCTTTTCTGGGGAGCTTTGACATCTGTTCCTGACTGCCAGCCCACGGCATTCTTTGGGACTCGTTCACCCAGGATTTGCTTTAATGCCAGGAACACGAAAGGGAGAGAGAGCATGGCGTGGTGGCATCTCCTCCCCCCCAGCCCCCATCATCTCCATTTTCCCCTCCCCTGCCTTTGAAACTGCCTACGGTTTCTAAGTTGACAGCACGCTGGATGTTTGTTCCAACTCTCCTGTCATCTTGTTTGGCCACGGTCCACCCCATCTTGGTACCAGTGAAGAGTTGCCTAGGATGGCGCTCAGGCCCGTTGGTTGGGTGATTTCCACCTAAAAGGAAGCTGGGGGAGCTTCGGTGGGGGGGCGGGTAATAGGATGGGTGGAGTGATGCCAGTGGCTTCCTGGGTGTTGACCTTGCTGCCCTTTGAGCCTTAGATTGGTTGGCTGTGTCCTGGCTCTGCCTGGCCGCAGGGTGGTGGCCCCTGCTATGGGCAGGCCATTGGAGCAGCTACCCTGAATCAACTCTAGGCAGAGCCTCTCTGTGGCTTCCAAAACTGGAGTGACTCAGGGAGACAACGGGCCACGTGGCCTGTGCCCCTGCCATGAGCCTGGAGCACCATCCCGGCCCATCTGCCACAGGCTGCTTTGGAACCGCTCCTCTTGGCAGCTCCTCCCGCATCCCCCAGGCCAGGGCACAGGTCCCTGAGGCTGAAAGGGACAGTTTGCATGTGGAGGAGTGCCCAGGGTCCTCAGTCCCTGGCTGGTCCCCTTCTGGGAAACCCACCCGGTGCTCCTTAGCGTCCAGGGATGCTTTGAGAACTGCAGGTGCCTCGCCTCCTCAAAATTCACAAGATATTGGTAGTACTTACCCTGGAATTTTTCTTTCAAAGGTCCCCCTTGAAAACTAATAGCAGGTTAATGGTTCTGACCAGGACTCCTGGCCTGGAGTGAGCTCACAGTAAATATTTTTTGAATAGTAGCAAATCAGCTGTGACTGCCTAAGGTCCCAGGCCCAGACAGTGGAAGGACAGCCAGCCACATGTCCCAGGGGGAAGCAGGGTGTGACGTGGGGGGCTCAGAGCTCAGAATGGCTTAAGAATGAAAGCTGAAAGCTGAAAGCTGGCTCAGAGCCACCCCAGGACAGGCGTCGGTGGGATGTTGACCCCACTTTAGCTTAGGCAGGGAACTGTTTGTGTGCAGGCTGTCACAAGAACACACATGGTGCCCAACTGGGCAGACAAACCCAGCAAGTTGCTTTTCTCCAGCCGGTGCCTGTGGGGCTGGGGTAGGGTGGGTGGGTGGGTTGTGCTCTCTGTCCTTGTGGCTGTCTGTCCCTGCAGCCCCTCCTCTGCCCTGGGGTGGGGAGGGGGGTGGGGCCTCCACTCATTGTCCTGGTCACCTACAACCCCCTCTGGCAGGAAGTGCAATTACAATCTTGCTTTCCCTTTCTGTGTCTCTGGACAGAGAGAACTCGACGCCACGGCAACCGTATTGGCGAACCGGCAAGATGAGAGCGAGCAGTCCAGAAAGCGGCTTATCGAGCAGAGCCGAGAATTCAAAAAGAACACGCCGGAGGTGAGGCGGGGGTCCCCTGATGCTGTCCTCTCCAGGGGTCTCGTGACCCTCGGGCATGTTCAGAGCACGTGTCCTAAGCGTGGCGACAAACGCGTGGCGAGCCTCCCGCTGCTTTCTTCTGTTCCCTGTCCCCAGCCCTGTCCCAGGATGCGGGGTGTCCCGCACAGGTGTGGGGATGTGACAGTGGCTAGCCTCTCCAGAATCATTTAAGCCACCAGCTGATTCCAAATGCAGACGCTGAGCAAGCCGAGTGTGTGAGAGGAGGGGACCAGGCGTGCATATATGTCGGGTAGTGTGTCACCAAAGTCCTTAAAGGGACATGGGGGGGCAGTGGGCCTCGGGGCCTGCCGCCCTGGTGTGGGTCGGCAGAGTGTGTGAGGATGGCACCATGCGGTGTTTCTTGGAAAACAGACATTTCATCTGCTCCAACCTTTGTAACGCCTGTGTGTTTCTGGAAATGTGCCGTAAACGGCATCGGGAAGGCGCTTGTCACACGCGATGAGGGTACAGTACCCAGAGTAGCTGGGCGGCATCCTGTGTTCTCTGGGTTCCTTTGTCCCCTTCAGTCACTTTGTCTCCCTTCAGTCCCAGGCTTAGTAAGAAACGAAGAGAAGCCAGAGTTGTCCAGACAGGTGAGCGGGGCTCTTGGGGGGCCCCGCTGGGCTCGTGCCAAGCCTCCTGCGCCCTCCACTGGGGTGAGTGGGTGGCAGCTGCCTCGGGCCTCGGAGTCTTGCTGTGGCTGTCAGCTGTTCCAGGTGGGACAAAGGGCCAATCCTGGAAGGAGAGCCTCTTTCTGGGAGGGAGAGGGCCCTCGTTTCTAGCCTAACACTCCTGAGAAGTGGGTGTGAAACAGAACTTTGCAGGTGGACTTGCTTTAGGGTTTCCCAGCTGATTGCCGTTCAGGGTGTGCTGTCTGGAGTCACTCTGGAAGTCAAACAATTAACCCCCTATTTTTGGGATAACTACTGGAGAGGAAGCAGTAACCCAGGGCAGACAAACAGGGCTCGGTTCTGAGCCATGCCCTCCCTCACCCCAACCTCGCCTGCCCAAGGGTGGCAGGTTGGGGCCACTGGCACTTGGAGGCTTCTGCTATTGAGGTGGGGCTCTCATTCCCGTGATGGCACATGTGCGGGGAGGCGGCTGTGGTCACACATGTGGAGTGTCAGGCTGGGCTTGGGGCCCACCGTGGTGTTCGGGGTCTCTGTCTGGAGGGACCCAGGCATCTTTCTGGTTGTACTGGCAGGTCGTTACACGCTTCTAGGCAGGGCATGTACGAAACTGAAGGGTGCTCAGAACTTTGGCGAGAGGGGTAAAAAAAACATCTGGTTTGTCGTGAGGAACGGCGTCCCCTTCCCTGTGCTCGTGGCTGTGATCCTTATGACCCCCACTGGGGGCCAGGCCAGTGTCCTTGCTGGTGTGTACCTGTGTGATTTCTGATGAAAGGCCCCGTCACCTTGATCTGGGGATGAGGAACCCTTCCGCCCGACGTGTCACACACGGGATCAGCGCCCAGCAGAGTCGGAGGGAGGAGGACCTGGTCTGTAGTCAGGCGGGTCAGAATGAATTTTTAAAGTGTCAGTTACGTGTCGGTAGAGAACTGCATTGCAGTCGTTGTTATCATTGCGTACGCCTGTCGAGGGCTTGTTTTGAGACAAGGTCTTGCTATGTAGCTCAAGCTGCCCTGGAGTTCATGAGTTACTGCCTCAGGTACAAGAATTACAGGCATGTGCCACCATTCCCAGCTTGCTTGTTTCTCCTTCTCCTCCTCCTCTTTTTTTTTTTTTTTTTTTTTTTTTTTGCTGTACTGGGGTTTGAACTCAGGGCTTTGCCCTTGCTTTGCTTATTTTGGAGACAGGATCTTGTTGTGAACCTAAATCCTCCTATTTTATGCTTCCTACAGTAGCTAGGATTACAGGCATGTACCACCATGCTTAGCTTTTTTTTTTTTTCTGTTAAGATGGGGTCTTGCAACCCTCCAACCCCCCAACTCTGGGGCTGCAATCCTCTCGATCTCAGCCTCCCATATGGGTGTGGACCACTGGTGCCCAGCTGCTTATATCCTTTTAAATTTAAATTTTTAGTTAATTTGAGGGAGATTGTAGTTACTCGGTGAATAAAGGTGTATGGGTTTTCTTTGAATCAGTCACTTTCAAAGAAAAACATTTAAAAATTCCTGATGGGACAGCCATTCCCTATTGAACGCAGTGGGCCGTGGGGTATTTCTAGGGTGTGTTAGTTATTTTCTCTGTTCATTACTGTAGGTGACTTAGTGGCCGCGTGTCTTTAGGCAAATTTACTTAACCTTCCAAGGTTTCAGTTTCATTATCTGTAAAAGGCGTATTGCCAGGGCTCACTCTCAGGGTTGCCGTGTGCAACCTGGTGTGTGTGTGAACAAGTTGTGCGTCCCTGCATGCGTACGAATGCTCCCACAGGCCTGCACTTGGAGTCAGGTGTGCTGGTTATCAGTATTGACTTGAAACACTCCATAACTTGTTAGGTGTGGCTCCTTTCTGCTCCTTGGAGCCAGCTCAGGGACGTTTGAAAACAAAACGAAACTTGAACAAGAGGTGGGTATGGTGGTGCGTGCCCGTAATCCCAGCACCAGGAAGGCTGAGCCAGGCTGGGTTTATACAGCAAGACCCTGCCTTGAAAAAAAGAAAAACTAGAACAAGTATAGGTACTTTCAGCTTAAAGTATTCCCAAATTTGTGCTTTTCGAGCCTTGGTTCGTTCGTTCTTTTTCTTCTTTTTTTTAATGCAGTGCTGGGGATAGAACCCAGGGAATTTTTCACACTAGGCAAGTGTTCTGCCACTGAGCCACATCTCCAGCCCTTGGTGTTTTGAGTAGGGTTCTTGATATGTAGCCCAAGCTGGCCTTGAACTCGTGATTCTCCTGCCTCAAGCCTCCTGAGTGCTGGCAAACTTAGACTTTGTACATTTTTGCAGCCGCTAACGCAGCAAGTTTGGGGCAGCCGCATTACAAAGCTGCATTCTTAGAAACAATTCAGTGTCTGTCTTGAAGAAAGTTAGCAGCTTCCCAAACGATACATGTCTGGGATCGTCCCACGCTGAAGAGTCTATGGGTTTTGGACAACACCGAAAGATTTTTTTGTCCTGTGAACTCAGAAATAGTGTGGTTGGGGTCTCTTAATGTGAAAATCAGAGATTTCTTTTCACAAAAATGATTTCAAGCTAAGGGGTGTTTTTTCCTTTTTATGGAACCCAGGGCCTTGCACACGCTAGGCCAAAGCCATGTTGGGAGCCTTTGGTCTTAGCTTTTATATTGGTGCCCGTTAAGAGCCCCCTTCCTTCGGAGTCAGGAGAATGCACTTGTTGGGGATGGTTCCTGAGGGCCTCCCTGTCTCTCAGCCTTGAGTCCTTGCCACTTTTTCCAATTTCGCCTGCCACACCAGGTGTGCTACCTGGGTGTCCCCTCTGTCACCCTCCTCCTTCTTGTGCCTACGGAGGGAGAGGCTAACCAAGGGAGAAGGCAGGACTCCACAACTTCTGGGCGGGTGACAGAGACAGTGCCTGGCCTTGGGCCTTGGGTGGTGGGGTTGGCCATCCCTGGTGTGACCGGAGCTTGGCGGGATGGTGGCAGGGGGAGGCACCTGGGCAACAGCTTTCCTCCCGCCTGGCCCCAGCTTGGAGCAGCAGCCTTCTGGAAGCCTGGTGGTGGTAGAAGTGTGTGGTGTGTGGTGTGTGTGGTGTAGACCAGAAGGCTCCCACCACCGCAAGGCATTTCTCTGCTTTTCCCCACACAGCTGCTTTTCTATTTCTTTGACTGGAGCTGTGGACTGAGTTGTGTGATTTCAGGGTCTGTCCTTATCCCGGGTGCCCGAGGACGGGCAAGGCCACACGTGCTTGGAGACCTGGTTTACCTCTCATCAGAGAAGCGGCTCTGTGCTTTCATTTTTCTGTGTAGGAATTGCTTTTGTTCTCGCCTTTCCATTCAGTTCAGTTTAAAGGGTTTGCCTCTGACCAAAGTTTGGTTTCAGTCCTGCCTCTCAGTGGATCGGGATTCGAACCCAGGCACTGTGGCTGTCACGTTCATGCACTTGGTGACTTGCTGAGCAGGCACAGATGGGCCCCATGTAGTGGAGGCCTCAGCGTGGAGCCCCGGGGACCGAGGCCCTTGCTCCCAGAGTGAAGTGGGCGAACCACGGCTGGTGGTCAGTTAGGGACTGTGGCACACCGGCAGTGTCCTCCAGCAGCACGGCCTTGCTTCGGGACTGTGCTGCTGAAAAGCCACTTGAGGAGGAGTGCCGACCCAGCACGCCTTGTTTTCTGCTTTGCAGGGTGGGGAAAAGTGGCCTTTGTGGGAGGGAGAGAAGAAAGGGGCCGCAGGCCTGAGGCCCAGTCATTTCTGTAACACCTGCTGTCCCCAGGATGTGTCCTTGTCACATCAGCATCTGTCCAGTACTGCCCCGGGCTGCTCCCAGGTGTCTGTCTGTAAGACGTCCTCAGGCTAATTTGCGGGACCGTCACTTCTGTGAGGACAGCCTTGCTGCCCTGCAGGGTGCCGCGTGGTCATCTTTCTCCCCGATGCTTTTTGGTCTACGCAGTTCTCTCTCGCTCGCTGGAGCGTGTGCCTCATGGCACCTGGCCCACGGTGTTCACAGCCTGTGTCTGTCTGCTGCGCCTGCTCTGCCGCAGAGCCAGGTGACTTCTCACCTCGTGTTCCCTCGCCTCTGTTGTTGTCAGCAGCAGAGTTGGGCTCCAGTCCCACTGTCAGTGGCCCAGCTCCTTGGTGGTCAGGTCTGGGGACAGACCCTCTTTCTCCCCTGCTGCCTCCTCCAGGGCAGGTGGGCCTGGCATGAAGGCAGCTGCAGCCCTGTTGTCTGACAGGGACATTTCTCTGCAGCTAGCGTGGCACCTAGGGTCTGCTGTGTTTTTCTCATGTTTACATTCTTGGCCAACATTTGCAAAAAGTCAGGCCTAGGATATCCTGGAGGCCCGGAGGTAGAACTCAGAAGGAATTCTTAGTTGTGGTCCAAGGGGACTGCGTCTTCTAGTCTTTGGCACAGGGTGGAGACCTGACTTTTTTTTTTTTTTTTTTTAACAGTACTGGGGTTTGAACTTAGGACCTACACCTTGAGCCACTCCAAGGTGCTGGTTTCTTTGTTTTTTTTGTGTGTGTGTGTGTGTGTGTTAGGTATTTTCGAGATAGGGTCTTGAGAACTATTTGCCTGGGTTGGCTTTGAATCACTGTCCTCCTGATCTCTGCCTCCTGAGTAGCTGGGATTACAGGCAGGAGCCACTGGCATCCGGTGGGACCCCAGCCTTTTATCATCGGGGTGAAGGTCAGATACAAAGCACTGCCCCACAGTCTCTGTCACAGGTCAGCTTTTTTTGTGTAGACGAGGAAGACAAAAGACCGGGAAGCTACCGGAAAGTCTAGGTTGTCGTGTCTGCCCCCTTGAGAGACGCCAGGACGGAGGTGACGGAACGGGCCAATAATATATAGCTGTGGCCTGGGCCACGTGCCCGTACACACTCCTCAGCAGCCTTTTATAGCCGCTGCAGAGAGTGACTCAGCCTGGAAAAAGAGAGTCACTTCACGTACAGTGGCCACTTGAGTGGGGCACGTCGTGTACAGGCTGTGCAGCCGGCTGGCTGGAGCCCGAGGGACATCCTGGCCTGCGGGGGCCCTGGGCGAGGCTGGTCACTTGGGCGAGGTGATGGTGTGGGGATTCCACGAAGCCCTCAGCGCACAGGTGGTGGCAGCTCCTCTCTGTGTGTGAGTGAAGTGCTGGATTGAGTATTTCTTGTCTCCACCATTGCCAGACATGAAGTCCTGTGTGACTTGGGCCTCGCCACAGTCCAAGACCACAGCGCACAACCGAGTGAAGACGCCAGTGTCATTTTTCTCTGTCACATCTGGCACTTTGAGTCATCTGAATGGACAAGTCCTGGCTTCTACGGAGGAGGGCAGGCCAGCCACATCCGGGTGGGTGGACCTCGGGCAGGGCGGCCGAGCTGCAAGACCAGGGGCTCGGGATGGTCACATACCGGGGACACAAACCAATGCCATACCAGGGGGTTTGGGACCCTGCCACACACTGCCGAGCACAGCTGTAGCGCAGTGCCTTCCCCCCAGCCCCATGAAGCGTACGGCACAGGACATGAGTGGGCTGGTGTCATCAGCACCGTGGACACCGAGGGCCCAGCACAAATACAGCGCTCCTGCGTGAGTCTTCTCTTTACCAAGCAGGAGTTTTAAAAATGCCAATTACACCCTCTGCAAGACTCATTTCTCAGACCAGCAGATAAGGTCTTTGATGCGTCAGTGGTTTGTTTTGTTTTGTTTTGGTGCAAAGTTAAAAAAAAGAAAAAAGAATTTGAGAACCTCCTTTCTTTAGCAGTTTCTCAGAAAGTTAAACATAGTCACTGGATGGCCCAGCAATTCCAGTCCTAGGTGTGTCCCCCAAAGAAATGAAAACGCATATATACAAAAACATCTGTGCAGATGTTCACAGCAGCGTGATTCAGATTATCCACCTCCCATAGAAGCAGCCCAGGTGTCGGTCCACAGAAGAATCGGTAAAGAGAATGTGGTGTGCCCACACGATGGAGTCTTACTCAGCCATCAAAAGGAACAAAGTACTTGATTCATGGTACAATGTGGTTTAAACGTGCAAATATTGTGCTACGTGAAAGAAACCAGACAAAAGGCCACAAGATTCCGTTTCTATGAACTGTCTGAAGTGGGCCAATCCACAGAGATGGGATGTGCGAGGGCGAATGGAGGGTGGCGAATGATACAGACATAGTTTCTTAGATGGGTGTTTTCTGTGTTTATTGCTTTTGTCACTGTGACAAAATATTTGACAGAAACAACTTAAGGGTGGTGGGGTTTCTTTTGGCTCATGGTTTCAGATGCTTTGGTCCATGGTCCCTTGGCTCCATGCCCTTGGGCAGAAAGAACGTGGTGACAGGAGCATGTGGCAGAAGAGAGCTGCTTACCTCATGACAGACAGGAAGCAGAGAAGGGGACCAGAAGCAACCAGGGACAAGACACCCCCAAGCACCCATCCTCAGTGATCTACTTGCTCCAGATAGGGCCCACCTCCCAAAGTTTCCAGAACCTCCCAAAATAGGGCCATCAGCTGGGAAGCAAGCGTTCACCATCTGAGCTGTGGGGTTAAAAATGCCCTGGAATAACACGGGGGGATGTCAAACACGTTTCTGTGTATTGTAAATACCACTGAAGAGTGCTTTTTTTTTTTTTTTGGCGGTACTGGGGTTTGAACCCAGGGCCTCGCAATTTCTGGCAGGCGCTCTACCACTTGAGCCACTCTGCCAGCCTTGAACTTTGAACTTGGACTGTGTACTTTGCAAAGGTGAATTGTATGGAATGTGAATTATATCACACTTATTTAGCTTGTAAGTCAACTGCTGTCTTGGTGTGGCCGTCACTTCTCTCCTCTGAAGAAGCTCCATGAAAGCACCTCATGAGCATCTGCTTTGCAGTGACAGTTTCGGTGATAAAGGCCACTCCGTACCATAAAGCCCACATGACAATGATTAAATAATAATGATTAATCCTTGGCGTTTAATCAATCATTCCACAGTCACCCAGCATTAGTCATGATACCAGAGACTTTAACCAGAAAAAGTTTAAAAATTAAAAAACGAACTTTCAACAGTTACCAATTAAACACAATAAGCGACTTGATCAACCTAGAAGTCATTTTCTTGGTTCCTATGGGTCCCCAGGGGAAAAGGTGTCTTGGGTGTGAGAAGAGAGTTGAATACATTGGAAACCTGGCTCAGCCCCCAGACAGCAATGGTTGGTGGCCGTGGTCCCCTCACATGGCCTGGACAGGTTCTAGGGAGACCTGCACAGCAGAGGAATGCAATGCCATGTCCCCACTGTGCCGTCTCCTGACCTCTGCAGCCCAGGACCGAGTGCCAACCTTGGTTGTTAGAGTGGCCCCCAGATTTCTTTCAGCTGAAGTCACAGTCATCTTTCTTGGCTGTTAGTACATGGCTACTTTTATAATGATGTTTTTTGGTGGTACTGGGGTTTGAACTCGGGCCTCATGATTGCTAGGAAGGCACTCTAGCACTTGAGCCACTCCACCAGCGCACATGGCTACTTTTAGACGGTAGGTCCTGTTTCTCCTTTCTAAGAGCAGAGATGCCATTGAATTTGACCTTAGCGTCATTGGAGTGGGAGGGAGTTCTTAGTAACCAGTGTGGGGTCAATCCTCAGTGTCTCTGAGTCCTGGTATTAGCCTTGTCCCGGGGTGGGGGGCATCTGGGTCACCCCACAATCCTGCAGCCAAGTGCTCTTTTCATGAGCAGGACTTGACAGACCCCAGTTTGGTACTGAAGTCCACTGGGCCGGTGTCCCTTCCTTCCTGAGCTGTGTCACTTCCTTCATGTGTCTTGCAGTCTCTCATGGGCTATTTTAAGCATCACAGACGAATTATCCCAGCATTTCATAGCTGTCAAAAGGAAAGGGCTGCAGTTAGATTCGTGTGGGTTGGGATTTTGGTGGCGACCTCCTTGAGCCTCTGTTTTACCATCCAAAAAAATGGGCGTGCGGGTGCAGTCAGAACACAGCAGGCGCACTGCTGCAGAATTTCCAAGGTAGCCTGGCACGTCGTGGAACTCAGTGAGTGGACGTGCTCTGCATGTTACTAACGCTGACTGCTCTGAAAGGAGAAGCTGTTGTTGAGTCATTTGAAAGCCAAATTGTCAGCACTAAGATTAAGGCGAAGAAAAACCCTCGCAGCATAGCATAGAGCCTAGTTTTTGCTGCACCTTAAATATTGTCAACACAAGAAAAATCTTTGCCTTCTTCATGTGTCTAGATAGTCATTCTTCTCTCCTGGTGACACTTTCATTGCTCATGGACTGGGAATATTTGCATCTGGACTCTGGTCTTTGACAGTAGCCATGACTCGTCTTTCTGGTCACTAAGTCACCTGGAGTTCATTTTGCACAGAGACCGTCACTCTCTGTGTGGTGCATAACACGGGCACAGGAAAGGACGCCCCAGCCCTTCTCCAATAGCTGTCATTGAGTGTCATTTGTAAGGCCTGATGGCTGAGTGGAAAAGCCATAGGCTTCGGTTGAAATTGATTGCATCCTTCTTAAGAGCAAGATCTGTGCTAAGCACATCACAGCATTATTTGCTCCTCAGGTCACTCCAGGAGCTGGGTGTCATCAGTGCCACTTTACAATCAACTTGTGCCACTTGCTGACCAAGACTTCCCCACAGCCAGGCTCTGGAGGCTGAGCCAACTGTCTCCTTTGGGTTCCAGAAGTCAAGTTTTACTCACTTTAATTTTAAGCAGTTCCTCTTCTGTTCCTTTCAGAAAGCGCTGTTCTTAAGTCGCTTTGAAGTGGTGCCCTCATTTGAGGGATGTGTGTGCAGGTGGAGGGGCAGGACACTTAGTTATCTGCAAAACTTTGGCATTATCCCAGGAACTCTTCTTAACTTGTGGGTTTATTATAAATCAAAGTCCAGGAAAACCTTCCCTTCCATTTTAACATTATGTCAGTCAAGAAAAACAATGGAGGACAAGTCTCACTGGTTTTGAGATTTATCATCTTGCTTTTTCTCTCTGTGGCCTGGGGGCAGGTCCACATGGCCCATTAATCCTTGATTATCTACCAGTGTTGGCTCTTGATTTATTTTTTAGTGGTACCAGAATTCGAACTCAGGGCCTCACACTTGCAAGGCAGGCAGTCTACCACTTGAGCCACTCCACCAGCCCTTGGCTCTTGATCTTAACTTGCAAACATGAGTTGCATACAAAGCATGTTTACCAGGTGCGATTCAGGACTGTCAGAGTCTAAAATTTTGTTTGTGACCTGGTGTTCTAGTGGGAAAAAGTTGGGAATTCAGACACCTAGAGCCTAATTCTGGCTCTGCCGTTAACTCCATGTGTGATCTGAACCAGCCACCTCCCCTCTGCTGTCTGATCTGAGAAGGGAGGTGTGGGTGACATTCAAACCTCTGTTGGTTCCTCCTGGGTGCCCTAGATGCAGGCACAGTCCTTTCTCCTTGACAGGCGTGGCCTGCTCCTCATGGCACTTTCCTGTCCCAGAGTGCTTCATGAAAGCAGCAGGTCTCCACTGTGATCCCTGTTACATTGTGAACCCCAGAAGGACGGCTCGGGGACCCTGGTGACTTCCAGGATGCTGCAGGAATAGCTTGTAACAACAGCTGACGTTTATTGAGCATTTTTCTATGTGTCCAATACTAAACACTGAAAATGTACCAGCTGATTGAATTTGACTCTCAGCCATGGGTGCAGTGCTGGTTTATCTCTGCCTCACAGGCAAGCTGAGGCCTTGAGTGGCCTCACCAAGGTGGCCAAGCTGCCAGGAGGCTGGGAATCCAGGCAGGCTGCCTGCAGGTTGGGGCCAGAGTGGGTCCCTGGAGAGTACTTTCAGAGTCTTGTAGCCACCTTCCAGGCATGCACAGGCACTGCACTGGATGGGTCCCCAGAGCCTCCTCTTCTGCCACAGAGTTGGCCTGGCCACATGCCGCCGCCCTCCCCAGCAGGGCTTCTCAGCAGACAGACTTCCCAGTGCGTCTAGGGAGGAGCAAGAGTTGGAGTTGTTTCTGCTGTGGGCAGTTTGCATCCAGAGGTCTAGCCTCCGCTTCCCCTCAGCTGGCCTCACAGAGGGTCGCTCTGGTGGTTATGTGGAACCTTAGGCATCAGGTGTAAATTACCACTTTTTTTTTTTTTTTTTTGCCGTACTGAGATTTGAACTCAGGCCCTTATACTTGCTAGGCAGATGCTGTATCACTAAGTCACACTCCAGCCCTTTTTGCTGTAGGTTATTTTTCAGCAAGATTCACATTTTTGCCTGGACCATGGTCTTCCTGCCTACTGCCTGCCATGTAGCCAACCAACCAAAAACTGGGACCACAGCAAATGACACCACGTTTGACTGTTGGAATGCAGTCTCCCCATAACTTTTTGTCTGAGCTGGCCTCAAACCATGATCCTCCCAATCTCCACCTCCAGAGTAGCTGAAATTACAGGCTTGAGCCACTGCACCACCCAGGTGAAAAAAAATTTTTTTTATTATGAATTATGAAAAATGTAGAAAACATGAGTATTTCCATACCCTTTGCAAAGATTGGGTAGACGTTAACATTTTGGTTTATTTGATGTTCTGATGCCCAGTTTGTTTTTCAAATTAACATATTCAACTAAAATCCCACTTTCATTCTGTCCTGCTTCCTTCTTCCTTAAACACCTTCCTAAAATTGTTTTCTTTGGTTTGTGCGTTTAGGACAATGTTTACACGTTCATAAAAAAATGTATATATCATATGATTTACACAAATAGCATCATACAAATGGTGTCTTACCATAGGTCCTCCAAGGCTTGCCTTCCCACTCAGAGTGGCCTTTTAGACACTGAGCCCCGTGGGCTCTGCATCTAGTTGGCTGGTTCCACTGTGTGCAGAAACCCAGTGTCCTACTGAGGTGGCCTTTCCTTCCCTCCCTCCCTCCCTCCCTCCCTCCCTTCCTTCCTTCTTTCCTTCTTTCCTTCTTTCCTTCTTTCCTTCTTTCCTTCCTTCCTTCCTCCCTCCCTCCCTCCCTCCAGACGGGGGTCTCGTTCTGTAGCCCATTCTGGCCTAGAACTCCCAGTCCTCCTGCCTCAGTTTCGAGTGCTGGGATTACAGGTAGACGTGACCGTGCCTGGCAACCCTGCTTTCTCTATTACCAGATGCATCCTGGGGAATGGCTTCAGGACTCTCCCAGGGTAAATGCCACAAGGGCCATCTTATCTTCAGCATGGCCAGGTATACCCAGCTAGTCACTGTCCTGTGTCGCTGAGTCCACTTCTTCCCTGGTGAGCCCTGACCTGTCCTGGCCCTGTCCTGACACTTGGGCTAGCTGAGTTGTGCTCATCCAGTGAGTGTGCAATGGAATCTCGTGTGCTTGGCTCTTCTGGCTTTCTTGGTGAAAGCATCGTTGTGGAGAGTGACTGGTCACTTGCAGCTTTCTCTTGGGTCTCTCCTGCCTGTATCCTTGCCCCATTTTCCTAGGGGTCCCCTTGCTGCCACCTTCCCCATGAACGTCCTGAATCTGAATTCTGCTGAACACGGGCCTTGCAGCCACCTCCCAGGCCCCTGCTTGTCTTGTCCCAATGCTTGTGGAGCCCTGTGTCACACAGAACGTGTTCATTTTCCTGCAGGTGAGGGTTTTTCCTCTCAATATATTTTTTTCTTCCCCACATAAGCTTCATTCCAGTTTGGATCTTATTTCAGAAGTCTTCGCTGTACCCATGTCCCAGGGCACCTTCCTGGACTCTTCCCACAGTGCTGGCTTTCGCTTTCTGTGCTGGGCCTGGGGCGCACCTGTGGATGGTGATGAGTGGGGTCCTAATTTCGTCATCTGTCCTCCCAGAACTAGTGAGGGTCCAGTCCCCTTTGTCCAGGACGTCGTCCCATACCTCGCAGTCCTCTGTCAGCCTTCTCTCCGCTTGCAGGGTTCTGCCCTCTTTAGTTTCTCTTTTTTCTGTTATTTGCCTCTTGCTGGCAAGTCTTGATGGCTGGTAGGGGAGGGTCCTGTGCCTGTCACGCCTCAGGTATCGTCTGGAGCATCCTGGGCACACTGCTCTCCCACATGACTCTTGGAAATCATTTATTCAGTTCCATTTTGAAAAAATTTTTCTTTTTCTTTCTGGTGTGAGGATTGATCCCAGGGCTTTGCCCTTTGCTAGCCAAGCATGCGACCACTCAGCCAAAGTCCCCAACCCTGAAAACACTTCGGTGGAATTTGAAAATGACTTTTTATTGGAATTGCCTTGACCTTGTAGGTTTGGAGAGACCTGACAAAGTGCCCCAGAGTGTGAACGAACTTATTTTTAGACCTCACTCTTGGCTCAGTGTCATTCCACAGAGGGCCCAAGGGAACCACGACCGCTCCTCGGACTTCACTTACTGTGTTCACTGTGTGGTTAGAAAACAGCCAAAATTGAAGGATGGAATAAAATAAACCCCACTCTGTTATCATAGGTGGCCGTGATTAAGATGGGGGCGAGAGGTCGGCTCCGGGCCTCCTTGCATTGACAGTTCCCCCCAGAAGATTAAGTGCTACTTCATCTGTGGCCGAGGTCATCAGCAGCTTAGAGCCATTACTGTCTTTTGGCTGTTTGGTTTGTCTGAAATATGGAGCTGGTCGCAGTCTGTTTGCCTGGGGTCAGGTGCGTTCATGTAATCAGAAGTGCCAGGAACCGGTATCGTGTGTGTGTGTGTGTGTGTGTGTGTACGCTCATACGTGTGCACGTGTGTACAGATTAGCTTCCTGGGGAGGGATTTCACAGCAGCAGAAGCACAAAGATGTTTTTGCACCTTTGCATTTTAAAACACATAGGCCTTATTATGGGAAGTTCTCAAGCATGTTCCATGGAGAGGTGCCTTTGAGAGTGACCATTTGTGAAGCTGTCAACCACCTGCAAAGCAAAGAAAAATGAAGGTTCCTTCCCTGTGGTTGTGTGCTAAGGGACGGTCATCAGCCCCGTGTTGTTCCCATGGCCTGGGCAGAGGGGGTGGCTTCTGATTCCCTGAACTCAAAGTCAAAGCCAAGTGTATTTTTATTTACTTTGTTTATACGGATAGTGTTTCACATATTATTGAAGCGATTGCTTTGCCACCATCAAGGGTTCCAGGAGTGAGATGAAACAAGCACAAGCAATCGGTGACGAGTGTGTTTAGAAACTAAAGTAAAAACGTGATCAGGGTCATCGGGCTAGTGAGTTAAGACAGGAACACGTGGTGTACCCTTGCTTCTGTGCTGATTTCACACCAAAATCAGATTTTGAGACTTGCTTATTTCCCACCCCCCCCCCCCGTTTGAACCAATCCGTTCACACTCGAAACTAGATAAAATGTTTGAGTGTGTGTTAATTTTCTTGATTATAAGTGTGGGAAATGGATTTGTTGGCAGCCCTCTTTAACTAAAGGAACTGATTCGGTACAACCAGAAGAGCTGAGAGCAATTTTTACTCTAAAATTCTTTTTGCATTAACACATCTGTGGGGTTGAGGAATATGTTATGACGCGTCTATCCTGCCGAGACTCCAGTGTGTCAATAAATCACCTTTTTTCTTCCTTTTAAAATGGCTGGCCTTGTAATTTATGTTTGCATAATCCATTACTAAATTCATAGTTGGTGTTTTCCTTGGCAGGCATCATTTCAGGGATTCTGAGTAGCTTAAAAAAAAATAGAGCCTTTGTTAGTATTTATATTAA
Organism: Castor canadensis; assembly: GCF_047511655.1. Classification (NCBI taxonomy): domain Eukaryota; kingdom Metazoa; phylum Chordata; class Mammalia; order Rodentia; family Castoridae; genus Castor; species Castor canadensis. The sequence goes on from NC_133391.1 coordinate 10,549,139, forward strand.
GAAGACATTTTGGTTGTTTTGTTTTAAATAATGAACTGGATTTTTATAAAAGAATCCAGAGCTAGCTATTTGCTTGTCTTTGGGCAAGGAGCATTCGGTCCATATACTCACATTATCAGTTGTCATGAATTTCCTAATGGGTTTTATGGTTTTTTCTTATTTTTAAATTAAAAATGGTAGAAGCAAATGACTGATATTAAGATCATACTGATGTCATTGTAGCTTTCAGTAGGCGTCACGTTACCTAGGAAAAGAGTTTCTGCTTTAGCAATTTTTTCAATCTCTTAACTGCACTTTATAAAGAGAAGATGAATGCGTTCATTCATTGATCCTGGTCTCAAACAGAAATAGAAAAACGCTCAGAACTCATCGTCCTGCTCGTGGCTCACCTTTGCGATGTTCTCATTTTTTTCTGCCAGGCATTTCAAAATAACCATTATGTCTTCTCGCCCTGTGTTGGAAATACCTTTAGAGCATTCCTCACTTAAAAATTATTATTTATAAAATTTTAAAAGTCACTTCTTTCTTCTGTTGTAAAAGTTTTCAAAAGTGGTTTTGGGGTCTTTAAAAAGCTAGAAGGGCCACTTATGACTTTGCTGAGCAAGCTGGCTTTATTTGGGGGCGGGTCCTCCCTCCTTAGCACCCCCACCCCCAGCTGGCTAATGGTACCTTTAATAGCAGCTCTGCATTTCAGCCTTTGAAACCAAGGGGGCCGGTCAGAGGAGGAATGAGTCTGCCCAGGAGCCTGCTGCATTTGTCTGTTTGTCTGTGACCTAGGGTTGTATGTCATGGTTCCAAGGATGGCCCTGTGTCGCTCACATGCAGACCTTATCACTAAGATCTCTATAAACTACAAATCAAGCTGTACAATACAAGTTTGAAAATCTTTCTGACTTCCTAAGTTAGGGATTAAAAGTAATGACAGTTTTGTTTCATTTAAAGATTGCTTATTTGACTTTTTGTTCTGTTCTTGTTTGTTGCAGTGCTAGGGATTGAACCCAGGGCCTTGCAGCTGGTGGGGTGCGTGCATGTGTGTGTGCATGTGTGTGTGTGTGTGTGTCTGTGTGTGTGTCTGTGTCTGTGTCTATTTATGTACTTTATTTTCCTTGCTATTTCATTAACAGAGATGTTTAATCTGGCTGCATTGCTAGAAAAACCCTCTACACTTACAGAATAATTTTATTTGGATTCAAAACGTGCCTCTTCTGTATTTGCTTCTAGAAAAAATTTTGGAGGGGCTATTTATTCCCTGGCAAGGCCCAGAGTTCCCAGCACCTCACTTCATAAGCTCAGCTCTCTGCCCGAGCCACCCAGGACTTAAAGAAGTGCTGTTGCAATGTTGAGTGGGAGACAAACACATTTTATGACTCTGTGAAGTTGCTTTTGCCCTCTTGGAGCTCTTCCTCATCCTTCCTCCTTCTGTCCTTCCCTGTCCCTGGGCAGCATGGCCCCATGGTCATGTGCCTTCTTGCCTTGTATCCCAGAAAGTGCTCCCAGCAGAGGAAGGTGCTGCGCCAGAGGCTGGAGAAGGGAAGAGGGAGGTAGGTGTTTATCGTCCCAAAGACGCCTTCCAGCTTTCCTTATGAACTCCCTTCCAAAGCAAACTGTGGCTTTGCTTCAAGTCAGCTCTGGCCAAAGTACAGCAGGGGTTTGAGGCATTCTCCAGGAGAGGCTGATGGCCCAGGGCGAGGAGGAGGAGCAGCGGGGACACCTGAACAGCAGCTGCAGGACAGATTGGGCCTACAAAGCACATGGTCCCCCAGCTTCAGCAGGTTCAGCAGGCTCCAGTCCTGTAGTCAGTCAATTAACACGAAGGTGTGGGTGTCCAGCCGGGATGAAGGGCTGTTATCAATAAGCAGTGAATGAAAAAATCAAGAGGGTGATGCCTGGTGGATGTTTGGATCAAGAGGAGGGGTTCTGGGAGATAACATAGGAGCCTGGGGCCATCCCCCAGCAGGTTGTGGGGAGCAGCGAGTGAAGATGAGGCTGAAGAACTTGAACTTGACTCTGAGGCCTTGCCAGGTGTCAGAGGGTCACACTCAGGAATGCATGGCCAGCTCACTCGGTGAATCATTACTGCCCACGCAGGGGGCAGAATCAGTGTGCAGGGTAAGGGGGGTGGACAGAGGCCAAGCAGGGTAGTTTGGACGCTGTCGCAGGCAGGGGACTTGGTGAGAAAAGATCACTCTCCAAGGAACAAGAACTCATGCCTTACCCCAGCAACAAGTCCCAGCCCGAGGCTCACAGCGAACAGAGCCCAGATTCCTGACTTCACTCAGCCGTTTACCCTCAGTGCAGGAAAGAAACTGTCGGGAAAGCTGGGAAGGAGAAGGCATGGCAGCCAGAGGAGGACCCAGTTTTGGGGGGTATTTCCCAGCCCCTGTGGGGGACCCTGGGGTGAGGAAAAAGGCAGAATCTGAAGAGAAGCAGGGAGCAGATTCTGGAGCGAGAACGAGGTCCCCAAGGTTGGGAGGAGAGGGGACCAGGCTCTGGGCCAGCAGCAGGGGGCGCTCTGGTAGACCAGGAGGTAGGTAGCTAGCTTCCAGGTATGGTCTCAGTTTTCCCGGAGGAGACATTGTCCTTCAGGGTGAGCAGGGGCTCGGTATGGGGCCAGTGGACAGGAGAGGAGAGCACAGCTGAGTGGCGTGGCGGTCGTGGCAGAAGGACCCCAGGAGGTTGACCTGCAGATCACCCCTGCAGAGCCCACTGGCTTCCTTCCTTTGGGGTTTTGCTCACTTTGACCCATCAGGGCTCCATGTCACTTTAGCTACCTGCCCTGGCTGGCTGCTTCTGAAATCATACGGGACCGGCTACTTAGAAGTTGCCAGGTTCGGGTTCACAGCTGTCAGGGTTGCTGTGGTTGAGAAATCACCTCGGCTTCCAGTCCTGCAGGAGCCACCCTGACTTCACCAATCATTGACGTCCCCTGGGCGAGTGCGCTCAGAGGCTGCTCAGAGCCCCACCCTCACTGAGTAAGGCAGGATTCCGGGAAGGAAGGGCCCGGGGAGCTACATTTACAACCAGCGCCCAGATTCCTACTCAAGGCCGATCTGGGGTGCCCAGGCTCCTGCTGTGTCTGTGGCATCTATGGGCCGCCTCCTCCCGGCCCCCATACCTGGTTCCAAGCTGCCAGCCTTCTCCCCACGGGGCTGTCAGGACAAGTGCCCCGCTGGGTCCGAGTTTGCCCCCGTCTCCCTCACTAAGGCCTCTCTCCAGGACTGTGCGCCAAAGCCACCGAGACCAAGGTGGCAGTGGCCTTGAGCTGCGGTGGCCTGGGCAGGCCCAGGAGCCATGCTGGTGATGTCAATCTAGGGGCTGCAGGAAGGTCCTTGGGCTCAGCCTTGTGGAAATCTGTCGTAAATTGTGGGCTCCAGGTGAGCTGATCCGCCCTCCTTATTTTCTATTTGAAGAAACTGAGGTGTGAGAAGTGCCTGAGGCCACAGCACAGGGCCACTGCAGGATTATTTTTGGGCAGAGGTTGCTTAGGCCAGTGTTCAGATGTCTGAGCCTCTGGTTGTGGAAGATGAGGAGAGGGGACCATGGAGGTGCCCAGGGGTCCAGCACCCCTCCTACCTCAGCACCTACTGCCAGAAGGTCTGTGAGCGAGTAAGGACAGGGGTGACAGGTGGCTGTCTTCAGAGTATGTACAGCTGAGGGATCCAGTGTGCAAAGCCCCCACCCACAGGAGAGTCAAGCGGCAGTGTTTTCTCTTGGGTCGTTGCAGTGTGCACCCGAGTGTTCTTCGTGTGACTTAAGGCAATGATACAGCAGAACATGTGACTGCAATAAAATCTAAATGCTCACACTCAGAGCTCACCGCGCATGGTGTTTTCACGGCAGCCTCAGGGGGCCGTGCTTGTCCCTGTCTGGCAGGAGATGGAGGATTGACCTGCCTGAGCTCCCGGGCTTCATTGCAGCGTGACACATGGCGCCTGAGCCGAACCAGGACAGAGCCATGGGAAGTTTTCTGCTTAACTCATGTCATTGTCCCTAGCACTTGCTAGTGGGGTTGAGTGCAGTGGGCTTTATGGGTATGGGAACCTGTCTTGAGTAGATTGTAAAACCCAAAGCTAGAGGGGCAGATTGTAGGAGCGAAAGTCGTGATCTGGCGACTAGTGACAGTGGTCAACAAGGACAACCGATGACTGTGTTTGGATCTTGACTTGGTTGTGTCGGATTCCTTTTCCAGAATTGTTCCAGAGATCGGGGTCAGCCCTTCACTGGAGAGACAGTGTTATTAAAGCCAGGTTTACGCTGACGTCTAGTCCTTTAAATGTCTACCACTGTGACTTTTGAACGCCACGCAGTCACATGCATTGGCCAGTTCAGACATAGGACGGTCCCCGGCCCAGATCTTCCCCTCCCTCTTGATATCAGCGCCTCCCCCAACCCCTGCAGCCCGGGAAACTACTGATGTCTTTCCAGAACGTTCTCTCAGCTGCCCATGCAGTGTGAACGTACCTTGGAGATCTCCAGCATCTGCAACAAGGCAAATACTGAAGCCACGCGTGCATTGAAACAAAGCAAGTCACTGACTTTTTTGGTTTCCCAGTGCATATAAACGTCACGTTGACACCGTGCATTATGTCTGGAAAGACTGTGTACAAACCTGAATGAAAAGTACTTAATGACTTAAAAAAAATGCAAACGGTCATCTGAGCTGTGGGAAAATGGCACCAGAAGACCTGGTCACCCAGGGGTGGCCACAGACCTTCAGTGGCTTCAAAGTGCTGTCCCACGAGCTATGCCCATGTGTAGTCTTGGCATTGTCTGGCTTCCATCCTTAGCACAATGCTTCTGAAGTTCAACCGTGTGGTTGAACGTAGTTATCCAGCAACTAGCATGACGGTCACTGGTGCCCTCAGCGGTCCTCAGTGTGGGGAGAGAGGGGACATCGTTAAGATGAGTCAGGATCCCAACACCCAGCCCCCTGGGTGCACAGGCTTGCCCTAATCCTGCTAAGTGGGGGTCTGGCTAAGACTGTCCGGTGTCACTGGCTGCCCCTCTGTTGACATTGGTGAGGGACCCACGGCATAAAAAGTCCCAGCTTCTGCAGCATGAGGATGCACAGGCAAAGCGGCAGGACAGATGCCTTGCTCCCTGCGCCCTTGGAGGTGTAGCTGCTCCTCTCATGTTCCTTATGTTGTTCCTTCACCCCTCTGTCCTTGAAGGCTCTGTATGTGTGTGTTTTCTCCTTAGTGTGTGAGCTCTGGGAAGGCCAGGGCACCTCCGTTTTCCGGAGTCCTTGCTTGGGCTCATTCTTTCTCACTTAACACTTGTTTTTGGTTGACATGCAGCAATTCCCTGTCTGTCCTATGGGTTTCTCAGATTGGTAATGTTGTCTTAGCACCTCTAGCCCAACCTGTCCCATTCTTCAGGCTAAGACTAAGCCCAGAGAGGACATCAATTCGCCCAAAGTCACACAGCAATCCATTAGTGGAGCCAGGACCCATTGGAAAGGGTCTGATTTCCCCCTGTGGCCAACAGCTCTATACATTCTGTAAATTTGAAAAGGCGGAAGGGAAGGCTTGCTGGGCTTCCTGGAGGCAGGTGGCTCTTTTAAAGCCGGGACTTGTTGTTGCCAGTCTGACCTCGTTTCCATGGAAGCAGTCAGCAGGGCAGCTTGTTCCTATCAACCTGAGCCTGGTGGAGCCTCAGCCCCTGACAGGCCCCAGGAGCTGGCCAGCTCGCTGGCTCACAGGAGGGGGGACCCCAGCGCCCTGCTGGAGCCTCACTCCTCCTCCTCTCCTCGGCTCTAAACAGAAAGTCAGCAAATTGCTGGTGCCAACCTGCCTTTGTCCCCAGACTTGACAGAGTGGCCTTCCTCCCTGCTCAGGGGACCCCTTGCGGGGGGGTGTCCCTGCTCAGAGCTCGGGGGGCAGCGTCTCTCCATGGAATACATGGCCTTCCTCACCTCTTGGAGTATCTTAAAGATGAAAACAGAAAGATCTAGCAACTTTGTTTTGTGCTGTAAGCAAACTCTTTGCAAAACTAAATATGCCATGGGACGCTGTTCCTTAAAATTAATCTCATACCCCTTGGTTCCCTGTCTTGCTGCGGTGGCAGCTGGGCAGCGCAGTTTGATAACCGATGGCGAAAGTCAGTCTGCCTTCTCTCCCTGGTGGCTGTAATGGCGCCACATTCCTGAACTTGGTCTGCTTCGTTTCAGGCAGCGATCACAGCTCGACAGATACAGTCTTTGAAGAATTCTATTCTTTGAATGACCTCACTTAAGCCACTAGGCACACACATGGGTTTGGAGGCGCGTTTTGCACTGCTGAGTTCCAGAGTGTTGCTTGCAAACCTTAAAAGAGCAGAAAATGCTAAGAACAAGTTGTGAAACCCCAGACAAGGGACGGGGCTCTCTCCCTCCCCCTGCCCCTGGTTTTACTGCAGTTATCAGACATGCCAGTACATCGTCTCCCAGGTCTGTTTCTGCATTGCTTTGGGTGGAAATGTCCCCAGCGTCTGTTCCAGTAGGTGGAGAAAGAGCCTTCAATCCTAGAAGCACCACTCACCTACCTTTTTAGGGTAATGCAGGTTTAGCCGGAGGGCTGGAGGGCATCCAGAAAAGTATGACTCAGGGAGAAAAAAGACCACTCCCAAAGCTAACAGGGTGGTGTGTCACGTCCAGGACAGGAAAATTCCCAGCGGGGAGACGGACTGGTCTGTGTAACGCAGACACATTGGCTCACAGAGTTGCTTTCACAGAATGGTTTTTCTTGATTCCTTGTTCCACGAGGCCCAGTTTCTGCAGGTGTGTCTGTCACTCTCATCCTTGTATTCAGTGTTATTTCAAGATGATGCCATTCCCTCCCCCCCAGCTGCTTGTCATCGGACAGAAAGTGACAAGTATCTCCCTATCAGACCCCCTCACCCAGGCTTCCCCTCAACGCTGCCATGTCTTCTTGGTCTATCTGCAGCCCACGAGATTCTCAGCCAGCATGGACCAGGACCTGCTGCCACCGGCCACCCAGAGTAGTGGGTGACTTTTCATGTTGTGAGGACAGCTGGTGTCCCACCACCTTCTGCTTCCAAGTGGGTCCTCTAGCCCTTAGCACCTGGTGTGGAGGGACCACAGTGAACTTCAGCTGCTGGCACATTATGGCTTCAGTGCCCTCATCAGCTCAATACAGAATACGGGAATCTGTCCTTCTTAGAATGACCGTGATGAGTAACAGAGATGACATCTATGTCTATGGATGCTTTGTGCCTTACACTGGTGCCTGGTGGAAGATCACCACCCACTTCCCCCATCCTGGTTAGGGCTCACTGCACGGAAGGGAAGTGAGCGACTCTTGGGCAACTTTGAGATGCAGCTGCGCCAGCCTTCGTGTGGCCATCCTCTGGGCCAGTCTTCATGCTTTGTCTCAAGCAGGGGCTTTTCAGCATCACGTGTTGGATTCGGGATGCAATGTGGGGACGCAGGCTCAGTACCACTCAGAGTCAAAGGAGCCATGTAGCCAGATGTAGGGAGGGCACTGTAGCCTTCGTAGGACCAGGTTTTGGTTACAGAAATGGCATCAGTTAGGGTTGTTAGCCAAATCTTTTGACTTTTGGAGTTTCAGAATGCACACACACCACAGCACCTTCCATGTGGGCTTTCAATAAATACCAAGTAAGTGAATTAACATAAAAATACAGTTGATGCTCCTGCTTTCACGGAGAGACATACCTTGAGGCATCTTTTTGTTGATTGTGTCTTGGGTGCACGTAGATAACCTTGTGTTGCTTTGCAAGGTTGTATGAAATCTGTATCAAGCACACTTTTGCTTTTGCAAATTGGGTGAAAAGGGCTGGGCGTGGTGGCTCATGACTGTAATCCCAGCTACTTGGGAAGCGGAGGCAAGAGGATCACAGTACAAGGCTGGCCCGGGCAAAAGCACGAGACCCTATTTTTTTGAAAAACAAACTAAAGCAAAAAGGACTCAGGGTGCGGCTCAAGTGGCAGAGGGCTTGTTAGGCAAGTGTGAGGCCCTGAGTTCAATTCCCAGTACCACCGAAAGGGGAGGGGAGAACTGTGGTTTTCTCATTATCTAGATAGCGTGAGCTAATCCAGGAAATGAACAAACAAGAATCTTGTCACCCCAGATTCTGCCGTCCCCAAATAGCCACTGTTGACATTTCGCAAAGAGTATTTTAGATGTCTGTGTGTGCTCAAATATACACACAGGCTCCGTCCTGATCAGCACCTGCCCTGTGCCAGGGACACAGGAACCATGCTGTTTGGTAAGCTTGTGTACTGGGGACTTCTGTCTACATCTGTCTGTGGCTACCTGGCATGCCAGTGTTTGGCTCATCCTGGTGCATGTAGTCAGTCCCCATTGCTAGACGTTTGGGTCGCTTGTTATTTTAAATAAACCTTTTCTAATCAAGCCGTATGATAGCTTGAGCCCTCACAATTTGTGCCACCCTTCCATCCATGGGTGACTCAGGAGGGAGAGAGCTTGCTTTTCCTTCAATGTACTGGCCACAGCCATCCCAGGGGTGGGTGACCAAGCCTGGATAGTAGATGCCGACCCATCAAAGGTGTGAGAAGGAGCCCTGGCCCCACAGGAAGGGACTGTCCCAGCCCCTTCTCCCAGAAAGGGGGCTGTGGGCAGTGGGGCAGGGCAGAGAGCCCTACAGTAGGTGGGGAAGACCAGAAGCCCATAACACTGAGGCTCCCATTCTTCGCCTGTCCCCCCATGGTGGCAACAGAACTGTTGTCCCCAGGGACAGTGTTGATGACATGGGACAACATTGAGTGGAAGTGATGCCCTTCGGTGGTCTTAGTGGAACACCGAGCCCACCATGGCAGAAGCATAGGATGTTAAGGTCTCGCCTAGCTTACCAAAGGCCCCACCCAGACACGTGTCTGGGCATATGGGCCGGGGGACAGAAGGGCTGTGACTGCCTGTGACCGGGAAGGGGGGCGCTCAGACCACCTCTGCTTTTCTATGACACCTGTAAGCCCCCAGGGGAGACCAGCAATCCCCCTCCCCACACACACACTTCACAGTCCATGGGTCTGAGGACCTGCAAGGGGTCGCACTTCAGTGTGTTGTCAAACAGAATCAGGCCCCAGGACCAAGCTCCTGCTTAGTTCTCTCTGGTGTGTCTGTCTGTCTGTCTGTGAGTCATTGTGCTTTGGTTTTACATCCTGTCTCTGGTGTTGCTCTCACTCCTCAAGGACCCCTGTGACTCAAGACAGACTCCCTTGGGCCCAGCCTGCTGCTTCTGGCACCCAGAGCTAAGATCGAGGCCCAAAAGTGAGCCCAGAAGGTAGCATTGCACTTGTCCAAAATGCTATGACTCTGGGGTGCACCCCTGCCCCCAAAACCCACTTTGGGTTTTCCCCTTCAGTGTCGGCTACCTAGAGATCAGCCAGCCTTCAGGAGGGGGCAGGTGTGTGGGGGGCTAGGGGTGAGGGGTCTCCCCTGAGGCCTGAGACAGCGCCTTGCTCCCACTGGGCTGGGCGCCGGTTCTGTACCATTAACTACATGGTAAAGTTGCCTTCAGCCCATCACCTAGTATTTCAGTACTTAGCACAACACTGCCGAAACCATTCCATGGAGTTCACAGCCAGAAAACTAAAATAGTCACTAGTAGTGTTTTATTTCAATTGTGAGTAAATCCCTCTCTGATTGTTGTGTTTTATAAGCAAACTTAGGTGTCATTTTGTTTTTATTTACAATTGTACAAAAACTTTTGGGAGCCATGTGTTGAATGAGTGACCTGTGTGCCTGGCCCTGTGTAAGGTGCTGGTGTGCAGGTCACAGTCCTCCCACCCCTGAATGAGTGTGGAGTCTCCACTGGGGCGTCCAGAAAGCCCAGTCAAGGTCTTGGTCAGGGCGGTGGGTCCTGAGGACAGGAGAGGAACAAATGCATGGATTCTGAGTGCAGGGGTGCTGCTGGCCAACAGGTGTGAGTCGGGGTCTCGAGTGGGCCAGATCCAAGGAGGTGAGTGTGGCCAAGGGCCACATATCCCAAGCCTGACTGGCAGGTTCCATCAGGGGCACGTGTTCTCTTTCTTCCCCACAACTCTGGCTCTGGGTGACAGGAAGAGTATTGTTTTGTCAGCCCAGGCCAGGGGCTTGCTGCAGGAGTCCAGATGACACTTATTTAAAGTCCATAAGACTTAGAGGGAAGTCAAAGTAGAGTTGTGGATTTGGAAGGGGTCAGCATGGGAAGCTCCACTGACGTCCGTGACTGGGACAAACTTAGTGCAGAGAAAAGAGAACCCCAGAAAGCCTGGGCAGGTCGTCAAGGTCCCAGTCAGGCAGACAGTGCCAGTGGGGAGGAAGAGGAGCAGCTCTGATGAACTAGAAGCAGTGGTAAACCTGTGTTTAAAATGTTAAGATTGCCAGAATTAAACTTTAGATCAAAATTTAACTATCTTTGCCAGGTGCTGGTGGCTCATGCCTATAATCCCAGCTACTCAGGAGGCAGAGATCAGGAGGATCGAGGTTCAAAGCCAGCCTAAGCAAATAGTTCACGAGACCCTATCTCAAAAATAGGAGGGCTGGTAGCATGGCTCAAGGTGATGACCCTGAGTTCAAGCCCCAGTACTGCAAAACAAACTTTAACTTCACTCCAAAATAATCTTACTGTCTAGGCATGGCCCAAAGATTGACTGTGTCCCCCTGTCCAGCCTGAGAGGACACTGTACATCATCCCTAGTTCTAGGAGAAAGGGCCTGTGGGGTGGGGCATGGGGTGGGCTGACATGTCAAGCAGTGACTTTCTCTTGGGGATGCAAGGGATGCTGCAGCCTCGTGTCTCCAAGTGCACAGTCCAAGTTCTGAAATTAACCCAAAGATTTATTTGAAAAAGCCCGCAGTGAAATACTGTCTGTCGATGGAGGGAGGGAGGGAGGGAGGGAGAGAGAGAGAGAGAGAGAGAGAGAGAGAGAGAGAGAGAGAGAGAGAGAGCGCTAATTTGGATGGCATGACATAGTTTGGTTTCTGGACTCTTCAAAGGCAACTTTTAGCAGTAAACAGAGGATGTGGACTGAGGCGACTTTCTTGGCCACCCCGCAACCGTCCAGGGCTGATGGGAAGGTAAGCAAGGTTGTGACTCTGGCTTGTGTGTCCTCTCAGGGCCAGTATTGAAGAAACGAACTGGGAATCACTTCTGTTGTGCCTGATCTGTAGCCAGCACCCTCACATGGGGCCTCCTGTGCAGACCTGAGCTGGGTTTTATCTCTGCGTCACTCTCACTGCCGAGCGAGCGCTCCCTCTTCCCGCTCTGTTCCCACAGCTATAATTAACCCGCAGGACGCCATGCAGGCAGAATCGGCCAGGCGCCAAGAAATCAGCCTCAATTGCTGTATTCACACTGTCACTAATGCCCACTTCACAGCTTCTGCTAATTCGAAATGGCAAGTTCCAACTTTCCCTCGTAAAATTACCATTTTTTGTACTGTTCTGTTACATGGTGATATTTGTATTATTTGGACTGTGTAAACTTGGTATTATAACGACAATTAATTGTTGAGCCTTTGCTGAAATGATTTGCAATTACATCTCCAAATGGAATCCTTGAGTTTGTGCTGATGGAGTGGAAAATGTATGTCCTCGCTACGTCTATGCTGGTACGTGTCAGGAGCCAGCTGGTCCTGGGCAAGCTCGGTGGCTTGGGAGGTGACAGTCAAGGTGACCATTTAAAAGAAGGGGTGGCCTTGGAATGCTGCCTGTCGTGTAGCTTTTCGGAGTTTGGGTTGTCTGATTTCTTTAGACACATCGTTACTCCTGGCTCTCACTTCCCTTGGACCTGACCTCTGCCAGGGACCCCAGCTGATGGCTCACCCCGTGCATTGTGCTACCTGCTGGGTCCCACAAGCTGATTTTGTTTCGGGTTCAGCAGAGAAACTTCAGGAGGCCTGGGCCAGGCCACTGCAAGACTCGGCGAATGTCAGGGTGCCATCCTGCAGCCGGGCACAGCGAGCTGAGCTGTGACACTCAGAGGAGGCGTTGGGAACTTTTATAGCAATCTGACATTCCGTGACATCCAAGTGGCATTTTCATTATATTTTATCAAAATCTCAGTCCACCGCAGCTTGGAAATTTAAAACTCCGTGGAGTGTCCTTCCCCACCGCGTGTGTGGGAGGCATTGGTCATTGTGTGCTTTTGGTTTTGGGTTTTTGTTGTTTTTTTTAATTTCCTGTACTCTGATTGAGGCTCCTAATGATTTATTTGGAGTGAGGCAAGGTACTTTCTTGTCCTGTGGGCCCTGAGGGAAAGGCTTCTGAAACAGAAGGAAGCAGGAGTTCCCCAGATGCTTCCCAGGGCAGACAGGGGTCCTTGAGAGGGGCTGTGGTTCTCTGTAGTTGGTGGTTGAGAGCCTGGGCCTCCTGGTGGGTCTTAAACACGACAGCAGGTGGGCTGGTTGCAGAAGAGCAGGATCTAACACATCCACTCCTGGCTTCTCTCTGGGCTGAGGCCTTTCCTTCCATGTGCTGCCTGAACGGTTGGACCTGCCCTGCCACTCTGTTCCCTCCAGGATTCCTGGATCTGGATGGGAAGCTGCAGCCCCAGGCCAGAGCCGGTGCTGAACAGCCCTGCGTCCACTCTGGCCTCTTAATTCCCATAGCCCATAGCCACTACGGCCCATTCATATGGCTGAGAACTAAAGTGCCACCAACATTGTAAAGTGGGCAAGAGAAAACCAAAAGAGCAATCCTATTGCACAATATCTGAAAATTGCATGACATTCAAATTTCAGGGCCCAAAGTGGGTCTTTCTTTTTTTTAAATTGCGGTAACAAAATTTGTCATTTTAACCATTTTGAAGTGTGTGGTTTGGTGGCACTGAGTGTTTTCACATTGTCGTTCTACCATCTTTCCAGAGCATTTCCATCATCACATACCAAGATGTGGTTAATAAAGTTTTATTAACACACAGACATGCTCAATTTGCTTTCCCTGTCATCTGCCAGTGAATAGTTGGGACAGACATTGTGACCTGAAGTCCCTCAAATATTTGCCCTCTGACCCTTTCTAGGAAAAGTCCACCAACCCCTGCCCTGGTGCACACTCATCACCATAGCAACCACCCAAGTGGTCCCCCTGGCTCCAGTTTCCTTCACTCTCTGCCTCCAGAGTGTTCATCCCAAGCCACAGTTCTGCTCATTACCTCCCTTAGTTACAATCCATCAGTAGCATCCCATGGATGATTTCAGTGTTCCCTAACGTGTTCCTGGAAACTCCAGTCCCAGAACAATAATAATACTAGTTATTGAAAGCTCTGACAAGTCCCGCAGAGAAAAGAAACCTCCAAACATCAATTAATTCAATACTTCACAATACTTCAAATGCATCCACCACAAAAAGTCTTTCGGCTTTTTCCTTTTTCATCACCTGTTCATCTCCTACAGCAAGGGCTGGCAGACTTCTACTCTGAAGGGCAGAAGGTAAAAGTACACAGGCTTTGCAGGCCCTGAGAGCTCTCCTGCAACTTCCTAACTCTGCTGTAAAGTAGCTGGAGGCCGTCCACAAGTAGGTGGTAGGGATGTCTGTGTTCTGATAAAAATGAAAAAGAAAAAGAAAACCCAGGTGCTGTGACTCAGGCTTATAAATCCTTTCTACTTTGGAGGCTGAATCTAGATGATCTCAGTTTGAGGCTGGCCTGTACAAAAGTTAAAATCCTATCTGAAAAACTAAGCTACAGGGCTGGAGGTACAGCTCAAGTGGTAGAGCATTTGTGTAGTAAGCAAGAGGCCTTGAGTTCAAACCCCAGTTACCAGCCCCCAACACACACACACACACACACACACACACACACACACTCAAACCCCAGTTACCAGCCCCCAACACACACACACACACACACACACACACATACACACAACACACACACACACACACACACACACACACACACACGAAGGAAGGAAGGAAGGAAGGAAGGAAGGAAGGAAGGAAGGAAGGAAGGAAGGAAGGAAGGAAGAAAAAATAGTCCATACACCAGATTTGGCCTCAGTGGCTGCCCTCCCACAGAACAGTGGTTCCCAAGGTGTGGTCCCCACCAGCAGCATCTCCTACAGGGAAATTTGTTTGATATGCAAATTATCTGTCTGCTCCAGACCTCCTGAGTCAGAGACACTGGGTGGAGCCAGCAGCCTGCTCCCTCCCGGCCCTGGCGGCCAGGCCAGGGTGTGCAGATCCCCGCTGTGGAGCCCAGAGGTACTTCTGGGAATGTCAACCTCAGGGGGGAGGGCCAGCCTTGGCTGGGATCAAAGGTCCTTTGCCACCTGGTCTCTACCCAGTATTCAATGCTGGTTCAGTGACTCCAGTGCTGAGGCGGAGCCACCTCTGGGTTCTGGAATGTGTTACCCTCTTCCTCCCCCGAGTGTGCATTTGCTGAGTGTGGCCCTGTGTGGAATGACCCTCTGCTCTGATTCATCTGCTCTGCCACCATCTTCCCACTCCCTGGTGGCTGCTGGTCTCAGCTCAGCAGTGTGACCCCCTTCCCCCCACCCCATTGAGTTTCCTGTCTGCACTGTGTTGCCACTTGTGTGCAGTCAAGCGGGCACCTCTCCTGTCTGTCTGTCCTGCATGACTGCTGGATTTCCCGTTTTGATGGGGGTTCCTCAGATGGGGGCATTTCACCTGCCTCTGTATTTTGGCACCCCCCCCCCCCCCCCCCCGGCAAATGTTAGCCAGTTAGTGAATGAGCAGAGGAACCAGGTCAGGAGCCACAAAGCCTGGCCTGGCTGACGTGCCCAGTGTCCACGCGTGAGGAGGACTGGGGAAGTCGAGTCAGCACCTCCGGGTTCCTGATTTTCTTTAGTTCTGGGAAGTGCTCGTGGTGGGAGGTCTCCCTGCCATTTCCTCTTCTCCCCCACTCTGACTCACTGATTGATTGATGTTTGGAAATTGTGACTCATCTTGCTACAGAAGGAACAGGAGATTTTTTTTCTCCCCCTTCTCCACCCTCCCTTCAAATAGGTAATAAATAAAAGTGACTGACAGCGCACTTGGTGCATTTCTGGTTTTCATAACTGGTGCCTTCTTGCAGCAAACCCTTTGTTGAGGGAAGTAAACCTTCTTGTGTATTTGCACTCAGCCCTCTCGTTTATAAAATCACAGAGGGAGTCCGTGCGTTCGTTTTGAAGGTATTCAGGGTGACCCATGCCACACGAGTGGCGTTTCAAAATGAGCTCACCGACTGGTGAGTAAGGATGTCTTACGCCGGTTTATTAAACGAGAGAGAATAACATGTCCTGGTTTATATCACGTACCAAATATAGATAAGGCCTGGATCAGCTGGACTCCAGGCCCAGGGCTCAGGCTGGTGCCAGGACAGTCGGGTGTGGGATGCCTGTTTTGTCTCACGACATGAAGGAGCAAAGTGGCTGCCTAGCTATTGCATTTTAAGAGTTGCCTCCTGGGAAATGCAAATAAATAAGTAAAAAGGCATGGGCTCCTGTGTCACTGTCATGTTGGAACTGTAGCATGGCATTGCACATTTGCCTTTTCGTTCTCTCTGCAGTAAGCATGGCCCATGTGTTTTAGGTTCTCGATCGATCGTGGAAAACTTAGCACCAAAGCCAAGATTAAGTTAGCCATTGGAATTATTGCACTGTTGCTGTCGTCATTGTCTGCCAGGCACAATGGCTGGCACATCTTTACCTTCCTCTCTGTAGGATTGCCTTTAAAGGTGCACAGCGGCCTCGACGCAGGTGCCATTCTGTGCCATTGTAGGGAGGAGGGAGCTGTGGCTTAGACTTCCGGAGTCACCTGCTTCTGGCCACACAGCTGTTCTCAGGTGACGCACACCTGGGTCAGTCTGCCCTGCAGGCTGCCTGGCAGTGACAAGTCCTCTTCTTCCCCTGGTGTTCACCAAGCACCAGGTGCACTGCATAGACGTACTTGAACTTGGAAGCTGTTGATAGTGCTAGTTCGAGGAAGGGAAGGGGCACTCTGTGGCCCCATCCTGCTCTTGGTGGCACTACTGCTGATGCTCTGAGTCCCAGCGAAGAGAATAGTATTAGCAGACGTCTCGTTCCCACCATGGCAAGCTCCTCTTGTCTTATACCTCTGAGGGGTGTGACACAAATCTTTTTTTCCTCATTTTATTTTTTTGGTGGCACTGGGCTTTGAACTCTGGGCACCACACTTGCTAGACAGGTGCTCTATCACGTGAGCCACTCCACCAGCCCACAAATCTTGTTTCTTAGACATGAGGAAGCTGAGCTTCCTGCCTGAGCCACCCAGCTGGCGAGTGACAGGGCCAGGTCCCTCTGCTCCCCAGCAGTCATGTCTGACGCTTGGGCCACCCACTTCCCTGGCCTGGTGTGTCCCTGGGCCAGTTTTGAGGTCTAAGTTGCATTCTAAGCACAGCCACCACCACCCCCTCCCCAGTCGGAGGGCCTGTGGACAGGGCCGTGGGGCTGTAATCTTTGACACCGACTTCCCACTCCGGGGAAGACTTGGACCTGGGGGGCAGTAGCTGCCTCACTTGGGTTCACAGCTGATAAGCCAGATTGCTCAGGTCAAAAAGGGCGGCAGGGCGGAGGGTGACAGCATCAGCACCGTCAGCTCCCTACACGACACACACAGCCACCATTCGAAATGCGGGCTGCAGGGCCTCAGAGACACGTGGACTCCCGACACAGGGCTGAGGTCATTTTCATTTCTGTGTTAGGCTCAGCCCTTGCGGAGACAGACCGGTTATATTTATCTCTAGCTAGCTCGTTAGCATATGACACCGATACTCAAGATCGTGATCTGACTCACAACAGGAAATTCGGTTCACGACTTGGTAAAGCAGGCCAGTTTTTAAAACCCAAAGGGTCACAGGTTCTAGTTCTCCCTCCGAGAACTTTTTAAGGGGTGGGCGGGTAGACGAGCGATGTCAGTTCAGCCCCTTCTCAAGGGTGTTGCCTGAGGGACTTTAGAGAATCTGTGCTCACTCAGGAAGAAAGTTAGACAAATGAGCAAACATTTGTCAGGATGTCAGTGATAACTGCAAACATAGGAACGGCCCGGGACCAGTCAGATTCTGTAAAGTTCCTTCATCGAAATCACGTAACTGTCGTTTTGCGAGGCTGTCTGTTAAGGACCGGGGACACCATGATGGTATAACGTAAAGTAAGAATTGCAGGTGTTGTATCAGACTAGCTTTATTCAGGAAAAGCAAAAATGTACAGACCACATGGGTGCATGCAGAAGTAGCTCAATACGTGCAGCCAGGCGACACAGGGATGGAGGAAAAGCATTCAAGAATCTTACCAGGGATCCTTTCTGGATGGTGTAATATTGGTTATTTTTTTAAATTCTCTTATGGTGGCTTACATCTGTAATCCCCGTATTTGAGAGGCTGAGGTGTGGGAGGATTACGAGTTCAAGGCCAACCTGGGCTACATAGTGAGGTTCTGTCTCAAAACTTTTAAAAAAGAAATCTTTGTTATGTTTTCCTGTATTTTCCACATTTTTCCAGTATGAGAATGTTACTTGTTAGGTTTAGTTTTGCCCGTTTTGTCTTAAGTGGGAAACAGGTTAGCACAAGAGCTTTGCAGGCCAGATCAGCATCCCAAGCTGCCCTTCGCTGGCTGTGGTCCCTGTAGCGTTCATGCCACCCTGTGAATCCCAGTGTCCCACCTGTGAAATGGGTGCGTTGTATGGGACAAAGTGAGGGGTCCCTTTGTTGGGACACACTTCTGGGACACTTGCTGTTGTTAGTAACAGTGTTGTCACTGGAGCCTGTGCCAGACTCCGAGTGGGGTGTGAGGAGTGTTTGAGGTAAAAATAGGCCCCTCTGTGAGCTTCCGCCCTGGAGGTGGGAAGCGCACACAGTGCGGAACAAAACCCACTGTGTTGGAGCCAGGTGCGCACTGGGTAAGTGAAGTGTGTGCTGAGCCCTGGGGGCTCGGGACAGGTGGAGAGGGGTGTTGTGTGAATTGGATCGTCACTGAAAGCCAGAGTGAGGCCACCATCTGACAGCACGGGAGTCACCAGATCGGAGACTATTGAGGGAAGAGCAGCAGCATCTGGAGAACTGATTGAAATGGGGTACACGGGGGTGTGGGTGACTGTGAAGGGTGGCACTGGGCCGTCTGACCAAGAAAAAGGTCTTTTTACATCACTCAAAGATGGCAGCTTTACTTTAGGAAGAGAAGACACGTCTCCCCCAGAGCTCAGCTGCCCGGTGATGTGCGTGCGCGCGCGCATGTGTGTGCACTTGGGCACAGGGCACCAGGTCTGTTTCCCAAAACTCACCCTAGGCAGTCTGGTGCTCTTTGTCACGCCATGCCATATTGGAAGAATCGGAACCTCTTCTCCCAAGTGACCTGATTTTCTGCTCATTATTTGGCCAGCCAGAGAGAACCCCTTCTGACATGGGTATCCACTGAGTTTGGGGTGCAGGGGCCTGGTGCCAACCAGGAGGCCCTTGTGACATCTCTAGGGCTGTGACGCAGCCAGGGAAGGAAGCCCAGTCAGGTCTCTAATTATTTCTGTCGAAACCAATGATATTGAGGGTGGAGCCCCTGGCTTTAACGCCTTTGTGTGCGTGTCTTCCCCCCGCCCCACAAGAAACGCATTCTTTCCCGTCCTGTTTGTTCCTGCTCGGTTTGGGAGGCGCTGTTTTCATTGTCTAATTAATGGGAACATGTTCCGTTGAGCATCTCATTGTGGACGTGTTCTCTGTTTGAACATGGTGCAACGTGTGGACCCTTTAAACGTGGTTACGTGCCTGCCTCTTTATAGGGCAATAACTAGATTGAGTTTGCAACGCTTCTCAGAATACCATTGTTCTTTTGCAAAGAACAGGTTTGCTCTTTTAATAAGACTTTAATGGCACCAAGTTGCTTCATACAGCCCAGTCTCTTAAAAGGCATTTTCGAACTCGTTTTGTGGCTGCCTTGTTGGCCAGCACTGCCTCCACCCCAGACCCAAGTTACTTTCTGCGTGTGCCAGAATGTTCTTTTCAATTTGTCACTCGGAAATGTCTCTGGAATCTGCTTAGCTGATAGCAAGGTTTGCTTGTGTTTATCCTGCCCCACTGGAGGTTCTGCTAAAGACATTCACACGTACAGAACTGAGAATTATCAGGTGATTAATTCTAACCGAGGATGACAAATGACTTTGCATGACACTTGCAACAAGCCCTTATGATGAGTTTTCAGTCTTTTTTTTTTTAAAGTGGTACTGGGGTTTGAACTCATGACCTCACACTTGCTAGGCAGGTACCCTATCACTTGAGCCACTCCATCAGCCCTTTTTTGTGATGGGTTTTTTTGAGATAGGGTCTCTCAAACTATTTGCCCAAGTTGGCCTTGAACCTTGAACCTCCCAATCTCAGTCTCCCAAGTAGCCAGGATTACAGGCGTGAGCCACTGGTGTGGCCACATGGAAAGAATCTGGTGAGATGCATTCTGCACATTTGTTACAGCTTTAATGCTGTGGCAAGGCCATGTGCCCTTGTACAGAGTGGTGGTTGTGGAGTCGGGAGACCCCCCCCCCCCCCGCCACATCCCGCAAACATCCATTAACAAGATGGAGCCTGTGCAGAGGTGAGGGGTGAGAGCAGAGGGCAGCCTTCTGGCGTGGGCTGTCGTGGCTAGAGCTGATGGTGGGACTCCACAGGCGTTAGGTCTGGGCGCCCTCATGAAGAATGAACATGGTATTCAGAGAGTTTGAGGCGCTAGTGGAACCTCTCAACAACGCTGACCAGGACAGTGTTGATCTGGTTACACATCTAGGAGCCATTGGCCTGGAGACAGTTCCCACCCCTGTGACCCTTGTCACCCCTGGCAGTGTGAGCATGGGAAAAGCATGAGCTTCCTGTCTGTAGCGTAGACATCGCACAGTCTGCCTGCTGTACGAGGTTGCTGTGAGGAAGATCGAGTGAGCTTAACGTGCACAAAATGCTTTGTAAACTCCAAGCCAGCTATAAATACTAGTTATCGTCGTTGTCATCATTCTTATGTTAAAATGTAATTTGCCACAATCATTTGGGAGGCATGGCAGACTCCAGCCCCACACGGAGACTGTGGTACGCATTATTATCTGTTTGTTCCTTCAGTCACAGTATTGATTGGTATTTGAGCAATCAGAGCAATAAGTTTTTAAAAAGCAGCGGATCTTTGAAGTGTTATGCAACCATTAAAAATTATGTTTGCAGAGGGATATCGTAGTGCAATGGCAGGCTTATGCCAAAACGCAACTTAGGAAGTGTGTAGGGTGCCATTTCAATTTCCAAAGAAACATACAGAAAGAATACTGGGAACCTCAGTAGGACTTGGAGTAATTTTCTTCTTCTTCTTTCTTCTTTTTTTTTTTTTTTTTTTTGTGGTATTGGAGCTGGAACTCAGGGCCTTCACCTTGAGCCACTCTGCCAGCCCTTTTTTGTGATGGGTTTTTTCAAGATAGGGTCTCAATGAACTATTCGCCTGGGGCTGGCTTCGAACCATGATCATCCTGATCTCTGCCTCCTGAGTAGCTGGGATTACAGGCATGAGCACCAGCACCCACAGTTTTCTTCTTCTTTATGCTCTGTCATACTTTAAAAAATGCTGTCATAACATATATTACTTTGGTCATTAGGAAGAAAATAAACAGTAAGCACAGAACCCACTGCTTTCCAAAGCCCTAGTGGGAATTTGATACCTGAAGAACTGAAAACACCAATGGATTGATTTCATCCTTTTAATAATTTCCTGCACTTCACCTTGCCTCAAACACCCATTTTCCATGTGGCAGCAGAAACATGAATCTGGCTGTACAGAAAACTGTGAACAAAACCAAAATGTCCCACACAGAATCTCAAATTGCTCTGCCCGCTTCGGGATCTCCTTATTCCATTTTTTGATAAGGAGTTTGATCTTGATTCCGCCAAATGCTGTTGTGTACAAATCTGATGTTTCTCTGTAGTGAGCATTTGTGGCAGTCCGTGGAGACCAGCATCACGTGCTGTTATTGAGCTGGGATTTTGCCCACGTGTGCGTGGGTTCTGGCTGCAGTGTGCGCAGATGGACGGACGTGTGTGCACCGGTCCCACGGTGGAGGAGGGTAGGAGTGCCGAAGAACTCGTCCTTTTTGTCCTCTGCTCCTCCTGAGGGACAGCCCCCTCTTACCCTTACCATAGTCTGTCAATCTCAGATTGCTAATCTGGTTTAAGGGGTTTGGTATTAAGGTGTAGCAGTACTTCTGCACTTGTTGTCACCTTGTCTTTCCCACCTAAGACTTACCCTTGCCTTCTCTGGTGCCACCTGCACCTTCTGGTTCTCTGTCCAGTGGTCTGCATTGCCGCCTGCCACTTCCCCAGTTCCCTGGATAGCCTGTCCTGACTGTACCCATTTTAGTGCCAGAAAATGTGCTGTCCTTTGTGTAGGGGGACAGCCTGCCCTCCTCCTAACTGATAGTTTATAATGGGGTGGGGAGGAATCTGTGGGCTAGCTGCTCCCCCTTCCACCCGTGTGCTCATTTATCAGCACATGGGCTGGATGCCTGCATGTGATGTTGAACAAGGTGGACCTAGTTCCTGCCCTGTGCTGGCCCTCTTCTCACGCTCAGCAAGGTCACTACCGCTGCCAGATGGGGTTGAAAGCAAAGACAGTGGAATGGGTAGAGGATTTATGTAGGAGAAGACAATCCAGGGGTTACACAGAGGGCAACTCAGTCCTGGCCCTG
Organism: Castor canadensis; assembly: GCF_047511655.1. Taxonomy (NCBI): domain Eukaryota; kingdom Metazoa; phylum Chordata; class Mammalia; order Rodentia; family Castoridae; genus Castor; species Castor canadensis. The sequence continues at coordinate 10,570,755 of NC_133391.1, forward strand.
ATTCCTCACCCACCAGCCCCTTTCTCCGTATGAAAATGAAGTAATAAACAGTTACTTACTGCCGTTAGCGTGAGTTAGCATGGTTACAGGCCCTTAACCTGTGCAATTTCCCCTCCCCGGCTCAGCAACCCTGTGATAGAAGGTTTTTTGTCTGTTTCACATATGAAGAAAACAGAGCTCAGAGACATTTCAAGAAATGAGGCACTAGCTGGGTGCCGGTAACTCACGCCTGTAATCCCAGCTACTCAGGAGGCAGAGACCAGGAGGATCGCAATTCAAAGCCAGCTTGGGCAAATAGTTGTCAAGACCCTATCTCAAAAATCCCACCACATAAAAGGGCTGGTGGAGTGGCTCAAGGTGTAGACCCTGGTTTCAAACCCTAGTACCACCCCCCCCCACCAAAAACAAAAAAAAAGAGGCACCAGAAATCTAGACCCTGGTTTGGTCACAAAGGTCTGCATTTTTTTTTTTTAATTTGGGATTTCAGACCTTAAAATTTATTAATAATTGAGTGACAGCTCTTCAGTGGCAAATAACAAAAGCTAATTTGACAAGAGCCTCTTAAAACAGCATAACATTGTTTTTTCTATATTATGTCTTACATGGCTGATATGCTCGGTGGGTTCTTGTTCTGAAGAAGGTGAAGAAAACATCTTAGGTCTGAATCATCAGAGGATCTCCCTTCCTCTACCTCCTTTTTTTTTTTTTTTTTTTTTAAATCACAGTAAACAGCAGAAAGTGTTGGTCGGGGAAAGGATCTCGTTACCAGTTGACTGTAGAAAGCCCTCTGCTCTGAGTTTCCAGTACGTGTTCTTCCGTACGGCATAGTTGGGGAGAGGTTTTTTGTTTTTGGTTTTTTTTTTTTGTCTTTTCTTTTTTGGTACTGGGATCGAACCCAGGGCCTCACGCATGCTAGGCAAGCGCTGTACCACCGAGGTACATCCCAGCCCATGTACGGCATAGTTGGTAGCAGAGTATGGTTCAAGGTCATGTGTGAGGAAGCCAGACCACCCAGGCTTTGCCTACTGTGTGACCTTGGACAAGCCACTTAACCGTTCTGTATCTTTTCCTTCTCAACTGTAAAGAGCCACCCTCATTGGGTTGTTCGTGAGAATGAGATGAGTTAGTCCAAACACAAACCCAACAGCACCTGGCACGCGGGAGGGGTTTGCATGGGTTCTTATTGCTGTCACTGTTATTACTGTCACTGGCTAGGAGGGCGTAATGGTGTGCAAAACATATCTGGGCTCCAAGGAGTCAAAGGGTAGTAAGCTGACTTTGTCCGTTTGGAGACTCCCGTGCCCTTTTGTGGTCTTGCTCTTTGGACAACAGCCTGCTCCCCGACCCCCCACCCCGTGCCCTGGAAACCACAACTCCCTCAGACAGCTTTCGGGAGCCCTGGCTTGTGTGACTCGGTTGATTCCGCACAAACTCAGAGCCCAAGAAGCAAACGTCAGGGCCTTCAGCCCATCCACAGCAGCTGGACGCCTGTGGTGTCAAAGTTGGAAGAGCCGCTGCTGTCAGCTGGCCCACCCTGTTGGGCGCAGACGTCACCCAGAGGACAGTTTCACTTGGACCAGGACAAGGGAGGTTGTCTCACTCCTCCGAATGATGACACAGAGGGCTTGTGCAACAAGCTTCCTTTCTTGTCCCCGCCATTCTTAGGAGCCTGATTCATTTCCAAAGAGGAAACCAGGCCATTCTCTTTCCAGCACCAGAATGTGTGAGTGAGCAAATGCGGGTGCGTGGTTTGTGTGACTCTGTCGTGTGAGTGTGTATATGTGCACAGGTATGCCATGGCCTGTCAGCATGCACAGGCAGGTCACCTCTGTCTTCACACCCTTCTTTCCACATCCTGACTTGACAATGAATCTGTTTCTGGCTGGAGTGAAAGCAGCCATTCCCAGGCCTCCGGCTGTGTGCATCCTCTGAAATGGCAGAACTGGACACAAGGAATCACCATGGGGACATGCTGCTTTCCTGACCCAGCTTTGTGGGTCTTGCCAAAAACCACCCCAAGGGGCAGTGCCGTAGCATCCACCAGACCTCTGCAGAAGCCTGAACGAGTCAACTCTTGTCCCAGTTCACAAACATGGCTGGCTGTGCTTGGTCTGCAGTGATTACACAGCCTCGAGCCTTCAGTTATGAACAAAATTCATTACAAATAAAGAGCATCACGTGATCTGTCACAAGGCATCTGTGGGGACTTCATAGGGATTAGATGTCTGGCTCATCGTACTGCAGCCTTGCTTAGAGATTTGAAGTGCTGATGTCTTAGGAGAAGCCTCTGTATTCTGCCTTGGTCAGGACACACAGTAGTCCAGGCCAGGCATGGTGAGTAAATCTGTAATCCCAGCTACTCACAGAGGCAGAGATCAGGAGGATTGAAGTTTGAGGCCAGCCTGGGTAAAAAGTCAGGGAGATCCCATCTCAACAAAAAGGCAGCGGGTAGCCTCTCGTGCCTGCCATTCCAGCTACATGAAAGGCATACGTAGGAGGGTTGCAGTCCGGGCCAGCCCAGGCAAAAGTGCGGGACCCTACACGGAAAGGGCTGGGGGCCATGGCTCAAGTGGTAGAGCACCTGCCCAGCGAGCTCATAAAACTAGGACCATACTCCCAACCTGAGAGCTCAGGGAGGAAGGGCGCCCAGCACCTGGCCTCCCAGTCGCTAAAGAGAGACACAACCTCTATTCGTAGCCCCCAGTGGCCCCTTGTGGCAAGAGGAGCCAGCCCTCCTGAGTGTGTACCCGGCTTCCACACTTCTATGCATATTGTGACTTTGTGTTAGTCATTGTGCTCCGGCGTTTTCATCTGAAAAATGGGGCCACTGGTATCTAGCGTTCAGAGCAGTTCAGCACAGAGGAAGGGCAGGCCAGCATTGGAGACCCTCATGATGCAGGGTTGACAGGTGCCCAGCCCTGGCCACCGAGAAGAAGCCAGGGAATGTTCTTGGGGAAACAGCCCAACTCCCGTTCTGGTGTCAGGCACCCACCAGACACTTCTGTCTTTGAAAAGCCATGCAGGCTTGCTCTGTGACAACCTCAGTCATCCAGGGGCTTTGGGTCTGGAGCTGCCCTAGCTGGACAAGTGTTTTCAGAGCGAGTATTTTGTCATTATATTAATTGTAGTACAGTGTCGCTCAATGTCACAGTAATGTACAGGTGGCAGAATGGGATTCTAGCCCCAGTGTGTTCAAATCACGGCCACTTCCAGAATCAGCTGGCTCAGGAGGCCGAGCTGTGCTTGGGAGAGGAGGCGTTACCTGGAGATACTGACCAGGACACACCAACCTGGAATCTACAGGTCTTGGAGTGGACCCAGCCCTCCCAACTCAGGAGAGCATTCCTTGATCCTTGTCCCTTTACCTTGTCCCCTGCAGGCCTCTGTGATGGCCTTCTGTTTGCATAGGACAGCGGGCATGTGGAGAGCCAGGGACTAGGGTGGAGGTAGAAGCTATAGGGCCTGAGTGGCTGAGAGGCTTGGTGCTGGGACCACCAGAGACAAGGTCACCTCCAAGTCAGCCTGGAGCCGCCATGCTTTCTGCTAAGCACTTGCTTCTGGAGTCCAGTGGGGTCAGCTCTGCTTCCGTCCTGGCCCTTAGATGCTATCCACTTCGCGGCAGCTAGCCTCAGGTCTGAGACCTCTTAGTCACCCAGGGTGGGTTCTTTAGTGTGTAGCTAATCTCACTCCTGTTTTTCCAATTTTATTCTTAGAGGGTGAGGAGAAGTTCCCTCCCATGTTTTGGGGCGCTCTGGCTTTTGTTCCCTTGTGTCATCTGCTAGCGTCGCGAGTCGGAACCAGTCTTCAGGTGGAGACTTGATCCGTGTTAAACCTTTATTACTTATGGAGCAAGGGAAGGAGGGGAAAGAGAGGGAGAGGAAGGGCGTGCAGTAGAAGGGAAGGGTTTTATGGGATGCTGGTGGTGTAGGGGAGCAGGCCCCACCCTCCCCAGTGTGCCAAGGCCTCTGCCCAGGTGGCTCACACTGTCAGGCAGAGTTCACATCCGTGGAAGCTCCTGGAAGGGGAGAGAAGACATGAAAGGGAGGACTGCCTGTGCCCGGGTTTGTAGATGCTTCACCCTGAGACCATCCGCAGTCGTCATCATGAGCCTCTGAGTCTGGGAGGTGGCCGAGCTCTACTCAGATGTCTTCCTGCACCCTGCGTGCTGAGTTCCACAGTGACCTGACGCTGTGCCGAGCAGTAAGGGCCTTGGGGTTAAGGCCTGATTTCTCTCAGGCATGGTGGTAGTGTGGTCACATTGGCTCCAGGACAGAGGGGCAGGTAGAGATGATAAGGCGAGTGGTGAGGGATTTACCCAGTGTCGCACACTGGTGACCCGCAGAGTCTGGTTGGCTTAGTCTCCCATCTGGACTTGGTATTCCTTTGGGGCCCCTTTGTTCCCATGTCCCTGCTGAGGTATGGCCCAGAAGGGAGGCACTCGAGGTTACTCGGGCACCTATAGAACCAGCTCCCTAGGGCCTGGACCCACTCCCTGGAAGCAGTGCACTGAGGGGCCCACACGGGTTAGGAGTCTTTGTAGGTACTGACTACATATGACTGTGCTAGGCCCGTCAGAGCCCTGATGGGTGCAGGGCTAGGCCTGTCCTAAGAGGGAGCCCCACAGATGAGACTTCTGAGCCCCCAGAGGTGTCCAGCTTGGGCTGGCAGTGGCACTCGGGGTGGCTCATGCCCAGACTCGCCGTTCCATGATCCTAGAGGGAGAATGGCTGCTGGGAATTAGCCATTTGGTTTTCCAGTCGCGTGGTGGTGGCAGGGGAAACCCAGGGCTGTCTGAGAGTGTGGCCTAGCCATTTCCTGCAGATTCAGTGACTGCTACACCTTTCCAGAAGAATGCCAACATTTGATAAAGAAAATGTGTTGATGAAGAGACTGGAGCCAGTGTGGGCCTTGTTTGCGTCTGGCTTTGAAATGAGCCAGCAGGCCACACGTGTACTTCTCTGAACACACCTGGAGTGTGTTCATGGGTTCTGGGTGTTTGAGGATAATGACTGGCAGTTATTTTAGGAAGTGATAAGGCATTGGGATAAAAGGGTCCATGTCTTTGGGAGGCTAACGCTGACATCTTTCTGGATGAAGTGATATGATCACTAAGGATTTACCACAGTAACAAACCTGTGGGGAAGGGTGGTAGCTAATGAAACAAGATCGACCGAGAATTGATCATGGTTGAAAGAGGGAGACAGGTACACAGGGTGGGGTGGGGGCTGGTTTGACTGTTGCATTGAAGTCATTTTCACAATATGGTTGAATTTCATACAAAAACCAAACTTTCTAGTTTTTGCTGGGAAAAATGGAAGTTCTGGTGGTTCCCAGTGCCTCCTGGCTGCTGAAGCTTTTCGTGGGCTGGATGTCACAGATGAGGGAAGGACAGAAGAGCATGCACGGGGCTGATGCCCCTGGTGATAGGGGTCATCTGAGGGGCGTATCAGCCAGATGAGCGCTGGAGTTCCCTTCTTCCTGGCTGTGGTGCTGGGTGTGTTCAACTATAACACCTCTGAACAGGTTACATAGCCCACGCCTGGAGCAGTGACCCTCTGGGCTGTGCAGGATAATACTGGAGCCTCTACCATGGACTGGCTGGTTCCAGGAAGTCCCCACTGGAACAGAATTTGATGAACACACTCCAGCCCTGCCACCCAGCCCCGTTGTCCTTTGAAAAAGTATTGTTTGGATTTCTGCTTAACACATTTGTGACTTAGCTGAGTATCTCTCTCAACGACTAATAAAGCCCTAACAGCTCTGCAACAAATTTGGGTTCCATTTCCATTGGGAACAATTCAAAACTGCAGGTTTTAGAGCTTTTAAAAGCTGCTTGTTTGTATAATGTTCATTGAACACAAATTCTTTTGCAAATAATGGCTTGCAATTGTTCCAAAGAAATAAACTCAACTCGCTCAGCCTGGGCTCATGTCTGTCGATGGTAGAAAATCACACACGCACGTCCCGTGAGCTGTCATTTAATTAAACCACGTTCCTACAACAGTCTTCGCTGTGAAGGGACCGTGTGCGCACCGCACTCTCTGAGCGGATCCGTAAAGGGTCCCCAGAAGCAAATAACCAGAATTTATCCTCGGCGTGTCATTTCCTCTCCCGGGATCTGTTTCCTTGTGGGTAACACAAGGTGGTGGTGATTGGACATCCACAAGAAATGGGAGTTTTGTCACTGTAGGTTGTCCTTGACTTAGAGTGATGGGAACGAGTGCCTTAGGGTTTCATCCTTTGACACTTTCCCTGTCTCCAGATTTCTCTGACTCCAGATTAAAAAAAAAAAAAAAAAAAACAGCAAGGCAACTTTTTTTCATGTAGGATTAAAAGGCCAGGCCAGGGTTCATCTGGGCCTCCTGGTCTACCTTGTCCAGAGTTTTTTGGTGCTGTGGAAGGAAGCCAGGGCCTCGTGCCTTTTGGCAAGTGCTCTACCACTGAGCTACACCCTCGGCCCAAGACTTGCCATTGCTTCTGTTTGTTTTTTAAAATAGTTTTTTAAAGTTTGGCTTTTATATTTTAATTTTTTTCTTTTTCATGGTACTGGGATTTGAACTTGGGACCCACACTGTGAGCACTCCACCAGGCCCCTCCCTTTTTTATTTGTGATAGGTTTTTTTGAGATAGGGTCTCACATGTGAACTGTTCATCTGGGCTGGCTTCAAACCTCGTTCCTCCTGATCTCTGTCTGAGTAGCTGGGATGACAGATGTGAGCCACCAGCACCTGGCTATGTTTTAATTTTTTTTTTTTTTGAAACTGTATAAATCCCCACCCCTACCCTAGGCTGACCACTAGCTACAGTGGTAGCCTAGGCTGACCTTGAACTCATGATTCCCCTGACTCAGCCTCCCAAGTCACCATTATCTTTCCAGTCTTCCCCCACACAACTCTTCACCCTTCCCATACCAGGGATTGAACTCAGCCTCATGCTTGCTAGGCAGGTGCTTTACTGCTCCAGCCACGCCCCAGCCCTTTCTTTTTGCTCTGGTTATTTTAGAGATAGGGTTTTGATTTTTGCTCAGGCCAACCTGGACCTCCAGCCTCCCATTTTAAGCTTCCCACCATCACTGGGATGATAGGTGTGCTCTAGTACACCCAGGTTTTTGCTGTTAGAATGGGGTCTCAAAAATTGCTTTGCCCAAGCTGACCTAGGAGCTCAGTCCTCCCTATCTCGGCCTCTCAAGTAGCTGGGATTGCAGGTATGAACCTCTGCTGCCTGGTTGAGTTGCCATTACTTTTAAAGTGGTTGAGAAACCTGAGATCCAGAAAGGCAATCCTGCAACCCTTTCCACGGTATTCTTCCCACTGCGTGAATCAGGGAGAGGGGCCTGCGCTTATAGGGAGCAGCTCTTAGGGGGTGACCCTGACTGTGCAGCTGGCAGCTCCTTAGCCATGAAGCTTTGGGCTGTGCATTCAGGTCAACTCACAGTAAAAGGCTGGGGAGGCCAGCGAGGGGCCGGTACTCTGTTACAGTGAGTTCCACTAGCTGGGGGTCACCCTTGACCCCCCTGGGCACCTTCAAGAGAGGAGACCTGAGTTTACAAAGTCCAACTCTGTTACAAACAAGTGACCATGACACACATTTTAGAATTCATCTCCTTTTTACAAAACTGGAAGCACTCTGATAAAGAGAACTCCTATGTCCAGAACAGCCCTGCGCGTTCAGCTTTTCCAGGACGGGGGTTTGTAGCATCGTACAGTTTCAGCGGCTGAAAGGGACTTAAATGTACCAGTCATTTCAACCTTGTGAAGCTTTGGCCTAAAATAGTTTGAAGTGGAATTTTAAGCTACTTTTGGCCAGATCAAAGAAACCCAAACATCTAAAAATACTAAATTAGCTTTTTAAGCATAGTTTCTATCTTTAGTTGAAAAATGTGTGCAGTGTGTGTTTTCTGGAACCTACTTAAACATACCCAAAGAAATGAGCATTTACCTAGGAAAAGTTAGGCGTGCAGCCTGCACTAATAACCGAGTCACTCTTCACCCTTGACCCTCCCCAGCCCCTGCTGGGATCCCACCGCCCTTTTCCTTCTCAATCCATCCCATCTTCTCGCTGGCATCGGTTGTGGTACAGGGGAAGTTAGTTAATGTCTTTGAGACCCCGGATGAAAAGACGTGGGATTGAGCATTTGGTCTGCGTGTTAGAACTTCAAGTGTGTACCGCTCCATAGGGCAGAATCTGAAATATTTGTATTTGGGTTTCAAATGTGTCTTGTGATGTGTTGGTGGCAGATTGGCCTTTCTAATTGCTGTGCTTGTTAACATTCAAATGAGGTTTCATTCCTTAGCCAAGGCTGAGTGACAGTTGCAGAGGGGCCCAGAATCTCTTGAGTGGTGGGGGGGGGGGTACAAAACTCCCAACAGACCATTATCAGAGGAGTCGTCAGACTCGAATTTTGGTACTTTCGTGACAGCTGCTTTGGAGACAGCTTCTTGCCAGGCCTTTGGGCTGCCCAGACCCCACCCAAATGGAACTTAGGGTGTTGGTAGGGGGGCCACACTCCCAGGATCACAGAGCCTAAGCTCCAAGATGGGGCGTAGTCTCTTCAGGCCTCAGTTGAACGTCCCAGACCCTCTCTTCCTGGTGGGAGCTTACTCTTGGGCCAGCTGACCTCCTTAGGGTATAGAGGTGCTGTGCTGGGGTTCCCTGGGCCTCAGGTCGGATGTCTGCCAGTGTTGGCTGGTGTGAAAGGAAGCGTTAAGTGGGTGCCTGCTTTGTGCGGGGACACATTTATGACCCAAGTTAGACCTCACCACATCCCGGGAGAGACACTTCCCCATTCTGCATCTTAGGAGACCTGTGCTACCGCAAGTAGCAGACCTGATACTAAGTCCAGGATCGAGTGACCCCCAACGTGCCCTTGTCACTGTGCCATGACTGTCTGCTGCCGACCGTCCATCATAGGAGGTTTCTGATGGCTTGCCATCATGCAGCTCGCACAGGATGAGAAGCAAGGCAGGGAGGCTGCTGCTGGCGGCAGAAACAGAAATAAAGGAAGGGCAGGATGAGGAGACCCAGGACTGGGCAGTACACTTCAGCCCGACGAGCTTCTCAGCAGGCAGTGCAAAAAGGGCAAGCATATGGGCCATGTGGCTCATTCTGTCCACAAGCTACAAGCAGGACTCTTGTGGGGACCGGCACACAAATTCCCAAGATGACACACTCAGGCCCTTTGCTGGCACCTACATGCTGTGTATTGACTAATAGAATAGAAGCAGCCTTGAATTTTTCTGCAAGAAGGAAAGAAAACTGCAGGCCCAGTGGCAGGGGACATCTGTCTGCAACTATGAAGTGTGGGTGACACATTTTGATTTCACATACTGAGCAAATGGGGCGTGCAAAGTCCTCATCATTCCAAGCAGAGGGGATCCCTCTGTCCCTGTCTCTCTCAAATCTGCTTGGCTCCTTCTTTTGGGGTATGTGCTGTTTTGGGACAAGGCGGTATCAGAATTTTCTTGGCCGGCCGAGTTGAGGGGATCTGTGGGTGGGCGGAGGTGTGTCAGAGAGCCCGGAGCCATTGGGCACGTCCACTGTCTGCTTGTCCTTCGGCTTGCCATCGGCCATTGCTGCTGCCTTTATGGGGTGCAGTGTGCTGTCTGCGTGGCCCTTATGAGTTCCGGCTCCCTCTGTCAGGAAGGACTCTGGCCCAGTGCAGGGCCCAGGCCTCTTGGGCCCATCAGCTTCCTAGGCACTGCCAGTGGAGTGAGCATCAGGAGGCCCCCAGCTCGGACACACGGACACAACTCTGGCTCCAAGTTCAGGGTGTGGCTGATGTCTGCCAAAGAGGCATGACCTTCTGTCGTCACGGCCAGGGTTTTAATCACGACCTTAAGGTGCAGAGCTCTGAATTTTATTACCTCCCAGTCCAACCAGCCACGGCCTTCGTTCATTCGACTCTAAAAGTGCTGCTGGGGTTTAGGGGATTGCTTTTCAGGTGGCCAAAATCACCACTTGCTCATTCGGATGCATTCCACTTTCTCCTTGTCCAGGCACAGGAACACATCAGAGTGCATTTGGGATTTTGGCAAAGCCAGGCCTGCCTTCTCTGGCAGAGACTGGACCTCTTTGGGGTTTCTCATAGCCTGAAGTTGTCTCCCCACCCTTAACTTCCAATGCTATTGACCCCCCTCCTGTAGCTCTGTGGCCCCATCCATCACAGCTCCAAGAGGTGCATGTCTTCCACACAAGGCTCAGCTCAGCCCCTCCCTAGCAAGGCAGCCCATCGGAGGGGTGAGGACCCTCTTATGGAGGGAGGCTGTTCCACCATCATCATCGAGGTTCAATGCACACTTCTGGTTGCACACTGAGTGTGCACAAGTTAAACAAGGCCACATCACTAGCCCAGATGGGCATCACCATCGCCTTCAGCGGTCCCCAGGTTGAAGAAAATCTCAAGGGAGGAGGAAAAGAGTGACACTGGTTAGATGTTGTGGTATGTTGCATACAATTCAGTTTACCCCAAATCCTCATTTTAAAAATTGGAGCTCAGACCCAAAAAGAACAAGTGACTTGACCAAGGCCCAAGTCACAGAGTCTGGAAGTCCAATTCAGCACTCTCTTCTAAGTTACACGCTTGAGGTTCATTCCCTGCCTGTCCTTTGTAGATGGTTAGGAGATGAAATACCATATTGACAAATTTGAAGTGCCGTATGTGATGAAGATAGAAACGAGGGAGTGAATACTTTTAATCCTCGCAAATCTAATTCCGGCTGCCCTGGGAAATATCACATGGAAGAGATGAAAGTCCACTAAATGGGACCTAATTCTATAATCTAAATATAGATGTAGATATATTCTAGGTTGGCCTTTTCCGCCGGGCAGAGTGTTGCTCACTCTAAAAGTGCCTTTTGCCGGGTACCTGTAGCTCACTCCTGTAATCTCAGCTACTCAGGAGGATCATGGTTCGAAGCCAGCCCAGGCAAATAGTTTGCAAGACCCTATCTCAAAAAAACCCCATCATTCACAAAAAAGCTGATGGAGTGGCTCATGGTGTAGGCCCTGAGTTCAAACTCAGGTACTCAAAAAAAAAAAAAAAGTTCCTTTTGTGTTACAAAGAGGACATCTGAGCAAAGGACAGAGCCTGGGCATGAGGGGCTTTCCCTTTGGTTCCTTGGCTGTTTTTATTTTCTTAAGATTGCTTAAAAACAAAACAAAACAAAACAAAAAAGCATGCTGTGTGTTAGATGTGTAATAAACGAATGGAAACTCAGGAACAAAGGCATCTCTGCAGCGAGCGGCTTTGGTGGAAAGGCTTTGATGAAGTGAGTACAGATGGAGACTTGTAAGTGGCCTTAGCTGGCCGGAGGGTAAGTGCCACCCTCCTGTGGCCGGTCCGCCAATTTGAGATGTCACGTGACTGCCTCAGTTGTCACTCCTCACCAGCCGCGTACAGACTGGCCACTTCCTCACAAAGTCACTTGCACGGGATAATGTCAACTGCTGTAACTACTCTGTTGCTGGGGAGAACAAATATCTTGCTTTAAATTCCTTCAATCAGCGGTGAGGCAGACCGTCCAAAATGTGTTCGCCAGCAGTGTTCACGAGTAAAGACCTTTTGACGTCCTTTCTTCTTCTTTGTTTTTGTTTTTCTGCAGGGTTGCTTGCTTTCTCTCACTTGTTCTTGTTTTTAGCAAGTAAGGTATTAATTTTCTCTCAGTTACATTTTCCAGCTATTTTCCCCCAAACCTCCCATTTGTCTTATTGATAAAAAAACATGTCTTTCTATGCCCTCTGATAGTCAGTGGGAGTTCTGGATTTTCACTTGCCTTTTGAACCTGGTGATCATTTTGTATATATGGTGTGAGGTGTAGGGATCTAGCTGTGCCCTCCCCCCACCCACCGCCACCAAAATGGGTAGCTAATTTTCTTAAAAAAGTATTCTTCTAAACACTCTAAATAAAAGAGAATTTTCAAAAATTTTCTTTTGAGAGATTGTGAACCAAAAAATGTGCACAAGCAGTCTTTTATTTGAAAACCCTATCAGGGAGCAGGAGGTGAAGTGAATTTTCCCTGTAGATGTGGCAGCCCCAGGGGGTCCAGGACTGAGTGTCTCCACCCTCAGCCTTCCCCTTCCCCTACTTTCTTGAGACTCCATTAACGGTCCCATGACGAGTGGACGTGGTACCCTTGCACTGTTTAGGATGGTGACACAATCGCACGTTATTTAGAAACTGGAAATTTACGTCAGTTGATCTGCTGTGTGTCATGATCCTGGAGGTGTAAAGATTCCTTATGTCTCTCTGAACCTTGTCCCTCTCCAACCCAGTTCAGGGAAATTACTCAGTTTGAGTTCATTCCCTGTAGGTGATAACTGCATTTGGATATCTTTTTCCTTTTCTGATGTTGGTTTCTTTTTTTAATCTGTCCACTCTGACAAGGAAACCTTCCTCACCTCTTTTCCCAAAAGCTTCTCTCACTTCCTGACATTCCAGAATGTTCTGTCCTCATACCAGCCCCTGCTGAGGGTGTGAAAATGGTCTGGTCCAAGCTGAGGCCGCTCTTTGACGAAATACCATTATTTAAAAACAAAAACAAAAAAACTTCTAAGAGCCAGTGAAATCTCACCTTTTCAGCCTGATCATGCATGGGACTGGCAGTGGGTGGGGGAGTCATGAAGAGGCAATGAGCAGATCTCCCACAGCCCCCTGTGGTGGCCATCCCCCCTTGGAACACTTTTCTCCTCCTGACTCCTGGCCCTTTTGGCTCTCCTGGTGCCCCAGCCCCTGTGTGGCCTCTGCTGTTGGAGCACCCTTAAGTCTTGAGGTCAGGTTCTTCATCTCCACTGTGTCCCCAGGGGACCCCAGCCACTCTCAGAGGAGACTGGCATCTGTGCTGATGCTCACCCAGATGTTCAGCTGTCTGTTCACATACATCCGTATGTGAAGAGACACCTTGAACGTGAACTTCGCATGGCTTAAAAAGAGAAACACTGAAACACTGAACACTGATCCACACACCCCACCATCTCTGCCGTCAGCCTGGTCCTCCTTCACCCCAGGAACTGATGTCACCGCTCACAAGCTGCTCAGGCTGGAGGCCTGGCGTGACCTGGCACCTATCCTGCTCTTGGTTATCCCGAGCCCCAGCACCTCTCCCTGCCCACTGCTGCCACCGCCTCATTCTTGCATGGCTACTGCACCCCTGCCTTTGTGTCCACCTCCTGTCTCTACCTGGTGGCTTGCTTTACCCCTACTGGCTTCCTGTCTGCCCTCCCGTGGTCTCCCTTCTGCCACCCTCCCAGCTGCCCTACTAGTTCTTGAACTTGTATGACCTACCACCACCTCAAGCTGTGCCATGTGCTTCCTTCTGTCTGTGTCCATGCCTGTTCCTCTCACACATTGTCTGGTCTCTTGTTTCTGTCTGTCCATCTTTACTAGAATGCCCTTCTTTTGGCCATTTCATGGTATCCCTCCAGCCCTGGCATAGAGCCCAGGGTGTAATAGGTGCTCAGTAAATATGCGTGTGCTGGCTGGCTGGCTGGCTGTTGTGTGGGTAGCATAAAGACCAGTGTCACAAGTTGCTGAGGGGCGGCCCACCACTGTCACCTGCTCCCCTGCCACCTTTCCTAGAACACCTCTGGGTGAGGGATAGGACTTCTGCACCAGTTCACCCCAGGTGTGAGCACTCAGGGGGACACTTTGGCTACTCAGAAAGTGGTCCAGGATGTGACTGGAAGGACACTAACAGTGAGACTGGGAGTAGATTTGGGGCTGTAAGATCAGACCCCCTTAGGTCAGTTCAGGGGGTCCAGGCAGAAAAGGGGCTCCCTGGGGCTGTGGCAGAGCCCCACACACCATATACACCATACACACACACACCACACACCACACACACACCACACAGGGCCAAGGTAGAATTCAGTTCTGCTTAGAAGTTTGAATTAAAGGCAAAAGTGACAAAGTGTCATGTCACAATTAAGTAAACATATAATTAATTCTTAGTATAACATTACTAACCAAACGTTGGGTCAGAGGATTCCTTCTAGAGTTTTGCTCACATACATCTCACGGCGGTGCAAAAGAGAGCCCCGTGGGAGTGAGACTTGGAAAGACGGCCCCCTTGGCGGGCCTGGGGCCACTGATGGATGGACGCCCATGCCGCCCTGGGCGAAGGAAGCGGGGCCTGCGGCAGGAACACTCTGCTGAAGAACCTAGGGAGGTCTTGCTTGGTCACAGGGCAGGCAGGAGGCTTAGCACTTATCCCTAGTGTTCAAGATGGCCTAAAGAAGAAGGCGACAGAGGGCAGAAAGGAAAGCAGATCTGCGAGGTGGCTCCTATGTGTCTCAGTAGGAATTTCCTTGCCTCCTGGTTGCCACAGCTCCCCTTTCCCTGCATTTCAGATAAAAAAGGAACGCTCAGCACTGGCCAGTAATACACCAGTAATCACTGTCTTTTGCCAGCCAGGAGCAGTGGCTCACATCTATAATCCAGGCTACCAGGGAGGCAGGGATAGGAGGATTTGTAGTTCAAGGCCATCCTGGGAGGGAGGTAGTAAGACCCTCCCTCAAAGAACAAACTGGTTGTGGTGCACATACCTGTAATCCTGGTTATGCTGGAGGCATAAGTAGGAGGATCATGGTCTGATGCCAGCCAGGACAAAAAGTATGAGACCTTATCTGAAAAAGAACTAAAGCGAGAAAGAACTGGGAGTGTGGCTCAGGTAGTAGAGCGCTTGCCAGGAGGCCCTGAGTTCAGTCCCCAGTAGCACACGCACGCATGCACACGCACGCCTGTTGCCTTTGGAACGTGCTCCTGCTCTATAGCTGTGAGTGCTGCCTCCTTTTTCTGCTAAGGGATTGCAGGCCAGTGGGGGAGGTGGGGAGCTGGAGGGCAGCTGCCCTGGAAGTCCTGAGTGTCCTCATGGCACAGTAGGTGGTGACAGGGCACCAGAGGGCAGGTCCAAGCACTTCGTGGGTGGCGGCGTGCTGTACCTGCAATCAGTGCACTCATCCATTGACCCCCAGTTTCTGGCAGCCCACCCTGACCCAAAGGAACCCCCGATGACTATTGTGGAAGAACGTGGAGAGGTCAAGGACCGAGTGGCCAGAAGAAAAGGACCCTGAGGCGCGTGGGATGGTGGAAGGTGATTTGAATATAAAAATTCTTTTGTAATGCTGTTATGTTGCTCTTTACGTGATTATTCTTAGGGTGACAAGCTCTCTCTCAGACATTAAACCTTGAGAAAAGAAGGGAAAGCAGCAAATGTGTCAGTCAGCCTTCTGTCACTGTGACAGAACCTGGGCCAATCGAGGTTCATTTTGGCTGACAGTGCCCCACATTTCGGTGCATGACGGGTTGGTCCCATTGCCTTTGGACTTGTGGCGAGCAACTCATCTGGCTGGAATGTGTGGTGGAGCCAAACTGCTCACCTCATGGCCAGGAAGCCCAAGAGAAAAAGGTCTCCTGTCCCACTGTCACTGCCTGGGGCACATCCCACTTGTGCCAAACTGTGGGCCAAGGTTTTGCCATGTGGCTTTTGGGGACATTGCAGATCCAAACAGCAGTGAGTATTTGTGTAAGTCTCAGTCAAGTGCAGGCCCAAACCCCACGTCTTCTTCACACCAGCCCCTCCCTGAGCGA
This sequence comes from Castor canadensis, assembly GCF_047511655.1. Lineage (NCBI taxonomy): Eukaryota > Metazoa > Chordata > Mammalia > Rodentia > Castoridae > Castor > Castor canadensis. The sequence goes on from NC_133391.1 coordinate 10,586,339, forward strand.
GTGAGGCACTGAGTCCTCTTCCTCTGTGCACCCCACCCTGTGACGCTCTGGGCCTGTGACTGCTGGTCACAGTGAGTAATTATTTATGTGCTGATCATGGCCAGTAGACTGAGAGATGCTGAATGTAGGCCCCATGTCTTTATTCCCCTTCCCTTCTCTGCTGACCACACATAGGCATTCCTTGCCTGTGATTAGGATGAGTTGGCTTACTGTTGTGCCAAATGTACCCACCCTGCAAGGTTGTTGTGAGACAATACATATAAAAACCCCAAGCTAGGCTGGGTATGGTGGCTCACGCCTGTAATCCCAGCTGCTTGGGGAGGTGGAGATGCAAAGGATTGTGCTTTGAGGCACAGTGGCTCACACCACAACACAGGAGGCTGGATCACAGTCCAAACCAGCCTGGGAAGTAGTGTGAGACCCTACCTGAAAAACTGCAGAAGCAAAAAGGGCTAGGGTAAGGTTCAAGTGGTAGAGCACTTGCCTAGCCAGTGCAAAGCCCTGAGTTCAAATCCCAGTACTGCTTAAACAAAAAACCTCACCAAAATCCAAAACCCAGCCTAGATTCTAGTACACAAAGGACTTCTTCCACACCCTGTGTGTTTCCTTCTTGCATGCACAGACTGTTCTGTAAAAAGAAAAGAAAGAAGACTGCTGCTTGCAAGGGGGAACTGCCTTGTGCTTTTTATCAGACTCTTATATAACCGGCCCGTGAGCCAGCACCCCACAGGGCCAAGCTCTGGAGGCTACGTCCTGCCAGAGCTGCATCTAGAGATGACATGCCTTGTGACACAGGCCCAGGCGAGCAGCAGGGAGGTGACTTCAGCCTGGGAAAGCGAGGTGGTGGTGAAAAATGCTGGAGGTGGTTGGCACCCACCAAACGCGCTCATAAAACCAGCGCGTTCTCAGCACCAAAACGAACCCTGTTAAAAATAAAAACAAGAGCGTGCAAGAAGAAATCTATCTGAATAGGGGACGCTGCAAACAGGCTTGCAAGGTATTAAGGTGGCATTAGTCTTAATTTTATTATATATTAAAGTTCCTAATTTTTCCAAATAATGCTGTTTTCCGTGTTTTTAGAGCATCTGAGAATTATAGCGCTATTTGGCGTGGCTGTCAGGCAAGGCCTCTTGCCGTTTACTGGGGCCCTGGTTTTATTTAATAGCCAGATGAATGGAACAGTTAATAAAAGAAATATTGCCTTATTCCCTGACATTTATGTCCTTGGTCTCCAATAAAGAATTGAAATTATGAATAGTTGATGGTTTAAATTGATGTTTTATGTTGAGCGCTAGCTATAACTTGCCCTCTGAGGATTGGAATACTCAGAAACAGATGGTTTTTTACTGTAACAAATTGCTGTGTGTGTACAGTCTACAGTCTTGGCTTTCAGAGACGTTCACCTTCAATTCCAAGCTGACCCGTTGCCAGACCCGGGGGAGACGCAGCCCCTCCAGGAAGGGGCTTCCTGCCCAGGGGGAGCTGCAGCCAGACCCCCGGGGCCCAGTCGTGGTTAAAGTTAAGGTCAAAAGTTTTGGGGGGGGGGTGGCCATGTGGCCAGGCTGTGACTCAGTGCATGGAACCTGCATCAAGCCCCAGGGTCAGGAGCTGGGGCCAAGAGGAACGTTCTGTTCAAAGTCAGGGTGGCAACTGTGAGGAGGGGCCTGCGTCTTGCCACCTGTCCCTGTCTGAGACCGTGTGCCCTGCAGAGCCCACTTCTTCTGAACAGGCAGAGAAAATTCTAGCACAGAGGAGACAGGTTTTGCATGTGCCCTGCAGGAGAGAGCTTGAGGGCTTGGGTCCTGGAGCCAGGTGACAGGGTGGCACTCTCACCCCATGTTGCCTGAACTCCATCTGAGTTTTCTCATCTGCAAAGCTGATGCCTCCTTACAGTGATTAAGTGAGATGGTCCCTGTCGTCACAGTGCCCAGTCCAGCAATGCCCACTCTGGTGGCACTTAGAAGGGACAACAGAAATTGAACAGTACATTGATGTTCCATGGTCCCCTGTGTCACAAAAGCCTCTGTGCTGCTTGGAGGGAGTTCCCACAGGGGTGCAGAGATCAACTCTGCTGAATCTTGTAAAGGAATGGCGCTTCCCTGGCAGCAAGGCCCCTGTCACTGGAGCCCTCCGGAAGTGCTGCTTACGTTGGTCCCTGAGACCCCGCTCCTGGCCAGAGGACATGGGCCAAGCTGGGATGTGCTTCAATGGTGCAAATTTGCAAAACAGCAGCAGAGTCGGGGTTGGTAGGAATTCACTGGTGAGATCGTCCTGTTCTTGTGGCTTTAGTGGAGACCAGTGGTACTGTCTTCTCTATGAGTGTTGAGTTTGGAGGTGTTCCTTCTTTACCTTGTGACCCAAAAGTTTCAGTCCCCTCTGCCCCTCCCCCCCCCCCCATGGTAACTGGTGTTTGAACTCAGGGTCTTGTGCTTGCTAGGTAGCTAGGCACCTGATCCGCCATGCCCCCAGCCCTTTTTCTGCTTTTTATTTTTTAAATAGGGACTACCATTTTTGCATGGGCAAATGTGGATCACATTCTTCCTACCTACTCCTTCTGTGTAGCTGGGATTACAGGTGTGTAACCACCACACCTGACTTGTTGGTTGAAATGGGTCTGGCTAACTTTTTGCCCTGAGTAGCATCCAACCGCAATCCTTCTGATCTCTACCTCCCGAGTAGCTGAGATTACAGGGATGAGCCACTGCACCCAGCCCTGACAGTTTGGTTTTAAGCAGTTATTTAAAATGTGAGCCTCTTTTCCTAAGGAAAGTAAACATTATAAAAGTGAGCCCTTGATTAGTTGAATACACATCTCACGAGAGCAGGCGACCTCACCTGACACCTGTTGGTGTGGCACTGAGTCCTTTCGGAGTCTTCCCAAGAGGGTGACAGGTGAGGATCCTGTGGAACCACCCTTCATCGCCAATCACCCCTGCCCTCACTGTGCCTCGTGGCCTCTGTGGGGTGTGGGGCAAGCTGCACTGCCTCCAGCTTGGCTTCTGGCTCCAGCACGAATCCTGCTGCTAACTGGTTGTTGATTGCTTGGTTGTGAGAGGAAGGCCAGGGGAAGGGTGTTGGGCTGGCATAAGGAGACCAAAGCCCAACTCTGGAGCCTTCCCATCCATGACTGACGCTATTAAACTAGAAATTTCCTTCCCCAGCCCTGAGCAGATCCTGCCGGGGCTCAGCTTCCAGTCTTTGGTGTGTGCCTGTGGCCTCAGAGAAGCCAGCTCGCTCCTGGGGAGGCGGGGAACATGACCCTTGCCTTCCCTCCCCACCCCCCTTGCTGGCCTTATGGAATTCCACGTCCAGGTCTCTGAGGTCCCTCTGCACCATCTGTCCCTGTCCTTCCGATGCTGTGTACCCCTCATTCCTGTGCACTATGGAGCTCCAGCTGGGTGACTCGCCTGCGCCAGTGCCAGTGCACCTGGCTGGGGCTGAGATCGGGTATCCACCCCATCTTAACCCAGCGCAGGTGTCTGTGAGGTGTCTGGTATTTGTGGAAGCTGTCATGGTGGGCTGAGATGTGCTACGGGCAGGGGGCAGTCAGCCGCTGATCAGAGGCTCCCGGCTTTATGGGCAGCAGTCATGAGTAGTTCTTGCCTTCCAGTGAGAGGAGTGGGGATCCAGGAGCTCTGCCTCTGTCGCAGTCACAGTCAGGTTACAAAGTTAATGAAGGCTCACTGTGGGGCCTTTGCCCTGGTCTCCCCCATGTGACACCCTTCAAACGCCTGCTCACTCTGTAGCCCGTTCCACATCTGTCGTCCTTCCCAGAATGAGGGCAGGACAGTATCTTCCTGGGGCCAAGGACACATGCATGGGCTCCAGGGACACAGGGAGCTGGTCTCACGGGAGACGGCAGGTTTCTGAAGTGGCTTTAATCCTTACACAGATTAAAACCAAATGTAATCTACATTTTGCCCCAGAAATAAGTCTAAATGAACTACTGTCAAGAAGAGCCAAGGTCAGAGAAGGTGACGGTGTTTTGTGTAGGAAGCCATCCCCAGTGCCTTAGCCCTGGTGTCTGATTAGTGTCCCCAGCCAAACCCATGTGGGGCTAGGCCAGGGGGTGAGAAACGCAGGCTGCCCAAGAAGGGCCCAGTGTGCCTCGAGGAAGGGGCAGCCTCTCCTCGCCCAGGAAAACTGTGAGAGCTCCCAGTGTCATCCATGCTGGTGTGGCTCAGAACTTTTTGTTTTGTTTTTTTTTTTTTGCAATGCTGGGGTTTGAACTCAGGGCCTATACTTTGAGCCACTCCACCAGCCCTTTTTTGTGATGGGTTTTTCGAGTTAGGGTCTCTTGAACTGTTTGCCCAGGCTGGCTTCGAACTGTGATCCTCCTGATCACTTCCTCCTGAGTAACTAGGATTACAGGTGTGAGCCACCAGTGCCAGCAGCTCAGAACTTTTCTGCAGACTCTCCCTTCTCCTGCCTCTGGCCTCAGGCCTCTTTCCCAAGCTCTTGTGGTCTCTCTGCTGCACTTCCCCTTCATTCCTGGTCCTACAGTCCTGGCAGGTTCCCCATCTTTTGCATTTTTTTCCTGGGGGTTCCTGTATTCCTGAGGTAACCTGGCCCATCCTTCCTGTCGTCATTGACCTCCAGAGCCTTCCTGGCTTCCAGATGCAGCCAGCAGACCTGGCCACAGCCTTCCAGGTCCCTTGCTATGGGGCTCACACCCTCACCAGGCTGGTGCTTCGCACATCTGGGGTGAGGGCACACAGATACCCTGCCGGAGGCAGCTTCCCACACCGGGCCCTTTCTGCCTGGTGGGTCCTGCTGTCACCTGGGGCTCAGCCCGGTCACCTGCCCCTCACGATCCTTCTCAGCCCTTGTTCCTCCTCCCCTCCCAGCACCTAGATTGCCAGGTGCATGGGTTGGAGAACTCGTGTGATGTTCATTCTACATGTCGTCCCCTTTGGCATCTTCCTAGGACCTTGTCTGCGCTGAGCACTGATATGCCTGGTGGCGGTACCAAAGAAGTGGACCTGGTGCCCAGCTGTCATCTCGTCTCACTGTCCAGAATGGCTGGAGTTTGTGTGTGAGAGAGAGAATGCTGATTTTACAGATGGGAAAATGTGGGCTCAGAATCATTAGGAAAGGCTCCAATCTCCCACCAAAGGTCACAGAGCTGCCCCCGGCACAGCCCAAACTCAGTGGAGCTCCCCACAGCTGTGATGGGCTGTTGCACCCTGTAATCCCAGCTACTCAGGAGGCTAAGAAAAGAGGATTGAGGCAAGCCCTGGTAAAAAGTGAGACGCCATCTCAACCAACAAGCCAGGTATGGTGGCTTATATGTGTAATCCCAGCTACTCGGAAGGCATAGGCAGGAGGATCACAGTCTGAGGCTGGCCCTGGGCAAAACTTGGAGACCCTACATGAAAAATAACTACAGCAAAAAAGGGCGTGGGTCAAGTGGTTGAGCACCTGCCTGGCAAGTGCAAGGCCCTGAGTTCAAATCCCAGTACCATGGGCAGGGGTGTGGGGAACAGGAACGAAAACCTCAGGATTCCCTATCTTACCTGCTGCAGTCAGCTAGGAAAACCTTGTTATATTTTTCCTGTAATTATCCTGTAGCCCTCTGCTGGTGGTAAAGTACCCAAGCTGGGTGGCGTACAGCAGGGTGCCATAGGATAAAGGTTGCATGCACCAAAACTCTGAAACTCTCTTTTCCCCACCAGTGTGTATTTTTCATCTGAACTGAGCGAGTGCTGCATAAACCTCCCCTGGGATGTGATCCAGTACTTTTTGGGCCACCAGGTACACCTGAGGCAGCAGTGGTTCCAGCCCCACCCACCTGCATGGTTCACGAAATGAGCTAGTTCTCGTTTCACTTCATGAAAAACACTGTACGGGGCAGGCGGAGTGGCTCAAGTGGTAGAGCGCCTGCCTAGCAAGCGTGAGGTCCTGAGTTCAAATCCTAGTATTGCCAAAAAGATAAAAACACTGTACAAAAGAGAAAGGCCGTGGGAACGTTTCCTAGCAACCTTTGAAACAATGTGTGGATCCCTGCCACTGGGGAAGGGGAGGGGGACAGGATTGTTGAGGAGTTCTAGAATGCCAGCTAGAATGTCACGCCTTGAGCAGGCAGGGCACTGAGCGGAAGCAGAAATGTGTGCCTTCATAGACTTCAAGCGCACCTCTGATTGATTGACCAAGCCTGGCTACAATTCACAGCCACATAGCCCATCTGCTGTACTTTTTATTTCAGTCACTTCTGCTTACTTTCAAACTGTCAGTCAATCCAGACTTCATTCTTACATGGGCCAGGCGGTAGAGGTCACTTCCTAGCACTGTGGTCTGCGTGGCAGGTAAGTGTGGCTGCAGTCACGGGTGGGGGCAGGGCGGGGAGAGCCCAGGGAACCAGTGCTTCTGGGCAGAGCTTGCACAGTGCTCAGGATTGAGGTGAGGAGGGCCGTGAGAGTCAAAGTGACCCTGTTCTGTCGCATCGCCCGTCGTGTAAATTTGAAAATAAGCTTTTACAACTAAAACTACAAAGAAGCTTGCAAGTCACTGCCTTAAACTGTAGCCTCTCTGTGCTTTGATTTGGGAAGCTCCGATCCACCTGAGCTGGGTGCCTACTGTGCCCTCACCTCAGACACCTGCCCAAGGCTGGTTGAGTCCCCAAGGGCCGGACAGCATTCTGTCTGGGTGCCCGGGCCCAGCAAAGGGTGCTCAGTGCCATTGTCAAAGGCAGGACATAGATGTTTTCTGCATGGCCATATTGCCCAGAGAGGGACAGTGACTTAGATCTGAGTTACAGAGATGAACTCAGATGCTAAGTCTGATCATCATGGTGGTTTCTGGAAGGTGACACACCAAACAGTTGGAGTGTTAAGTTTTTGTTTTGGGGGCGGGGATTGGCTTACAGTAAGTGCATACTATCAGAATAGGACACCCTTGGCCCTCTACACCTACAGGTTCTGCATCTTCACATGCAGCCCACTGTGGAGTGGAGATTTCAGAGGGAAAATTCTGGAAAGTTCCAGAAAGCAAAACTTGACTATTTCAAATAATACGGTGAATCCATATGAATAAAGTAGGTGTGTATGGGGTAGGTACGGCATGTCACCTAGAGATGACTGAAAGTGTACGGGAGGATGTTATATGTGGCACTATGCTGTTTTATACACGGGACTTGAGTCTCTTGGACGAGAATCCCAGAAACCACCCTTCCCAAACATGGAGGGACCACTGTAGTTCTGTTTGCTGTGAAAGTAAGAAGTGTGCGTGTATAACACCGACAGTCTTCACACCTGGGAGGCCTCTGGCTACCCGAGGAGGGCCCTGCCTCACAGGGGCCACCGTGGCCAGCTCTGGAGTAGACAGCTGGGTGGGCTAGGAGAGCGGTTTAGCCTCTCTGAGCTTCAGCTTTGCCTTGGTGAAGACAGTGACGAGGCCCTTGTCACTGTCTTTGGTGATTGTCACAGAAGGCAGTTGTGACTGAGGAGTACAGTTGGCTGGAGGAGGAGGCGGGGTTCAGGGTCCTGTAGGATGGCTCTGACGTCCCCTGAAAACACCTTTCCATTTCGTAGCGTGTCAGAGATCCACTGATGTGAAAGAAGCAGATTGCCACGCTGTGCAACCACCATTTGTTCTTTAATCCACAGCAGATCCAGAGTGGCCCTGCCACCCCAAGCTTAGTGGCCCACTCAGCATTCTCTCCCCAGCCCCTTCCAGCCAGCCTCAGCCGCTGACTCTGAACCGTGTTTCCTAGCATGGACTGGTCCTTCTCCTGACTTCCTTGACCTCCTTTATCCAAATGTGCTGTCCTCCCTAGTGACTGTTGTCCTTCCCAACTTCCATGTTCCTGTCCCTGTCACCACTGTGCTCCTGGGAGCCCAGCACTGGGCCTTTCCACTGTCACTCTGCCCAGGGGACCAGGCCCTTCCCAGAGTTCCAGTTACCCTCTGTCCCTGTCTGCACCCATCTGCCCAGCCGCCATCCACGCCACAGGCATGGTATGCCCCCAGCTCTCCTTGTCATGTCCTCTTGTCGGGCCTCCCAAGTCACCAGAGCCAAAGCCTGACGGTGGCTGTGCCAGCTCTCCCTCTCACTCACCTCCCTCCTCAGCACACTGCCAGGTGCTGGCAGTTTCCTGTGTGAGGGCGACCTGGGTTCATTCCTCCGTCCCCCTGGTACCTCAGTGGCCTTGTTACTTCTCTCTCATCTCTACTGGCATCCACTGTATCTCCAGGGCCTCTCGGCCAGCCTTGCACACCCTTAGTGGCAACCAGGAATATTTGGGTCTCTTCCCAGGTGCCTGTCTGTGGACCTGGCTAAGGACTTTGGCCTCCTCTTGCCACCTTCAGGAACCTGCTTGTTTCCACTCCCTTTCAAGAATGTCATAAAGGCCCTGTTTTCATTTCATTTGGGGGCATTCAAGAACCTATCTGTCTAGAAGACAAACATTAGCACACGGGTAGCTTTGACTGCTGGGATTGGGGTCTCCAGGCTGTAGCTGGTCTGCCTGGGTTGGTCGGGACCCCTCTTCACTTCTCCTCAGAGGCCCCTCCAAGCCACTGTGGCTTCCCTTTTCCTGCCACATGGGCCCCAGAAAACACTGTTTACATAAACCCACAGGAATGGTGGTCCTTCACAGAGCACGTGTCAGGTGTGTCCTGTTTTGTCATTCTTTTAAAAATCTGCGGGCCTTAAACCCTTCTTATACAACAATGCCATCTGCCATCTGACCCCGTGTGACTTAAGTTCTGCTCGTTTACTGTAAACTTTGTCTGAACTTTAGTTAACCGTATACTTGAGGAGTCATTTTGGTCACAAAATAGAACAAAGTGCAAGAATAACCCTGCAGGCCATTACAGAATGTCTTGAGATGGTCACTGTCAAAGTTCTGACTTATGCAAAGCTCTTTCACACATGGAAGCGTTTGTTAGGCACAGTCTCCATGACACCCTTGTGGGTCATGATGTGTGCTCGTGGGGACTTGGCTGACTGCAGGAGGTCATGGGAGACCTGGAGGTGTGTGTCATGTTTACCAAGGGACGTGCCCATCTGCCTTTGTCACATGGCAGTGGACATCTTTGATCTTCCCATGGGGAAGAACTCGCCAACCCTGGGAGGACACACACGAGGAAGGCTGGAAGGTGACTGCAAACATTTTCTGTTCCACCCCAGATGGGGAACAGGTGGGGAAGGCTAGTCTGTGTCAGGTCCCAGGAGCCCCAGCCCAGCTGACCCTTTGGGAATCCCTGAGTGGCTGGTGTTTGAGGGACAGCAGCCCATGACTCTAGGTGGCATTTGACTCAGCTCAGTCGTTGTCTTAAGATGGCGCCTCTAACAGGAGTCCAGCTCTGGGCTGAGCTCCCTCACCCCCAGCCCAGACCTAGCCCTGAGCTGAGGTACTGAGTTTTAATCTCAGCACAGAGCTCCTTGCCCCAGGGGTGGGTGGATGGATTAACTGTCCCCAGTCCCAGTGTCTTCCCTGGCACAGGATATACCCCCTGCCATGGCTTTTCCCGGAATGCCCAAAAGTCATCATCAGTTCTATCTACCGCCAGCACTGTCTTGTTTGGGGGGGAAGTCGTTTTTCACCCCTGCCCAGGGACTTCCAGAGGAGAGATAAGGAGACTGTGGTCTTCTCTGTCACGGCCCCAAGGGGGTTGTTTGGAACTAGGACAGTGGCCTCAGCCTCCGTCTGGGAGCAGGGCCCCCTCCCAGGATGCACTGCAGCACAGCAGGAAGCTGCTTCCTCCTGTAGCCCATCAGCCTCCTGCTTTCTTCCTCCCTCTTAAGCAGAGCAGACTTACTACATCAAGGGCATGAGAGAGAAAGGCAGCTGACCTCCCAGGTTCATAGCCGGGCTTTGAAGTGTGTTTCCTCTGGGCCCCCAGGCCAGGCCACACCATGGTAGGGTGCCAGGAAAGCCCTGCAAGCCACCGCCAGCCACAGATCCGGCCTCACCCTGCCTCCTGGAGCATCTGGTGCTCGTGAGCAGGAGGCTGGGAACTCTGGGCTCTGGGCACAGGATGAGGCAGTTCCTGGAGACTGCCATGGCCTAGCTGTGCTTCTGTCTTGCAGCAGGGAAGGCCTCCATCTTCCCTCTGCGCTCCATTGACACCGAGCACCGGGACATCACTTTGCAATCTCAGTTCCCCGGCACACAAGCCAACTTGGTGAAGTCGTTTTTCTTTGATTTACACCATCACATCTGGGAAGCAGGCTTGCCATTGCTCCTCAAAGCACCACACAGTCAGAGTGAGGGCGCGCGCTGCGGCCGGTGACAAATTGCCTGTGAAGTACCCAGACAGTGGGACATGTACCTCTGCAGCAGGGTACTTGGGGCCCAGTTGCTTCTGAGATTAAACGTTCCCCACCCTGCCCTGTGAAGAGGGGCTGGCCTACTTGGCTTAAGATTACCAACAAATACACTGAAATTGGATCTAGTTTAGAAGGAGATAGGTTTTGAAGTTTTCAGGCTGGGCAAGAAAATGAAAATCCCCTGTTGAGCCCCAGGCCTGCTGGTCTTGTCAGTTTCCAGCGCCCGCGCCGGCCCGCCCTTGTGCGCATGCGCCTGATCCAGGGCCCCTATTTTGAGCTGTTTGGGAAAGCAGCTGCCCTGAATTGAGACACATGTGTCTTAAGCTTGTTTCCCGATGTTAGCACTAAAATAGAAACCCGGCTCTGTCTGCAGGGCTGCTCACAGGCAGCCCGTCAGTGAAAGTGCTTCCAAATGCTTCCCCAGTCTGCACCTCGACCCAGGCTGCCTTCTCTTCTCTTTTCTCCCTCTCCCTCCTTCTCTGTCTCTCCCCCTTCTCTGTCTCTCTCCCCCTTTTCTCTCTGTCCCTTTCTCTCCCCCTCCCCCTTTCTGTCCCCTTTCCTCCCTTTCTCTCTCCCTCTTTCTCTCTCTCCCCCTTCTCTCTCTCCTCCTTTCTCTCTCTCCCCCTTCTTTTTCTCCCTCTCTCCCCCTTTCTCTCCCTCTCCCCCTTCTCCTTCCCCCCTCTTTTCTCTGCAGTGATTTCAACTCAGGGCCTCGGGCATGCTGAGCAGGCTGTATCCCCAGCCCTTGGTTTTTTGACACATGTGTAGCTCAGGCTGACCTCGAACTCACCATCAGATTGCTGGGATTACAGGCATGTCCTGCCACCTGGGGCTCCAGACTGCCTTCTTGGCTGCCTTGGGTGGAAGGTAGTAGTTTTAGTTGTAAAGACTTTTAAACAGTTTCATGCCTGGAGACACTGTATCTTCCATACACACTGAAATTTCAGAACCTTGTATATTCAGCTCCCCAGACCTGCAATAGAGTCTTCCAGAAATAACCAGACTGCAGGCTGGGCTTGCAGGAGCCACAGCAAACCAAGTAATGTCAGTCTATGTGCACCCGACTTTCTTCTGCACACACGTGTTGGCTCTTTAGCAGACTCTCAGGGTATGTGCCGTTCCCTGTGATGCTGATGGGCTGGGGGAGCGTTAGTCAGTTTTAGGGGAACATATTTTTAAAGAGGACTTACTACAGCCTAGAGTCCTGCACCCGTTCTCTTGGAGAATTTGTCAGATAGCTCAGGGTCTTTTAAAAATGGCCAAGCCACCCATCCTCTAGATCCAACCTGCAGGAGCCCACTGTGACCTTCATCTTGGCTGTTCTCAGTAGCTCTTGTTAACCTGGCCGCTGACGGTTCCTTTCTTCATGAGCACAATTGTGTTTCATGTTTGTGCTCCTTGTCTTTTAATGCGGCGCTCTTGTTTGTTTAGCTGTGAATTAGGGGCCAGGCTGAGGAGTGGAAGTGATCCTTCTTCACCTTTAAGTTCATTCAACAAACATCTAGATCACAAACGTCCTACGCGTCCCTGGCTGTGCTAGAAACACAAACCTCGGTGAAGCCTGGCCCTGCCCTGGGCAGTCTCATGGCTCTCAGCCCTGTGATCAGGGTGACTTGGGGATGGGTGACGTCTGTAGGGGCCAACCAGGTGGTTCTCCGTGGGGGCGACACTTTTGCCCTTCTCATAGGCTGGTGTGGATGGCGTGGGATCCTGAGGCAAGGAGGTGGTCACAGTGTCACCTCAGTGGGGCTGCAGCCCCATTGTAGATCATACGATATTAAGCATTGCTCTTCTCCTTGGATTACTCCAGATGCCCAGCTTGCTTTGTTTGATTCAAGATGTTTAGTGTTCTGGATTTCATAAAAACTATAACTTGCCAGGTGCTGGTGGCTCATGCCTATAATCCTAGCTACTCAGGAGGCAGAGATCAGGAGGATCGCAGTTCAAAGCCAGCCTGAGCAAATCGTTTGCAAGACCCTATCTTGGAAAAAGAAAAATCAAAATATAGGGTTGGCAGAGTGGCTCAAGGTGTAGGACCTGAGTTCAAGAGTACTGCACAAAAAATAACATGAAAAATAGAAAAGCTGCAGTTTACTCCTTTGCCCTCCTCCATCTGTATCTGGGTGCAGTCAGGAAGATTCTTCTGTGGCAGAGTGTGTACTGGAGCTGTCGTCAGTGGGCTGGTTTTCAGCACAAGGTTGGAGCACTTTCTTCTTTGGTACAGACGGGTACAGCAGGAGCTGACCATGACCTGGCCGTGGATTGGGGCCATGGAGCAGCCCACTCAGGCCATCCCTTTGGCAGTGGAGTAGGTTCCCACCCTGCCCACCCCCACAGACTCTATGGTGTGGCCTGGGAACGGATGTCAGATTTTAATAAGTCAGCACACAAACAACCACTAATGACAATTAATCTTCTTCCCCAAAGCGTTCTGTTCTTTCACAGATAGTGCATATTCCACATTTGATTCGGTGTTTGAAGCAACAGCCTAGTTACAGTCCTTCAGGAGATGGGAACACCGAGGCTCGAGGGGATTATGCTTGCCTTGGTCATACAGGTAGAGACTGAAAGTCCTCAGGTGCTGTCTTTAGTGTCCCAGCTGCAGAACCTGGTTCTTTCCATGTGGCCTGGTTTCCTGATGTGAGCACTTCTCCCAGCGGCACCTGCAGTTGGAGTGAGAGACAGATAGAAGTAAAGAAATGAGGGGATAGGTCAGGGGTCCACAAACTTTTTTCTTAAAGGGAAAAGGACATTAAATATTTTACGCCTGGCTGAGCAAGGAACAGAATGGGGATATTATGTAGCAACTTATATAACCATGTAAAATGGGACCATTTAAAAGTGTAAAAACCATTCTTAGAACCATAAAAATACCAGCAGCTGGCTGGATTTGTCCGGCTAGGCAGAGCCTGTGGACCACAGGGAGGGATCATTGCTGCTGTCTATGAGCTGGACTTTGCAGGTCTTCTCCCACTGTGTCCCTGGTTCATGCTCCTACTGGAGGGTCCTAACCAGAAGCACCTGTGAAAGACAGTGGACTTTCACTGTGTCACAGACAAGTTTGCTCTCAGTATAAGAAAAGAAATTCAGGGAAAACTCCTGTGCCTGCCTTTAAAAATCACTCACTAATGGGACACACGTTAATGTCACTGTTCTGACTTTACCAAGCCAATGACTCTGTTTGTGTGTGGCCCTGGCACCTTGGCCTCCTGTTCTATGTCTGGTTTGCACAGTCCTTCTAGAAAAAGCAGATCTTTGGGAACCCTGGCGGTGCCTGCCTACTCTTGCCTTCTCCATTCTTGGTTCTCCTCTAAGGTCAGCACTGCCATCCCTGAGGGTCAGTGACTCAGGGGCTGCCCCAGGCCTTTCCACAGTACCATCGTCACTCAGTTGTGGAACTACCTTTGTATACAGCAGGTGCTCAAGTTAGTCCCAGGTTTGGACTGCTGGCTCTGTCTTCTGGAGGCCCAAAGAACTACCCCTACACACACACTGGTCTAGAGTCCCCCTCCACTCCGCCCATGGTGGTCACCCAGCCCTACCTGCCTAGAGCTTGCAGGAAGCACATGTGTCATTTCGCTTTCTGGACAGATCGAGCCCTTTCTGGAACCTTCTCTGGAGGCATAAGTGATGCCCTTTCTCTGAATGAAGAGCTGCTCTGAGAATCCTAGGTGTTGCCTAAAATTCCATGGTGTTAGCAAAGCCAAGGGTACTAACAAGAAAGCCAGCACGAAATGGCAGACATTATAGACAGGTTAGCCAGAGCACTTGGTTTGTTTTTGAAGGTGGTGGGTGATGACACTGGCTTCTCCAGCTCACAGTTCCCACCTGCAGGTCCCAGCTCTGTGGCTTTCTTACCATCTTCACCACCTGTGCCCCTGACCTCTGGTTGAGGGCCACCGTCACCCTCACCCAGCTCACTCTGACTGCATCCCCCACCTCCCTCCGTCCTCCCGACAGCAGCCCACTTGCCAAGCCCTGAGTGTTTCAATTCTGGGGGCACTGGATTCCTTTTGTACCGCCATGGCCCCCACCCCACTTCTGCTTGTTCTCTCTGCCCACGCTTCCCATCCCCCCAGGTTCCTGATAGCCTGTCCTCAGCTTCTCCTCCCAAAGCAGACTCTGGGCTGCCCACCTTGAGCGCCAACAGCCTCAGACCTGCTCCCCAGAGGCTCAGTCCCTGTTGGTTTGTCCTTGTATGCACTTTCAGCTTACCTCTTCATTCAAAACTGTGCCACACCTTCTTCATAAAGGCTCTCCCTCCCCTCTCACCCTCTGTCCAAACCTCACCGGACTCAGGTCCCCCTTCCCCCCATCATATCTGATCTGTGCTTTTCTCTTGTCACCTTTTATGTCCTTTCCCCGCTAGCTGTCTTTATTCTCAAGGAACATGAGAGAGTAGTATGTGTGACACTCCCCTGCACTCTGTCCCCATTGGAATAAGCCCATGAGTGACATTCCCACTGTGTCCTGCTGGGTATGGACTTCCATGCCTCAAGACCTTCCCTTCCCTTCCCTTCCCTTCCCTTCCCTTCCCGTTCCGTCCTGTCCCTTCCCGTCCCTCCCCTCTCCCCCACCCCTTGACTAGGCCAAGACACATGTACTGACTTAAGATTTAGCAACCACCAAATTGCATATTTAAGGTGAACAAGATGACTTTTTGAGAGAGAAGAAACAAAGGTACAGTTGTGGTGACTCGTGACTTGACATGACTGCCCTTGTCAGGATTTTTGTGTTTCCTGGTGGGCACAGGGTCATAGCGTCACTCATGCAGTCCAGGCCCACCAGGAGGGAGGCTGGGGGTACAGGCAGCTGGGGACAGAAAGGAGGCCCCAGGGAACCGATGACACAAGCGTGCTGCAGCAGTTCTGAGCGTTAAACCCTAAGTGGAGCTATCCTGCTCTCTGTGGCCCCTCCAGGTGGAGTACAGCTTGGACCACTGTATGGCATGGGTGCCAGCAGGCTGAGTTTGCAGTACAGCCCCGGATGTACACTCTGAGGGTGCGTCCACAGTCTGCAGGGCCATTGGTCTGCATCTGTGGTACTGACCATGTGCATGGTCCCCTCAGACTCCTGGAAGGATGTGACCAGCCCTCCCTCACCCATCACCTGGGCTGGGTACACAGGCCAGGGGCTCACGGGACAGCAGAGTGGCTCAGTTCTGAGCAGGCCGGGGAGCAGCTGAGCCTCAAGTTAGTTGAAGCGATCCAAGCGAGTGAGAACCTGGCTGGTTTCACCCCTAGGCTCCACCGTCTGCTCCTCTTCTCCTAGCCTTGGGGCCTTCTGTTTCTCCATGCCAGGGTGGAGGAAGGGCCGGCCGACCGGCTTGGACCCTTTATCTCCAGGGTGTATCTCTGTAAATTCAGACTTTCTCAGTTGGGTGAAAGCTTTAGAATTGCTAAGATTCCTTTTGAATTGCATAATGTTCTTAGCAGTGTAATTTCATGAGCCCTGGTGCATGGCCTGCCTCACTTCACTTAATCTCGGAGTACATGTTAGAACACAGAGAGCCAGCGTCCTGCATGCGTGGGAACTCGAACATAAAAGGTCGCCGTGCCCAAATCTTGGAGCAGAGACTTCTCAAACAAAAGTGAGGCGAGCGTTGTCCTCTACTGCCCGTACTGGCTTTCATGGTAAGGAAGAGCCAGGAGTCTTGAGCCGGCCATATGACATCAGCCCTGGACCAAGCTGGGAAAAGAAGGCAGGTCTTCTCGCTGGGGTCACATTGGAGGAAATTGGTGGCATTTGAACACAAGCTAGTTTCCCAGGCCACAAGCTAACATGCTGAGATTACCTCTAGAAATTTTGGTCTGGTGAAAGCCCTCTGGTAGCATCTAGTGATCACCAGATCAGTGGCAGGCCTTCCACCCCATACCTGGGAAGGAGGGACAGCCTTGTCCCAGCTGAGAGGAGCTGCGGTCAGTCAGGCTCAGACTGCCTGGCCATCCCCTCAGCAACACTTTACAGACCAGATAGGACAAGACCTTGTGCTAGCGGAATGGCTCAAGTGGTAGGGTGCCTGCTTAGTAAGTGTGAGGCCCTGAGTTCAAGTCCCAGTACCACCATGAATGAATGAATGGGTAAGATTTAAAAATTAGTAAAAGTTATAAACCTTTTTTTTGTTTTTGTGGTACTGAGGCCGGAATTCAGTCCCTTTACCTTGAACCACTCTGTTTTGTGATGGGTATTTTCAAGATAGGTTCTCACAAACTGTTTGCCTGGGCTGGCTTCGAACCGTGATCCTCCTGATCTCTGCCTCCTGAGTAGCTAGTAAGCTATGTCTTTTTTAAAAAGACCTCGAGGGTTAGGGGATTCTGAGTAGTGCAGATGTTGGAAGTGGATAATGCACAATTGGAAATGGACAGTTGTTACCACCATCATCCCAACAGCTGCTCTGAGCACCCACTCTGTTTTTTGAATTCACTCACAAATTATTTACTGATGCCCGTGATGTACCAAACATGATTCTAATGACAGAAGGGCTTTGTAAGACAAGTGACACCAGTCAAAACAGGAAAGAAAACCAAGCTTCCGAGAGGGGGAGATTTTGTAAGTGAGCAGCCTCACCTCACCCAGGTACAAAGCGGAAGAATGAGGATTCAGTCAGGTCAGTTTGAGTTTTTCTGTAAGAATGAGCTGCGTGTGTGTTCGAAGAGGAGGATCTGGGGTAACTGAAGTTGGTGTCGCATCTTTTAAATCAAGTCTGGATCATTACATAACTCAGGCATTTTACACACACACACACACACACACATACACACACGTACACGTGTGCACTACCCGTGGAGGAAGGGGAAGGAGACGAGTAGAGATAGAGCCGTCTGCATACTGGCTTGGGTCTGTGTGCCTAGTTAGCGTGCTGGCTTGCTGACCTGAGTACCACCCTGACAGTATGCAGCCCAAAACATAGATGGAAGAATCCCTCTTGAGATGCATCATTTTCTGTAGCATGCCCAAGCTGCCCTCGCCTCTGCTAACGTTCCCGCCAAATTAGTGGGGACAGATAGAAGCCCGATGTTACAGTGCATCAAACCAAGATCAAGTTCCACACCTGAAGTGTAGGGGCATTTGGTTATCTGTGCCTAACGCCCCCTCTGCAAAACCACAGAGAAAGGTCTTCCTGGTCTCTTAGGCCGATGGTCGGGTTTTGGAGCTTTTTCTGTCTTTTTGGGGGGGCGGGGCGGATTAACTCCCTCTGTGTACGAGAACTGTCAGGTGGAGTTGATCCTCGCCGGAGTGAGACACCAGGGCCCACCCCCTTATTTTAGGAGGATCACAGGGAGAGAAACCCCAGCTGATGTTAAACTTTGAAAAGGATAAACTTCACCAAATTAAGATGAGTCAACATAAATTGTCAGTTTCACATTATCTGGCATATAACAGATCCCCCGGAGTCCATCGAAAATGTCAACATTGCCACAGGGTTCCTTTGGCACAAAGTCTCCAGGAGCCCCGATGGAGTTAAAGGTCGTGGGTTGCTGACACACCCAGTGTCACATCTCAAGGCGGGAGGGGGTGCTTGGACCAGTACTTAGCACGAAGCCACATGTCACCCCTTACCTTTTGTGGGCCTTCGTGTGTTTGAAAGGTTGCAGGCGAGGATTTGTGCTGCTTACCGGGGGCTATGAAAATCAGGGGAAAGCACAGACTAATAACTGTATTTTGCTGCAGATCTAGTGGGACTCCGTGAGGTACAGCCTGGGGCTCACAAAGAGAAAGCTTCTGGTCACCCCCAGCACGTGCAGCCCCCTGTGGTCTCTTCTGGGGTGATGCTGGGGACAGGCCTGGCACTGTTTATGTTTGCATCTTTGTAGATTTGGTCCTCCATTTTATTGAATGAACGAATGCACACAGACAATAATTATTCTGCTAAGAATTCTCAAACTGTATGAGCTCACCACGACCTTTGATAGCAGTCAGCTTTTAAGAGCCCAAAAATATGTTTGGTATTTATCTCTAGGGAAAATATATTATTTAAAAAAAAAAATAGGGCTGTGGTGTGACTCAGGTGGCAGTGTTAAATGCAAAGCCCAGTGCCACCGAAACAACAGCAAAGAGCGCATCAGAAACAGTGCTCCCCGACCTCTGTCCTCCAGCCGGTTTCCTCAGTGTGTGACATGAGGCACAATACCTTTGGGGAAGAAACTTGCTCAGGTGACATCCTCATGGGAATCCCTACCGTCCTGTGTTGTTCAGCTGGACGGTGCATGAGCCTGAATAGCCCAGTACTTTGTTCTAAGTCAAACACTACGATGTAAACATTCTACTGTCACACCAAAAAAAGCCACCCAGCCCGGCTGCGAATGTCTGCAGTGTCCCAGGGTATGCTCTCTTACAACGTCTAGATCGTAGATCAAGAGAAATTCTTAAGAAAGACAATTTTATACGAAAGTTGAGATGGTTTCAGATAAGGAGATCTATATTTGCCATATATGGTAATAAAGGAAAAGTCTGGGCAACTGCTCTGTGATTCACCAGCAGCTGCAGCCAAAAGATATAGCAAGTCTCCCACTGTATTAAAGTGTTTCACTACAAAGAAAGCCAGGCTGTGGATTCAAAAGAAAATCCCAGGGCTGTATGAAATCTGCTCTCTGGTAACTGTACTTCGCAGCTGAAGAGATTGCAAGAGGAATTTTGCAAGTATTTATTTGAAAGTCATTTGTTTACCAAAACACATGATAACTCTCTGAGCGTCAACAATTTTTTTTTTCTTGCAGTATTGGGGTTTGAACTCAGAGCCTACTCCTCCCCCAGCCCTATTTTTGTGATGTTTTATTTCAAGATACGGTCTTGAGAACTATTTGCCTGGGCTGGCTTCAAACCACAGTCCTCCTGATCGCTGCCTCCTGAGGAGCTGGGATTGCAGACGTGAGCACCTGGCTCAACGGTGTTTTTTATAGACCCAGGTTTTCATACACAGTGCGAAGTGTCCCTTGCTTGTCAGCAGTGAACCTGACTGAGTTTTAAGCTCCTAGACTAATCCTTCTATTCTTTCTTTGGGGGGTGGGGGCGGTACTGAGGATTGAACTCTAGGTAAATGCTCTACCACTTGAGCCACACCCCCAGCCCTCTTTATTTTAGTTTTCTTTTTTTAGATAGACTCTCACACTTTTTCCCAGGCCTGCCTCAGACCACAATCCTCCTACCTCCACCTCCAGCATAGCTGGGATTGTAGGTACACACCACCATACCCTGCTCCTTGTCATCTTAATCTATTGTGGAGCTAGATGTTATTCATAGCTCCATTTCTAGGGACGAGGTGACAGATGAGCATCCAGCCATGTGTTTCCTTCAAGTCCAGAAGCTTCTAAGCTGTGTCTGGTGCTGCTGCCTGGGACCCTGAAAGGGAGGGAAAAAACCTGGACGTGAAGCTGTCTGCAGGGAAGAGGGAAGCTATGGAGGGTCATGGGTCAATGTGAGATGCCTGTGACGGATCCCTCCATGAGGATTTGAAAACAGAGCTTTCTCTGTGTGGGTGGTAAACTTTTTCTTGTTGCTCCGTAAAGGCTGTTTATATAGTGTTGCTTCGTATCCTTAAAGTCCACATTTGTGGCTTCAACCAACTGTGTGTCACAAATATTCAGCAGAGGGCAGGTATTGAACACATAAAAACCTTTTCTTATCGGTACTCCCTAAACAATACAGTATATGAACTATTTAAACACCATTGCCAGTGTATCAGGTATTATAAGCCATGTAGTTTTTTTGGGAGGGAGGTACTGGGGCTTGAACTCAGGGCCTCACACTTGCTAGGCAGGACTCTACCACTTGAGCCACTCCACCAGCCCTACTTTATGTTGGGTATTTTCAAGGTAGGGCCTCACAAACTACTTGCCCAGGTTGGCTTTGAACTGCAATCCTCCTGATCTTTGCCTCTTGAGTAGCTGGGATTACAGGTATGAGCCACGGTGCCCAGGGAAGTCATGTAGTATTTGAAGTATACAGGATGCGGGTGGCTTCATGCTGTGTGGGACTTGAGCATCAAAATATTTTGGTATCCACATGGGGGTCTGACACCAATCCCCCGCCAGTACCAAGGGACAACTGAGTTCTTTGAGCTCAGCAGACCGAAAGAGTGAAAAGCCAGTGAATCAAAAATCTTCAGACCGTGCTCACGATTTAGCATGTTCTAGAATGTTCTGGAATGTGCCTCCTCCTCCCGCCCTCGCCTGCCTGGTCAGCCTAGGCTCCCCAACCTCAGGCGCCACTGTTGGTTAACACCATATGGAGCCGCCGAGGGGCTTCTCAGGTGGCCCCAAGAGGACTTTCTTTGGCGTGAAGTCCCCTCCCTGGTTGTAGGCCACTCTCCAGGAGGCCAGCCAACACTGGAGTAAGGTCAAGACTCTCTTCTGGCCCTGCAAACTTGGCCTTCACTTGCTGGGTGGAGACAGTCCGCTGGGGCCTCTGATCTCAGCACCTTTCACCATGACAGCTGGCTTCAAAGGTTTCAACCCTTAGTTCCACTGAGTCACATGTGAGGAGTCACGCCGAGGCGTGAGGAATTCCCTGCAGAGACTGTGGCGGTCTTCCCTGCGCCACCGACTGTAGTATTTCCCCAAAGGAAAGAAAAATCGTGACATCGTAAGGACCCCGCTTAGCCTCCACGCCTGGGAACTTTCTGGGTGCGTGTGGGACCCTGCGCCTGTCTCCATCGTGTGCAGTGAGCTCTGTCTACAAAGATCTGCCTGTCTTTTATTATTTCTTTATAAAAGATTTTATTAGGATATATTCATTTTACCTGGGGGGGATTCATTGTGACATTTCCGATCAGGCTTCTGTTGTGCACTGGTTAGATCGTCCCCATCCTCTCTCCCCCGACCCCCTCCCCACCCCACTTGCCCCACCTGCAAGAGTTGTCTTTGTTCTGCTTCATGTAAGAATGTGAGGTCATCCACCTGTTCCCTCCCCTTCACCTCCTCCATTCACCTCCCCCACTAGTGCCCCGCACTGTACCTGTGTCACAGCCCTGTCTTTCATCAGGAATATCTAAGTCAGTGTTCAAAGGGGTTTCCCAGTGTGACCCCGCTGTGAGCCTACTTTACTTTGGTCCATTCAGCCCCTCCCATTGCTCTCCCTCACCCCTTCACCTCCCACCCCCATTTCACCAGCTTTCAGTGCACAGCCTTACGTCCTCCACCTCATCTTACGTTATGCGACATCACTGAGGCTTTGTCATTCTCTGTCCTTCCCCCCTCCCGAGTTCCATGGAGCAGAGCCACTGTTACACACACCTTCCCGTCTTTTATTATTAATTGGTCCTCTGAGCAGCCCTGCGAGATGAGTAAATATTAATAAGCAATGTGTGTTGGTGATTAAGCGAAGACAAAGGGATACCTTTTCTATGCTGCTTAATTTACGGAACCTGGTTGGTTGCACACAAATGACAGATAAACTTGAGGTAAGGCATCCCCGTGGGAAAACTAAGGAAAACCAGGGGCAGAACTGGGAAGGCACGTCTGCGAGGCCTGACTTTAAGTCTTAGGAACCCCTGTGGAGTAGGCTGCAAGGATCAACATACCCTGCCCATACTGGGTCTGTGTGGGGACCACCCTGCCCCTTAACTGTTAGCTTGCAATGATGTTTTAAGACTCCTCAGTGATCACTAAGATCTGTGACTTGGCCCTCTCTAATGGTCTCATCTTTTTTTGTTCATAAATAGTACATATTTTAAGACAATAGTCTGGGTGTGGTTGTACACGCCTGTAATCACGTCTACTTGGGAGGCGGAAGTGGGAGGATTGCCAGAAGATCCCAGTTGCTCTGTGCAATCCTAACAAGTCCTTTAGCTTTTTGAAACTACCACTTGATCCCCACCCTCGATTTTCAAAAAAAAAAGAAAAAGTGTTTATGTTGAAAGGATATAATTTATTTAAAGACAAAAGTGAAAAGTAAGCCGTAATTCGATTCACTTGGATCCAGCAACCGTTAAACTGACAGGTTCTCGCCGTTCTTTTAATGCAGGCGCAAGTTCAATGGCCCTGTCTGAAGTGCTCAGGTGAGAAGCAGCTCAGACTTTGGGCTTCTTTGGATTCAGGGATAACCCGAAATCCGAAGTGTCCTGCTCAAAACGTTTTGGATGGTGAAAGAATTTTGGATTGCAGACTTTTGGAGTAGGGCTGTGTATGTTTATCTGCATGCTTGTGGCATTGGGTCAGAACATAGACATGCTTCCTGCTTTGAAGTTTGTGGTTCTCTCCCCAGCCCCTCCTGGATGTGGCTCAGAGACCCCTTGCTCAGTGGGCCTGTCCTGTTGTCCTGTTGTCCCTGCTGACCGGGGCCAGGTCTGCCTCTTGGACACACTCCCGCACTGCGGGTTTCTTCCTGGTAGCCCCAGGCGCACTGAGTGCTCACCTTGTAGGCAGTGATCCTGCCCACGGCTCACCCCGAGGGACAGAAGCCAGGGAGAGCCAGGGACCTGTGAGGTTTGCTCAGGATTGATGGAGCACCTGTGCCTCCAGCAATCGGTAGGTGAAGAGATGGAAGCCATGTGTATTAGCTGCAGTATTCACTACCTGTGGGAAATTTTATCAACTACCAAATATCCCATTATACTGCTTTCCTGCAATTTCTTCAGTCAGTAATCTGTTGGAATTGGTGTTGTGTATAATTTTTCACCACTGTGCTAAGCCTGGCACTAGTGGTGCACACCTGTAATCCCAGCTACCCAGGAGGCAGAGATCAGGAGGATCGTGGCTCAAAGCCAGCCTGGGCAAATAGTTAGTGAGACCCTATCTCAAAAAACCCATCACTAAAAAGGGCTGGTGGGGTGGCTCAAGGTATAGACCCTGAATCTACAAAGTACCATCAAACAAGACAAAAACCCACATGCTAAACGTGCTTGTGCATAAGTCACTGCGCACATCTCTGATGATTCTTGTGAACAGGTTCCTAGAAGTAAAAGTACTAAGCGATTAACAACAGGTTAATCGCATTCTAATTTTAAATGGTCATTTGTCTGGATGTTAGCAAGGCCTCAGGTCTGGAATAAATTATGCAGCACGTATGGCTGGCAGAAGTAGGCCTCATGCCTCCTGGTTGGCTTCAGAGGGCCCTGGGGATAAAAAGGCACCTGTAGGCCCAGCCTCTGGATCCCCTTTGCTGGTCACATGAAGCGTCCATCTTGGTGGCCAGTCTGGGAAGGGCATTTGTTTGTTAATTCACCCAGCATCTGTTCCCAGACACAGCTGACTGTGTCTGCCTGATGAGCCAGCAAACAGCTCTCCCTCTGATGGTCTGCTGGAGCCCAGATAGGTCACCACTCCCAGGACGTGAGCTCTTGGAGGGCAGGGGCCCAGCTGCAGTCAGCACACACTCAAGTTAAAATACACCCAGAGCGAGCGGATGCTGTCTTAGGCAAACCCACAGCCATGTTTTCAAAGTTCTGAGATAGAAGCAAAGGTGTGGGTGCAAGCGTCTGTTCAGAAAGTGACTGGAAGGGTACTTTGAAGTCCGACCTCAAGGTAGGTCAGACTCACTCAGAGAACTGGTCAGGGAACCTCTGTCCCTCTGGCCACCAAGCGACTTGCAGGAAGTCTCTGCCTTAGGACAAATGGCTTTGGGGACTGGGCAGAGGCAGGCCAGTGCTCCCACACTCTCCCTGGTGGGTGAGGCAGACAACCAATGTCCTGTCCTCCGTGGACACCCGGCCTTGTCATCCTGAGAGCCATGGCTCCAAAACTAGAATCCTTAGAGCAGCCATTCTTCAACATTTTGCTCTCTTAAAATTGAGAGCCCCGGAGAACTTGTGTGTGTGTGTGTGTGTGTGAATATTGACTATGTTAGAGATCAAAACAAGTTTGTACGATGTCGGAACAAGGACATTATCACAGGCCACAAGCTTCTAGAATACTCTATTGTGCATTTGTTTAAAAAAGGCAAATGACAAGTAGTTTTGACCCCGTGGACTCTGGACAGTGCCTTAGGACGCCAGAAGCCTACCTGACACCATGGACTGCCAGTCCTTCATGACATGGCCTGTGTGCATCGTGAATCTGCCCCTCCTCTGTGTCCTCAGCCTGTCACTCCCTTTTGACTTTGGCATTACCAGTTCAGTACACATGCCATCAGTCAGTGAGTCTCAAGACTCATCCTTGCTCAGAAACTCAGGGTTTCCATCTTGGATGCCCCTCACTGGCCCTCGCCACACCTGAACCCTACTTGCTTCTCTCATCTGTTCCCCACGACCTCTGGCTCCGCAAAGCCAGCCCTCCCATCACCCAGTTTTATTAGGATGGTGCTGAAGGCGTATCCATCAGTGTTACAGACTGTCTGCCAGGACACAGGCCATGTTTCAAATGGAGCAAAGAAATTTAAATGGGAAGAAATTACAGCATGAGCGAAATTTTCCCTTTCAAGATAATCTTATTTAATAACCAAAAAAACCTCACAAAGATGTGCGTTTTATCCAGCTACAAAGGCAGCATGGGAGGGCCTATATTGCAGTGATTACATGTTTGGGGTTTCACTCCTTGCTTAAACTAAATTTCTATTATCTCAGAAAATCAACCAGTACCGAAAAAGACTATTCATTTGTTCCTTTGCAGGGTGGCCCAGCCACTGTGAAAATAGGTCAAGTAATCCAAATTGACTGCTGATAAATAATTAAAGCTAATGGAATTTTCTCAAATCTGTGAACTAAAATCTTTGAGAAATTGCCAGGCCATGATGTCTGCTGTTGTATATATCGAGATTTTTTTTATTTAACACACAAGTTTAAGTAGCATTTTCAAATAGCCCTTTCTGTCACACAGACTAGAAGGAATTTGTGTTTCTGTCTAGAAAAGCAACTGAATGCATGACTAGCCATCAACAGCCACGTGATCTATCTCCAGATGACGAGGTAAGAGGCGAAGGTTCCAGGATCGTGGAACAAAGAGAAACTTCACTTGTCACCCAACAGTATTTTAAGTTGAGCTCTGCAGCCGGAGTAGCACACGATATATTGTCCTGTTGTTTTTGCAGTGCTGGGGTTTGAACTCAGGGTCTACACCTTGAGCCACTCTGCCAGCCCTTTTTTGTGAAGGGTTTTTCAAGATAGGTTCTTGTGAACTATTTGCCCGGAGCTGGCTTCGAACCTTGATCCTGCTAACCCTGCCAGTGGCTGGGATTACAGGGGTAAGCCACTGGTGCCCAGCTATTGTCTTGTCTTTAAAATCTTGTACATGGCCTTGCTCTTGTGTGCACTGATAAGGGGGAGTCACAGGCCTCTTAAATGACACTCAGGGATAAGGAGCAAGGACAATGCATGGTTCAGGTGTGACTCACTGGTACTTCCAGGACCTTTGTGTGTTGGAGAGAGATTCATAGATGTTAATTAAAGTGGGTTGTTTATTACAGTCAACAGACTAGCCTCAGCCAGGCCTAGTAGCCACGCCTGTAGTCCCAGCACTCAAGAGGCTGAGGTAGGGATGATCATGAGTTCCAGGTCAGCCTGTGCCACGTAACAAAACCCTATCTCACAAAACTAACAAGCCAAGCACCAATGGCTCACACCTGTAATCCTAGCCACTTGGGAGGCCGAGATTGAGAGGATCTTGGTTTGAGGCCAGCCAGGCTAATAGTGTGAAAGAACCCATCTCTTTGGAGGTCTTTACTTGGAGGGCTGTGTGGACCTGGACATGGTGGATTCTGTCAGACTCATTCCTTTCTTCTCTAGAATGTTGTGCTGAGCGGCTAGATGGTACTGGTCAGGAACTGTGCTGTCCAGAACAGGGGAGGAAGCCCTGGAGTAGGCCAGGAGCCAGGCCTTGTGGGAACTGCCATCCCCAGTCACCCTCGAGGAGGGACACAGGTTTGGTTCTTCCTGTCTCCCTGTTCTCCCTACCTGAGGCCCACTGTTCCCCTGGGCGGAGCTGGGAACTGGTTTGATGTCCTACCGAGGATGTCCTGTGGCCATGATTCTGACCCCCTTGCTCCTTTGCAGTTAGTAGTGAGAGCATTTGGGGCCCCTGGGACGAGTGCTTCTCCAGAGCGTCCACACCCGTCGCCCAAGGCCCTGTCTGCCAGCCAGGAGTGTCTCCAGACGAGACAAGCAGCCAGGACACATAGGCAGGAGATTGGACCTCAGGCATCCAGGTGAACTTGTCAGATGGCAATTCCAGGTGACTGGTCTATGAACTGTGGTGTCACGGGTGAAAATGCTATAGGGAACATGGCGTGCAAATGTCACTTTAAGACACTGAGTCTAGGTCCTTCGTACATACCCAGAAGCAGGATTATTGTCATTTTTTGACAACCCTCCATGCCGTTTTCCACAATGGCTGCACCAGTTTACGTCCTGCCAGGGATCGCCTGAAAACGTGAGCTGAGACCAGGGAAAGGGGAGAGGGAGTCTCACCCTGGGCAGGGCAGGTCTAATCCAAGGGTGGTGCCTGAGCAGGCGAGGTCACCACTGCAGATGTCTCATGGCTGGGTCCCGACGGTCCTGCCCAGAGGTGCACTGGCAGCCTAGCAAGAGTCAGAGTTGAGCCTTGGGGGCGGGGGGGATCCCAGTTCAGCTCCCCACAATTCCCACCCTGTCCCCAGAGTGTCTGCAAAGACCACGTTGCCATCAAAGAAGGCAGGACCCGCTCCCGGGCTGCCACCAGAGAGGCTGAGCACCAGGACAGGAGCAAGTCTTGAATGTCGTTAGAGCTGTCCCACAGACAGCTAGGTCAGGTGACAGGAACACAATGGTCTGGCCCTGGCATGCCATTGCAGAGCAGGAGAGATGTCTCTTGGGAGGCATCATGTCCCAGAGAGGGGACAGAGCCTTCCAGAGATTACCTAAGTGCCCCAGCTGGGCAGAAGGCCGAGGCTCACGCTGTGCGAGTCCAGGAGAGCGTGTTTGCCACTCCTGCAATCGTCGTGCACAGGTGTGTGTCGTCTCTTTTGCTTTGAAATCAGACTGGTTTTCTCGGCAATTCTCATTCTCTCAAAACGTCTTACTGACGTTCTGTGTTTGGCTTTCTGACCCCAAAAGAGTGCTGTGAAATGAGCAGTTTCGGGGAAGTGAAGGCCCTTTGCTCAGAGCAGTGTCTCTGTAAACACTGCCTAGCGCGCTGTGTATTCGGGAGAGGTGGGAATGAGCTATTTTGGCTTTGGCTGACAGACATCTGATATTAATAATCTCAGACTTCGCTTTCTGCACACTAAGACGTTTGTTAGTTTTTACTCGGTGGATGGCCCAGGATTGAATAAAATTGACATCACTGGAAAACCTATAACTGAATTAAGTGTGTCAGCCAAAATTGCGATTAGGATTTTAAATGTGTGTTTGCAGTACTGAGGTTTGAACTCAGGGCCTTGCAAGTGAAAGGCAAGCGCTCTACCACCTGAGCCACACCTCCAGCCCTTCTTGCTTTACTCTGTTTTTCAGATAGGGTCTTGTGTTTTTGCCCAAGGTTTGTTTTTGAGATCCTTATCTTCCTAACTTTGCCGAAGCTGGGATTACAGATATGTGCCACCATTCGCAGTCTCTAATGTGATGATTTTTTTTTTTAATGGTACTGGGGCTTGAACTCAGGGCCTTTACCTTGAGCCACTCCGCCAGCAATGTGTGTGTGTGTGTGTGTGTGTGTGTGTGTGTGTGTGTTGAGGGTTTTGTTTTAGATATTTTCCTGGGTTGGCTTCGATCCTCCTGATCTCAGCCTCCGGAGTAGCTAGGATTACAGGCGTGAGCCACTGGCACCCAGCTCTCTAATGTGATTTTTGACCAGCCAGAACCCCACTTTCTTCAGTTGGCAATTAATTTGAGGACCAGAAACGGCAGAGTCTGTGGTTTCTGGGGGCTGTCTAGAGGCCAAGGGCACTGTGTCCTGGAATGATAAATCCTGTCACGGCCTCACTAACTGGCGATAGAGCATCCTGTGTGTCAAAATTGAGCATCCTTGGATCTCTCTCCTGAGTTTTGTACCAAACCAGATAATATTTGCAGGCAGCAGATTTGGAAAAGGATTTTCTCAAACTGCCAAAAATAAAATTAGAACGAGTGACTTTTAGCTGGTGACTTGAAGTGCATATGTGTCAGTTTGTGTGTGATGTGTGAATATATAGTGAGTTTTGCTCTCCAACTGTCTTTAAATATGTGTGCACATGCTACAGACACACCTCACACACAAGTCTGATATATCGAAAGGGTCGCTTAAGTGGGTCCCCTATGAGATTTGCGAACTCTACAGGCAGTGACTTTAAGGCACAGCAGGTCGGTCACAAGGTCTTCACTTAAGGATGTCGTGAGACGTGGTGTTCTTTGGCCTTCCTGGAACTGTGTCATAGACTATAATGTCACCTCCTGTGCTTCTCAAAGCTGGTGTTCTTGTGAGGCTGGCCCTGTGCGCCTGGCCTGTACTACTGGGGGACGTGGAGCTCAGGAGTACCCAGCCTTGGACCCAAGTACCCCCAATCAGGCAAGCTCTTTCGCTTCTGTTTCTCAGCTTGGATCCTAAATTCTGGGCCGCCTCATCTTTCTTACTCCATGACTCCATCCATCTTCATTATTTCTGAATTTGGGTCCCTTGTGAGCCTCCTCAGTAATACACATGTCTGTCTCCCACCGCCATCGCCATGTTGCTGTCTACATGGCCTCTGTGTTGTCTCCATGCAAGACCTGGCCACCGTGATTGAGTCCTTTGTGAAATCTGTCTGTGTGGCATGGGCCTCAGAGAGAGAGCTGGGTTCAAACCCTGAGAGAGAGAGAGGGAGCTGGGTTCAAATAACTGCCTTAGCAAGAGACCTTGGTTCAAGTCCTAACTCCTCCAGCTGTGTGACCTTGTACAGATTCTCTTCCCTCTCTGAGCCTTGGGTGTCCTTATGTGTACAGTGTCCCCGTCCCTTACTTTAACGAGGTCATCAGAAAAAGTAAATGAATCCATGTACTCGTGGCTGATACTCAGCTGGCCCTCCCAGACCTAGTCTTGCCTTTCTTCCCTCTCCCTTCCCCAGAATGCTAGCTTCTCAGGATGTCCCCGACTGGCTGCAACTGGTTCCCACCCCACCTCCACTCATTTCCTGGGTCCTCACACCACCTGACCTGTGGCCAGTCCCAACCGAGGCGTGCTTGAGTGCAAAACACACAGCCTACCACACAGACTTACTAGCAAAAAGCAAATGTAGCACACCTTGTTAATAATTGTTCTGTTGATTGCATGCAAGGGATGTTTTGGGTGAAGTGAAGCTGAAATTAGCTGCATATGTTTCTGTTTGTGGCTGTGATGTAGCTGCTGGGCGGTCGTGCCATTTGGCTGGCAGGAGCCATCTTGGAGCAGGGAGCCCCCCACCCCCGCAGCTTCTGCCTCCCGACTCAATTGAAAGCTGTTTGTCCATCCACTCTGCTCATACGTATTTGCCCTCGTGCCTGTTTCATGGTTTGAGTCCCCCATGTGCCAGTCCTGTGGCACAGAGGAGACAAAGGCTCCTATGGGGAGCAGGACACACTGGCTCTCTGGACTGTAGCTCCAGGTCAAGGGCATGGGTTGGTCTTTCTGAGGACCAGGCCACAAAGCACCTGTGCTGCAATCCATGGGCCACACCTCCTGTCTCGCCCCCTCTGTACAGTTTGGGGTTGTGACTAAAGTCAGGTGGGATTAGCAGGGAACATGACCCTCTAGGGAAAGAATCCAGCTTCTGACCTGCTGGCGGTTTAAACCAGATTGAACTCAGGTGTCCCCAGCACGTATGGCCCAATGCTACAGACAGAAGAAAAGAAGGAAAACCCGTGCCCAGCCCTCTGCAGGGCACTGGCCAGGAAGGGGCCCCACTCCTGACTTGGCCACACAGTGTTCACAGAGCGAACGCAAAGTGAGAAACGGTCAGAGTGTGCCCCAGGACTCAGCGGCTGCCTCCACCTCTGCACTGTCCTAATCAGGGCAAGTAGATCCCCCGCCAGCAGCCCAAGGGGCAGCAGAGGCCCCCTAATGTAGGAGGCTGCCAAGCAGGGCCAGCCCCAGCCCACCTGGGGGACTCAGGCTCATTTTCCTGAGCAGGGCGGACCTGGAAGAAGCCACCATCGTCCCTGGCAGTTGGAAGAAGACAAGGGTCTCATTGGGGTTGTTATCTTTGAATTTATTACCTTTTTTTTTTAAAGTTCTGGTCTCACTCCGTACGTAGCCCAGGTTGTCCTGGAACCTTTGATCCTCCTGCCTCAGCCTTCCTAGTACTGGAATTACAGGTGGGCGCCACCATGCCTGGTGCATCTTATTTTTAAGGGTCTCTACCCTTCCCAATTTGAGAGGAGGGTTCACTGAATGCCATCTGTGTTTTGGAATACAGCTGGCTCTGTGTGCTGAGGACTGTCACTGTCAGCCCAGGTCAGGGCCAGGTGGCTTCTCTCCTTTCCCCATTTCGGTGCTTGCCTCAGTAGCGTGCTAGTAGCTGGGAACCTTGGATAGTTACAATGATACCTCACTAATGAGTTGCCTTTTCAGGAAACCAACATCCGTCATCACCTTGTGTTTGGTGACACAGCAGCTCTGCTCGTTTATTCCTACTGGGGGTGGGTGAGTGGAATGAAAGGATGAGCTGTGCTTTCAGGGTGTCTCCAGAACTCTGGGCTCAGTCCCCCACTGTCCTGTATAGCTCCCCTCCCTCCCCTCCTGGAAGGGAGTCCAAGCTGTGCCACATTCCCCACAAGTCACCCCAGTCCCTGCCTCTGTCCTCACCCCTCACCTCCCCCTCTTGTCAGGACCCTGTTGATTACAAATGGCGACTCTGATGACATCAGGCCCACCTGGATGATCCTGGACTCATGGCCCTAACATAATCACATGGTGAAAATCTCTTTCACCATGTCACCTAACATCATCACAGGTGCAGGGACCGGGATCTGGACATCTGTAGGCAGCAATTTTTGTGCCTGCCACAAATCATCATATTTATTTAAGAGGAAACTTGACATTGAACCAGCTATAGAAATGCAGAAACTCATCTAGTTGAGGAGCAAAAAGTATTGGCTTCTCCAGGAAAATAAGGGTGTCACATTCAGGCGAGTGTCCTTGGCAAAGCAGTGGAACTGAAAGACCTTTTTTTTTTTTTTTTGCAGTACTGGGATTTGAAATCAGGGCCTACACCTTGAGCCACTCGCCACTCCGCCAGCTCTTTTTTGTGATTTTTTTTTTTTTTTCAAGATAGGGTCTCACTAACTATTTGCCTAGGCTGGCTTTGAACCAGAATCCTCCTGCTCTCTGCCTCCTGAGTAGCTGGGATTACAGGCGTGAGCATCAGCGCCTGGCCCATTTGTTACCTTTGACCAGAGCGCAAGGCCCAGCCTTGTCCACTGGGGCACAGCGGTGGCAGAGATGCCTGTGAACTTCACTTCACGTGGCTGGGGCAACTGAGGAACTGGATTCCTTGACTTTAATTAAGTCCCAGTTAAACATAAACAGCACACGTGGCTGGTGGCCCTGCACTGGGCACCACAGGCATGACAAGGCCTCTAACTGGGCTCTCTGGGGAGACCTTTAGAACTTTGGGCCACCCAGAGTGGGGCTGCAGGCTCACTCCCCTCCAATGGGCTGGTTTGGGGGAGCTTAGGGTGGGAGGGGCCTTTGATTTAGGTGCTTGGCCAGAGGAACCCAAAATGCTGAGGGATAGTCACGTGCTGAAAGCACACAGTCGACCAGGGGCCTGGCCGGCTCATTGGAGGGCCCAGTAGCCCAGCATGGGAGAGGCCTCGGGGTCGTCCCCACCCCTTGCCTGTGCTGCAGTTCTGTCATTACCCAACATCTCACGAGGCCAGACAGCCCACACTAGCGAGAGCTGCCTCAGTGGGACCCAGTAAGAAATGGCTCAGCACCTACTGTGTGCCAAGAGCCAGGCAGCCCTCACTAAGTGCACCTCGGTTCCTCTTTCTGCTAGGAAGACTTCTCTCCTTAAGCACGGTAGGGGTGGGGGCTGAGGCTTGGAGGAAAGTGACTCTCCCGTCCCCACAGTCAGCACAGGGCTGAACCAGAATTCTGAACCAGCCAGAGAGGGCTGCCCTACTCTGCCAACTTCTTCCATGTCTGAACCCCTTGAAACTTCACCCAGCCCCCACAGCTCCGGGCTGTGGCCCAGGCACACCTGGGCCTTTCGGGGCACTCAGGATGACAGGTGCCTGGGCACAGGCAGGTACACCAAGAGCCGAGCCCTCTGTGTCCAGCCGTCTGTCTTCCCAGCTCACGTGCTGTGTCCCCTGATGCTGTTCCTTGTGTCTTTAATTTGAATTTCTCTTTCCTCTTACCTCTTCCCATAATATTGAGTTCACTTTTTTCTGAAATAATACCTTTATTTTATTTTATTTTATTTTATTTTATTTTGCTGTGTCGTGGTCTGTGTGACTGGTGTGTCTGCCTTCCCCAGTACTAGTTATTTTCAACTGGTGTGTACCCCCGGGTCAGCCCTGAATTTGAAAGCCATTGTTAGATGTCTTGGCTCCACTGCAGACTTAGTGAATCTCACCGGGCACTCAGATCACACTCAGAAAAGTGGCTTCTGTCCCAAACCCCAAACGAGAGGTTTCCTTCTTTTGAATCTTTTCAAAGTAGTGCAACACTTTCCCAACTACTTCATTTTAAGTAAAATGCTCTCGAAACGATTTGGACAGACTTGCAGGATGTCCCAGGGTTACAAAAGATACAGTGCTGCTGGCTTGGGATGAAACTCCCAGTGACTGAGTCAGACACGGATTCAAAACAGGCTGATCTCCCATGAAGGGAGCACAAAACAGCAGCCAAAATGCAAATCTGTTTCACATCAAAACAGCATCAAACCTACATTGTAATGTAGCTTAGTCTAAGCCAGTAGTCTCACCCAGGCCAGCAGCAAAAACCATAGTCAATAGCGCTTTGTGTGTGTGCGGTACTAGAGTTTTGAACTCATGGCCTTGCATAGGCAGGTGCTATACCACTTAAGCCACTCCCTCAGACCTTTTTGCTTTAGTTATTTTTAGGTAGGATCTCACACTTTTTGCCTTCTGCAGGCCTTGGACCTCTGCCTTCCTCATGGAAGAGTTTGGAGTTATGGACGTGCATCACCACACCTGGCTTGTCTGTTGAAATGGGGTCTCGATAACTTTTTGCCCTAGCTGGCCTTCAGCCTCTATCCTCCTGAGTAGCTGGAATTAGAGGTGTGAGCCACTGCACCTGACCTCATAGCACATTCTAACCAGGACTTCCTGAAAGTAAAATCTAGCTGTGCCCTTAACTAAGCAAGCGTAAATTCTGGAGTTAGCCTTGTGATTTTAGGATTGAAGGTCGGGAGAGGGCCGGGATGGCTTTATGTGATGATAATCAGCCCAGAGCATTTTCAGGAAGACTTAATGATGTTTCCTTTCTCTTTCCTCCTCCAATGGCTGTCTTCCGACCCCTCGCCTCGCTCCAGGATTTACGCAAGCAGGTAGCACCGCTGCTGAAGAGCTTCCAAGGGGAGGTAAGGCTTCATGTTCACTTTGTCCCTTGGGCCACCTGCTGTACCCAGTGATCTTCCTGCTTATTTTCACGTTAAATAAAATGCCACTGACAGAGGCATGTGGCAGACAGAGCCTTCCTGCACACTTTGTGCTTCACTCTGGGACTGTCCAGGGAAAGCCCTCCTGGACAGGGAGCCATGCTGGGGACCTGGAAAGCTGCAGTGTGGGAAAAGCGGGGATTCAGGGGACCGGCATCCCGCATGGCTGTGCTTCCCACAGCCCGGCCCCCTTTGTGAGGGCATCACCTCATACCCCACGTTAGCCTGGGCAGCTGCTGCTGTGACATCTCCCACCCTGAGGAATGCAGGTGGGATACTCTGTGCCTTGTGAGAGACTGTATGAATGTCATTTGATCAAGGCTCCAAACACAGGCCATCAGACAGAAGTCACAGGTGTGAGCTGGGGCCCTGTATAAGGAACTATCTTCTGGTGTATCTTCCAGTGAGCCATCTCCCCAGGCTACCTGTTAATGGGGACAGTGCCCACAAAGGTGACCAGGGAGTCCTGGCAGTGACACCAGCCTCCATCCCAGCCCTTGTGTAGACACATCTGGTGAATTCTAAAAACCCAGGAATCCTCACTGTTCCCTCTCCAGCAGTGGAAACATGAAAGTTGTAAGGACACGGGTAGATGAGGAAAGGAGCAAGAATTGCCGTAGGGCCTGAGATCCGGTGGTGTTTACGGATTTAGGAACCTGATTTTCTGGCAGCTCCCCACGTCCCAGAGGACACAGGGTATGGTGAAGGAGCGGGATCGGTGAAGTAAGAGGGTAGGTTCAGATTGGCTGGTGGCTTGAGTGGACACGTGGTGAGGAAGGAAGGCTGGATTCCTAGGACACAGCTCCAGAGTAAGTGGTAGGTCTGCCTGCTGTGTGGCAAAGTCCTCAGCAGACAGGTGACAGCAAGGAGGAGGAAGGAATGAGTGGCACTTCGAAGACAGAGCTAGAGGCCGGAGGGAGAGTCCATGGTCACTGGGGATTTAGCAGGCTGTTTGTAGTGTCCTGTCCCACAAAGCCACTGGGTCCTTAGTCCTATGTCCCCCCCGAGAAATGCTCCTACTCCAGGTCTCTGACAGACTAGAAGAGTTTTCCTTGGCCTCTGTCTCCAGACCCTCACGTGACGAGCAAGACTGCCACCTGACACCTCCCCACACACTTGATCTTTGCTGGTCACCTACCTGTTCAGACCCCTGCTGAGGATGTCTCTCCCCGACAGACATCAGGGGCTTTCTGTGCGTTTGTCTATTTTTCGTTCGTTTTGAAGTTTAAAAAAGCTACGTAAAACAGAAAGCTTAGTTCAAGAAACAACTTTCCACCATTACCAGACTCCCACTTGCTAGCATTTTGCCACATCTGCCTTTGCCGAATATTTGAAAGTAAATTGGGGATAGCAGGGCACTGGACCCTTACACCCAGGTACTGTCTCCTGACCCCAGTGTCACCTCAGTGTCCACAAATCTCATACCTAGGAAATAGCTGGGATTCCAGGTTATCTGTGTGTGTGTGTGTGTCTGTGTGATTTTGGAGCTGGGGATGGAACCCAGGGCCTTGTGCATGCTAGGCTAGGCAGGTGCTGTCCCACAGAGTCCCAACCCCAGCCCACAGGTTATCTAAAAGATTCCCTAGTTAGGAGAGATGAGGTTCACACAGCACATTTGGATTTGAGTGTGTGAGTGTGTGTGTGTGTGTTGAAATAAAAGCATTTTCCCAATTCATTTTAAATAAAACACTCTTGAGAAGATCATATGGACAGATTTACTGAATGTCCCAGGATTACAAAAGATACAATGCTACTGGCTTGGGATAAAATTTCCAGTGACTGTATCAGACACGGATTCAAAACAGGGTGATCTCCCATGAAGGGAGCACAAAACAGCAGCCAAAATGCAAATCTGTTTCACATCAAAACAGCATCAAACCCAAGTTGTAATGTAGCTTAGTCTAAGCCAGTAATCTCACCCAAGCCAGCAGCAAAAATTTCAGTCCATGGAACTTTCTAGCCAGGGCTTACTAGACGTGCAGTCTCGTGTTTTTCTGTGAGGGATGTGTGTCTTTGGTGTGTTTCCTTCCCTCTCACCTTTATTTTTAAATTTTTATTATATTGATTTATTTTCTTTGGGAAAAGTCTAAGCCAGATTATCCCAGATTCTCGGTGGGATGATTTGAAAGACCTGAGAGACATCCGGTCTTCCTTTCTGCCTATGCAAAAGGTACAAGATTTTAGAGGCACTAATTAATACTTATCAAGCCTCTGTCAATTGCTATGTTTTAAATTTTTGTTGTGTATTTTAAGGTATGCAATGGGATGTCCAGCGTGCATATGGACCCTAAAAATGTGTACTAGAATGAAGCTGACCTTCCCACACCGCACACTTCCCCTTTGTTTGTAGCAAGAGCAAACATCTCATTTAGCAAAACCCACCCAAACAGCGTGCTTTTATTCACTGTGGTTCTCGTGTTGTTCTACCCCGCCCGCTCTGACCTAAATCTGGCGAAGTTGTGTCATTAATACAAATGAATAATACTGTGACTTCAGTGGAAGGGGTGCCGCGGTCCTGCTTGTTTGAGGAGGAGGAGCTTAAGGGCAGGGGTAACTGCAGACCACCCTGGTCAATGCGTGGGGTTGGTTTTCCTCCAAGCAAGGGCAAAGGGCAGCAGGTCCTGGTGCCTGCCTGGGGCCGGGCCTGAGAGCCACATCCTCTACTAGAGGCTCCTTGCTGCCCTTGTCAGAGGCTGCCAGATGTCTCAGCTAGGTTACTTTGAGTTCGTCCCAAGGCACTTGAATTCCTCCTGCAAAAACCCATTGTTAGTGAAAAAGTCTTTGCCCCAGAATTTGATTTGTTCTGTATCCCTCTCTCCCTCCCTCTCTGCCTCCTCTTTCTCTCTCTCTTTCTTTCGCTTTCTCTTTCTCTTCTTTTCCCTCTCTCCCCCTCTCCCTCTCTCCCCTCTCTCTGTGTCTTTCCTCCTTTTGTCTCCCCTTTCCCTTCCCCCTCCTCTCTCTCTTTCTCTCTCTCCCTACCTCCCCCTTTCCCTTCCTCCCTCCTGCCCTCCCTCTCCATCTCTTTCTTCCTCTTCCTTTCTCTCTCTCCCTCTCTCTCTCCCTCCCCTGTCTCTCTCTCTGTCTCTGTCTCCTCCTCTTCTTTCTCTCTCCCTTTCTCCCTCTCTCTCTCCCCTCCCTCTCCCCCCTCCCTCTCCATACCTCCCTCCTGCCGGCCCTCTCTGTCTCTCTCCTCCTCTCTCTTTCTCTCTCTTTCCCTCTCTCTCTTTCCCTCTCTCTCTCTCCCTTTCTCTCTCCTCCCTTCCTTCCCCTGGGGATGGCACCTACAGGACTTGCAGTCGCTAGGTGGGGGCTCTACCACTGAGCATACTCCCAGCCCTGCCCCAGAACTCATACAGGTTATTTTTGCCCTTGAGTCCTCCCCACCCCCCCAAAAAAACCCGCAAAGCAAAACAAAAACAACAGAAGATGTTTTTAGTCAGCAAGAAACTCCCCAAGACTTAGGAGCCCTGCAGGCTCACGGACGTGGAGTGCACCTCACTGTTCGGGTACAGGGCTGAGACCTGCCTGGCAGGCCCTGCTGACCCTTCTACACTCATCTCTCTGCTTGTCACCTGTCACTCATGCGCCAGCCAGGCCCTGTGTGCCTCCTGCTCCTCACTCAGCACAGACCCACCTGCCACCCCTCCCTGCCACTTTACCTGGCTGACTTCCACCTGGCCATCCCTTCTTCAAGGGAGGTCTCCCTGCCCGCAGGTGATAGGCAGGGCTAGGCTGAGTTCCCAGGACCATGGGTGACATGCCGGCCGCCGTTAGTGCGATGAAAGAGAACTCCCTAAGATGTGCTTGGGAATAGCTTTGCACAAGGCCTGTAAATAACTGTTGTCTCTGATTGAAAAGTTTGAGATTTTTATAATCGTTATGATTATGCGTAATTATTATGGCACAGTCATCAAATTTAACTCAAGCTGAAATTAGATTGATTGACTGCTGTACCTAATTTTCTGTTTCACAAGCCCAGCCAATTAATTGGGTGGGGTTTGATCTAGCTGTTCAATCTAATTTAAAGCGCACTCTAGTCCAGCAGTCATTTCCACAGTGGCCTGGGTACAGTAATCTTCACGCCCCTCCCCCCGCCTTGTCCCCAACAAGTGTGTGCCCTGGAAGGTGGGGGTGCAGAACTGGCTTAGGGTGCCCTAGTGAGGGACCTGGGTGCTTGGGCCAGGTGTCCTCAGGGGGAAATTCTCTTAGGGAATAATTCAGGTGCTTATATTAGAGGAGAAATAAAAGAATTTAGAATAGCAACGAGGAGATAATAAGTATAGTTAGCGATAATGGATAAGAGAAGCGAATGAGACAGAAAAGCCCAAGAGAGAAACATACCCAAAGTTGGTTCTTTTTTAGGGGAGGGGGTGGTACTGTGCATTGAACTCGGGACTCAGACTTGCACTCTTCCTTCGTCCTTTTGCTTTCAGCTTGTTTTGCAGATAGGGTCTCGAACTTTCGCCCCAGCTGGCCTCAGACTACAATCCTCCTACTCCACCTTCCAAGTCGGTGGGATTACAGGCATGCGTCACCATGGTCAGTCTGTTTTTGAGACTGGGGTTCACTGACTTCTGCCCTGACTGGCCCTCAAAACCACCATCTTCCTGTCTCCTTTCCCTGGTAGCTGGGATTACGGATGTGTACTACCACACTTGACTTTTTTTGGTGGTGATGGTGGTATGGGGATCGAACCCTCGGTCTCACATGTGCTAGGCAAGTGCCCTACCTTTTGAACCACAATCCAAGTCCTCAAAGATGGTTCTTTGAAAAGACTCATACAATTGACAAACCATTTTATGAGGTTCATAAATAGGTATGAAAATCAGGATAACATTGCACCCGCAGCAGGGATTAAGGAGGATAATAAGGAGTGTTACAAGCAATTTTATTCTAGTAAATTCTAAAACTTACAATTCCTAGGATCTCATAACCACCAAAACTGATTGAAGAAGAAACAAAACTTGAGTTCCCTTATACCATCACAGAAGTATTCCCACAAGGACTGGCAGTTTTCTGGGAGAAACTATTCGTCCTCCACAGAACAGATAGTTCTAGTCTATTGCAAGCTCTTTGAGAAAACAGAAAAAGAAAGAACACTCACTAACTCATTTTATGAGGCTTGTGTAACCCTGATGCCAACGTGTCAGACAAGAACAGTACGAGAAAGAAAATAAAAGTCAGTCTTATTTATGAACAGATATACAGGCACCCTTAAAAAGGGAAACTGAATCCACCAAGCTGGGATATCCCAAAAATACTGTTTGATTTAACCTCAGAAAGTTTTGCCAGGCATCAGTGGTCACGTCTATAATCCCAACTCCTCAGGAGGCAGAGACAGGAGGATCACAGTTCAAGGTCAGCCTGGGCAAAAGTTATTGAGACCCTGAGTTTAGTTCCCAGTACTATCAAAAAAGCACAAAACAAAGGATGCTACTGACGACAGTAACAATAACAAAAAAAAGGATACCCAAAAATAAACATAACAATAGATCTGAACTCTGGAGAAAAAAAGAAACATGTTGACTATTACTACAGATTTAAATGAGAACAAGGTAGTCAAGGATTTCTATAAATTCTCATTCTTACTTTCTCAAAATTGATCATAGTAGTCAACTGCAGTTCTAATCAAAATCCCAATGAAATGTTTTTGGGGCTTGAACTCAGGGCTTGCTAGGCAGGCACTCTACAATGAAGCCACTCCACCAGTCCTTTTTTGTGTGGATTTTTCTTTCTTTCTTTCTTTCTTTCTTTTTTTTTTTTTTTTGTGGTACTGAGGTTGGAACTGAGAGCCGACACCTTGAACCACTCCACCAGCCCTGTTTTGTGAGGGGTTTTTTTTTTGAGATAGGGTCTCGCAAACTATTTGCCCAAGCTGGCTTCGAACCTCGATCCTCCTGATCTCTGCCTCCTGAGTAGCTGGGATTACAGGAGTGAGTCATCGGCACCCGATGTGCTGATTATTTTTGAGATAGTCTTGACTTCTACCTGGGTTGGCCTGAACGGTTGTCATTGGATTTGTGCTTCCTGGTGTAGCTGGGTGACAGACACACACCACCACATCTGACCTTTGGTTGAGATGGAGTCTTATAAACTGTTTTTCTAGGCTGGTCTCAAATTACAAATCCTCCAAATCTCTGCCTCCCAAATTGCTAGGATTACAGGAATGAGCCACCATGCCTGGCTTCCAATAGGATTTTTTTAACGCTACTTGAAAAGCTGATTGTAAAATGTCTAAACCTGCAAGAGCAAATGCCAGTAGTCATGGTGGTTGTATGGAGTAAGGACAGAATGGAGGATTTGCCCTGACCCACTTGCCAAAGCTACAGTGATTGGCACAGACACGGGTAAACCCACCAAAAAGCAAAATGAAGAAACTGGAAAGTGAGCTGGTTTTTTATGTACATATATATTTTTTTAGACTCCAAACATATTGCAGAGGTGTCACTGGAGAGATCAGTAGTGAGGAACAAGGGTCATCTCTGCACACGGCTTCTGACAGTGGTTAATCCACATGGAATTACATGAGTCCGATCCCCATCTCACACCGTGTGCAAACCACTCACAGCAAGGGCTTCAGCAAAGCAAAGTGGTCAGAGGATGATTACCCCAGGTTGGGTGAGGTTTCTTAACCGGAAAACCAGACAGGAAGCGACTTGCAGTCAGTGGCGTCATGCTGGCTCCATTGTCCCTTCTTTGACACTACAAAAAATGTTCTTTTCTCAGGACCTTTTATGTCATCTGAAGGAAACGTGACATAATAAAGACTTATGGGTATCTGAATGCTTGTCATGACAAAGATGCCTGTACATCACATGTGCCTGGTGACTTGTGGGGTCACTCCACGTAGTGCACAGTCTGCTGTGGGGTCATCTTGGTCATAAGCTGCAAACCAGGAGGCCCTGCTCACACTCATTATTAACAGAAGTTTTACACTCACGAAATACTAAAAACAAACACCCCAGTGAGAAAGTGAGCAGCAGCCATAAGTGTTCTCAGAAAAGAAAATCAGAATGGTCAGTAAATACACAAAATTATGCAAGATTGGTAAAAATTTGGGGAACATATGAAAATAATTCCCATGCTAATTATTCAAACCCACCAAGTTGGCCCAAATGGAAAAGTC
Source organism: Castor canadensis (assembly GCF_047511655.1). Taxonomy (NCBI): domain Eukaryota; kingdom Metazoa; phylum Chordata; class Mammalia; order Rodentia; family Castoridae; genus Castor; species Castor canadensis. The sequence goes on from NC_133391.1 coordinate 10,627,197, forward strand.
AAACTAGAAGTTTAAAGTGCCTTTCAGCAAACCCAGTTGGCCTCAGGCAATACTGTGAAAGCGGCACATATAGCATAACACAGCAGTTCTGCTTCTAAGCCTGTGTGAAATAAACTTAAAAGCCAGGCATGGTGGCGCATGCCTGTAATCCCAGCACTCGGGAGGCTGAAGCCAGAGGATTGAGAGTTTGAAGCCAGCCTGGGCTATGTAGTGAGACCCTGTCCCAAAATAAATAAATAAGTTAATGAATTTAATTGACCCCTGAAAACAAGTCCAGGAGTTTTGAAAAAGTAAACCAAAGTACCAAAAACCTGGATGCCCATCAGTGGTAGAAAGAATGCTACAGCATTTGGTTGCAGCCCATTTTACAGAAGACTCAGATGAGAATTTATGAAATTTATTTAACAAAAGCATCCCGTGACTCAGGAGCCTAGAAATGCGTCTTGGGATGCAGCGTAGCAGAGAAACTGAAGTTGAAGAATGTGCATCAAGCCATAAAGTGGGGGGGGACCAAAAAGGCTTGCCCAGAGCAGCACAGAGCTTTCAAGAGTCAGGAATTCTCATTCCAGGTGCTGGTTTTGTTATTTTACTTTATTCTCTGTGTATTTGAAGCATTTGTTTCAAAGCCAAATTACCATGCTTGCAAGGCAGGAGTTGCATGTTCCTCCTTTTTGCAAGGGAGAAACTGTGTTGGCTCCTCTCGCCTTGTGTCATTCATTGATGGTCACTTTTTTTTTTTCTTTTTGTGGTACCGGGCTTCACCTCAGGGACTGCACTCCTCCAGCCTTTTTTTGTGTGTACGTGAAGGGTTTTTCAAGATAGGGTCTCATGAACTGTTTGCCCAGGCTGGCTTCGAACCGTGATCCTCCTGACCTCTGCCTCCTGAATAGCTAGGATTACAGGTGTGAGCAGTGGTGCCAGGCTGATGGTCACTTTTAGTGTCCTGGGTAAATGGATGCTTTCAGGTAAGACCATGTATTTAGGCAGGCAGACGAGGCAGGCACATTCATAACATTCAAAGTGACATCCTGCTAATTTACCCACTCATGGGCCAAATAGGAGAGAGATACTAGTATTTTTTCCTGTCCCATTGCAAGGTTTGTGGCTAAGGTCCCCATCACAAAGGACAGATGACGAAGAAAAAAAGCATATAAATGAAAGCTTTCCTTCAAGACTCAAAGAAGCATGGAAACCATTTCCAAGACAGCCATGCAGAAGTGCTATGAGGACGGAGGTGCGTTCTTTTATGGAGCTGAGCTGGGGAACCGAGCAAGGCCTGTTTGTGCAGATTTTTCCATGTCGCCATGTGACATTCCTTTCCTCTGTGTACAGGGCAGGACACCTGTCACATGAGGGTCTGTAGGGAAGAAGGTGAGAGGGCCTTTCCCACTTGTGTGCGTTTAGATGTAAGGTGCCACGTTGGGGTATTGTCCTAACCACACTCAGCAAGTGTGGGTGCCATGCTGACAGCATCTGGCATGCCTTTGCCTGCACAGTTCTGAAAAGTCACGAAGCTTTTGTCCTCCAGCCACCAGACCTTATGCTGGGGGAAAAAGTCCCTCTCCCCAGCCACCAGTCTGTCCCTTGCATGTGCCCCAGGCACACCTCCTGCTTTCTCAGAGATTTCTGTGTCTTCAGTCTCAGCTAGTTTCTGGACTATTCTATCAGCATTCCTACAAACTCATTTTCCAGTGTGAGAGAGAGACAGAAAAATCTCTGCCCATCGGTCTTTGGCTTCTTCAAACAGCTGTCTCTACCCCAGTTCCTTTCCGTTCTTCTTCCCTCACCCCAGCATCTACACCAGCTTCCCTCCCCGCCCTCCATCTTCCCCTTCTCAGGCAGTAACTCCTGGGCCACCTACTTATCTAACCTGGAAGTCTAGGATGCTCTCCTGGCTCCTTTATCCCCATTCTCCTCTGTCCTGCCTCTGCAGTCTATCTCAGGTCCTGCCAATTCTGTCCTTCCCTTCTATAGCACCCTGGTCTAAGGCATGGGTGTGTGTCCCCAGGAGCCTGGCAATGGTTTCCTGACTGGTCTTTCAGTCCTCGCTGTTCTGCCCCACCCATCTTTCCTCCATCTGCAGCAGAGTCAGGTCAGGTCCTGGTTAAAGCCTTCCAGTGGCTCCCCAGTGCCCCAGAGAGACATAGAACTTTAGCCAAGGCCTTCAGGGTGCCCTGCCTGGCCACTGCCACCTCCCAGGCCCAGCTTGTACTCCTGGGCCCTGGCTCAGGTTCTCTGATGAGCTCCTAGCACTCAGACCCTCTGCTGACCCTCTCCTACTCACCTTGTGGGACTCAAAAATGTCACATCGCCAGAGTTCCTCTCTGCCATCGTCTAATTCAGATTTCTCCTGAGTACCTTCTTCTTAGACTTCAGAGTCTTTCCTCCACTTTGCTGTGTCCCTGTGACCTCCTGGGTACCCAGTGCCCAACACAGCGCCTGGCCTTGGTAAGCCTTTGCAGCTACCTTGGGCCTGGTGGAAGTAGTAAGCGTAGTCCTCATTTAACAGGAAAAGAAACTGAACCAAGAAGGAAGCTACCCAGAGTCACACAGGTAATGATGGCAGGACTAGTACTGGAGCCTGAGGCTCGGGAGTCCCCAGCCTTGGTCCCTACGGTTGGTCTGCCCTGAGGCCTGCCAACATGGTGCACCTGACAGACCAGGGGGTCCTTCCTTTGCACAGAGGCTCATGTTGCACCCAGAACATTAGTGCTACCGAGTCTCTGCAGCCAGGCCGTGGTCTCTGAGGCTGTTTTCTGTCTGGTAGTCATTCATCTATTCCTTCAGTAAGACCCTTTTGTAAGCCTGGTGCTTCCAGCACTGGTTCACTGCTTTCAAACGGCCCAAGGAGAGGTCTTGAGGGCAGGGGACAGTAAAGACCCTGTGCACTCACAGGATGTTTTGACAGATTTCAGTCAAGCACTAGATGAAAGGGAAAAAGTTGGGTGAATAGTCGTTGAGTTAGTTAAAAGAGACGCTGCAAGTCTGCAGCGTGTCCTGCAGGCCAGATCTGTTGAACTGTAGTGTATTTAAGTGATCAGATCTAAAGGCCATTTCTAAATAAAGCCAGGGCGTCCAGGTACTTTATTCCAAAGAGCATTTACGGGTGACAGAGGACCGGGAGCAGGTCCAGGCACTGCTGTCCCCTGTCTCCATGACCTTGCACGTCTCACGGGGCCTCTCCTGCCTGACTTTGTTCATCTGTTAAAGCAAGTGGCCAAGTGAGAAAGTCTGAGGTGACACAGTGGATTGTCATCTGTAAAACAGAAAGGGACATTCCAGAAATTTGGCTCTTCCCAAAACCAAAATGAGTTGCCATCAAAGGTAGTGGTTTTGCTGTTACTGGGAGTGCTAGACGAGAGCAAACTGACCACCTGCCCTGGAGGGCCAACCCAAACACCAGCTCCTCCAGGTCCTCCAGGGCCTCCCCGGCTACCCAGCCTGCAACAAGCTGTGCTCCTGCTGACGTTCAGCTGGGCTTTGTGGGTGAGTCTTTTGATTTGGAGCCTGGAGACATTCTGCCCTTATAGTTCACCTGCTGGGGGAAGGTTTGCCTTGCCCCACACCAAGATATGTATGTATGTATGTATGTGTGTGTGTGTGGTGTGCGTGTATGTGTGTGTCTGTGTGTCTCTGTGTCTGTGTGTGTGGTGTGCGTGTATGTGTGTGTCTGTGTGTCTGTGTGTGTTTGTGTATGTGTGTGGTGTGTGTGGTGTGCGTGTATGTGTGTGTCTCTGTGTCTGTGTGTGTGGTGTGCGTGTATGTGTGTGTCTGTCTGTGTGTGTGTGTGGTGTGCGTGTCTGTGTGTGTGTGTGGTGTGTGTCTGTGTCTGTGTGTGTGTGTGTGGTGTGCGTGTGTGTGTCTGTCTGTGTGTCTGTGTGTCTGTGTCTGTGTCTGTGTGTGTGCACACGTTTAGGGCCCAGGCACTTCCATACTTAGCAAGTACTGCATTACCTCGTGGCCAGAGTGACATTTACTAGAGAGGATTGGGCCGGATGGATGATTCCTGAAACTGGACCTCAGACCAGCACTGCCCTGTGGCTCCATGAGAATTGCCTGCTGATTCCCAGCCCCCCACCCCACACCAAGAGTGGTATTTGGCAGGCCTGGGTGGGACCCCAGAGTCCACCCTGAGTCTCACCATTCCTAATCATAGGAACCGCTGTGCCCGCCCATGTGCCTTTGATTGGCGTGTAAGGCTCTCTGGTTTTGTTTTGGTTTTTTCCTCTCTTCTCAGTTCGGGGGACTAAACTCAGGGCCTCACTCTTGCTAGCCAGGCGCTCTGCCGCTTGAGCCAGGCACCCAGTCCTTTTGCTTTCAGTTTGTTTTGTAGGGAGGGTCTCATGCTTTTGCCTCAGCTGACCTTGCAGTCTCCATCCTCCTGTGTACCTCCCAGGAAGTTGGGACCACAGGCATGCCCCACCACAACCGGCCCTGATTGGAGTTTCAAGTCCTGGGCTTCTGCTCTGGTTAAACTTACGTGTTCATGTCACCTGAACGTACTTCTGGCACCTCCACCTTTGACGCCTGCCTCCTGTAAAAGTCGTTTCCATCCTTTGAGGTCTAACTGAAAGTCTGCCTCCTTCACTCATTTTTCCTGACCACCTCTGCCCCCACGCTTACTGAGCTCTAGTTGGCAAATAAAAGTAGCATGCGCTTACTGTATGCAACATGACGTTTTGATACTCATAAACGTTTTGAAACTGTTCCTACAGTCAGTTAACTGCTGTGTGCACTTGCTTTTGTGTGTACTCGTGACGGCAGCAGGACATTGTCCTAGCAGATGTCAGGTGTATAATGTATAGTTCTTAGCTGCCGTCACCTTGCCGTGCTTTAGAGCTCCAGACTCACTCAGCTTTTGTAACTAAAACTCTGTACTCTTTGACCCACAACTTCCCAGTAACTGGCACCTGCCATTCTCCTCTCTGCTTCTATAAGTTGAGCTTTTTCAGATTCCACGTGTAAGTGAGATCAGGCAGTGTTTGGCTTCCTGTGCTTGGCTTATTCACTTCATAGAATGTCCTCCGAGTTCATCCATGCTATTACGGGGTTTCCTTTTTTACAGCTGAGTAATACTCCTCTATATGTACATGTCACTTTTCTTTCTTTTTCATTTTCTGTTTCTTTCTTTTGGTTTTTGGAGGCCAGGTCTCACTGTGTAGCCCAGGTTGGCCTCGAACTCACAATCCTCTTGCCTCAGCCTCTGGGTGTTGTACCATATATATATATATATTAGTCCGTCCACCTGTTCTCAGCATTTAGGTTCTTGTGTCCTGGCTTTTGTGAATCACACTGTAGGGACCATGTCTGCAGTTGTCACTTCAAGACACCAGGTCCAGGTCCTCCAAACATATGCAGAAGCAGGATTATTGGGTCATTTTTTGGCAACCCTCCATGCTGTTTTCCACAATGGCTGCACAATTTACATCTTGCCCATAGTGTGAGGGTCCCTCTTCTCCTCTCACCAGCACCTGCTCTTTCTGTGACAGCCACCCAGGCAGGTTCAGACTGCTGCTCCTTGTTTGGGTTTACGTTGCCCTGATGGTTACTGGTGTTGGCTCTTCTACCAGAGCATCGGTGCCTTAAGGTCTGTGTGTTGTCTGTGCCTTACCAAGGCGAGGGTAGAGAAGGTTCCTAGCCTCTCCCTTGCCTTCTCTAACTAGCAAATGCTTACTGAGTGTTGTGTATGGCTCTACACAAGGTTCCTAGAGACCTACAGGAAAAGAAAGGACCCATTCGGCTGGACATGGTGGCTTACATCTATAATCCCAGCTACTCAGGAGGTAGAGCCAGGAGGATCATAGATCCAGGCCAGGCAAAAGTTAACAAGAGCCCCCTCGGAAACAAGCCGTGTATGTGGCACACGTCTGTAATCACTGCTAGCTATTCAGGAGATGAAGGTAGGAGGATTGGGGTCTAAGGCCAGTCCTGTCTGGAGAGAGAGGGAGAGGGGGAGTGGAGAGAGAGAGAGAAAAGAAGGGAGGGGAGGAGGAAAGAAGGGAGAGAGGGAGGGATGGCGAGAAAGAGGGAGGGATGGAAAAGGAGCGGAGAAGGTGCTGGGGATATGGCTGAAGTGGTAGAACACCTGCCTAGTAACCGAAGCTTTAACCAAAAAAAGACTCATTCCCTGTCTGAGGACATCAGCTCCACCTGTGAGTTCATGACCCAGTGTCCCCCTAGGCCACCGCAGAGTGCACAGGGTACCACCAGGACAGGCTGACCCGTTCTGGCTTCAGGGAATGGGAGACCTCACAGGGACCCCACATTGCCGGCTGTCCCGACCCTGTCCTGGGGATTTCCTTCTGGCCCAGCAGGGCCATCCGCAGGCTCTGAGGCCTCCTGCAGTAGTGGAGGTGACAGTGGCCATGGGGCTGGTGCATTTTAATTATCTCGCAGTGCAAGCCCGTGGTCTTCCTGGCGCAGGGGCTTCCTGTAGGTTGGCTGGGTGATGGCTCAATTAGAGGCCCGGCAGGGCTGTGGTGCAGCGCGCAGGCCAGCACCCTAATTGAAAGCACATTTGCTCCTGCGAAGCTGCAGCTGGCTTGGTTCTGTTCATGCAGAAAAGGATATAACCTTGCATAACATAGGAAATGAACGGTTGAGAGAGAAGCCAAATTCAATTTCAGTCAGATATGTTGAGGCCGAGCCCATGATCTATGGGAGCCCGGGCGGGAGCGGGGCGCGTTAGGAAAGGCGCGCACTCAGCAGCCTATTAATCACTGCGGGGCCACTGTGCCCGCGCTCCTCCACGGCGCTGGAGAGCCGCCAAGCACTCCAGAAGTTAACCTCTTAAAGACCCGGAGCTGCTTTCCGTTGAATAAATGTAATTTTGTGGTCAGAAATAAATGCTTGTGATGTAGCAAGAGCTTTGAAAACAACAGCGAGCCAAAGCTATTACAAATTGCTGAAGTCAACGGCAGACATCAGAATTCTTCCCGGACGGCAAATTGATTTCGGCGCGGCGCTTCTCAGCTAGTCGGTGAAAGTGCTCTTAGACCATTGTGTGTGATGGACAATCCACAGCACATCCGCGCAGTTTTTCATTTCTTGGATGTTTCCAGAGTGGACCCGAGTGGGCTGGGCCTTTCCTGCTGTCGTTTGGGGAACCTGCCACTGCCAGGCTCCCAGCTGCCCAGATGGCTCCACCAGCTCTGCCTCTGTGGTGTGGGGTTCCTGGCGTCACCCAGTGCCCGGCAGGCACATAGTGGGCACCTGGGAAATTTTGTTGAACTGGCCTGAGCCAGTTGAAATAGACAAGAAGGTTCTGACAGCTCTAGAGTGATGGGTGCAGAACTTGAGGCTACAGGGGCAAGGGGTCACAGGTAAGGAGACCCAGGTCCTGTGTAGTGCAGGGACTGAGGTCAGCACCTAGGGCAGACCCATTTCACTCCTGTGCCTTTACAGGGTGAGAAACCGATTCTTTGTCACCACCGAAGTGACCTTGTTGGCATCTGAGTGGGGCTTATCTAGGCTGCCACACTGCATGTGTGGGGATATAACCCTGTCACACTGAATTGTGACTCTTTATGCCATCCCCCATTTCTGGCCTGTGAGCTTCTGGGTTTTTGTTTTTTGTTGTTGTTTTGGCGATAATGGGATTTGAACTCAGGACCTCATGCTTGCTAGGCAGGTGCTCTACTGCTTGAGCCACTCCACCAGCCCCTACTTTGAGCTGCTAAAGGAAGAGGTCTACTCATTCATTCAAGCATGTATTCACCAGGCTAGACCTAAACTAGACCTTTGGCAGTGGGTAAATCAAGGCATGCTCTGCTTTCATGGAGCGTGGTGGTTTAGCAGGACCAGTGACCCCGTGCTTGGCACACAGCATGTCCTCAGCAATGGAGAGGTGGCTCAGTGGGTGAGTGCATAATTGGTTGAATGGAGCGAGGGTGGGTGGGCAGATGGAGGTCTGATGGATGGATGGGAATGGGTGAGGATGAATGGGTAGATGGATTGGGTAGAGAGATGGATGGGTGGATGAGATGGATGGATGGACAGACAGATGGGTAGATGGACAGACTGATGGATGGATGGAGTTACTTCTCCTGCTATATAAATCAGAAGTGTTCCTCGTCAATCGGAAAGGCGTTATGGTCTGTCAGCTTCCATTCTTAACCCAATTCAGGATGTCACAGCCACAGTACTGGGCCTATAAGGTTTGAGGCCTGACTTGCCCCTGGCCTTGACCTTGACCAAGTCAGCTGACCTCTTAGTACCTCTGCAACCTCATATGAGGGGTCAAGAGAATAGATTTGGGTGAGAATTAAAAATAGTACTTGTGTATAACAGTAACTAGCCAGGTATGGTGGCCTCCATCTGTAATCCCAGCTATTCAGGAGGCAGAGTTAGGAGGTTCGTGGTCAAAGATCAGTCCAGGCAAAGGCAAGAGACTGTGTCTGGAAAAACAAAAGGGCTAGGATAGAGGCGTGTCTAAGTGGTGGAGTAGTTTCCTAGCATGCTTGAGTCCCTAAGTTCAAACCCCAGTACCTTCAAAAAAAAAGAAAGAAAACTGATTCTTACTAGTTTTTTTCCTAGATTAAAATTATCCAGCTTGTAATACCCAGTCAGTCATACAGTATTTACTTGAATATTGTGAAATGTAAATTATTAGGCTATTTTGTTTTCTGCAGATCACTCTTGCCTTGGAAAAACCCAGTCTGGATGTTAATCAGGTTTTTACTAATTTCCTATCAATTTAATGCAGTAATTCCTTAAGTGAAACTGACACTAAGGACCAGATGGCCAAAAGGAGGGCCACACTGGCGTGTGTGGACTGAGGAAGGAGCTAAGGAGGCTGTTAGATGATGGCCGAGGCCCCAGAAGTTTCTGTCTCCCTCCCACTTGCAGGACCTCACGCTGCTACAAAGCACCGTTGCTGGGTTCCCATACAACCTTCCTGCCACCTGTGCTGGGGGCCCGCCTGTCCCCAGCCAGGGCCACAGAGAGTCGAGGGGCAGAGTGGGTGCCTACAGGTGCGATCTGTGCCCCCTGCTCTGTGCTTAGGGCTCTCCTTAAATCCTGGCCAGTCCTGGCCACTGTCTTGTCACTCCCTACTCATCAGCCCCCGCAAGTCTCCAGAGTGACTTCAGGAGTCACAGGCTTGTCCTGACATTTGCACTTCCATCCTGCAGGATGGAAGGGGAGGCAGCATTGAACCCAGCTGGCCTGGTACCCACTCCACCTGTCATCCCTGTGAAAGGGGCGTGACTTCGGTCAGCCACATTTCTTCCCATGTCGGGCTGTTTCCTCTGTGCCTGAGCCTGCTGAGTTGCAGCAGGGGACCTGCTGCCCCGGTGCAGGAGTTGAGGAGTTGGCCAAGGCCCATCCTGGTCCACAACCAGTAGGAATGGAGACTAACCTAGACCCTGGCTCCTCCGAAACCCAAGGGAAGAGCTTCTGTTTGCACAGTGGCCCTGCCCTGCGGGTGCTATAGTCACTTCTATGGAGAGATGCAAATGGGCCCAGAGTGGTCAAGTAACCTGCTCAAGGTCACAGAGCCTGTGAGCCTTAGAGCTGAAACTGGGACACTGATGTCTCTAAAGCCTCTGCTCATTTCCTTAAACCTTAAGAAGTGTCTCAAAATTGCTTTGGAAGTAGGAGAGGGGGACCCTGTGAGATGTCACTTTGTCCTCCAGCAAAACAAGATGGGAGAAACGCTCCAGGTATCAGCAGGAGCACAGAGAGGGAGAGACAGTTTCTAGAGCTGGCACAGCTGTACTCTTAACTGCAGCCCACCCCTCCAGGACCAGATAAGGCCTCCACCCCCCCACCTACCCCCCCACCCCCCCACACACTTTTCCCCATGCCTGAGACCGCTGGTGTCTGGGGTCTTAGCAGGGCAAATCCAACCCCACGGTGTCAGGCCTGGCATCTTCCTGTAAGACCTAAAAACTGGTGTTGAGTACCACTTCCCAGGAACACAGTCCCCCTGCTATGGGCACAGTGACAGGTGGTTGGGGAGTCCTCAGGTCCTCTGGGAGCTTCCCTAGTGACTGCTGCAGAGCTGCCACTGTAAGCCATGACCCCTGCAGGTGCAGGGGCAGACTCCCAGGTGGGAACGGGGCTCCCTTCCTCCTGCCTCTCTCCTGGGCTCCTACCGACGAGAGCAGAAAAAAACCACCAGACAGAAGCAAACAGATCCCTGACGCTGGAGTCAGATCTGAATGGGAGTCCTTCCCTCATTTCCCAGCATGCCCTGGACTCACTTTTAGCTTCCCCGGGCCTCCTTCAGATGCTGGGAAAGGTCTCTCCTTTCCCATATAACAGCAAGAGTGTTACATGTAGACACTTGAAGTTAGTGACAGAAAAGCGGTACTGGACGAGAGGTAGCTCGAGTTTCTGATTATAGAATCCTGCAGATCCTTGAATCTCTCAAACACTAGCACCCTCCCATGATTTAGCCCCCACCTCCTGGGCACCCACTGCGCTTGGCCTGCCATCCCTCAGGCCACTTGGGGACTACAGGCTCGTAGGATAGATCCCTGGCCATCACCTCCCTTCTCACAGCAGTCTTCCTTAGAGCCTCCCCTGTGAGCACCTCCCATCAGTCATCCAAAACTCCGTACTCCAAAATCTGTAACTTTGTTTGTTTGTTTGAGGTGCTGGGGTTTGAACTCGGGGCCTTGGGCTTGCGAAGCAGGCACTCTTTTCACTTGAGCCACGCCCCCAGCCCTTTTTGCTTTTGTTATTTTTCACACTTTTTACTAAGACTGGCCTGGACTTTGATCCTTCTACTTGCACTTCCTGTGTGGTGGGATGACAGGCACTTGCCACCACACCCAGCTTTTTTTTCTCGAGATGGAATCTCACCACTTTCTTGCCTGGGCTGGCCTCGAACCACGATTCTCCCCATCTCAGCCTCCCAGGTAGCTGGGATTACTAGTGTGAGCCCCTGTGCCCAGTGTCTGGAACTTTTTTAATGCAAACATGACTCTTGTAAGCTTTCAAAGTCTCAAATTTTAAATTTGAAAGTTTCAATTTTCAAACTTTAAAATTTCACATCTTGATTTTTTTTTTGGTGGGGGGTGTGAATTTGCATAGGCTCAACCGGTAAAGCCTATGCAAATATTCCTAAATCTGAAAAACTCACAAGATATAATTTTTCTGGTCCCATGCATTTAGGATAAGGGATTAGTCAACCTGTACCACCAAGCACAGTCGCGTCTGTGTCCTCTGTCTCAGGGGAGGTAAGCTGCCCTCAGTCACCTGGCCAGACCTTAGAGAAGTCACAGCCACCCTCAGCCACTTAGCCTTCTGTTCCCCTGACTTCTCTTGGCTTGGCTTCCTCCTTCCTGTCCCTCAGAGGCCACCTTCCTGAGCCAGTCCCCACACCTCCCAGGGAGTTGCCATCCCCCCGATTGCCACCCTCAGGGAAGTCCAAGAGTTTATAACATAACACTGTCACTCACTGGCCCAGGCCCCAGCCCCCTCCACTGTCTGGCTGCTGCTTTGCCCCACTGGCCTCCTGTGCTCCAGGGCTTGGCAGAGCCCTGCACTTTGCTGATCAGGCCGGTCCATGTCAACCATCTCTGTCCTCCACGGCCCTCCACTTCTTGCAAACTCACCTTCAGTGTGCAGAACACAGAAGTCCAGAGCAGCGTCGGTAATAACCTGCCATTGTGTTTAGATTAGAAAAGGAAGGCGACGTGTGTAGAAGGATGCTCGGTGATGCATGAACTATTTCTGGCAGGATGAACAAGGGAATTTTAACTGTAGGCCCAGCAGCTGGGTGACAGGTGGATGCAGAAACATAGGAGACCTAATTTTCATTGTATCCTTTGCTTATTATTTTTTTTATGCTTCTTCTCTTTTTACAATTAAATGTTGCTTAGTATATTCCCAGTCGTACAACCACCATCACCCTGTGTAATTCTAGAGGATTTTTATCAGCTCAGAAAGAAACCAAATGCCCATTAACAGTCATTCCTCAGTTATCCCCACCCCCAGGCAACCACTAATCTACTTTTTGTCTTTATAGATTGGACCATTTGGGGGTTTTTTTGGCATCATTGAGGTTTGAACTCAGGGCCCCATGCTTGCTAGGCAGATGCTCTGCCACTTGAGCCACGCCACCAGCCCTCAACCATTTTCAACATTTCATATAAACAAAATCATATTATATATACACTTTTTTGTTCCTGGCTTCTTTTACCTATGATGGTTTTTTAGATTTATCTCTGTTGTGACACAGATTACCATTTCTTTCCTTTTTATCCCGTTATGATAATTCACTATAGGGTCTTGCTATATTCTATTTACCCATTCATTGAGCAGTGGGTGGCCCATCTGGGTTTTTTTCGTATTGCTTTTGTAACCATTCATATACAAACTTTTCTTATCTTTATCTTTCTGTGTTTATAGTCTCTCCAGTGTGTATCTAGGAGTGAAACTGCTAGGGAGCACATGACATTTTGAGGATGGCCAAAATGTTTCTCCCATGTGACTGTGCCATTTTATGTCCCTGTCAGCCGTCCAGAGGGTTCCAGTTTCTCCATATGCCTTATAACACTTGGCTATATCTGTTTATATCTATCCCAGTTGCATGAAGTCGTGTTGCATCATAGTTTTGATTTGCATTTCTCTAACAACCAAAAAAGAATATCTTTCCTTGTGCTTATGGTCTGTCTGTATATGTTCTTTAGAGAAATGTCTATACAGATTTTCTACCCATTTTTAAACTCAGTTACTGTCTTTAGTGTAGGGCTTTGAAAGGCCTTTGTTTATTCTGTATACAAATCTCTTATCAGATAGTTTTGTAAAACTTTTATTTTCCCCATTCTGTAGGTTGTCTTTTCACTTTCTTGATAGTACCCGAAGCATAAAACTCTTAAATTTTAAGAATTCCAGTGTATCTCTTTTTCTTTTGTTGTTGGCACTTTTGGTGTCGTAGTCAAGAAATCATGCTAAAACCAAGGACATGAAGATTTATACCTGAATTTTCTTTTAAGAGTTTCATAGTCTTATTTCTTGGATTTGTACCTTTGATTAATTTCAAGTTAATTTTTTTTTTTAATATGGTGTGAGGCAGGGATCTGAGTTAGCGCTTCTGCCTGTGGATGTCCCTTGGGCTGGGTTTGGAGCTCAGTAGGGAAGCATGCATGAGGCCCGGGCTAGAGCTCCAGCACCACCAATACAAAACAAGACTGTTCTTTTCCCAGTGAATTGCTTTGTTATTCTTGTCCAGAACCGGTTTATCATAATGAGTGGTTTTCTTCCTTGGCTGTCTTTTCTCTCACTGTCGCCTATATTTTTACCCTTGTGCCAGGATCACATTCTTGGCTAACGTAACTTGTAGTAAGTTTTGAAAAACTGGGGAGTGTGAGTCCCCTAGCTTTGTTTTTCTTTTTCAAGGTTGTTTTTATTTGTTCGGGATCCCTTTCATTTCTATATGGATCTTAGGATCAATCTATCAATATCTACAATGAAAACCAAACCAGGATTTTGGTAGTAGGCATTGAATTGTATCTGTAAGTCAACTTGGTAGCTATTTCCACCATCACAATAGTAAGTCTTCCGTCCAGGAAAGACGTTCATTTAATCTAGTTTCTTTCAACGATGTTTTATGGTTTTCAGAGTACAAGTTTCACACTTCTTTTGCTGAAAGAAGTATTTTCTTTTTTTTTCCAATGCTATTATAAATGGGATTGTTTTTTCCTAATTTCACTTTCGAATTGTTTATTGCAAGTGGCTAGAAAGATAATAGATGTTTGTATATTGAGCTTGCACTGTGCGACCTTGCCACACACGTGTGTGCTCACGTATGTTCACGCTGTGTTTACTCCACACATTGCAATATCAAGGCACAAAGATAGTGTTTGCAGCTCTGAGGCGGGCCGGCATTCATTTCAGAGAGACCTTTCCACATCCCCACTGTGCTTCATCCACCACCTCCGCTGGTGCTGGGAGGGAAGAAGAGGTCACTGCCTTATCTTTTGCCCTTTGGTAGTAGAAGGGGGTCTGTCCCCCTAGAAAGGGGCAGGACATTATCTGGCACAATTTAGCCACTCACTGAATAATTTGATGCCTGAGTGAAGGAGTGAGTGAGACAAGCAGCCAGCACCTCCCAGCTCCGCAGAGCTGCCTGGGCTGTGACCTGCCCTCCTGCAGCCTTTCTGTCCTGGTTGTAGTTGCACTCGGGAGAGGGAAGACAGCTAGTCCTTCCCCATGGCAGCGCTCAGATGCGTGCTGACAGCACACGTCAGCTGTGGAGGAAGGCTTCCTGAAACTGCCCGGGAGGGTAGAGGAGCTTAGTGCCAGTTTTCCTTTCTTTTTTTAACTATTTATGGCACTGGAGTTTGAACTCAGAGCCTCACACTTGCTAATAAGGCAGGTGCTCTTGTTGCTTGAGCCACTCTACTAGTAATGGGTTTTTTTAAGATAGGGTCTCAAGAACTATTTGCCCAGGGCTGGCTTTGAACTGCAATCCTCCCGATCTCTGTCTCCTGAGTAGGTAGGATTACAGGTGTGAGCACCAGCACCCTGCTGAGTTTTTACTGAGTTTTCCTTTCTTTGCTGCTCTTCTTGCACCAGCCTCTGCCACACACCACTTCTCCGTGCCTTGTACCCTTGTTCCTTCCTCTCTCTTCATGACACCATCTTCTGGGCTTCTGCAGTGTTTGTGATTAGAAACGCAGCAGGGCATGGGGAGTGACTGAGGGGTGCTTCCATCACATCCCACCACGAGTTTTGCCCTATGCAGTTTGTCCCCTGTGTTTACACGGTGGAGAGGTAGCCACGAAGTCCTGCTGAGTGCTCTGTGACATGGTTGTGTGGATGGGACTCAGCCTCACTGACCTCCGAGCTGGCTGTTGGAAACCAGGAAGGAACTTGACCTTGAGAAGCCAGGCTGGCAGTGACATCTGAGCCCCCACACTTGTTTCTGATCTCCCTCCAGAGGCTGCCAGTGAGCTGGGGGAGGACCTCCCACCCTGGGTCCCCTCTCATCTGCCCGCAGAACTCATGCCAGCAGCAGGGCCAGCCTCTTGCAAACACAAAGGGAATTCATGCTTAGAGGGAAATTACCAGGCTCTCTGCCGCTGTTAACCTTTTGTATAGGAAGTGTGTGTTCCTTTTACCCGGCCACGGTCAGATAAAATGAGAACTGCGAAGCTTCAGCCTGTTATAGATATGTCTGTTTGGGGCAGGACCTTGGTCGTTCTCTGTTGACATGTGCACACTGTGTTTTGCCCTTGAAAAGCCCTGCAGCCAGGCTGTGAGCAATCAGAACTGGTCTGTCATTCTCCCACTGCTTGTGCTGATCTCTGTGGCCTATGGTGCAACCAAGCACACAGATCTGAGAATTCATTTCATAGCCTGGGCTTATTTCTCAGTCATGATTTCTACCTTCCCAGGGAATGGGCCAGGAGCAGGTTGTTCCTGGGCGTACCTCTGGCACCACAGCGTGTCACGTGTTAAATGCTGGATCCTCTAGGACTTTTTAAGCATCTTGGCCTTCGCTTAGTTTGACAGTGAAGGAGGATGGGCCATGTGCAGTGAGGAGTCAGTGCCGAGCTTCAGTTCGACTGTGTAGACACTCAACATTAGAGTCTCTTGTTTCATTGTCATGGCTACTTGTGACCCTCATTTACCAGAGAACGAGACCAAAACTCAGCCAGCTTCAGCAACCTGCCTCCAAGTCACATAGGAGATCCAGTCCCAACCCAAGTCTGCCTTTTCTTCAAAGTACACGGGATCTTAGCTGGACCCCAGTGGCTCACATATGTAATCCCAGCTACTCAGGAGGCAGAGATCAGGAGGATCATGGTTTAAACCCAGCCCGAGCAAATAGTTCACGAGACCCTATCTCAAAAAAACCCTTTCACAAAAAAGGACTGGTGGAGTGACTCAAGGTATAGACCCTGAGTTCAAACCTCAAAAAAAAAAAAAAAAAAAGCTCAGGGTCTTTGCACCAGCCAGGGCGGTGTAGTCAATCCTTGGACCAGGGTGAGTTTCTGCATCTAAAAAGTGGAACCAACATGACTCCCACTGCTGACATGGTGGCTTCTTCACTTGGCCACCAAGACCACCAGGACTAAGCTTCACAGCAACCAAGATGTGTTTGTTCCACTTTGCAGATAGAGCCTGGGACACAAAGAAGCTCTATAGTACAGTGGCTCGTGGGCAAACCTGTGCGAGTGATCCTGCAGGCCCCCACCTGTGCCTGGCCAGGCCCGAGCTTCCCTGGGAATAGCTCATCTTCCTTTCTGAGAAGCATCTGCATGTGTCATGGCAGCTGCCCTTTCCAGAGCATTTGTCGGCTGACTTCTCTGACTTTGGGGGATCCTAAGGCCCTTAGAGGTCCACATTGTCACCTCTGGCCCATGGCAGTCTGTTACGAGGCACACACACTCCCTGTGGATCCCCTGCAGCCTACAGCAGCCCACGCTGCCTGTGACTGTGACTCACTGAAAGCAGGGTGTGCAACAGGTGGGCACAGAGACCCCCTGGAGTGAGGCTTTGGGGTTACACTGTACCCTCTGAGTATCTTCTGTGCTAATATCAGCTACAATGTGTTCTGTGCCTGGTGAGTGCCAGGATGAGCACAGGCATAGTGAGTACATTGTGGAAGTCTTCCACCCTCCATGTCAGGGACGGTGTCAGCCATCAGTCACTTCTCTGTGTTGGAGATGACGTCACCTAGCTAGTCCCAAGCCCAGACACCCCTCTTAGTCCCACCCTCCTCTTTGCCATGGCTCTCTGTTCTGAGAAGGGCAGTTCTCTCTTCCCTAAACTCCACAGCAGCCCCATTCTTAGGCTCTAACTCAGGGCTTCCCACTTTTTATACTTGACTGGTGGGTAGTAAAAAAGAAATGAGTTAACATCTGTAACAGTCAGCTTGCATGAATCATGCTGCAGTAACAAACATCCCCAAATCTCCATGACCTGTGGCAACAAAGATCGCCTCGTGATCATACTCCTTGCCCACTGTGGGTTGGCTGTGACGCTGCCTTGGTAACACGTCTGGTCTCCATTCAGAGGTCCTGCTCCTGTCAGGTCACATCCCTCACAACAGAGAGAGTGCAGTGGCCAAGCCACGCAGAAGCTCTTAGACCCATGTTCCAGTGTGGCCTAGGGCACTGCCACCAACAGTCCATCAGCCATGCCAGATGTCAACAGGGCAGAGACTCAGCCACCTGGAAGGCTCTGTATACGGCATGAGGCAGCGAACAGAGGTGTATGATGTCCCTTCTGGGGAGGTGGATGTGACCTGGAGTGGTAACCCCTGTGCCACGCAACTCCTGAAGCCCCACAGCACAGCTCTGCTGCTACACAAACGTGGGCACTTTAATCTCAGGACTCTCCAGGGGAGTTCTGTAAACTTGATCTCTCAGTCTGGTCTCTGAGAGCTTATAGTACTTCAAGTAAACACTGGTTGTTGAAGATTTCAAATAAAATACCTTTATATAGACGTTTGGCCTTAAACCAAATTCAGCTGGGTACAGTGGCTCACTCCTATAATCCTAGCCACTTGGAAGTCAGACATTGGGAGGATCGCTGTTCAAGGCCCGCCCGGGCAAAAAGTTAGCGAGACCTCATCTCAGCCAACTAGAGGTGAGCATGATGGTCCGTGCCTGTCATCCCAGCTATGCAGGAAATGTAAATAGTGTGCTCAGGCCACCCCATAAATGGAAGACCCTAACAAAGTAACTAAAGCAAAAAAGGGCTGGGGACATGGCTCAAGTAGTGAAGCACCTGTTAGAAAGCCATAGGCCCTGAGTTCAAACCCCAGTACCACCAAAAAAACCAAAAAGCCTCAGCATTGAGGAAGAGGTGACGCTCAAATCCAAGCAAGGTGCAGTGGAAGCCCCAGGGCGCTGCTCACTGCGCGCAGGTGCCTCACAAGCACCCAGGACTGTCATTCGTGTCACAGCACACAGAACACGGGCTTAGGACACAGAGCTCTTTACACAGGTCACGTACGTCCTGGACCACACGAAACAGTGTTGCCAGTGGGGGTGGGTTTTCAGCCACAGGATATGAACTGCGTGAAGCGCCTACTGTGTGCACGTCCCGGGAAGGCAGTGGGGGTTATTTCGTGATTTGGGCTTTCGAGCCATCTGGTCCCCGAGGGGAGGGGCTACAGCTGGGCGGTGGATCTGCGCTGAGCCCCAGGATCAGGGGAGCATTCCAAGGAGGCGCCTTCCAGACTGAGTGGAAATTACTCGTGTATGCGGGAACAGGGAGTGACCGGGTGTGGCTGGAGTGGAAGGCGTGGCGGGAGGTGAGCTCCAACAGGAGGCTGGTCCCTCAGAACAGGACAGGTTTTACCCCCTGCCAGGGCTTGAGTGGTCTTGGGATCCGCCCCAGTTCTGCTGTCACAGCCAGCTGCCCCTCTGCTCTTGCCAAGTCTCCTGGATGGCTTTGTGGAGGCAGGGAGGGTGACACAGTACACAGAACCTCTGCCTGGGTCTACATGTCTAACCCAGGATCCTAATTCCACCCTCTGCTTTCAGATGCCACCCCAACTCCTCCCCTCTTGTAAGGGGGTGCCACACCGTGGCCCTGTGACAGGGCCCCACGCTGTGCAGGATAGGGCAGAGGGGCATGAAGATGAGTGTCACGGTCTCTTTCCCATCTCCCTGTCTGAATGATAAGGGTCAGACAGGCGGGTGGCTTCTGGGTTGTAGCTGCTAAGTGGGAAGCCGGCCCTGGGGGAGGGGGCCAAGGTCAATGTTAAGTGAGCTTTCCTGTACTGGGCACTGCACACTTCCCATGTTAGCTCATTTGATCTCCCAGCCCTGGCAGGTGGGGACTGTCACCTCGTGGAGCTGGCATTCATAGTCAGCCAGCGAGTTCCAGAGTGGGTGCATCTCCTCCTCCCACTCTGAAGGCTGCCAGCTGGAGGGAACCCGGCCCCGCTGTGGCTGGGGAAGGAGGTACCACAGTCCAGGTCTGGAAGCACTGGTGGGTCTCCTCTGCGTGGAGTGCTGGTGACGGCTATCCAGTCACCAAAGCTCAGAAACAAGTCATTGGCTGTAGCAAGAACTTCTTGGATGTCAGAAGTGAGAGGCAAAGATGTTTGGGAGAAAGAGACAGGCCGGAACCCAGACTCCAAGGCTTGTCCTGGGTGTAGGGCGGTGGTCCTGGGGAGGAGCCAAGAGAGTGAACACACAGAGAGAGTGCCCACCACACAGAGTGAAGAGTTCGCATGTCTTTCAAGAAACATCACAGGCCAATTGCCTCATGAGTTAATTAAGCTCATTGCCTGCCTTTGGCTTCTCAGGATTGGACTGGAACTTCCTGGTATTTGTGGGAGAGGGGGAGCAGAGTTCAGAATCGTGGTGTCTGAGTTAGTTTCCTGGGGCTGTGGTTACAGGGTACTGCTAACAGTGTCATCTATACACAAGAAACGATAGTCTCAAGGTATGAACAGGGTTGCTTCCACCTGTGGGCAGAGAGGGAGAATCCATCGCAGGCCCCTCTCACGGTCTCCGATGTTTGCTGTCTGGTTACCTTGGCTTGTAGGCACATCACACCGATCTCGGTCTTCCGCATGCGGTGGTGTCCTCCCTGGGTAGGTGTCTGCCTCTACCCAGAGTCAGACTAGGGTCCGCAGTAATGACTTCCTCACCTGATCCCCCACAAAGACTTCATGTCTGCTAAAGTCACATTAAGACTATGGGGGAAGGGAGGGTTGGTTAAGGCTCCAACATCTTTTCGGAGACACAGTTCAACCCCTAACAGTCCCTGAGTGTGCTGACCAGACAAGAGTGAGGAGGACAGCATTGGGATCCCCCAGGTCACATCCTTTACCTTTTGTGTGTGTGGGGGGAGGGGGGTAGCCATCTTTGGACCCTTAGTCAGAATCCCTGGGAAGTGAGGGCCCTCTTGAGCTAGACTGATGAACCCCCATGTGGGTATCGAGGTGAAAAATAGCCAGGAGTGTAAGGGCACTGTGTCAAATGTCTACACCTGTGCTTGAAGTACAGCCAAAAAAGTGCTATTAAGACACTTCCAAAAATTTGTAAATGCCTTTAAAAACCCAAATGATATAACATTGGAAGAAAGCCCTATGTAGATTTTCACAAATGGTTTGATTTCAGATACACATCTTAAATGGCTTTATTGACATACATTTCACCTGTTTAAAGTCTGCAGTTCAAAAGTTGTGCATCCATCATTACAAACAATTGTAGGACATTTTCATCACCCCAAAAGGAATCCCATCCTCCAGCCACCCCTCCCACATTTTCCACTCCAGCCCTGGTTGACCATGATTACGTCTTTCATCCTGGTTTTCCTGTATGCTTACATTTCTTCCAATTGTATATTTTTGTTTGTTTGTTTGTTGAGACAGGATCTTACTGTATAGCCCAGGCTGGCCTGGAACTCAGGATCCTCCTGCCTCAGCCACCTAAGTGCTAGGATTATAGATGTTTTCATTCATTTTTTTTTTAATTTTTTAGCAGTATTGGGGTTTGAACTCAGGGCCTACACCTTGAGCCACTCCACCAGCCCTTTTTTGTGAAGGGTTTTTTGGAGATAGGGCCTCTCTAACAATTTGCCTGGGCTAGTTTTGAACCTCAGTCTTCCTGATTGCTGTCTCCTGAGTAACTGGGATTACAGGCGTGAGCCACTGATATTTTTCTAATTCATGCAACGAGCATGAATTGCCAGTAAACAAAGAGAATAGATTTACTGTAAAAAATAAATAGAGATCTGCCGTATATTAATACTTCCATGGATTATTCTGACCGTGCTCCCCAACACCTGAAACACAGTTTTGTCTTATGGGGTCTGATTTCTAAGCAAATGACTTCAGTTTGGGATTTTGGAGCACTGTTTGCTGGAAGCTGGCTGTGCTTGCGTTGTTTCTTGGGATCCCTGGAGCCCACTACTCCAGGAAGGCCCCTGAACAAATTGCAGGTTGGCTCAAGTGAGAGACCTTGTAATTAAAGCCACATCCTCTGTCTCTTTAATAACCTCGGAGGCGGAGGGCATACTTTTGAGAGAGGGCAGGAGGCGTGTGTAATTTAACGTCCTCTTCCTGAACCAGTGTGAACTTGACACATGCAAAATCTTCAAGCTTCAGGCGGAAGGAGCCCGCTGTTGGGTCGTGTACGCTAAACACTGTGCCCAGGCCGTGCACGGACTGGGACCATGCTCGGGGCAGGGTTGGGGGGTGGTGGTGTACCATTCTTCCATGAATAGGGAACCAGGCTCAGCTGGGTCACTTCATGAGACACACTGGTCTTCACCACCATCACAGAGCCTTGCCTAGTGCCACGGATAGAAACCCAGCAGTTTGTCACCTGCCTTTATCAGTACCTATGGTCGTGACCCTTCACCGTGTCCTCTGGAACAAGGGCAACAAGGGCCCAGTGGCCTCCTCTCTGTCCCTGCCTGTGGCCCACTCTGACCCATGCCCAGATGATACTTATCCTCGTCCACATGCGCAAACAGCCTTTTGTGATGTGACCCCAGTCTGCCTGTGTCATCCCCTTGCCCACAACTCCTGTGTGTATGTCCGTGTTTTCTCTTGCTGAGGCCCCAGATCCCATGGCGTGTTACAGCCCCATCCGTGCGCTCTTAACCTGCATTCTGTGTCTGTAACACAGACAGACATGGGAGTGTCCTGGAAGAAGGTATGACTCCGTGTGTGTGTGTGTGTGTGTGTGTGTGTGTGTGTGTGTGTGTGTGTGTGTCCCTGCATCCTTACAACCTCTCCAATGGTGGCTTGTGGCTTTCGTGAAATTCCTCAAAAAGGATGTCTGCACCCGATTGGAGAACTTAGTTCCAGGCGTGCTCTTCCCTTACTTGAGGTGTCGCACCTGGCCACCTGCTCCTGCACTCTGTGCTCAAAGCTCCCGGCTTCCCCTGCTTTCCTTCCCGGCACACTCCCAACTGGGATTTAACAGCTCCATGACATACCTGTTTACCCACCCAATGCTGAGCTTCCAGAGTCGTCACTGCCTCTCCCTGCCCCACCTAGCAAAATGCTCAGCTCTCAGATAATATTAGATGAGGAGGAAACAGACCAGAAGGGCGCCTCACACTGTGGCCCCTTCTGGCAAACCATGATCCTCCCAATCTCCACCTCCCCAGTTAGCTTGGATTGAAGGCATGAGTCACTGCATCGGGCTGCATCAGGTGGACAGCTTCACCCTCTCAGCCCTGTCTCTGCCTTGATACCCTCAGGCCCCAGAACACAGACTGTCTCCTCTTGCCTGTGGGCAGACACTTGCTCCAGGAGCTTGAAGGCACAGTTGAAGTGTCCAGGTGGAGACTCACACTTCCATGTTTTGTGGGACTCACTAGGTAGCTGGTGATTTTTAAATAACCTCTTGACAAATTCTGAGCCCGCCCTTTTCTTCTATTTTCTGTCTTCTTTCAGATTGATGCACTGAGTAAAAGAAGCAAGGAGGCCGAGGCAGCCTTTTTGAACGTCTACAAGAGACTGATCGACGTTCCAGGTAAGCCTGGGCACTGCCTGCCCGCTGGTAGCACACTGAGAACCTACACTTTTCGGACAGGTGTGGAAGCTCATTGTCTGTCCGCATAGCCATGGGAAGTCCTGTGGAGGCCCTTGTAAACACAGAAGCAGATCGCTGGAGCTGCGGTGCAGTGTAGCAGAGGAGGTATCGAACCACGTGTGTGTGACCTACAAAGGTCTCCAGGCCTCCGATGCCACCTGCAGGACTTCAGGAGTGGTACTGGTGGGACAGCTGGAGTGCTCCCCTCCCCTTCTGGGTCATCCAGGATTAGTGACAAGTGTTTCACTTAAGGGTGAAAACTGATAGTCCCTTCAGCTGTAACTAAGCATGTGGATTGTTTCTTCTTCCTCTTCTTTTTGGTGGTACTGAGGTTTGAACTCAGGGCCTTACACTTGCTAGGCAGGTGTTCTACCACTTGAGCCACTTCACCAGCCATTTTTACTTTAGGTTATGTTTCATACAGGGTCTCACACTTTTTACCCAGGCCAACCTCTGATGTTGATCCTCCTACCTATGCCTCCTGCATAGCTGGGATTACAGATGTGCTCCACCACACCCAGCTTATTGATTGAGATGCGCAGTCTGGCCTCAAACCACGTTCCTCCCAGTCTCCACCTTCCCGTAGCTAGGATTACAGACATGAGTCACTGCATCGGACTCAGTTGTTTCTTCATTAAAAAAAACCAAAAAGTAAATTAAAATTTTAGCAATGCTTGTTAAGAATTGTGAGAGATGATAGCTTCCAAGTCTTGATTTTAGAAAAACGGGACCAATTTCAGAACTGGTCCTGCTTGTCATTCCTCTGCTCCAGGTGACTTGGAACCTACAGGGAATGAAGGCTGTGATCACAGGGATCCCAGCTCAGTCCTGAAGAGACTCGAGCAAAAAATTAGGAGACTCAGATAACAAGAAAGCTAAAGGTGCAGTGCCTTCCCTTCCCCACTTGCTGGAGTGCCATGTTGCTTCTTATTAGTCATTCTATCACCAGCCGTATTACCAGAGCTGCCTTAACAGGCAAAGCAAAAGCAGGTCCCCTTTTGTACCTGTGTGGTGTTTGCATTCCAAGTCCACCATGGCCTTTGCTGCTCCCTGTTGGCTCTGGGCTCAACAGATGCTGCATCAGACGGGTTGGAGAAAGGACTTTGGGCAGGTGATGGAGGAGATTGGAGTCTTGTTGCCATAGGCTTGTTATGGGGTCTTCATATTCCTTCCTTCATCTGCATAAGGGTGGAGGAATAGCCTAGTATTGGAGAATGGTTTTCTCGTGTCAACTTTCTGTTGTCTTGGGAGCTTATCCAGCTCTTTGTTTCTAAATGCTGGCGGTATGATTTTCTTCAAGAGTTTGTATCTGACTAGGGTTTCCTGAAGGCTCTGACCAAGGCCTACAAAGAGGCCCCTTTGCTGTAAGTGGGTCATTCAGTGTTCAGCGTGCATGGCTCTTCGGGTACCAGCACTTGGGGGCACCACAAGCACCTTCTTACACATAAGGCAGTGTCTGAGAACTTTCTGTCTGCACTGTGACTCAAGGCATGAAGAATTTACAGGGAAAGTACAGCCAAGGCTTTGATGGATATTGCGGTTTCCAGAGTGTGCATTCTGTAGGTTTTCTGTGGTTCCTCCAGCTCGGGAGGTTTCTGTGCCATTGTGCTCCCAGCAGCTCCTGTGGCCCGTCACAGAGCGGATTCCATGAGCGAGCAGTGTGTTCCACCGGAGAACTCAGTGTCTGTCACGTCGGTGGCTTACTTTGCCTTTACCAAAGACCTAGGGGGCCTTTAGCTGCTGTTTTCTAAATAATCTGCACTCCTTTTTTAAAAGTCAAATTTGTACCAGGAGTTTTCCCCTAGGGAAGTTTTCCAACTGGAAGACCATTGCTCAGCTTAATAGATTTCTTTTCCTGCAATTATTTTCTGTCTTAATTTCCCACAGAATACAAAGAGACAGTTTTTCTCATCTAAGTCTATCTTTGCCTGCATAGGCCTTATTTGTATATGTACAAAAATTTTATAAAATTTTGATCATAACATGGGAATAAATATTCTGCTTTGTTCACTTAATATTATATGATGAGC
This sequence comes from Castor canadensis, assembly GCF_047511655.1. NCBI lineage: Eukaryota > Metazoa > Chordata > Mammalia > Rodentia > Castoridae > Castor > Castor canadensis. Next base: position 10,651,699 of record NC_133391.1, read on the forward strand.
ATTTTTCCTATTTTGGTGATTTTCATAATTGGCATTTGGAGCTAGAGAGTTCAAGTTCACAATTTAAACTTGAGATGGTGAGAATAAATACAATTTAGTGTTTTCTATAATAATAAAATCAATCAAAATACACCTACATTCCATATAAGTCACCTTTTTTTTTCAGAATGGGGTTTGAACTCAGAACTAAACAGACACTACCACTTGGCCCTGTCCCCAGCCCTTTTTGCTTTTAGTTATTTGGGTCTCACACTTTTTATCCAAGCTGGCCTGAAGCACAATCCTCCTATCTTTGCCTCCTGTGTCGCTGGGATTATAGGCGTGAGCCACCACACCTGATCTATGTAGATCACTTTTACCCTCCACCTCCCCCATATTTCACACAAATGCAGTGGCCTGACAGCTCTAACAAGTTACTTAAAAAGCAAAGCTGGTGCTCAGAGTGTTCTACCTGTGTTTTGACGTCTGACGGTTGCCCAGATGAAGTAATCCTGTGGCTGAGGTTTACAGGAAGGGCCTGGTCCGTAGCTCTGCATTTACTGACAGCCACCCTGGTTGGGCAGGGTTGGGGTGGCTTAACTGTCTGCAGCTTCAGGCTCCAGTCCAGTGGAATCCAGAAGCACTCGTGGATGTGTTGAATTGTAATTGCAAAAGACAACAGCTCACGTTATCTCAGAGAGCTGGAGGAAGCCGACAGGTATTTCAGCTATGTGCCACATGGCTAAGCTCCAAGAGCCAGGGAAGAGCAGGGAAGCTGGCCCCAGGAAGAGGTGGGACCTGACATGGTACCATACCTGCTCGTCCTGGTTCTCTGCACATCTTCTTGGGGGGTTGGCTTGGTTTGCTTTAGTGGGCATTCCTAAGGATTGAACCCAGCACCTTCTGTCTGCTAGGCAAGTGCTCTACCACTTGAGCCACACCCCCCAGTCCTTCCGGATTTTCCTTGAGATAAGGTCTCCCTAACTTTGCATGGGCTGGCCTTGAACTTGCAATCCTCCTGTCTCTGCCTCCTGAGTATACCATCATGCCCGGATTGGTTTCCTTGTGTTTGTCTGTTGATCCCACTGGGTAGAACGCTTTGCTGTATTACTCTGTGTCCAGCACCTAACACTTGGCAGGTGTGGTGTGGTGAATAGCTGACCCAAAGCCTCCCCTCCCCAAGGGTCAAGGAGAGGAAACTGAGCCACGTGTGACCCTTCCCTCTTCTTCCTCCTCCTCCCTCTGATCCACAATCCCAGGACACTGCTTGCAGAGTTGTCCTCATGTGGAAGAGACTGAATAAGCTCATGAATACACAGAGCCTGGAAACACCATTGTCTCAGCAATTACAACTGTAACTCCTTGCCCTTTATCATTCTATTCTGTGTCATTAACCCGCACACAGCGTAGTCAGTTTGGGAGTAATTTTATTGAAAATAACCTTCTTTAGCCAAACTGTGCTCTTCTAAATTGCTGTGACCCTCGTCCCCCCCGATCCAACTGGGTCAGCACCTGAGCACACTCCCCCTCTGCCACCTGACTTCCTGCCCCCCCTAGACCTGATGGGAACGTTCAGCGGTTGCTGAAGCTTAGGTGTGGTTAAATGCGACACTGGCGAGGCGAGGGGCAGCCGCCTGGGATGGGCACTGACTGTGGCAAGGCAGGTTTCTGCTCAGAGAGCCCCGCACATGTTGGAACCAGCACAGGAAGGAGCTGATGAGTGGGGAGGGTGGGGGCCAGTGGAATTTAGCCAAAAGGAGAAAACCAGGAGTGGCCACAAACCCCAGCATGCGGGCCTGCCCTTACCAGTCAGAGGTAGGTACTATTCACTGGGTAGATGCTAGGGTAAGTGGGGCCTGGTGGGCCATCTATCCTGGGTTTTGTTTGGTTGGGTGATTTGCTTTGTTTTGGTGGTAACTAGGGATTGAACTCAGGAGCTCACACTTGCTAGGCAGGCACTTTGCCACTTGAGACACTCTCCCAATCCTTTTGCCTTCAGTTTATTCTTCAGGTCTCATGCTTTAACCTCCAGCTCCCACATAGCTGGGATTACAGGTGTGCACCACCGTGCCTGGCCGCCTGTCCTGGGTTGTAAGCAGGAACATTTCATGATCAGATTTGTGTGTTGAAAGGGTCATCCCCGCTGTGGTTTGGACAAGAGATTAGAAGGGGGTCCAAGGCGATGTGGGGTCCCCACAGCGAGGGAGAGACTGGACAGTTGCTTTCAGGTGATGGAATTTACATTGGCGAGCTGTATTTAAAGGGAAGAATAGATTTGATTCTGTCCTACAAGGAAATCAAGGACTCAGTGAACTACGATTGCTCTGTCTCAGGACTCAGCTCTTCCAGTCGTACTACCTCATCTAGAAAACAACATCGTTTGCCTCATTCTGTCTGGTTTACATAATTAAAGGAAGACCATCAGAAATGCAGAGTGTTCTCCATTTCTGTTCCTTTTGTCACCTCTCACTGTGGTACTGGCCAGGATGACCTGTGTGGTCATTACCCACACGTAGCTTGCAAGGCTGCATTTACATTTCCGGTCACAAGGAAGTTACCATTTTACACGGGGAATTTAGAGTCTCATCTGTCTGTTTCACCTCGGGCAGATTTTTTACCGTACTACGATCAGCACGCAGGGATTATCTCAAATTTGCATATGCTCAAATTATTTTATTTTCCTATACCTCTAATTGAGATTTATATATAGTACTTTGCTAATGATTAACTGTGCACGGAAAGGCATCATAGCATCTGCCATCATCATGACCTGATGGCATCACTGGACGAGGCGAGGCCCCCAGGTGGGGCATCCCTCTGCATCCAGGACCGTGTCTGGGGATGAGAGCAGAGACCAGGGGCTGTCTCAGTGCTCAGGACCCCCATGTGCAAAGCAAGGTCCGTGGTGTGCTGTGCGAGCAGTCACACTCACACTAACACTTATAGCCAGTGCTTTCTGGTAGTCAGTCATGTACTAGGCCCCTGGACTGTGCCCCCCAAAAGACACAAACACAAAGAAGACTTGGCTCCTGTCCTGTCTCCAGTGGCCCCCAGGCTACAACTGCAGTTTAAGTAAAACAGCCTCTGTCCCTTACTGTCGTGATACAAGAAATTAACGTCTCTACTCTGAAAGTGTGACCCTCTCCAATAGCTGGAAATATTTTTGCAATGACCTGCTTTGAAAGGCTCTTGCATAGCTGGAATTTTACTGGGTTTTCAGCAAAATTATGACAGCCTGCATAATCCAGTCATTAACCTTGCACGGGTGACTTGCTCTTGCTTCTTGATACTTTGAGATTTTTTTTACTAAAAAAAGTGTGTATTTATTTCCACAGTTGGGAGGGGACAGCATAAATCAGTACAATAATCAACCTGAAATCTAACTTTCTGAATAGCCCTTATTAATATATTACAGATTAGAGCACAGTCACTTCACTGTACTTATAAATTTGTATAAGACAGGACTGTGACACTTCTGTCCCAGAAACATCTCAGTGGCAGTAGTTTTTTTAAGCATTCCCAGACAGGAGAAAGAGACACCAAGTGGGTGGAGCGGCCACAGCCACCAGCACAGTGCTGCTGCAGACTTGTTGTTGGCTTGGGCCGCAAAGGTTGATGGGAGAATCTCTTTGCATTTTGTCATCACTCTCTTGTCTCTGTCTATGGTCCCTTAGAAGAAGCATATTTTACTCCTGGCTTAGATGCGGTTTAGTTCCTATAGACACAAACCCTTCAAACATAACAGCAGTGCCTGGAAGCATTTATTTTAAGATTGAAGTCTTAGGAAACACATTACCAGCAATATAAAATATTCATAGACTCGTGAAACACACAGCTCGAACCCAGGGTGCCATGACTGACTGCTCTCGCCTGATTTCCATAACACAGTGGCCTGTGACTGTGAAAAAATGCATGTCACAGGTTTTTGGAAGCACTACAAGAGAAGTGGCCGTAAAGAGTCCACTTGGGCCGTTCTGCTTCTAGAACTGTGGCACAATGCCCATGGAGCGTCCGAGGTGGAGGCTTGCATTTGGCTTTTCTCCTGGGGAATGTCCCCGTCAGCCTAGCATCTGAGGGTCCAGAAGTAGAGTGGGATGTCATCCTTTTTGAGAACTGCCTTTTAATGCTCCTCTCAAGAGTAAAATAGCAACCTGGTCCTTTGTGCCTGTTACTTTCTGGCAGGAATGCGTGACAGGTTAAAATTAGAAAACCCTGTCCCTTGCACACTTTCTTCTTCCCTGTCTGCCCCTCCCTCGGGCTTGCAAAGGATGACTCTTGGGGAAAGGTGACAGAATCTTACAGTTTAGTTAGAGCTATCATCAAGATTACACAAAGTCCAGTCTAGCCTCATTCCAGGAAACTCCAGTCCGGGTATTCAAGTCTCTTGGTGTTGGCAAACCAGACCTGGTGCCCACGGCCCCTCCAGAGAGCTCTCTATGACTTCAGTGGCCTGGGACTTGCAGGATCCCAGTCACAAGTGTCCACTTTGCCTTCATAAGACATTTTCACTCATATTATCAAGAATCAACCACAAGCACCAAAATAGGACAGACAGGGAACCAAGGTCTACAGACAAGGAATGAAGGCCAGAGGGTTGCAGGTAGATACCCAGGTGCGTCCTTCTTTGCCGATGGCTTCCAGACCTAGAGATGGCCCTGAAGCCACCTTAGGAGACAAGGGACAGTTAGGCTGTCTCTGAACCCTGAGGGAATTGGAAACCAGACAGCATACAGCTTCTCCACCCTCCTTGACCAGATTAGCAAAACAGATTTGGGGCCTGAGCAGCACAATGTCTGCGGGTGAAGAATTTGCTGTCAACATTTTAAAGAAATGCAAGCGTGATGAGGTGGGCGTCTGCGTCCCCCACCGCCAGCTCCTGTACCCTGCTCTCATTTTCAGCCCTTCCCTCTTGCCCCAGGCCCCGGGCGGTGTTGGAGCCACCGTGAGAACTCCCTGCTTGTGACTTGGGGACTCCTCCCCGCACCTGCCCATGGCCTGGTCCCCTTTGCCATGACCGGGGTGGGCCTGGCACACTGGGCATCTAGACAGCTTTTCATCAGCATGCTAATTGCTGTATGACTAATTATGTCCCGAATTCCAGTTGATTTTCTTAATGAGACAGCTGGGTTAATTATGTAATCGTGTGATTACATTAGCCTAGAGTGCCCTGACTAAAAGTAGCGTCGGCTGTGCTGTGATGTCATTGCAGGGATGGTGCTCACCAGGGGCACATTCATCCTGGGGCTGGTGGCAGGGATGGCCCCGTCACCGGCAGAGTTCTCCCTGCAAACGTGGGCTTTGGGTTTATTAAGATGGGGCCTCTCAGCCCTCACATATGAAGGGAAGCTGTTCACACAAGCCCGCCTGCCACCTTCCCCACGCTTGCCCGGCACCCTCCTCACCCCAGCCAGAGCTAAAGCCTTGGTAGCTCTCAAGGACCCCAGAAGTGTCCTTGTCTCTCTCCCACACCAACACATTGCATCTTACTGGACATGCCAGCTTCCTGGGTCACAGCCCAAGGATTCTCAGGGTTATATTTGTGTTAAAGTCCCCAGAGGATCAGGGACTGGGCTGACGATAGCATATAAACAGCCATGGACAGGCTCTGACCCTGGGACCCACGGTGCCCCATGTGTGCACTATGTCATAGCCTCTTCTGCCCTGACCTCTCCCCTATCTCGGATTTTACTGGCACACTTGTGGCATTTCTAGCCTCCATAGCAGAGCCCCCCAGAGGGGCTGCCAAGTCTGCTGTGCCAGCTGGCCACTTGGGATGCTCTCTTCCCCCCCTGCCAGGACTCCCTTCTCAGTTTCTCTTTGTGTCTCTTAGATGACTCCTAAAACTCCCCACAAGCCCAAGACAATTTACACACGCCCGTACCCGCCACCCCCCCACACACACACCAGGACAGTGGATAGCGTCACAATTCACGCAGATACTTTGGGCATCCTTGCAGGTGTCGGCCCAAATTCCTTTCTTTCTTCACACCTAGTGACTTGATGGGTCAGTAAGGCCTCATGACACAGCTTCCATATGTGTCTTGTGTTCCAGCCCTTCTTGTCACATCAGCTGTCACCACCCTCATGCACACCCCGTCCCTCACCTCCCTGGACTCACCTGCTGCTACCCCTTCCCGTCAACCCTAGGACCGCTCTATCCAAGTCACTAGTTTGTTCTTGTACCCCAAGAGTAGAAAAATTTGAATCTGTAGTCCTAATATGACTTACTTATCTATGTGGTATGCATGTGTAATTATTTTCCTATTTTAAATAAATTGTGCATTGCACTCTAAAAACAGAATAGAACACTGTGATGGAGTAGGAAGAGATTAAAATATTTTATTAGTGCCTTTTATTCTTGAAAACTTTATACACACACACGTATGTGTATATACTTGGTGCCAGGGTTGTGTGTGTAATTATAGTAGTGTATTAAAGTGTACAGCACATTCTACAAACAACAAAAGGTTCTAATGAAGAATAAAAAGGAATTAAAACATAAGTATATGTGCCTATATGTATATATAAATTTTATATCTAGAAAATATTTTATGCACATATAAAATTTCATATATCTGTGCAGTGGTGCTGAGAATCGAACCCAGGGCCTCATCCAAGCTAGGCAAGTGCTCTACCACTGAGCCTCATCCACAGTCCCCAAGCTGTATTTTTAAGCCAAGTTTATTGCGATATAATTTACATAGAATAAAATGATATCCACTTCAAGTGTGCATCTTGATAGTGTAACCACCCTCACACTCAAGACCTAGGCCAGTTTTGTCACCTTTCAGGTTCTCCTGGATGCTAAACCCTAGCACCAGTGGTCTTATGTTACCATAATTCTATTTGGCATATCTGCAGTCTCATATAAAAAAATCACTTGGTCTGTACAGATGATCCTGGACTGGTGGTGGGATTATGTACCAGTAACCCACTCAACACCTAGCCTGGCCACAGTGCCCCTTGGGGTTTTGGGTGCTTTCCCTTCTGATGGCTGAGCTAACTGGGGGCTCCCATCCAGAGCCACTACCCAGAGCCATGATCCTGCATCTCACCTGCCTGGGAAAAGATCAAACTTCAAATTTTGAAGCACAAGCCAGGCGCCAGTGGCTCACGCCTGTAATCCCAGCTACTCAAGAGACAGAGATATTGTAGTTCAAAGCCAGCCCTGGGCATATAGTTCCCAAGAGCCCATCTCAAAAATACCCACCTACAAAAAAGGGCTGGCAAAGTGGCTTGAGTGGTAGAGCCCAGCAAATGTGAGGCCCTGAGTTCAAATCCCAGTACTGCCAAAGATAAAAAGTTTGAAACAGTTTCTACTAAGTGCATATGGCTTTTTAGCATCATGAAATCAGAAATGATTCGTAGTGCGGCCGTACATTGGAACTGTCTGCACCTTCACACGTGGCTGCTTTCACTAGCACAGAGAGGGCTTGGGGCTCACCCACCTTGTTGCCCGATGGTATCCATTGTGTGGAATGCACCAATCGACCTATCAGATTGGACAGGAAACCTCTCCAAAGGCATTCGGGTTATTTCCAATTTGTGGTTCTTCAGCTAAACCTACCATAAACGTCCGCAGACAGTTTTGGTGTGGACGTGGGTTTTCGTTTTAAGTGACCGCCCAGACTAGGATTGCCAAATCACAGGGTAGCTGCACGTTTCACCTGATACGAAATGCCATGCTGGTTTTCCAAGTCTGTCTGTCATTTCATCCCTCTGCAAGGAACAGGAGAGTTCCAGTTGCTCCATGTGGCCACCATCATTCAACATTGTCTGATCTTAGATATTCCTAGTGAGCATGTAATGTGTGTGTTTCATTGTGACTGTAATTCACACTTTCCTGCTGACCAGTGATGCTGGATGTTTTCCCCATGCCATTTATAACTTCTTCAATCTTTGGCCCTTTTGGGGTGTATGTGTAAGAGACAGGGTCTCTCTCTGTAGCCCAGACTGGCCTTGAACTTGAGATCTTCCTGCCCTAACCTCCCATGTACTAGGATTACAGATATGCGCCACCATGCCCAGCTCTTTCACCCATTTTTTTAAATGATTTTTTTGTCATATTATTCAGAGACTTTTTTTTTTTTTTTTTTTTTTGGCAGTACTAGGGTTTTAACTCAGGGCCTCACACTTGCTAGGCAGGCGCTCTACCACTTGAGCCACTCCACCAGCCCTCAGATACAGATTTTTATATAGATTCTTCATATGAATCAGTTATCAGATATATTCATTGCATATATTCTCTTCCAGCTTATCAACATTTGAAGAGCAATTTTAATTCTAATAAATCCTATTTTCCATTTTTGCTACTGGCTTTTTATGTTTTAAGAACCCATTGCCCATCAGAGGGCAGGGTGGTGCATGCCTGTAATCTCAGCACTTGGAAGGCTGAGGCAGGAGGATCACCAAGTTGGACGTCAGCCTGGGCAATGTAGCAAGACCCTGTCTCAAAATAAAGTCTCAAAATAAAGGCTGGAGATGGAGCATCCTCAATGTGTGCACCTGAGCATGCCTGACGCCCTCGGTTCAATCCCTGGCCGCAAAACAGCCATCGCCTACTTGGGTCACAATTATTTTCTTTGTCTGAGTTACAGGCAGTTGTGTTTTATTAAGGAACAGCATATGAGTACATCTGTCTTTGAAGTCACAGTGCTATTGAATTGATATCACAATAAGTCTTTCATATTTGGTCATCTTTTTCAAAATTGTTTTGGCAACTTGAGTTTTACATAAATTTTAGATTCTGCCTGTCAGTTTTCTTCTTCTTTTTTGAAGTCCTGGGGTTTGAACTCAGGGTATATGCTTGCTAGGCAGGTGCTCTACCACTTGAGCTACACCTCCAGCCCTTTTTGCCTGACAGGTATTTTTTTACCTGGGGCCATCCTGGACCCTGATCCTCCTACCTACAGCCTCCCAAGTAGCTAGGGTGAGAGGCGTTCACCACTACTCCCTGCTTAATGATTGAGGTGAGGGTCTTGCTAACATTTTGCTGAGGCTGGTCTGGAACTAGGATCTTTCTGATTGATCTCCACCTCCTGAGTAGCTGGGATTACAAGTTGAACCATTATACGCAGCTCTCAACTTTTCCTCTTTAATGTCTTTGTTGACCAGAAAGTGCTGCGCTCATAAAAATGAAGCAGGAAGTGCTCTGTTGCTCTGGCTGCTGAAAGAATTTGTGGAATATTGCCAGCGTTTCTTGTAGCACTTCTCAAGCTCAGCCTCCCTGGCATTTCTTTGTCACAAGGCCATTCACTTCAAAGTTGACTTCTTTACCAGATGTAGGATTGCTGACATATTTTCATTTCTTCTTGAGTCAACTTTGGTAATTGGTAAATTTTCAAAGAAACAATTCATTTTATATACATGAGCAAACTTATTGGTATATTGATCATAATATTCTGTCATCTTTTAAGGTCTGTAGGATCACGTCACTTCTTCTGGTCTTGGAATTTTAAAATTCTCATTTTTCCCCCTTGATCAGTCTGACTAGAAGCTAACCAATTTTAATGAGTTTTTTTTAATGACCCTGTTTGTTTGCCCTGATTTTTCCCCCCTTTTGTTCCTTGTTTTCACTTGTATTACTTTCTGCTGAATATTTGCTAACTTTCAGCATTTTGGGGTCTTTGTAACATGGAGGCTTGGGACATTCTTTTATTCCCTTGTAGTCAGAGAATATTCTGGGGTTAGTTTTTGTTTTTCCAAGTTGATCAAGACTTGTAGGATGTGTGCACTGGAAGGAAAGGTGTGACCTGTAGCTGTCGAGTGGACTCCTGTAGTAAAAGTCAGCCAAGTTGGTTCTGCACTGTTCTGGAAGCCCATTTCACCCACAATAACTTTGTATCTATTTATGCTATTGATTAATGCAAAGGGAGTTTGAAATCTATAACCTTGAGGATTTTCCTTTTTCTCTTGTTGGTTCTGTCAGCTTTGGATTCGTGTATTTCAAAGCTTCATCATAGACACCTTTTTTTTTTTTTTTTTTGTGGTACTGGGGTTTGAACTCAAGGCCTTCACCTTGAGCCACTTCACCATCTCCCCATTTTTGTGGCTTTTTTGAGATAGCTCTCACAAACTATTTGCTTGGGCTGGCCTTGAACCCCAGTCCTCCTGATCTCTGCCTCCTGAGTAGCTGAGACTATAGGTGTGAGCTCCCAGCACCCAGCTCTCCCCAGTTCTCTTATTTGCTGTCACTGTATTAAACTTTGTGGTTACTTTAGGGTGTAAGTGCATGTCTTTAACTTGGCACACTACTGCACCAAATAACACTTCCCAGTGTAAGAATTTTACAATCGACTTTCATCTGCTTCCTCTCACTCCGTGACATTGTTGCTCATTTCTTTCCCACACAAGTACACTCTTGCTACTTATACTTGAAATAGTCGACCACCTTTTTTTTGTTTTTTTGGTGTTTGGTTGGTTGGTTGGTTTATTGCTGTATTAGGTTTTGAATTCAGGGCTCACTTGAGCCACACTCACAGCCCTTTTTGCTCTGGTCGTTTTGGAGATGGGGTCTTGCCTTTTGCCCAGGTCAGCTTGGAAGGTGGCCTTCCTGTTTTTGCACTTCCAGCCATAGCACTCATCACACCCACGTACTGGTTGAGATGGGATCCTGCAAACTTTATGCCCAAACTGACCCTGAACAATGACCCTCCTGATCAAGAATTTAAAATAAGAAAATAGTGAAAAAAAGTTTGCCCCCGTGTTTACTATTTCCTATGTCATTCACATGTCTGAGTAGCTCCTATGGTTCTACCTGGCACCATTTTCTTCCTGGCTGCGGGATTTTGTTTAAGACTTTGTACGGTTGTAGGTGCACGGTGATGAATTCTGTCAGCCAGGAGGGGAGAAAAAAAAACCCTACTTTGTACTTGTCTTTAAAGGAGAGTAAGGAGTATTTTGCTAGGTATAAAATCAATGCTGGTCTTTTTTGTCTGTCTCAGGACTCTTTCTAACAGGAGACCTGATCAATCTTATCTTTCTACTCTGAATATAATTTATCTTCTTTTCTCTTTACCTTTTAAGATTTTAACTTTTTAGTCTTTTCAGCAATTTGATTGTTTCTTGGTGTTCAATCTTTTTGTGCTTCATTTCAGACAGCTTCTCCAACTGTCTCAATTCACTGATTATTTTTTTCTTCTGCAATATCTTATCCACGGCTAAGCTAATCTAGTGAAATTTTTTTTCATTTTGGGATGTTGTATCTTAAGCTCAAGGATTCTATTTTATTCTTTTTTATTTGTCCAAATGCTTCCCTGTTGTGTCCATATTTTTATTTAAATCTTTGCACGTGCTTGTGGTAGCTCTTTCAGTCTTTGCGTAGTATTTCCATTCCTTCTCATCGCATCATTTATAACTCTGCTTTTCTTAACCGATTACTCCCAGTCCGTTTCCTGCTCCTTTGTGTGTCTACTGGAAATGCAGGTATATACAGATGATGGAGGTGTTAACCACCTGGCTTTTATCGTCTGTCTTGAGATTGCTGCTTTCTTTAGATAGGACTGACTTTCATTGCAGCTCAGCTGGCTCGTTACTTCATTAACAAATGGCTTGAAACTTCCATGGGGCAAATATTTCATCAGGTTTGAGTTTGTAAATCATAGGTACCAGGTATTGAGTGTTAACGCTGCCTGGCAGTTTTCCAAGTTGGTCCTCACAATAGCCTCGTGATATAGGCACAGTTTTGTTTTTTGCAGAAGTAGGGTTTGAACTCAGGGCCTACACCTTGAGCCACTCCACCAGCCCCTTTTTTGTGGGTTTTTTCAAGATAGGGTCTCCGGAACTATTTGCCTGGGCTGGCTTCAAACTGTGGTCCTCCTGATCTCTGCCTCCTGAGTAGCTGGGATTACAGGCATGAGCACCAGCACTTGCAGGCACAACTATTAATAAAATGTTTATGCCTCAGAAGCTGAGCACAAACCTGATGTAGGCCCAGTTTATTAAGGAAGAAATAAAGATCCACAGAAGTTAAGTGACTTGACCAAGGTTGCACAGCCAGTAAGTGACAGAGCTGGAATTTGAACACACCCAGTGTGGCCCACACTCTAAACCATTGTGCCGTCCCGTCCTTTCCCTTGTACAGTAGGGCCACTGAGATCCTTTTATAGAGGGTGTTGTCTTGTCCCCTAAGTATATATGCTTGGGAGGATTTCAAATACCCGTTTTTAAGAATGCTGTCACAATGGCATGAGTTTCTTTTAAGAGGTAATTTTTTTTCTAAGTATTAAAGTATCACATTTACTTCAAAGACAGAGATTATGTATTTATGTTTTCAAAAATGTCAGGTAGCATATTATTGATGTGACAGCCATTTGGAATCAAAGAACAGGGTAGCTAATTTGGAGCACTCTTAGGTTTTTTAAAAGGAAATTGTGTGACTCGTCTTTAAGCTGAAAACTCTTAAATACTTCTGCCAATAGAAACCAGCAAACCTCCGTGTGGTTCAAGCACTGCAGTTTTTCTACTCATGTCCCAGCGTCTCATGTTGAAAGAGAACCTTATGCTTCTGATGGTTCCCCCGACAGGAGAATTGAACTCAAACTTCACCCTCTGGCTCCCTTCAGATATTGTATGCTCAGCTCCAGAATTCAGTTTGGTTCATCTTTGCATCTCCTGTTTCTCTCCTTACTGCATTTATATTTTCTTTCAAATCCTCAAGTGCCTCCAACCTCTTTTACTTTTACCACTTACCTTCACCCTAGCCACCCTGCTCTCCCTTTGCACCTTGAACACTCCCCGTTCCCACTCGCCCCTGGACCTTTGCACCAGCTGCCGCCTCTGCCTCCCACAAATCCCACAGCATCTCTCTCCTCTTTTCCTCGTAGCACTTCACCCCAGCTCACCCACTATGTTTTTCAAGATAGGCTCTCTTGAACTGTTTTCCCAGGGCTGTCTTCGAACTGTGATCCTCCTGATCTCTGCCTCCTGAGTAGCTGGGATTGCAGGCCTGAGACAATAGCACCTGGCTTTTTTTTCCTCCCAGTGCTGTGGATTGAACCCAGGGCCTTCCATACGTTAGGTGCACTCTGAGCTATACTCCCGGCCCCCGTGACACTTTGAGAACAAGTCTGTCTTATTCACCACCATGTCCCCTCAGCACCTAGAATGGCCCTGATGTCATCAAATGTGTGTGCTGGCTGCTGGCAGGGGAGCTAAGCTGTTCTTTTAGCTGTGCCCGGCACTCCGTGGTGCTGGGTCTCCTCCACCCCTCCTCAGTCTCCATGGGTCCAAATTCTGTGTGTCCATTAGTGGGATGACTCAAGTGATACCCCTTCCTTTTAATTAAAAAGAAGGAAAAAAAAGCCTTGCTTGGCCTGTAGCTGTGTCTGGGAGCCGTCTGTGCGTGTCTCCCCTCCCCCCCGCCTCTCTGCCCTATGTTTTATTTGCTATACCTGGCTTAGCCTCTCCTTCCAGGCTGACTCCTGCTGACTTGGCCAAGTGTCCCTCAGTGCCTAACCCCAGGCCTTTCCCAGAGCAGAGAGTCACTTAGGAAATCCACGTTAAATTAGTACTTGAAGAGACAGTATAATTGAGTTGGCTGCTGGTTCGGAAAGAGTGTTCTTAATTAGAGTTTTGTATACCTGTTTTGCCTGGCTGACTTCCTTCCTCTCCCTGTCCCTGGGTGAGGTGCCAGGCCTGACACATCACAGAGTGAGTGCTGTCCCCCAGCCCCTGTTTTGATGGCTTTAATTATTGTCACTTGTACTCAGCAAAAGGGTGCTGAATAAGTAGAGTTTGGTGGTATTATCATCGTTTGTTAAATTATGCTCTCTGGGTCTTGAGTGGCGTAATGAGCCACTCTGCTTAGGAATTAATTATTACACGATCAGAAAACACTGCAGATTGGTCACTTTGGGTGAATGAGGAGGCCGGATTGGAGGAGGCCAGGAAGGTGGGGTACAGTGCCTGCTGTGTGCCTCTTCCACACATGGGTGAGGCTTCTGCCATGCAGCTAGGACCTAACAATGCTGGCATGAGGTTTAAATAGCACTGAAAGTCATTAACAAGACAAAAAGCTGTGATTTCTCCAGATTGACACCCAGGCTGGGGTTTGGCATGCCCAATTCATTGCTTTGGTCTTTGGCCCAAACATGCTCGAACCATTATATTGTCGTGTGGTAATTAGCTGTTCCTTTAATACAAGTAATAAAAATTAAGCCTAAATGCTACTTTACCAGCGCCTTTTACATATCCCAAAACACTGTTCAGATGCTGTCAGCATCGTCTTTCAACTGCGCCGTGCGGAGTTGGAGCTGGAGAGCTTGGATTTGTTTGAACAGTCGGTTCACTCCTCGTGCTACGACCAGTTTTGCCACTTCGCCATTAACCTTTAATCGGGTTAAATTAAATATGGATGCCATAATGAATAATTAGAAGATTGGCACCATTTTCATTTACCGTGCAACACTTTGAAAATTTGTCTGAAGGCCTAGTTACTGTTCACTTGATAATGTGCGTGTTATTTTTTAATATGTCACTGGGTTCCTTGCTGAACCACCCAAGGGAAGCTTTTTTTTTTTTTTCATCCAAAACAGACAGAGTGGGTTCTGGCCTTTTAAAAAGGAATGAGCAGAAAATATTGACAGGAATTCTAGTGCAGAATACCAGCTTCGTTCTCAAATATATACATATAATTGGCACTATTAGTTGTGCCAGAAAGCTGACATGAGCGCATGCTTACAGAATTTTCTAAGCGCAGTGGCTCTCTTTCCTTCCTCTCCTTTCCTGGCCTCTGGATGAAGTTCAAATTGTAGTTCTGTGTGAAAGAAGCTCTGGGCATTTCTCATTTTCTTCAGACCACTTGCCCAGTGTGAAGGTTTCCGGGAAAGATGCTGGAGGAAAGAAAAACCAAAATTAAAAAAGGGAGGGAGGGAGGGAGGAAGGAAGGAGATAGGGAGGGAAGGAAGGAAGGAAGGGAGGGAGGGAGGGAGGGAGGGAGGGAGGAAGGAAGGAAGGAAGATAGATGCTGGAGGAAAGAAAAACCAAGATTTAAAAAAAGAAAGGAGGGAAGAAGGGAGGAAGGAAGGAAGGCAAGAAAGAAGGAAGGAAAAACCGACCAAACTGCACCTGAAATGTTTTGAGAATTCCATTTTTCTTGTCATTACTTCTTATGCTTAGAAGGATCATCTCCCCAAAATAGCTTTTGAAATCTGGTTTAGCATAAATATTTTAATGCTGATTAAAATAATAATGAAAAGCCATGGATGAGAAACTGATGCAGCCAGAGACTGTATACACAGGCAGGATAACTGCCCAGCAGCCAGGGTCTCAGATGATGGACAGTGTTGGCATTAAGCCCTGGCTCTCAGGGCTTACAGACTGGAGCCCAGCATACCCAGTGTCGCCTTTTGTAAACTCTGCCCAGACTCTGGCATCTTGGAGAGCTCCTGGCTCCTGGCTCCTGGTGGACCCAGCCCTCGTTTCCCGGAACCAAGGGTGGTCTGAAAAATTAATGACTGGCATTGGGAAATTAAGCGAGTTCTTGAATATATACCCGTGTTGATCCACCATGCGTGGTGTTTAGCATTCCTGGAGAGAAGACTAAATCTCTACTGCTTTCTCCCAAGAGGCTGGCGCCCCTGCCAGAAATATAGTCAATAACCCTTCTAAGCCTGGTAGACAGAGGTATGCTTCTAGTCTGACAGAGCCTGAGCATCCCAGAGGAAGTGCCCCTCTGGTGCCCACTAGGTGGGTTTGTAATTGCTTCATAGCTAACAGAAAGAAAATGAAGATCCACCTTATCCAGAAAAACACTGAATGTCCATCTTGTGCTGAATTCATGGTGAAGCTAGAAACCAAGAGTCAGCAGTTCTGTAAATAGCACAACTGTCATCTCTAATTTTGGATTCAAATCCATTGGTAAAGGGCTGGGCATGGTGGTGCAGGCCTGTAGTCCCAGCTACTGTAAGACAGAGGTAGTAATATTTCACTCTGAGGTCGGCCTGGACAAAAGCGAGACACCCTAAACTAAAGTGGAAAAGATCTGGGGTATGGCTTAAGTGGTAGAGCTCTTGTCTAGGAAGCATGAGGCCCTGAGTTCAAGTCCGTGTCACCAAAAAACAAAAAAATCCAGTGTTAAGTAAATCTGATGGACAGTGTTGGTGTCCATCTGTATAACATTCTATTGGTCACAAGATCTCAAAGGACAGACCCAGGTGTTGTTCTGTTCTTCATATTATTATCAAGAGCTTGGTGGCCTGCTGGCTGGCTGGTCACTGGCAGAAATGGGGCTGAGCCTCTCTAGGCTTCTCCAGCACTGGGATCGGTAGCTTCCCCCCCGACCCTGAGCACCTTTCAGCAGTACATTTGGATGGCAGTGGCCTTAGAAAGCCGAAGCTGTCTTTGCTTTCTCCATGAGCTGGCCTTCCGGGTTGTGGAGCATGGGCACACAGAGCCAGCAGGCTTGGCACTGCCTGTCTGTGCCCACTAACCAGCCAGGGAAACTTGGCCCAGTCCCTCTGCTTCCCTGAGCCTTAGTTTCACTTCTGTCTCATGTCTCTTTCCCATGTCACCGGGAGGCTCTAATGACAAAATGTCCATCTCGAGCTTCTGCAATCTGGGCCACTCCCCAGTTCACAGACTTGAGACTAGGCAGCTGTCCACAGACCGGCCACCCTCCAAGGACAGCCTAGGAATAAGGTGCTCTCGAGCTTTCTCTTCCTAGCAGATCATAAGAATGAAAACCACGACCCCACACCAGAGAGGTGGCAGTTCCCAATGACTCCCAGGGCCGTTTGCACCCCGTTTTCACCCATGGAGGATCCTGGGATGGGTGCCTTCCAGCCAGGGATCCTGGCATGTCTGCAGGAGGTGACTTCCTGGGTGCACAAGGCCCACTCCAAGCCTGCACCTGGGTGAGGGTTTGGGGACAGGGTGGACTGCCATGTGCTGTCCTTGTCCTGCAGATCCCGTGCCAGCCCTGGACCTCGGGCAGCAGCTGCAGCTCAAAGTGCAACGCTTGCATGACATCGAAACGGAGAACCAGAAACTTAGGGAAACACTTGAAGAATACAATAAGGAATTTGCTGAAGTGAAAAATCAAGGTTGGTGGAAAACTGCGTGCCTTGCTTTGCCTTCTCTTTCATTTATTCATTCATTCATTCATTCATTTATTTATTTGCCTTCCCCATACTGTGGGACCAGCTCTAATTGCTACCTCGTCATGAAGCCAGGGTGGGGCAAGGAGCAGAATGGTTAGAGAAAGTAATGATAATACTTAGCTGTTTAGAAGTCAAATTTTTCCTCTGCACAATAACCACGTAGGGTTTTTATTGCCCTCCGTGGAGGCTGATCTGGATTCTTTGAAAACTCCTTGCACTACCACGTGATCGGAGCTGCCTTTTTCAAAGAGTGATGTGTTGCCTCCAGGCGACACCTGTCAGAGAGCCAGCTCATGATCAAAGGGTCACACACAGTAAGTCATTTAATAATTGCTGCCGATCCATTAAGACTCCAGACGAGACGCATCCTAGCAGGCTGTGTGCTGCCTTCTTCCCCTGTCAGCCCCACCTATTAGGAATCTCGTGAAAGAAAACAGTCTCTCAGTGTGGCTGCCCAGCGTCAGCAGAGAGGGCAGAGGTGGCCTGGCTTTTCCTGTCTGGGAGGAACAAAGAAATCTGTCCTACACCCAAGAAACTCAGGGGTGCTGAGAACCCCATGGCCTCCTGGCTACCTTGACTTGAGGAAAACTCACAGCTCCATCTGACAGCCTACAAGTTTTCCAGCCAACCCCCAAGTCCTCGTTTAGCCTGTGTGGGGACGCAGTGAGGAGTCAGGGAGAAGACAGTGCCAGCTACTCTGCCATCTGCTCTGCTTGGTCTTCCCTGCAACCTGTCTAGAGGATTGTAAAATGCACCCTTTGACTTCGAGATGCTGGAGACACACTCGGGAGGAGGAGTGTCAAATTTTTCCTCTACACAATAACCACGTAGGGTTTTTATTGTACATGGGAAGGTGTTCAAAGACACTGGGATGATGGGGAAACACTGAAGGGACACACAGGCAGGCCTGGGTGTGAGGACAGCAGGCCCCAGAGAGCCCTCAGAGGTCTTAGACACCTCCCTCAGCCATTGATGCCTCCTTGCTGGACCTGGGGGACATGAGAGCCAGGTTGGGGAGCCAGAGCCAACTCAGACCCCACTTCAGTCTGGATTTACACAGAGCCCTTTGAGACCCAAAGGGACAACTTTGTCCTGCTTGAAGGAGAAGTGTCAGGCTTATTAAGCGAAAGCCTTTGACACCTTCTCTGCTATGTGACAACTACCAGTAGGCCTTGTTTTTTTCAAAATCACCCCAGTACCCAAGTGAAAGATAACTGTATGTGCACAGCTCTGATTGCATAAGGCCACTACCTAGCAGGAGTGTCCTTATTTTCTCCTTCAGTGACCTCTGGCATCTGGTTTTGGTGAGTTGGTGCTGTCAGAGGACTGTGGAGGTGGGACCCCCCAGGGCTGTGGGAATCTTCCCTGCCTTTGCCCTGTGTGTCCAGTGCCTCATTGCTAGTTGCACAGCTGCTGGGCCTGTCTGTCCTGAGTGTGGGATGTTCTCCCCCCCAGAGGCAGGCAGACCTGGTTGGCATCCCTTATTGCCTCCCAAGGCTGTGAGCCTCTGGGGTTCATCATTCATAGTTCTTCACGTGCCATACAGGACTATTGTAGGATTAAACCAGAGGGACACAGAAGACACTCAGCACACCCCGCTGACTTGCTCCTGCCTGGGCCCGTAAGTGTCCATGGGAGTGTGTGCATATTCACTGGCCTGGTTGGGAGCTGGCAGCCCAAGCCACTAGCCCAGTCTGGCCTCACCTGGCCTGTCAAGCCCCAATAACTCCATTCATTCCAACTCAAGTCTTTCCTGAGCACCCACTGTGGCAGCGGGTAATGCATCACAGGGCGAGCAGAACGAGGTAAAGGTGACTGTAGGAGGGGACAGGTGGCTTAGGTCCGAATCAGGACTGTGCTCCACTGACTCCGTCTACTTTGGTGGTCCCAGTTCGGGCAATTGGTGACTGGTGTATAAGTGCAGTGAGCGGGGGAGCCACTCCTGAGAACTCTCTGGGTCAGCCCAGGCTGACCAAGGGTGGCCCTGCCTCCTGGGGGACCCTTTGCCACAGAGCACTGAGCACTGTAGGGTTCCCTCGTGGCCCAGTGTGGCTGCCAAGCCCCTGGCTCTCACCCTCCTCTCTAGAGCACTCCCAGGCTACCAGCCACCAGAGTGCCCTCCCCCAGGTCCTACATCGTCTACTCATGGGGCCCACATCTACCTGAGCCTGTGGACAGGGTTCCCCGACACCCAGGCTGGGTGAGGAGCTGAGAAGACGGCACTCAGCCACCCAACACCGTATTTCTGACCTGTGTGAAACAGCAACGCTGGCCCTGTGGCCGGCAAAGTCTGCAGACTGGCCTGACTCTGCTTCCAAAATGTGCGTGCACACTGTAACAGACCATTTTCTTTGTAAGAAAGTCCTCAGACCTGCGCTAGAACTTTGTTAATCTTCCTTGAATAGAGAACTAATTTAGACTCACCAGTAAATCTTACCAATATTATATGGTACCGTTCGTTCCCTCACACACACTTTTTTTTTTTTTTTCCTTTTTTTTGTGGGGGTGATACTGGGGCTTGAACTCAGGGCCTACACCTTGAGCTATTCCACCAGCCTTTTTTTGTGATAAGGGTTTTTTCAAGATAGGGTCTCATGAACTATTTGCCCACGCTGGCTTTGAACCTCGATCCTCCTGATCTCTGCCTCCTGAGTAGCTGGGATTACAGGCGTGAGCACTGGCACTCAGTGTACCTCCCCCGCCCTTTTTTTTTTTGAAGTGTGCTTGAGAAGTCACAGCACTCCTTCCCAGCAAACCCCATTGAGCCCTGCAGCCTGAGCATCATTGCAAGTTCGCGTCAGTACGGAGAGGGTAAAGGGACTCACTACTATGGACTTTGCATCGGCGTGGGCAAACCGATCTCACCAGCTTACAAAGCCTGGTTCCCACAGCCGCACAGACACCGCTTCTCTTACAGTTGGGTTTTCTCTCTTTTGTTTTTGCAGAGGTCACCATAAAAGCACTTAAAGAGAAAATTCGAGAATACGAACAGACCCTGAAGAGCCAGGCTGAGACAATTGCTCTTGAGAAGGAACAGAAGCTGCAAAATGACTTTGCGGAGAAGGAGAGGTGAGCGGGGCTCCAGGGGCTCCAGGGGCTCCCACGGTGACATAAGCGTCGAACCTGTGAGTGCTGCTGTGACATTAGCCCAGGGAGACAATAAAACCCCCCAGGACGCTCAGGAAAAATTTTGCTTTTAAAGTCACAGTGAACAAAATAAACAAATAAATAAAATAATAAAGTGACAGTGATTCTTGACCTGTCCTTTGTGAGATCCCAAGTGCAGTGCATCCATGAGAGAGGACAGGTCCTCTGCCAAGAAACTCAGAAAGTTAAGGATTTGTGTGGCTGGGGAGGAAGCTCAGTTGTAGAGCGTATACTTAGCATGTATGAGACCCTGGCTTCACAAAAAACAAAACAAAAAAACCCCGAAGGATTTTTGGAGCATTTGAAACTGCACATTTTCAGATCCTAATCCTCACACAGTAAAGTCTATGCAAATACTTCAAAATACAAAGTCTGGAAATTTTGTGGCCCCACGTGTCTCAGATGAGGCACACTTTCACTCACTTTGACTGAGTGGACATTCCACTCAGCTGATGGGACTTCTGGATTTCTGACGACTGAGTTTACCCAAAATATTCTCCATAAATAGGTTGGTTTTCCACCAATGTCATGATTTTATGAAAGTTAGATGTAACTAACTATATAGTAAAAGCTATAAGGACTCGGGCTTGCCAATTCTACCTGTGTTTATCAAATTAAAAAAAAAACCCTTTGTTAAGCTGAGTATAGTGGTACACACCTGTAATCCCTGCAATTGGGAGGCTGAAGCAGGCCTGTGATTTTACAGGTTCGAGGCTACCCTAGGCTACATAGCAAGTTCCAGGCCAACCTGAACATAGCAAGACCCTGTCTCAAAAGAAAAAAAAACCCTCTGGTTAGTGCCAGCATGAAGAAATGTGTATATCCGTTAGCAGAAGACGCTGATTTAGTCAGGTACAGGGTCCGGTTTGGTCGTGGTTACTGTGGGACTTGGTTGCGGGGTCTCTCGCTGACTTCGTACACCACAGCTTAGACCCTGATGAGATGGGCTCCGTAAAGATCTTGGGTATCCAAGTCACAGAGCAAGTGGCTAGCATGCTTGGGAAAAACACATCTGGGTGTCTCACAAGGGCCTCTTAGTGGAACCATGAAGCCAGCCTCATTTGTGCAAAGAAAGAAAACACCAGCTTCTGCTCTCCTGCAGGCAGTCAGCCTCAGGCCTTTGCCAGCACTGTCAGTGCCCCCAGGACAAAGCTGCAGCAGGAGAAACGAGCCACAGGTTAGGGACCTGCTTGAGCTGTTGCCACTCATCGGGCCCAGAGGCAGGACTGTGGGACTCCAGACCAAGCCCACCCCATCACTGCGGGAGCCAAGGCCAGCCCCTGGGGGCTGCCCATCCTGCCTGGAAAGCATGACAGGGTGAGGCCTGCAGGGTTCTAGAAGATGTGCAGATCCTCGACCCTGCTGGTGTGGAATTAGCCCAATGGAAATGTCCCTTACGTAAGCACTTTGTGCCCAGATAATTTTCTCTTCCTGTTATCCACCATGGTGGGAAAATGCAAGCAATCTAAATGCCCATCCAGAAGAAATGCCTAAGTGAAAGATAAGCCATCCCTACAGGAGCACTATACAGCCGTGAAAACAACCGTTAAGTGGAATTCACACAAAACCTGAGCAAAAGATCCAGCATAGTAGAAATAGGAAATGTAGTCTACAAAATCACGTACACTATGAGTGCAGCACACTCCTGAATTTCAGAAGCATGGAAATAAACTTACACAGGGAAAGAATTAATACTATTGACAGATACAAACAACTGACTATTGGGGGAGGGGATAAAGCTAGAGCTTTATTACCTCATTATTTACACACAAAAAAATTCAGTTATAAAAGAAAAACTAAAAAAGAAAAAAATTGAGCTAGACCTAGAATTTAAATATTAAACAATTAAGGACTGGAGGCATGGCTCAAGTGGTAGAGCACCTGTTTTGCAAGCACAAAGCCCTGAGTTCAAATAAATAAAATAAATAAATGAAAAATTAAATCACATACCCACTGCAAGAAAATGTGAGTGCATAGTTTTTTATAGTTCTGAAGTAGAGAAGTCTTAGTATTTAAGATTTCTAAGTTATATAAATATGACCATCTAAAATTTAGAATAGATTTTTTTTGAAAGCAAATAAATTTTTAAAACATCAAACTGGGAAGAAATATTTGCTCTATAAGACATAGGCCCAATTTTCTTTATATGCAAAAAGCTCTTAGAAATGAGTAAGAAAAAAAAGTAAACTCTACCAAAAGTGGGCTAAGAGTTGGGTGCCAGTGGCTCACGTCTGTAATCCCAGCTAGCTACTCAGGAGGCAGAGATCAGGAGGATGGTGGTTTGAAGCCAGCCAGGCAAATAGTTCACAAAACTCTTATCTTGAAAAACGCAACACAAAAAGGGATTGGCGCAGAGGCTCAAGTGGTACAGTGCCTGCCTAGCAAGTGCAAGGCCCTGAGTTCAAACCCCAGTATTGCCCTCCCCCCAAAAAGAAAACTAAAAAGGCTATCAAAAGAGATAAGTCATTCATACAGAGAAGTACTCAGCTTTACTCGGCAGTAAAATAAGGCTTGATTTTTATCCAGTGTATATAAAACACAGTGTATATAAAAACACTCTCACATATTGTTGACCAGAGTTTAAATGGGTTAGGTTTTTTTATTGGGAAGTTTCTCAATATCTATCAGAACAAAAAAACACCTTTGACCTTTATAATTCCTCCATTAGAATTTTATCCAACAGATTTATCTCAGAATTATACAAGAATACCTATGTAATGATCATCGAGGAAATGTTTAGCAGAAACTATACACAATCTAAGTGTCAATGGAGACTTGAATTTGTGATCTAGTAAGAATGAGGGCCCAGCGCTAGTGGCTCACACCTTAATCCCAGCTATTTAAGAGGCAGAGAGCAGCAGAATCATGGTTCGAAGCCAGCTGAGGCAAATAGTTCACAAGACCCTATCTCAAAAACAAAAAGGGCCGGTGGAGTGGCTTAAGGTGCAGGTCCTGAATTCAAATCCCAGTACCGCAAAAAAAAAAAAAAAAAGGAATAACTATACATTGCTGGAGCAAAGAGTTTCCCAAACATGGAAGTAAATGAAAATGCAAATTGCAAACTGTAATGTGTGCTGTGATCTCCTTTGCATTGAGGGGGAGAAGGACTTTCTGTTACACGGTAGCTCTTACGATCAGTTTACCCAGGAATCAGTTACATAGAGACACGTTCCTGAAATATGTTACATATTATCTTTATCTCACTGCAGCAGTGTGCATATTAGTTTGCAGGTTTCTGCAGTGTGTTACTTATTACATAACACGTTACAAAGCGGCAGCACAAAGTAAAAACTATCCGCACTTTAAAAGGAGCCAAGGAAGAAAAATGCTTTCTCTTCATCCTCTTGTAACATTTTGATTTTTTCCCAAACTCTGAGCATATATAATCGGACATCCTTAAGATGTTTGTTTATTTTAATTTTATCACTGAAATACATGAAGATAGTGGCAGTGCTTTTCCAAAGGAAATTTGGGTGGTTTTTATTAAGCTGTGTCCTCTCTCCTTTTCTGCATTCCTAGGTTGGCTACGTTGACAGTGTGTGTTATATGCTTACGATATAAAAATAATGAACTTATTTTTGGTGATCTTCTGCAGATTAGGATGAAGGAATGCTATTTATTGACAGGAAATTCATTTGGAGAGCATGGGAAAAGGGAACCATGGGATGGAGCCTGCACGTTCAGAAGCTCTGTGCTCAGTACTGTGCGCGAATTTGGTTCCATTATAGCTGAGATGGGACAGCTGTCACATCTCCTTAGCACATCCTTCAATGCAACAAATTCTTCCTTTGTGTCAGCAGAATGTAAATGTATCGTTCTTCTCAGACTCACTTGAGAGAAAACAATGGGTGTGTGATGATGGTAATTTTTTTACCTTTTTACTATCTGGCATCTCCAAAACAAGTTCCGTTTAGGATGACCTCTCTCACCAATTCGCACATGTCAAGTCCTGCAGGATGCACACTTTGTCAATTAACACACAGTTGCAAGGTTGGGGTGTGGCGATGCCCCAGAAGACCCCCTGGCATTGGAGGGCACACGGCGTCAGAGCGACAGTCGATTGTGTGCCTGTCGCCAGCTGTGCCTCCCCAAGAAGCAAGCTCATGGGCACAGCTCCAAGACACACAATGCGTCTGGGTGCATAAACAAGCTGACCAATTTGGCTTCATTCTCTTCGTTTTTCAGAAAGCTGCAGGAGACACAGATGTCCACCACCTCAAAGCTGGAGGAAGCAGAACACAAACTTCAGACTCTGCAAACAGGTTTGACACTTTTCATCCTGGTCGTGCCAAAGGGGGAGAGTGCACTTGGTGGCCCACCTGTCACCCCTCTGCAGCCTGCAGGACCCAGGACCCCAGGCCCCAGAACTCTTAGCTCCTCCCGAGTTCCCCGGCTGCTCCCCTGACTTCCTTAGTCACCGCACTGAGTTGTTGAGGGGGAGGTGGGAGGACGGTGCTAGCACCATCACTTCCCAGAGCCGTCACCCTCCTTCCTGCTCTTCTTTCCCGCAAACACGTCTAAATCACCAAACTGTCAAGGACTGACATTTCATTTGGAACAATAATAGGGAGAAAAAAAAAAAGATAGAAAAGAAACTTGCTTCTACCCTGAGTAAAGTCAAGAAGAACAGTAATAGCAAAACCTTGGAAATTTTAAAAGATACCAAAAAAGGTTATTCTAAAGTTTGCGCTTTCTTTTTAACTGAGGATTTTTTTCTTTTTCTTTTCTATTTTTTTCTGAAAAGAAAGAAGCACTGTCTCTTTCATTTAAATGGGGGGAAAAAGCCTTAGAAGACTTAATCTAAGTTAAACATAAATGACAGAAGGGTAGAAAATAATCATAACTAATTTTACAGAAATATGAATCTTTTCAAAAAAAAATACGAAAGACTAGGATAGGGCTGTGGTTCAGTGTGGGGCACTTGCCTAGCAGGTGCGAGGCCCTGGGTTCCATCCCCAGCACCCCACACTCACACAGGAACCACCTACAAATCCATGAAAACAGAGATTCCAGTGGGTGGAGGATGGGAACAGGTAGTCCCCAGAAGAAATGTAAATGGTGAATGGTTCATACGCATGAGAAAAAATGCTAAGCGTTTTTAACCATCAGCAAGATGCAAATTAAATCAGTGAAAGATTGTTCTCCCATCAGACTGGCAGAGGGTTTTTTGTCTGTTTTGTTGTTTTAATAATACCGGTGTTGGTGAGGGGACAGGAAAATGGTCACAGTCCTGATGTGAATACGAATTGCCTCTTGGGAGGCCAACGTGTGGTTTTTGGAACAGGAGAATGCCGAGCGCTTTCCTCAGTAGCTTGACTTCTAAGTAACCTGAGAGCAGAACTAATTTTTACCATTATCGACATGGTCAGATGTCCATCCATACTGCTAAGGGAGGAGGGAGAGTCTCAGAAAATATTTCATTTATGGGGAGGGGAGATGGATGGATGGTATCTCTATCTACCTAGGTGGGTAGGTAGATATAGATAGACAGACAGACAGACAGAGATAGATATGCACACATTATATATACACACACATCACTTACTGATGGAGACACGTTTGGAGAACTGTGCCATCAGGCAATTTTTGTCGTGGTGTGAACATGTACTTCACACAAACATTGATGGTAGGGGCCAGTCACTCAGACTCGCCATCTTCTTGCCTTCTCCTCCTAAGTGCTGGGATTACTGGTGTGTGCCACCACACCTGACCCTTCAGTGCACTTCCTGAGGCAGCCATTAGACCTAGTAAACAGTAGCCAGCCAAGGCTACTGCCCGCCCCGCAAGACACGCTGTTTTATAGTAAACGGGTTTTTTTAGTAAGTAGGAGACATCTTAAAATAAGAATTAAAAGTATAATATCACATAAACCAGGAACAGTCGTTTTTTGTCATTTATCATGTGTCATCTATCATAGGTAACTGTATTGCTACATTTTTACACAGCTGCTGTCACAGTAGGCTTGTTTACACCAGCATGGCCACAGACTCGAGGGTGATGCTTTGCACTAAGACATTGAGACATCCATGATGTCACTGGGCCATTCAGCTCCGTTACAGTCTTAGAATGCCATCACTGACAGAAACATTGCAGAGGGCAGGACTTTATATGCAATTACGTACAGAAATATTTCTAAATGATAAAAGCTATTTAAAAGCAGGAAATTGAAGCAGCAAACTGTGAATGGTCGCTCTCTTAGGAGGTGCTTGGGTTGACATGGATTTTCTGTTCCATCCTTTGTACTTTTGCCTTCTTCCCCCATTTGGAAATAGAACATATTGTATACCTTTCCCTCTTTAATTTAAACAACTAGCCTCTTATATCCTGCTTTTCTGTCCTTACCTTTTAGCCCTGGAAAAAACTCGAACAGAATTATTTGACCTGAAAACCAAGTACGATGAAGAAACTACTGCAAAGTAAGTCTGCACGGCCTCCCCTGTTGGGGTGTGTGTGCTCGAGTCTCCTCTGCTTCTGCTAGTCGCTGAAAAGATTGGCCTTGCATGTTCTAGAAGGTTCCACTGCTAGGATCCAAGTCATTCCCATGAGATACCTGCATCCTGTACATCCTTGAGCTGTGACTACTTCTCGCGCCACTGACTATCTTCCCACTGGAGCTTCTGTCCCTTCTCTGTGAAACCTTTTACTAAAGAGGCTTGGGAACGAGTCAGCTTATTTATGAACTGTGACACATGAGACATGTCTTCATGGAACTCAGTCCGGGCAAATTGTGTCACCTTTTCCCTGAGGCTGAGTCCTCAGGGTGCTTGAGAACAGTTAGCCCACTCCCATGTCGGTGTCTTGGTTTTTGTCATCCCTTGCAATGTTGTGAGGTGGCCGTGTGGGGACACACACGTCTGGGTAGGCAGAATTCCACAAAGCGTACTTCCTGCCGGGCTCTTGTCAGAAGATCAGAGAGTCTCCTTTCAGGTACACTTGGTACCAGACCCCTCCATGCAGTAGACCAGAAAGGAGGAAGTCATATTGCAGAGTTCATGGGAGGATGACAAAGCAAGCATCTGCTCCTAGCCAGGGCCTCCTCTGCTAAGGTCCGGGCAGGTTCTGGAAGGTTCTTCTTGTCTCTCATAAAAACCTGTGAGCCTACCAACAGCACTGTCTCGGGCTATTCCCCTGTAGTGACATAGGCCCCTGCTGTGCTCACACAGTGTCCCCGTGGGCATTGGGGGGGTCACTTCTGAGTGACCTTCAGTGGTCCCCAGCACCCTTGCTCTTGGGCTTATTGGTTGCTGCCCTCAGGACACAGGTGTGGGGCTGTGCTCTTGACCTTCCACTCTGAGTCACTGGGGGCCCAAGGCCCTGAGAGCCCAACAACCAGCCCTGTGGTCAGACCCAGCTCTGCCCACAAACAGGAAACTTCTGCACAAAAACCAGAATGTCCTTGTTGGCATATCTGAACCCAGTGGAAACAGCCAGACCACTCAGCCTCCTCAGCCTCCTCTGAGGCTTACTAAGGGACGGGGTGGTTAAAGTTTCACTTTGCAGTTCCCTGGCTTTGGGGTTAACTCTTTCCATCCTGGGACTGAGGCTACAGCCACCCACTTCCTTCCAGAACCCACAGACTAAGAGTCCTCACCCCCAGGGTGTGATCACAGCAGAAACACCAACTGCCAGGATGGAGCTGGGTCATCTCCATGTGCTTCGGGGCTCTTGTCCCCCTGTGTCCCTCTCCTGCTCGTGTGTTATCTTTACTTTTCAGTTCTTTCTGTTGGACTTAATCTACTCAGTAGGTTCTTTTGCTCAGTAAATATGAGCTCTTAATTGCCCTTTTGACGCCGAGGCATTGTTTTGTAGCATTTCTTTTGTAAAACAGTTTGGTGTGTAGACAGTGTCCTGTGAGGGCACTCTTCTCCACACCACGGGAGAGTGACAGCCCGAGTGACTTTGGTGACCCACTCAATTGTGTCACTCCTTTGCCTTGTTCTCATTAAACTGTGGCACTTTCTAAAGGACATAGATAAGTCTTTTCTTATAATTGTGTATATCTGTAGTCAGCCACAGTTTGTTTTATTGTTTTGTGTTCATTTTCATTGCCCTGAAGAATAGCTGATAAAAACAGTTTCAAAGATAAAAGACTTATTTTAGGGGCTCACAGTTTCTGAGGTTGAAGGCTGTGTTGCTTGGTCCCATCGCTGTGGGCCTGTGGTGAGGCAGAGCACCATGGTGGAGAGGGTGGTGTGGAATGGAGCTGCTCCCCTCACAGCGGCCAGGAAGCAGAGGGCAAGACAGGAATGAGCCAGAGACAAGGCACGCACCAGTGACCCACTGCCTCCAACCCGGCCCCACCCATCAATGGATTAACACACTGATGAGGTATGCGTCCTCATTTTCCTGTCACTTCTCAATATTGTCACCAACTGGGGACCACGCCTTTGACCTATGAGCCTTTTGAGGAAAGACTTTTGCAGTAACATATGTTGGTGAGGATGCAGAGAAGAGGGAACTCTTGAATATTGCTGATGGGAATTTAAATTAGTAAAACCATTATGGAAAACACTATGAAGGGTCCCAGAAAACCTAAAAATAGAAATGCCATATGGTCCAGCAATCCTGCTTCTCGATGTAGACCCCAGTAATTGAAGTCAATATGTCAGCATGACACCTGTGCTCCCATGTCACAACAGCCTTATTTGTCACAGCCATAAATGGATGCAACCTACAACGTGCATCCACTCATGTGATAGGGCATATATGCACAGTGGAATACTATTCAGCCTTAAAAAAGGAAGTCCTGTCATTTGCAACAACATGGGTGAACATGGAAGATGTTATGCTCAGTGAAATAAGCCAGGCATAGATGACTCCTACTGCACAACCTCACTCACATATGAAATCTAAGAAAGTGAGCTCACAGAAGTAGAGAATAGAGTGGCAGTTGGTCACAGACAGGATGCCAGTGAAAGGAATGAGGAACCACTGGCCAGAAGGTACAACATTTCTGGTAGACAGGAGGAAAATGTTTTAAGATACATTGTACAACAGGATGATGATAGTGAATAAAACTGTATACTGCATTTCAAAATAGATAAATTTCAGATGTCTCGCCATAAACTAGTTATAGGTAGGTTTACACTCTAGATTTAATTTTTTCTTTTTTTTGGTGGCAGTATGATTTGAACTCAGGGCCTTACACTTGCTAGACAGTCACTCTACCTCTTGAACCACTCCACCAGCCCTTTTTTGTGTTGGGTTCTTTTTTTTCAAGATAGTGTCTCACATACTATTTGCCCAGGGCTGGCTTTGAACCTCAATCCTCCTGATCTCTGCCTCCTGAGTAGCTAGGATTGCAGGCGTGAGCCACCTGTGCCTGGCTTCATTTCACATCTTATACATATAGCAAAATATCACATTGATTGCACCCCAAAATGCAGACAGTAGGATTTTCCCATTTAAAATAATATTTTGTAAAATTTATGTGCCCCCACCTCCAAGCCGCTCTAAATGGTTTTCATAAGTTGGTCATAAGTGGAATTGATTTATGGAGAGGGGGCCAGCTAGTGGGGTAATAAGGTAGACTAGGATACAGAACAATAGAATAAAATTGTCCTTGCTCATGGTCATTCAGCATTGTTTTGTGACACTCCAGAATTCATTGTCCAAATCTACAAAATAGAGACCGTTCCAGGGTTGCAATGGAAAAGTTCTGCCCCATACCCTGATCTGATGGCTTTTTACTTTTTATTGTCGTACTGGGTGGGGGCCGATCTGATCCTGAAAGCCGCTGCTCCAAGAGTTCTAAAAGCTCACCTTCTAAGAGCCAGCGTCTGCTGCCTGATGGGGAGGCTCTGAGGACCGTGGGCATCCATCCACCCACTTGGAGAAGAAACTGGCCAAAGTCAGGAACAGCTCAGATATGACAGTAGAGTGTGTCTCTTGTCACCTGATGGCTGGTTACTGATCGACAGTTTCCCGCTACAATCTCCTGTTTTCATTTTGGGCTTTTGAAAAGCCACATGGAAAATCCGGGTCTCTTCAGCCCAGTGGTTTTAGGAGTCATTTGGTAAGCATCTGAGGACAGGCCCTGGAGGGTGGCTGGATGGGGAAAGGCCTCACTTTCCCTGGGCTTCCTCGGGTTGTATCTTCCCTAGGTGAGCAATGCAGCCACTAGGGAGCCTGTCTCCTGTCCCCACCCCCTTCTTGCCTTGCTGGTGGCCAGCGAGATGACACTTCTCAACCAGAGCTGATTGTGAACAGTGGGGACCACTCCCAGCTGACCCGCTCCACAGGGGGGAATTGGGGTGCCTGGAAGGGGAGCAGGGAGGACCATCAGACTCCAGGGCTTTTCTGGTTACTCTTCACAGAAGCTTGGCTGGGGCCTCATCCTCAGCAGCCACCGCTGTCATTTTGACAAAACATTGGATCTCCAGATGGTCCCCCGAGGACTCAGAGGCTGGGTCGCCTCCATGGGAAGCAGTGTATACTGGTGCGGGCTTGGCGGAAGCTCTAGCCTGCTTCTCTCTGATCGGTGTAGATCACACCGAGAAGCCACGCCTGAGTCCAGACAGAGACTGGCAAATTGCTAATCCCTCCTAATTCATCTCCAGTAAGGATAGAACCCAAAGGTGTGGGGAGTCGATCGTCATGCCTAGCCTCAGGACTGTAGCTTTTGTGCCCCCAGTGCCCAGGGGGCCCTGGCACTGCTGTGCTCACAGTGAGGGAAACTTGCCCCGGACTGAGCATGGCGCACTTACAGTGAGGCCCACGTGGGTAATTGCAGGGAAGCTAGGAGATGGTGGTCGGCCGTGGACTGGAGCAGGTGTTTCCAGGGGCTGCTCAGTGTGGGACCCTCTGCCAGGCTCAGAGGCTCCTGAGCCTTTCATGGTTCCATGGGGAGACAGGTCACCCAGTGCAGCATGATGACAGCTGGGGTCTTTCACAGGGACAGGGCGCTGCCTTTGCTTAGGGGTCCTGAGGGGTCTCTGTAGGACACAGGCAGGCAGTTCCCATGGGGTCATTCTAAAGTGGGCCTGTTTCTTGGGGTGCAGGAGGGAGGAGGGAAGCTGGAAGGGCGGGGCTGGACAAGAGGAGGATCACTTCACAGATAGTCAGTCTTAAAACATCTCAGAATAATGTCTGTTTTCTGCAAAGGGCATGTTTGTGGGCAGAAAATGTGAGGAGGGGCCTGGAAGGCAGTCTGGAAAACGTGCTCTAGAGACGGGCTTTCCTGGAAATGAATCACACAGCATCATACACCCTGAATCACCTGAGCCAAACTGTGGCCTCCAGGCCTCACTTTTCCGTTCTGTACAATGGGCATAACAACTGTCCAGTCACCGGGTAGCTATAGAAAGTAGCGAGGCACACGTGTCCAGCACAGGGAGAGGCAAGGACCCTGGTCACCCTGTAGGGCTCACTTTGGGTTCTAGAGGCAGCAGGCCTTGGAGGAGGTTGGCCTGGGTGGCATCACCTCCCCAGGGATCGTGAAGGACACACACACTGCTGCCTGGCACTGTTTGGGAAGAAGCTGCAAGCTGACGGCACCCAGGCTGCTCCAAGCACCCAGCTGCTGGCATGCAGTCACCCCCGTGCGTCAGCTGGGACAACACGGGTGGCTGTGACGGGGAGCGGCAGCAGTAAAGTTTTCCGTGTGTAGGCTTGAAGCAAAATGTAATTCGCCTTTATGTGCAGAACAAGGCCTCATTGATGAGTACAGCTGCTCTTTGTTTTGTCCTGTCACTAGAGTGGGAGGTAAAAATGTCCTTCTGCATGTCTATTAATGCGAGGTTCTTCAGACAAATGGCAGGCACTGCTTAATATTTGCTGGGACACGGCGGGGGGGGCCTTGCCAAAACAGTTGTTGTGTAAGCGGATTGCAGGGTTTCACATTATAACCGTTTCTGGGTTAAATAAATTAATTATTTCTGCTTGGTTTTTTTTTTCCTTAGTGAAAAATGTACTTCCTCCTCAGAGGGTCCCCCCACCATGTCCAGTTCTCCCTTTATCTCCTAGCAAGCGTAGAGACAGGGAGCCTCTGGCAAAACTCAGTGGTGTGGGTTTTAACATTGACACGGGTCCCTGGGACAGCCTGGCAGGGGGACAGGCTTCCTTCACCCGCCCAAGAGGGCCCTGTGTCGCTGCGCCCCGTGTCTTGCAGCTCTTCACTTTGACCCTTATGTCAAGGTCACTGCTATCCCCACCAGGAGGACTGTGTCACCCCAAGTGACTGGGGTTGTGGGCACAAGTGCAGCAAGTACAGTGGCCCACGGCCACTTCTTTGCTGGGTCCCAGATCTGGGAGGACAAGGAGCACACATCAGCCTCACGCTCCTCCCAGCACGTGGGCTTGTGCTCCCCAGTCTCCATGAAAGGAAACATTGAGTCTCACTGGAATACTCCGGGTTTTGTTGTTGTTGTTGTTGTTGGTTTTTTTTTATAGCTAATGTTTATTGTAGAAGAATTTTCTCCTCCCAGACCTCTCCTGCTCATGAACTTCGTATTTCTCATGGCTGCTCCCACTGGTTTTTTGTTTTTTCTTTTAGCCTCCATGCTTTTTCAAACAACGACTTCACAAAAGAGACATTTGGGAGGCTTCACTTGAGAGCATGCATTTTGTGCTGTGTTTGTGACTAGTGTTTGTCACGGACGGCACATGCCCTGAACAAGAGATGTCTGAGCTGGCTAGCTGAGGACCTGATTGAGACCATTTAGGGGAGCCCTGGGGGGATGGGGACCCCCACATCCCAACAGAGGACAGAAGGCAGGATTTGAAAGATGAGGAATGTCTCCGTGGGAAATGCAGCCAATGCACTGTTGGCATGAGTGACACAGGTGCCATCCTATAGATTGTCCTAGACTATGTCACAGCGGGTTCTCACACTTGGACTTTGAAGCAGTCATTAAGGAAGCACCTCCTGTGTCCACTGCGTGGAAGAAGAGCATCCCAGGAGCACAGGGTCAGGCCCACACCTTGTCCTCTGAGCTCAGTGTCCAGCACACAACCATGGTCCCCTCTGTGGCTGGAGCTGCCTTTGCAATGGTAGTGGCAGCCTTACCTGTGTGAGTTGCTGCAGGTGACAGCATGTCACTGAAGGACTGTTCTCTTTCCCACCACAGATGGGTCCCTTTTTTTTTTTTTTTTTTTTTTTGTGGTACTGGGGTTTGAACTCAGGGCCTATGCCTTGAGCCACTCCACCAGCTTTTTTTTTGTGTGGTAGATTTTTTTCAAGATAGGGTCTCTTGAACTGTTTGCCTAGGCTGGCTTCGAACCTTGATCCTCCTTATCTCTGCCTCCTGAGTAGCTGGGCTTATAGGCGTGAGCCACCAAGGCCTGGCTCCTTTATTTTCTTTATTGTTGACAGGAAAGCTCCAGAAGCTGGGCCAGGTACAGCCCAGCTGACTAAGGCTGAGAATCCCACATTACTTCCCTGACTGAATTAAAAAGACCTGTTGAGAGCCGGGCCCATGCCTTTAAGAATGGGCCGTTTTCTGTGTTCTGTCTTTCTTTCAAGTCATCAGTTTCCAGCACAGGTTACTGTAATTATCCTGGTCAGATTAATTTCCCTGAAAATAGAGAAACAGCTACATTTGCGATTTCAAGGGTATGGACTGAAATAAAGACCCTACTGTCTCCAAAACCTTGCACTAAATCACACTGGGAAGGAAAAACTGGCAACCTTTTTCCCATGTCTTATCTCCAGAAGAGTTTGTGCATGTGGGAGATGTCTGGTGTCTTCCACCCCCTACACGTATTTTGCTTCACACCTAAAGCTGGATGCCTGATTGAACCCTGAGGGGATTTACTTGGTGTTTGCATCCAAACAGCTGTTCTAACTCCAGGCAGGTCTAAAACTCACAAACCATCAATAGGCATTGTCTGCCTCATTCCTCCTTCCAGCTAATCTTTACTGAAGACCTGCTTCAAAGCAGGTTTTAGGCTGAGGCATGGTAGGCGTGCCTATAATCCCAGCTACTCAAGAGGCAGAGGTAGAACAATCACAGTCCAAGACCCTATCTGAAACCCTAACTAAAAAGCAGAAGGGCTTGTGGGTGTGGTTCAAGTGGTAGAGCACTTTCTTAGCAAGCATGGGGCCCTGAGTTCAATCCCCAGCACCACAAAAAATGGCAGGCTTGGGTCAGGTGCTCAGACTAGAGTCGAGTGGGCAGGTTACAGATGTGACCTGCCTGCGAACACACAAGCTTACACTCTGCACATGCATGCACATAGATGGCACTCTGTGTAAAAAGTGTGCAGAGAAACGTTTAGGGACATTATGTATAAGCAGTTATGTTCACCAGGATACTTTAGTGTTAAACAGAAGGCTTTATTCATAGAAGCTCACCAGGGTTTGGCTTGGTTTTTATTTATTTACTTATTTATTTGTTGCAGTCTGGGATTTGAACTCAGGACCTTCACCTTGAGCCACTCCACCAGCCCTTTTTTTGTGATGGGTTTTTTCGAGATAGGATCTCACAAACTATTCATCCAGGCTGGCTTTGAACCACAATCCTCTTGATCTCCAACTCCTGAGTACCTGGGATTACAGGCGTGTGCCAGTGGTGCCCCACTTGCTTTACTTATTTGTTTGTTTGTTTGTTTTCTGTGAGACTGAGTCTTACTGTGTTGCCTGTGCTGACCTCAAACTCCTACGCTCCAGCGATCCTCCCACCTCAGTCTCCCAAGAAGGCAGGACTTGTGGGCATGTACCACCACACCTGGCTCGGCTAGCTTTGGTAACAGTTTCCCTTCTTTAGAGGTCCTTGAAGTTTTCCTGATTCACTAGCAAGGCAAATCTTGGGGAACTCCAAGTTGAAAGCTAAAGGAAATGGGCCCAAGGACTGTTAGAAGGGAACATCAGTCTGAGCAACATCAGGTGGCCTGAAATGAGGGTGTCACAATGCATGCCGTCCCACAGGCCAGAATGGGCGGCTGGGGTAGGGTGACGTGTGGCCTGCAGTGCACTTGTCCCCAGTGCTAACTGCAAACTACTCAGAGGCCTTCCGCGTGTTCTCTGTATACCTGTGCTGAGTCAATCAGCATGCCTTCACTGTGACAGTGTAGGGCTCAGGGCCCAACAGAGCTGGACCCCACAGTGCCTGGCCTGCAGTCTCACCAGTGTGGGCATTGGCACTCTAGGAAGGAAGCTAAGGGGGGAGCCCTTGCTTCTAAGAAGAAGGCAGGTGACATCAGACTTCTAGAAGGACAAGAATGGAGATCTTAAACATTCTCACCATCTCCTGCCTCTATTCAAATGCGCTGAAGTCTGGTGGTTCTGGCTCAGCAAGGGAAGTTCCTAGCTGTGGCTCAGAGGGCCACACCAATCATGGTGACCTGGTCCCCTTTGCTCCAGAAGTAGCAAAGGAAGTCACTAACCTTGCACCGTCCCAGTCCTGCCAGGGCCTCTGGGAAGGAACATAGAAAGGTTGATAGAGAAAAGTCCTTCCTGATAACTCCCAAACCAGTGAGGTGAATTCCCTATTATGTGACATTTCCTTATTTCTTTATTCTGAGGTGCTGGGTATGGAACCCAGGGCCTTGGCCATAGCAGACAAGTCCCCACTACTGAGCTACAGCCCAGCCGTCATTTATTAAGTACAAAAGTCATACATGCTCAATTGTGCTAAGTCTAGAAAACTCTACAGGGTTTTAATCCAGTGGTTCACACCTATAATCCCAGCAACTCAGGAGGCAGAGATCAGGAGGATCACAGTTCAAAGCCAGCCTGGGCAAATAGTTCTCAAAACCCTATCTCAGAAATACCCAATACAAAATATGGCTGGTGGAGTGGCTCAAGTGGTAGAGACCTGCCTAGCAAGTGTGAGGCCCTGAGTTCAAACCCCAGTACCACCAAAAAAAAAAGAAAGAAAGATTTTAAAAATAAAACATCACACGGAACCCCACAGCACAGAGCTGATTTCTGTGAATGCCTCAGTACATTTCTTCCAGGCCTTTCTCTATATAGTGCTTTACTTTTCGTTAGGTTTTTTTTTCTTAATTTCTTTTATCAATGGCATCAGAACGATAGGTGTTTTTTGCTTGACGTGTTGTAAGTATTAGATGCTGAGTGAGAGTCTGGTGTATAATCCCACATCCACGGCCTTACAGATTGTAAACTAGGAAGCTTTGTGCCTACTCTGTCTTTTCATACTTTTCTCTTCTGCCATCTTTAGGTGGCTTCCTCATGCCACCATCAGAGCAGACTGTGGAGGCCCAGACCTGTCACACAGGACCCACAGCAGCACTAGTACAAGTCCCCTATTACCCAGACTCTGCTGTGTGACATTTGTAGGCCTTTGATGAAAAGTCAGTGGAAGGTGCTCCTGATCTGGTCTCAGAAGACCCTGGCTCAGGTCCCAGCTCTGTCACCAGGTGTGGCCTAACAGAGTTCACTCCTGGGCAGATCAACTGGCTGGGGTGGGAGAACCAACCACTTCCTTTTGTCTTACACTTGGTCACCTGGGAATCTTCCAGTACTTTCTCCAGCTGGGCCTGTTGGTGGAGTGGCCCTCAGGGAAGGCTCTGCCCAGGGCATCAGTGTGAGAACCCAGGCCTCCCAGTCACAAAACCCTGATTTCCCGTAAAATGAACCAAGGCCAGACCCAGGACCCTGGTCCCGGATCTGTGCTGAGCCCTCAGGAAATGGTGGCTGCTGTTGTATTGCTCTGAGCTCTACGGCACCCCTGGCATCTCCTGGCCGTCTTAGAAGATGCTGGCTGACTTCCTCTTGTTAAGGCCCCTCCTGCTCCCAGGAGTCCACTTTCCACCTTGAACTTCTGAAGTAGGCATACAGTTGCAGGGCTTGTCCATGGAGTGTGGTACACCTCTGGACTAAGGTACACTACTTTGGCTTGCATCATTTTCCTAGAGACTCTGCATTTCAAAGTCTTAATTAATTGTCATTTAGCTATTGCTAACATGGAAGCCAAAAGGTCTTTGTTCAACCATTGCAAAGCGGTTAATACTTCAATAAATATGTCCCTTGCTGAGTGCCGGTGGTCACGTCTATAATCCTAGCTATTCAGGAGGATCACAGTTCGAAGCCAGTCTGGGGAAATAGTTCCCAAGACCCTATCTCAAAAAAAAACCTACCATAAAAAAAGAGGGGCTTGGTGGAGTGGCTCAAGGAGTAGGCCCTGAGTTCAAGCCCAGTATGGCAAAAAGAAAAAAGAGTCCTACAGAAAGCCAGAATAAGGCAGATAATTGAAGCCATTGATTTCCTTCACGGCTTGTTTGCCCTTTCATTCCCTTCCTGAGGTGTTGCTTGTTGAGGAATGTCTCCAATTGCCAGCAAGACAGTGGGGTGTCTCATATTTCCCCGCCAGCCCGCCTTGCAGCCCAAGCCGAGTTCTTAGGCAAGCCTGCATGATGAATTTTTAATGCACAACTGTACGCCATTCCTCTGGCAGTGTGGCTCCATTGCTCTCCTGAGCCTACAGATTTACCGCTCCGATGATCAGAGCACAATCTGGGGGCAGTTGACATCAGTGAGGGATTAACCCCCCAGATCCATGTCTGTGCCCCCCACTCCTCCAAAAAGAAACCCTAAGGAATTGGAAGAAGAAAATTAAAATTATGTGTTGTTTGGGAAAGTTCCCCAAATAGCCTGGCACACAAAAGCAGAGCAATTTTTTTTGTTGTTTGAAATTTTATCGGGTAGCATATATTTTTACCTTTTTGCTTACTTTTTTTTTTATAAAGTGGGACTATTTTTACTTGAATACATTTCTGTGATCTTTCTACCCTTAAAAAAGCTTTACTTACAGAATATATAGATTCCTGGATGCTTGCCAGATCCCAAGGAAAGCTCAAATGTAATTAGAACCCAAACTTTGTTGACAATGGAAAGAGGACCAAGTTGTGTTAAGTGGCTAATTCTGTTCATGGGCATATGGTGAATTGTTACTTTTTTTCCCTGGTAGCTTTCTGTATTTTTGAAGGTTTCAAAATTAAGAAGAAAAAGTTGTATATAGAAATTGCTTGAGTTTAAAGAGGTTGGAGAAGGATTGAGTCTTCAGTAAGCAGTAGAATAAATGGCTAACTATGAAGGAGAGAAGTCAGAGCCAAGCTCTATGCAAATTAAAGCCTACATGTTTTAAATATTTAAATGTAAAAAAACCAGAAACACTGGGAGCAATTTTAGGTGGGTATTTATATAATGAGGGGGTGGAAAAGGTCTTTTTAAGCTTGAGGCAAAAGTAGAAATCACAAAGAGAAATTTGAAGTCTTCTGGAGATAGAAGGAAAGATGGATGGATGGATGGATGGGTAGACAGATGGTAGGCAGCAAATGGTAGTGGATGGATGGATGGATAGATGGGTGAGTGATAGGCAGTGAATGATAGTGGATGGATGGGTAGATGAGTGGGTGGGTGGATGAATGGGTGATATGGATGGGTGGATGGCTGGCTGGATGGGTGAGTAGATGGATGGATGGATGGATGGTAGGCAGTGAATGGTAGTGGATGAGTGGATGGATGGATGGATGGGTGGGTGGATGGATGGATGGATGGTAGGCAGTGGATGGTGAATAAGTGGGTGGATGGATGGATGGATGGGTGGTAGGCAGTGAATGGTAGGGGATGGATGGGTGGGTGGATGGATGGATGTGCAAATGGGTGAGTGGGTGGGTGGATGGATGGGCAGATGGGTGGGTGGATGGATGGGCAGATGAGTGGGTGGGTGGATGGATGGGTAGATGAGTGGATGGGTAGTTGAGTGGGTGGGTGAATGGATGGGTGATGATGGATGGATGGATGGTAGGCAGTGGATGGTAGTGGATGAGTGGATAAGTGGATGGATGGATGGATGGGTGGGTGGTAGGCAGTGGATGGTGAATAAGTGGGTGGATGGATGGATGGATGGATGGGTGGTAGGCAGTGGATGGTAGTGGATGGATGGATGGGCGGATGGATGATAATGAATGGATAGATGGGTGAGTGGATGGATGGATGGATGGATGGGTTGGTGGTTGGATGGTAGGGAGTGAATGGTAGTGGATGGGTGGGTGGGTGGTAGGGAGTGAATGGTAGTGGATGGGTGGATAAGTGGGTGGATGGATGGGTGGGTGGGTGGTAGGTAGTAAATGGTGGTGGATGAGTGGGTGGATAGCTGGATGGATGGGTGATGATGGATGGGTGCGTGGGTGGGCAAAAATATTTGCAATATGTATATATGTAAAGAGCCTGTACAAAGCAATAAGAAAAAGTCTAATGCCCCAACGGAGAAAGTTCTGTTCTGTTTTTTATGAGCTACTTTCTAGCTTGTGTCCCAAGCTCAGGTTAATCTGTTGTCTTTGATAACTTTGTCCTTCCCTTCTGAGTTTTTGTTTTAGTTTTTTTCTCCCTGGGCATCCACAATCTTCCCTCATTCCAGAACTTAGGGTCCCTCCTCCCCCCGCAGCACCCTTTCACGGTGGCTCTCCCTGCATAAGACATCCTCATCCCTTACTTCGTCTCCTCTCTCGTCTAGTGGCCTCATTTATTTAGTATTTTACCAACTTGTGTCTCTGCTGGCCATTTCTCCCCAGAGAATTCCATCCTCCACAGAGCCAAAGTATCTTTCTGGAATGTGACTTGCTTCCGCTTAAGAACCTTCCCTAGCTGGCTCTCTTGTCCCTGAGGACAAGTCCCAAATCATAGTGTGGTACACAGGGCACTTAGAGGGGCAGCTCTGTCCCTATGGAATCCCCAGGCCTGTGTGCTCTTACAGCCCAGGTCACCTGCACTTACAGGTACATCCCTGCCTCCCCCTGCCCACTGCGCACCTGCATGTACCTCTCTGTGATGTGAAGGGGGCCTCTGGTCTCCCTGCTCCAGGGGCTGCTAACATGGCATCCTTGGCGACAATCTAGGGAGGTCCTGAATTTGCACCCAAATGAAATACGGCTTTATTTTTGCTAATATCCAACCGTGATGTAGCAATTTCCTTCCGCTGTAAAGGAAGTCAACAAGCCAGGGTAATTGCAGACCTGGGGCCTCGTTGCCTGTGGCAGTCACATTTTCACTTCACACTCAGTTGTCATAGGTGTCATAAAGGCCATTGGGATTCATCACTACCTCAAACGTCAGTGAGGTAGACCCGCCACCAGACTTCCTATTCAGTGCACCAATAAAAGACACTTATTACTTATCACAAATTTGGATTTTTTGATATTTTAATAATTGGATTTTAAAATAGTTTTTTTCCTTAGTAAACATTTACATTTAAGACATTATTCTGAGAACAAGCCCATCTTCTACACTAGACTTAAGGGAAGACCCTTGCACAAGAAGCATGAGGCATTTCTCTTAGTTCAGTCACCAACCTTAAAAACAGTTTTTTTAGACTCTTTTTTAGGGTTGCAGTATTAGGGTTTGAACTCAGGGCCTGGCACTCTGCTTTTAAGGTTATTTTTCAGATAGGGTCTCATGTTTTTGCCTGGAGTTGGCTTCCTTTTTCTTAGCCATCTTCTCTAATGCATCTTTCAAGAAAATTGTACTTCTGTGCAGAATTTTTAGTTACACACACACCTCCGGACCCTGAGGAAAGACAGCAAATGAGTTCACTGTGCCTGGCCTGGGCGAGGACTGGAGCTGCTTCTGCCTCCTGTGAGTGACTGAGTTCATAGGCGTCTCATGTGCCAGGGGCCCCATGTCAGGGTGCAGGCAGTGTTAGCCCTTGTCGTCCTCGGTTGTATCTCTGAACCCCTCATCTAGCTCCTGGCAGCTTCGTGGCCCTCCGTCAACACTGTTGCTCAATATTGAACCATCAGCCATCGTCTTGCTTTTATTGTTGTTTTGAACAGGGTCTCACGGTGCAGCTATGGCTGGGCTGGAACTCAAGATCCTCCTGCCTCTGCCTCCTGAGTGCTGGGATTACAGGCGGGAAGCACTGCACCCAGCATTAGGCACCTTGATGATAATAAAGTCTGAGACACAAATTTTGTCACCGCATAACCAGTCCTGTTTTGAGAACACACAGGTTTGTGCGTATTTTAGGCAGACACAGCTGTGCATACAAGGGTTACGTAGTTGTGCACGTAGCACAACTAACAGTCACTGGAGAAGCCTCCCCATTATTTTGACATGATTTGACATTATTTCATACAGCTTTTACAACTGCCTGTCTGCTAGCTTACCATTCTGCTGGTGACATTTTATTTTCTTCTCTTGACAAATCAGAGCTTCAGGAACCATTTTTTTTGTTGTTGACGGTCCTGGGATTTGAACTCAGGGCCTCACTCTTGCTAGGCAGGTGCTCTACCACGTGAACCACTCCGCCAGCCCACGGGAATCATTCTTGATTAGAACAATAATTCCTGAAAGAATTTGTCAGGAAGAGAGGCTGCCGGGGCAAAAGAGAGACAGGCTGTCCAAGCTTTTCTGCATGCTACCCAGCAGCAGCCAGAGTCGGGGTTCGGGGTTCACCCCCGGCCCCTCCTGGCACTGGAGAGGTGGCATCCCAGCGCCTGTGCCAGTCTGGCCTTCCTGGAAAGATCCGGGCTCTGGGAACATGGCCTGACCTGACCCTCAGTGCCATGTGCAGGTGGGAGCTGACCTGCAGGAACTTCTGCCCTTCCCTGAGGCACTGAAGGGGACCTCAGGTGCCTTAGCACAAAACTCAGCGTTTCCCTGCTGCTTGTTTACTGTGTTCCCTTCTGTCCTGGGGACACAGGTACTGCGGGGGGGCGGGGGGGTGGATTTCAGCCACTCACTGACATCCATAGTACTCTGCCCGCTGGTCACTTCGCTTTTCACTTGACCTGTAGCGACTTACATTGTCCACAGTAGGCTCTTTGTTTCCTTCGGCTCTGCATCCTGAGATTCAGCTGAGCACAGATGCAAAAGCACTCAGGAAAATACTACATCTGCACTGAACGAGCACGGCTTTGTTTTGGTTTGGTTTGGTTTTGGCTTGTCATTATTCCCTAAACAATACGGTCTAACAAGTACAGCATTTACATCGGGTTAGGCTTCAGAGCCTGCGGGTCTGTGCAATTACTTCCCGATCTATTTGGCAGCTCACACCTCTGTGGACCTTGGTGTTTGCACAGGTTATAAAGTCAGTCCCCACCTACACCAAGTAAGATAGGTCTCGTTAATTTTATCATTTATCATTTCCAATCGAGAATCACAGAAATATTTCCTTCACATTTTCTTGGGTTTTTTTTTTTTTTAATGGCTTACCGTACATTTAATTTAGTTTGTGCGTAATTTATGTGGCCCAGTCTGACCTCAATCTCACGTTCTTCCTACCTCAGCCTCCCACATAGCCGGGATTACAGGTATGCTTTGTCTTCATTTCCACTAGGATTGACGATTCCTTCCTGCAGTATTTCATGTCTCACAAATCACACAAAGATGAATTACACGTACTGATTTCTGCCTATAATTTCATTCCATCGGTCTAATTTTTCATCTTAATAAGGAGCACATAAAATTCATGTCTTGTACAGTTAACTAGTTTACTGTGGTTTCTGTTGGTTTTGTTTAAAAACAAAAGCGTTTAGTATTTTGCTCACCTGATTTTTACTGTAAGCCCCTGTCACTTCACCAAGTTTTATAAATTAACTTAGGAGATACAGTCATCCTTATTTATATTTAATGCAACCTCAAGTAAGGAATGTCGTCATTAGCTTGCCTTTCCAGTAGTGTTCTTTAATTCGATTTTCTTAAAGAGGATATAAAGATTTTCTTTATATCACAGCATTTTGATATTACATCCCTCTTGTAGGGAAAGATAGAGTGTTTACTTCACTTTCCAGAGATTTACGGCTGGTATCTACAAGTTTTTTTGTTCTCTTACACCAAAAACTGAACTCATGACTCTCTGCCCATTCGCTTAAGTGAGTTCCTTGGCTTTTGTGAGCACATGCCATGTTCCCTGCAGGTAGTGACATTGTACCCTTTTGTGACAAAAGGGGTCCTCTTCTTTCATCCCTGGTTTGTTTGGTTTTGTTTTTCCTTTATTTTATTTTATTTTTTTTTGTACGGCACTGGGGTTTGAACTCAGGGCCTCACACTTGCTAAGCAGACACTCTACCACATGAGCCCCTCCACCAGCCCTTGTTTGTGTTGGGTATTTTCAAAATAGGGTCTCATGAACTATTTGCCCGGGCTGGCTTCAAACCTCGATCCTCCTGATCTCTGCCTCCTGAGTAGCCGGGATTATAGGCGAGAGCCACCAGTGCTTGGCCATCCCTGTTTTAAAAGGATTGCCTCTGTTATTCTCTGTGAAGAATGTAATGCATGCTCTGGTTTGAAGCAAGTGTTTTTTCAGCTCTGAGTGGATCTGTAGACTCCACATGATTGGGATGCCCATGTGACACCTCCTTCTCGGGCAGTGAGTTTTTCTGTCGGATTATACTTGTATGAATTGGGTTTTCTTGTCTTACTGTTTCAGGCAAGTTCCAGATTACATTTCTATTATTTTCTGTGCCTTACAGCATTTCTGATTTCTCCCAAACATTTTACTGTGGTTAGTGTAGCTTACAACCTGACCTCCATTAGCCTTTTAAAAGGTCTCATCAGCCATTTCACTTGAAGTGTCTTCCTACTACACTTGGTTAAATTTTGCATTTTC
Organism: Castor canadensis; assembly: GCF_047511655.1. NCBI lineage: Eukaryota > Metazoa > Chordata > Mammalia > Rodentia > Castoridae > Castor > Castor canadensis. The sequence continues at coordinate 10,695,434 of NC_133391.1, forward strand.
TCCAAATATATATTTGCACATTTTTTTGGTCAGTACTGGGATTTGAACTCAAGGCCTCAGGGACACTAGACAGGTGCTCTATCACTTGAGCCATGTCCCCAGACCTTTTTGCTTTATTTTTCAAATAGGGTCTGGTGTTTATGCTTGAGGCTGTCTGGACCAGGATCCTCCTATTTATGCTTCCTGCTTAGCTGGGATGGCAGGTGAGAGCCATCGCTCCCAGCTTATTGGTTGAGATGGGGTCTCACTAACATTTTCTCTGTGCTGATCTCAAACTGCAGTCCTCTTGATCTCTGCCTCCCTAGTTGCTAGTATTACAGGCATAAGCCACCACACCCAGCCCCAAATACATATTTTTATGGGTCAGTTTGACCTTGATATAACTCTTCCTTATTGTTGAGTCATGTTTTCTGATTCATAGTATCTGTCATAACCTTTCTCCCCCCGCCCCCATACTGGGGTTTGAACTCAGTTGCTAGGCAAGAGCTCTGCCACTTAACACACACACACACACACACACGCACGCGCGCGCCTTTTTTGAATTTAGTTAGTTTTCAGATAGGGCCTCACATTGTTTCCAAGGGCTGGCCTCGGAGAGCAATCCTCCTACCTATGTCTCCTGCATGTGCCACACACTCAGCTTGTTAGTTGACATGGAGTTTCGCTAATTCAGAGTGGCCTCGAACCTCCATCCTCCCGATCTCAGCCCCCTGGGTTGATGGCATTACAGGCGTGCGCCACCATGCACAGCCCTATTTAAGGGAAACTTGTGTGGATGTCCCCAGTCCTCTCCTCATCCCAGTGGTGAGACTCCTGTTATTAGTAAAATTCACTTGAATATCGACCTCATCGAGCCTGCTGAGACCTTGAAGTCAATACGCAAGTGCTCTTGCCGCACTGGACTGTCTGGCCAAGCAGCAAATTGCATGTCACCTTATTAACCTTCCTGCCTCTTCAGTGAGGCCCATCTTGTCTAGAAGACACTGAACTACAGATGACTGCCAGTGAGCTCTTCAAAGTGACACGGATTTTGTGGTGATTCTCAAAAAGCATGCAGCGAGTGACAAAAGTCTCCATCAATGATAAGCTCCCTTTACTCCCGAGCATATGGCCAGGACTTGTCACAAACTTGATGCTTGCCAGGTAGATCCCAGGAGGTGACCTACATAGAGCCGACCACTCTCATCACCATGGTGTCTTAAACAGTCTCGCTGTGTTTCTTCAGTTTTACTAATCTCAGAAATTTCTCAGCTGGGTATCCAGGGTCCTTCACTGTAAATTAACCCCAGGAAGCACTGTCCTTTGAAAATAACTGAGTCTGATTTCCTACCCAGAATTACGGCTTTTGTATAGCAATGATCAAGCGCATAGGCTGAAGCCGGGCATGGTGCCGCACAGCTATAATCCTAGCTACCCAGGAGGCAGAGATCAAGAGGATTGAAGTTCGAAGCCAGCCCAGGCAAATAGTTCAAGAGACCCTATCTTGAAAAAATCCATCACCAAAAAGGTCTATTGAAATGGCAGTGGTAGACCACCTACCTAGCAAGTGTGAGGTCCTGAGTTCAAATCCCAGTACTACAAACAAAAGAAATCCTTTCCAACTCCCAGTACTAGGGAGGCTGAGGCAGGAGGATCTGGAGTTTGAGTTCAAGGCCAGCCTGGGCTACATAGAGAGACACCCCCCACCAAAAAAAAAAATCCCTTCCCAAATGACAATCCTTTCCCTGTGACAAATCCAGGAAGGTTATTTTATTTTGTTACTTAAAATTCTCATCACAATCCACCGAAGTATTTGAAATGACTTTAAGACAACACATGAGGAACATGGTGGATGGATTTCACATACCTGCATGAAACAGAACCAAGAAACCTCTTGCAGCTGCTGTAAGTGGGGCAGGGAAGGGGTGGAGGGGGAGAGACAGCAGGGGCGATCTAACCAATGCACAAAATAAGCCTAATCAGCGTGGTCACTATGAATCCCCCTTTATAATGAATGTAGCCTAATAAAAATATTTTTAAAAAAAAGGCAGCACAGAATAAATAAGGCTTTGGGGTGGAGTCTGGGAATTAAAGGGGTAAAATGGGGGGGAGATAACTTTTAAGACTTGTGTTTGGGTAAAGAGCTCAGTCACTCAGTAACCTGAGGTGCTGGAGACGTCTCTCTCCCCATGCTTTTTTTTCAGACCTCAGCATTTGTGATATCCTGATATCACCGTTGGCCTGACTACGCGGGAGAACTTTGTGTTGTAATAACCTTTCTATTTTCCCCTCCATCTGAGCTCTGCGGCCTATTGTAGTGATTAGACAGGAGAGTGTTCTGAAAGGAAGCTTGGTCAAATCCCATGAGGTCAGAAGGAAGGGAAGGATGGTCTGCGTGGGGCCGGGGAGTCTGGCCTCATCTGAATTGTTTAACACTTCACAAGTCAAAAAGGAACCGCTGAATTATTCATTTGCGAGTTGCCCAGAAAAAAAAAATTTTTTTTAATTTTTTTAAAAGCCACTTACACTGCCCCAGTGCAGACTTCCGGTGCCAACAAGAGGAAGGAGAAGGATGCTGTCTGTCTGTACAGGTTCTGCAGCCTCTGAGGCCTGCTCGTACTGTTCCCTTCCCTGCTGGAGAAGGAAACCACCAGCCCGCTTAAGTGTGGGCAGTTGGGGTGGGGTGGGGATGAAGGCAGTGGGGGCTTTTGTGTTGGGAATAGCAGGATGGAGGAAGATTCTGAAGGCGCTGTGTCATCAGAGGCCCCAGGTAGCAGTGTGGTCAAAAGTGACCCGGGAGAAGGGCCCAGCGAGGTGGCTGGAGCTTGGTGATCAGGAAGGAGTAATAACTAACTACTGTGCAATTAAAGACCTTAGTATATTCTTAGTTTTAACTGTTCCCACCACCTAGTACTTAGGGGAAAAGGGAGTAATTAGAAGGTCTTGAATTTGGGAGTAAAGCAGCGTATTTACCATGCACGGACTACTGCTCACCCTGGGCCTCAGTTTGCCCTCTCTGTAGGGCTCTGGTGCCTCCTCTGGAGGGCAGGAGGCAGATAAAGAAGGAGGTTCCCTGCCTGAAGTCATGGCACTTCCTAGGTCGCTCCTGTTGGCCACAGGCGGTGTGCTAACAGTTAGGGAGACTGGAAGAAGAAAACCTGCCAGCAGCTGTGAAAGATTGAATGGAGGCTCAGGTTGAGCAAGCGATTCTCAGGCCACCCGGAAGGTTTGTCGTATTGAGAGTCGTGCCCTGAATGTACAGAGGGTATGTGTACAGGGCTGGGGGTGTGGCATGCTGCAGGTGCTGGGTTCAGTCCCTAGGACTACCAAAAAAAAATGTTCGTTTTTTCAGATAGGGTCTTTCACTAACTTGACCTGGTCTGGCCTTGGACTGTGATTCTTCTACCTCCACTTCCCAAGTAGTTGGAACCAGAGGTGTGCGCCACCACACTGGGCTTGCTTTTGAGATAGGGTCTCACTAATCTCTGCCCAGGCTGTTCTCAAGCCTCAGTACGCCCGTGTAGCTGGGGTTACAGGAGTGAACCACTGCACTTGGCCCTTGATTATCCTCTTGGAGATTAGAAAATAGCTCTGACCAGAGGAGAAAGATCCTGGTTTCTATGTACCAAAACAATGAAGAGTATGTGTCCGGGGTTTTGTGGTTTATAGAGCAGAACCTTCTTCCACTCAATCGGTGCCAGTTTGTTCCAGAACGCAGTGTTATTCCTCCGGTGTGAATAGCTCAAAGGTCTGCCCAAGGTCAAAGGACGGAGAGGCATTAGAGGAGAACTCAAACCCAGGTGCTCTGCCAGCCACACTCTTTCAGCTATTGGGCCACAACTTTCCTGATTGTGCCTTCCATAGCTCTGCCATGCTTGTGACTAAAGAACAAGGGAAAGGGAAAGGAAGAGTTTTCCTCCCACTCCTCATTGCTTTCAGTAGAGCAGAGCAGCCCATTGCTTCTGTTAGAACTCAGAGAAATGGCCTGGTGCAGTGGCTCATGCCTGTAATCCCAGCTACTCAGGAGACAGAGATTGGGAGGATTGGAGTTAGAGGCCAGCCCTGGCAAAATGGTCATCAAACCTCATCTCAACCACTATAAGCAATACATGATGGTGTATGCCTGTTGTCCCAGCCAACCTGGAAACAAAAATAGGAGGCTCGCACTCGTGGCCAGCCTGAATGCAAAATGCAAGACCTGTTCAGAAACTACTGGAGTGGCTCAAGCAGTAGAGCACCTGCCTAGCAAGTGTGAGGCCCTGAGTTCGAACCCCAGTACTGCCAAAAAGAAAAGTCCAAGAAATGTCGAGAAGCATTCAGAGACAGATCCCAGTGTTACTCCCAGAAGCTGTGCGGGGTTGTACAATGTCAAACCCTAATTCTCAGAGCTGCAGCTGTCCCGTGTCCCCTGCCTGGAGAAGGCTGAAGCCTATTTCTGGCCACACTAAGGGGCATTCTTTGGGATGTGTCCTGTTGGTTTGGCACCACTGGACCATCACACTGTGTTGGTACTATAAGATGCCAGCCTACCCACCAGCTAGACTTGGGTTGAACTTCCAAGAATTTTACTTAACTCACTTCACAGCAACAGGTGAGCTAAACAGATGAGGAAGGAAGTTTTCTTCACATTTGGGATTGAAAAAAGAGACTTAATGAAATTGTTTTTAATTGATTCTGTGAGATCATTGACGTTAATATAATGGTCATATAAAGACAGACTGTGGTTACCGTACACTCAGGCAGAGGTGACATTCTGCCACTTAACTATCAGCACAGTTTCAGTTCCAACAAAAATCAAAACCACTACTTTCAGGAGGTTGCTCCTAGTGATCAAGCTGTATAGCTGTGTCCCTCCCAGCCCAGGCCCTCCATCAGAGACAGCAGGGCCACTCAGAAGTGACACATGTAGTCAGGGTCTTGGGGGATGGCATATGGCTTCACCTGCACCCCAGCCAAGCACAGGCAGCTTCACCTGGGATAGAAAGTGGAGGAAGTTCCTACACATGAAAGTGTCAAGAAAACCTTTCCCTGAGCACTTCTTCCCTCCCCTCCCACTTTCCTCCCTTCCTCCATCAGCCCCCGTGGGTGTACAATGTAGGGCACAGGACAGCAGTGGGTCACACAGCCCAGTGGACCAAGAGTCCAGGGCTACTGTTGTCCTGTCTTTCAAAGACTGTGAAAAGTAAACCATCTTCCTTCTGCAGAAACAACTTCCAGACTTTTTCTTTTAAGTCATATTTGTAGAATTGGGTGCAGTGGCTCACGCCTATAATCCAGCTTCTTGGAAAGGAAAAATCGGGACATCAAGGTTTGAGGTCAGCCTGGGCAAAAGTTTAGCAAGACAAGCTGGGCTGTGTCTGCGATCCCAGCTACTGGAGGATTGTGGTCTCAGCCTGACCCAGGACAAAACTTAGGACCTTATCTGGAAAGTGGTAGAGCACCTGCCTAGCAAAGTGTGAGGCCCTGAGTTCAAACCCCATAGCTGCCAAAAAGAAAAAACTAAAGGCCAACTACAGATTTACATGTATTTATGAAATTTTACTAAGTATCAGCCAACAGACCCGGGGTGCTCATCAAACGCCTGGCACCACAGTCAAGGCGGGAGGGGTGCCGGTGTGACTTCATTTCAGTGAGTCAGAGGAGAAAACTCATTTCATTAGCTCCATGGATCTTAAGAGGTACTTAATGAAATCAATATCCATCTCTTATTAAAGAGTCAAAATGAAATGGGAATAGTTGAGTGTTCCATTAACAACAACAACAAAAATGTTTAAAGCCAAAAACCAGCACCATGGCGTTAGTTAGGTGCTGTGCCCTCAAGTCAGGCACAGGCAGGGTCCCTACTGTCAGCCTGTGCCTAACATTCGGGACACATAAGTCAGTGCTGTTTTCTGGAAAGTTCTGTGCCATCCCATGTGCAGACATGGCACACCATGAAGACCTACAGGAGTGACGGAAAAGTTGTCACGGGCGTGCACAGGTTCCCGCCACCTTGTGGTCAAGGAGGCACCTCGTGTGCCCCACTGTCCTCTGCCCAGCAACCCCATCTCTGTCCTCAGTGATCAGTGATGCAGACCAAATGTCCTGAGCTCCTCGAGCCTTCGTCCCCCTTGGTGGGGTGTCACTATACTGCATCACGGCGGCTCTGTGCCTCGTCGTGCCTCCCCGGGAGTGGGCAGTGGCACTGCCCACTTCATGTTGAGATCCCAGGATGTTCCCCTCCCCAGCAACCCTGAAGGTCAGTGCCAAGGTCACTGACCCCTTGCTGACTGGGCCCAGATGCCTGCTGCCCCAGTCGCAGCGCAGTGGGCCCTGGGCAGGCATGCTTGATGGGACACTGACCTCCCTCAGTCGCTGGCTTATCGCACACCCCCAGGAGGACAAGTGCACACTGGGCCAGGACTCCACGAGTGCCTTCCCTGGGTATGACCTTGACGTGGCTCACATATGGCCGCAGACAGGCCCTTCCTCCCGGTGGTATCGGCCTCTGTGCTCTGTGCAGCGTTTCCTGTGGGCTGTCCACCACCCCTCCCCAGCTCCTCCTCTGTGTGCCCTGGTGGGAGGGGGATTCCAGCCCCATCACAGAGTCACCTTCCTCAGAGCCTGGCCCTCCACCCCTTCCCCACCTGCTCTTTCTAAACTTGGCCAGCTCCTGTCCGTCTCCTCCCAGTGCTGAGCGACTCAGGCCTGACGTGCAAGTGTCAGGAACACGACTCATTTGCCAGGCGCACCATGGGCAATAGCTGCCAGGGGAGGGAGGGCCCATGTACAACCACGCCGACTTCTTTTCTGTAAAGCATAAAAGATTCTCTTTTTGATACCAAAAAATTTTAGTCTGCTACTTAGACCATTGGCTTTTGATTCAAGTCCTTCAAGACGTGCCGATCTGTCAGGAGGAGTGTGCTGAACCCTTTTTCAGATGACTTGGAGATACTCACTGGTCACTCTGTATCCAAGATTCCGTGTCCCTACAGATCCCAAATTCCTGGATGCTCAAATGCTGTGGATAAAGCGTGAGGCTGAGCAGGGTGGAGCTGGGCCATGCGGCAAGGCCCTGTCTCAAAAGCAAAAGTGACTGCACAGAACATCCTGCCAGACGCGAAGTCTTTCTCGAGGACTTTTAGTAGCTAACACAACGTAAATGCTTTGTAAGTAGTTGTCACACCGTATTGCGTAGGGGATAATGACCCCAGGAAGGTGTGATGGTGTTGGGTACAGGTGCGTCTCCATGACTGCATGAATCCGAGGATACAGAGGGCCACACGTGCTGGGTTTTCTCAGCCCCTGGCACCTGTGGTTGATAGAATATCGAAACACACAGCAGCCATGCCCTGCTGAGGGACGCCTTTGCAGCCTCGGTGAAAGGAAGTAGCCGTTTCTAGAGTGGATATAATTTCCCCTCCATCAGCATTAACTGTGTCCTTTGAAGTTCCTCGTAAAAACTGTGTGCTAGCCCAGAGAACACCCTGAAACGACCTGAAGGGAAACGGGTTGAACGAACTATATATTCTAGGCCAGAGTGAAATGATCCACCATTTGAAGCCGGAGCTGGGCAGAACACGGGCACAGGTTCATGGATCAGCAGAAGCTGTTTTGGCAGCTCGTAAAAAGGTGAGGGAGCTGGAGTTTTGTAATAAATCCTTCTGCTGAGCCCACAATACGTGCGGTTATTGCGGACATTGGAAAAATAAATGCTTTTTAAGTAATGTCCGGCTCCAGATTCCGAAGTGGTGTCTGAGAGTTGAAAATGAAGAAAGAATAAAAACCTTTGCAAGATTGTTGATACTTCCACGTGCAGCTGCACTCACCACCACCCTCACAAGACACCTTGAATGGATGTGATGCTATTTCTTCCAGTCCCTCGAGTCATTTCCACCCTGCTTCCCAGCGCAGCTGGTCTGGTAGGACTGGCTTGGTCGGAGGGGGTAGAAGTGGGGGCTGTTGGAAGGTGGAACCTGCATCTTGGTCCAGGCTGGAGTTCGGCTGCACTCTGCACCTTCCAAAGGCGTGATCGCGTGATCCAAAATAAAAATGCACCTCCAAAATGATAGCACACCTACTGACTTTTTTTTTTTCCTGTACCAGGGATTGAACCTAGGGCCTTAGTGCATGCTAGGCAATCACTCTGCCACTTGAGCCATGCCTCCCAACCCCAGCCTCCAGAGTTTTTGTGTGTGTGTGTGTGTATGTGTGGTACTAGGACTTGAACTCAGGGCCTACCCCTTGAATCACTCCACCAGCCCTTTTTTTGTGTGTTGGTTTTTTTGAGATAGGGTCTCGCAGACTGTTTGCCCAGGCTGGCTTCAAACCACGATCATTCTGATCTCTGCCTCCTGAATAGCCGGGATTACAGGCGTGGGACAGCTGTCGGCACAATGCCAGGGCTCAGTGTTGTCATTACCTTTTGAAATCTCGGGAAAACTAAGAGCGGCTCTCGAAATTAAAGGTGAGGGCAGCCATTGTGATTACCGTCAATATTTTGGTGAGTTCCACGGTTGCTTAGGAACCAGCGTTAAACTGACCCACAGATGGGAAACTTGAAATTCATTTCCAGCAACCGAGAAGGCACCTTCCTACTTAAATGTGACTCGGGTTTCTTGTTATGAGTGACTTGAAATCTTTTGGAGATAAGACATTGTTTCCTAGATATTAAGAATCCTGGTGAGTGTTCAGAGCCATTCACTGTCTGTGAAGGTATCCAGAGAAACCGGTTGCCATGGCTCATGCCTGTAATCCCAGTTACCTGGGAGGTGGAGATACCAGGATCACTGTTCCTGGCCAGCCTGTGCAAAAAAAAATCTAGTGAGACCCCATTTCAACAAGCCATGCATGGTGGGGTACTTCTGCAATCCCAGCTATGTGAGAGGCATAGTACAAGGATCACAGTTCAATGCTGGCTCTGGCAAAAAGCACAAGACCCTATCAGAAAAATAACTATAAAGCACCTGGGTTGCCGGTGGCTCACACCTGTAATCCTAGCTACTCAGGAGGCAGAGATCAGGGGGCTCGTGGTTCAAAGCCAGCCCTAGCAAATAGTTCACGAGACCCTGTCTCAAAAAACAATCACCAAACAGGGCTGGTGGAGTGGCTCAAGTGGTAGAGCGCCTGCCTGGCAAGTATGAGGCCCTGAGTTCAAACCCCAGTGCCGCCAGGAAAAAAAAAAAAAGAAGAAAGAAAAGAGCAAAATATAAAAGAAAAGTTGAGTGATATGGAGGACAGAGGTGGATACGCCAACCATATACAAATAGTGAGAGAGCTCCAAAGTGGAAAGCACTTGAATGAGAGTTCAAGCAAAGTTAAAGAAAGATGAAAGAACTCTTTGAGGACCAAACTGGTGAGAGTAGAAAAAGTCTCACTGGATCCACTCGGAGACTCGACTCCCTCAGGCCTGCACCGTCCCATCCTCCCCGCAGAATCTGCAGCCAGTTCTGCACGTGTGCTGGAGAGAGAAGCTGGGTCTTGTCAACCCTCTTTTCCCTGCAAACATTATTTTTGGTACTTAGCAGCCATGTGGTCCCGCCCTACATCTGTAGCACTGGCAAGACATACAGGAAGCATGTCCGCATCTGTGGTGCCCACCCCGGCCCCAGAAAACTTGACAAAGCAATGAGTGGATGGATGGCATTAGTAGTGGGGGACGTTGGTCATGTGTCTGGACTTTTTGTTAAGTGCATGATGAGCTGAGCGTGGTGATGCACACCTGTAATCCCAGCATTCTGGAGGATGAAGTAGTCTACTACCATACCCTGAACATGCCCGATCTCTTCTGAAGGAGATGACTGCAAGTTCAAGACCAGCCGGAGCTACATAGTGAGACCCCATCTCCAAAAAGAAAGTGTGATGAATAACTGACCCCAAGTCCAAAGCTGTTTAAACTTGTAATGAGATGCCGGGCATGATGGCGCATAAAATCTGAGCCATCGGGAGGCGGAAGTAGGAGGATCACCGTCCAAGGCCAGCCCTGCAAAAGCCTGAGACCCTACCTGATGAACGAACTGAACACAAAAGGACTGGGGACATGGCTTAAGTGCTAGAGCCAAGCACAAGGCCCTGAGTTCAGTCCCTTGTAATTAACCCTAAGAAAAGTTGGAAACTTAGTTTCATTTCATACCTGATTTGGTCCTCACACTGAAGCCTTTATCTGCAGCCCTTAAGACAGCAACTCCTTGAGAGCTTGTTTGGAGGTTCTAGCAGGGAAGCGCAGTTACTCGTATACCCTTGACCGAAGAACGGTCCTCCTCTATCAGGGATGGTCGTCCTCTTCAACCGAGCGCGCGGCTTCGGGAGGGACACACATGGAGCGGTGAGGGAGGAAGGGGACACCTGCCCAGCCAGCCAGATCAGCTGAATCAACCCTGGCGATCAATGGGGTGACAGATGTCGCAGCCCTCACATCCAAGACAGCAACTCCTGTGTGTCTCAGTCCCTTGGCACCTTTAGTGACCTTCTTGACCCTTCATAGTTATTAGACTGTCTTTACATAGTTTTCCTCTAGGACCTCAGAGGTTGTGTTTTGGATGACACCAGGGAATGTCTTGTCATTCAAGCTGTCCCCACCCCTCCCCTGCACCCATTGTGTGGCAAGAGCCTGGCTGGGTTGTGATCTTATAGGGACTCTACCTTCCCCACGAAATCACCCTAAAAATAGCTCCATTTAACTAGGCCATTCTACAACAGGCTCTTTCAGACTTTCCTCGGACCAGTCTGAAAGCCAGCTACTATTTCAGACATACAGTGGGTGTCCAACCTGATCCCAAGGCCCCTGCCACCCCAGGCAGGCTGCTGGGGGTTGATAAGCTGCCCCAGTGTGCAGCTACAGACTAGAAAATCTCCCACATCAAAAACCGACCCACCCCGGGGCCAACTCTCAGAGTTAGGGGAGGGTGGGTGCCATGCACAACACTTACGAGGTCTTGGGTTCAGAGCTCTCATGGTTAGGCCTGTCCTGGTTCCCAGAGCTGTCCAGGGAGTAGACTTGGCAGGACAAGGCACATTTGGGACTCTGGCTTCCAGCTGGACCCAAAGTCCTACAGATACAGGGCCAAGTCCCAGGACTTAGGATCAAGGAGACATGCAGTCTGGCCTTCATAGCACTCATTGTGTTGGGGGTGGACATCAAATGAAAACCTGAGCCAAGCGTGGTACTGCATGTCTGTAATCCCAGCACTCAGGAGGCTGAAGTAGGAAGATCAAGAGTTCCAGGCCAGCCTGGGTTACATAGCAAGGCCCTATCTTAAAAGAAATAAATGAAAAACCTTCCAGCTAGGTTGAGAAGACTGTGCAGTACTCAGGGGCAGAGGGCAGTCCTGCTCGCACAAAGGGAGACCCTTGTCACTTCTAGCCTGGGTGGTTTAGGCTCCTGTGTGTGGTGGATGGCACAGGCCCATGGGGTAAGCCATGGACAAGGCCAGGCAAAGGGCAAGAGCCTTTGACTACTGCGATCAGCCAAGAGCACTCAGGGGCACGTGGACTCAGAGCGACACCACAAGGACAGCCCCAATCCCCAGCCAGGGTCCCCGTGGCTGTCACCTTCCACTCTGCCTCCTGTGGATGTGCCGGAACCTTCCTGGGAAAGCAGCTAGTCTTGGCCTATGGCCTCACAGGGCACCACCAGCCCCTTTCTTAAAGGTGGGCATTGATCTGGTCTCGCGATTCCAGCCCACTATGGGATTCTGGGATTGGCCACCCTTGTGAGCTGGACTCTGCAGACTTCACAGCTCCCAACTCCATCACCATCTGCGCCTCCCTACAACCAGTGGCTCCCTCTGTCCTAGCAAGGCCTTCACTGCTAAACGTGTTTTCCTAATGTAGCCTTTTCCCAGCTCCTCTCACGCTCAACCTGGCAAACTTCTACTCATCCTTCAAAACCCATCCTGCCTTTCATTTCCTCCGAACCTTCCATGGCTCCCTCCCCAAGGAGAAATGCAGCTCTCCCTCCTCTGTTTTTCCAGAGCACTCTGTTCACACCCCCACTGAAACTTATGGCACAGCACACTGTATTTTGTCTGGTTTGGGCTGTGCCTCCCCAACAAGATTAGGGGGTCCCTCCAGGGAAGCCCTCCCTTGCCCAAACACATGCATATCAAAAGAGCGAATGAAGCCAGCAGGCCTGTCACCTGCTTCATCATAATAAGTAGGGGTGACCCTTTCCCTAGACTGGGGACCCTGCCTCACCCTGAGCCAGAACGCCTGTCCTGTCGGTCACCTCCTGCACCTGCCTTGTTTCTGACTAACCTCTCTCCCTCTCGCCTCCCCAGGGCCGACGAGATCGAAATGATAATGACCGACCTCGAAAGGGCGAACCAGGTGGGACATCCAGAGCCTTTAGGCACCAAAACCCCAAGAGCACACCAGTCCCGGAAGTCGCCTCCCTCTAAGTCAGGAGGTTTTTCTTGTATTTTTTTTTCCTTAACTGCTGCTGACATGGGCACTTTTAATGACAATGTCGTGAGAAGGTGGAAAACATGCGAAGTCCCCAGCACTATTTCCTTGGCAAAGGCTTTGGTGTGACCACAGCATCTCAGACACCTGGGATGCACGTCCACCCAAAGGGCCTCTTTTTTTCCTAATCTGTGGTCCCTGTGACACCCCTTGCACTGCAAGTTACATGGTAGAGATATCTTTGTGACTACCTTGTCACAAGTTGCAGCCACTTGCTATGGAAGGGGCCCAGCTGATGATCCCTCGCAGCTGATGCTGAGCGGACAGACACACCTTTCAGGAAATGCCCAGCGAGGATCTGGCACAACTCAGTCAGATAGGCCTAACTCTCAACTGGCCAGACAGTCCCATCACCCCGAAAGCCCCCTTCTTTGTGCGGGCCTTGCAGAGGATTAAAGCATTCTGCACTGCTGCTCCAAGAAGCAAGAGGCCTCCCCCACTGGGCTTTGTATTGTCAGGAGAAGCAGAGCCAAACAGTGACAGGTGTGTCAGCCCAGAAGGCCATGCACTGTGACCTCCACCACTCAGTTATACAGCTAGGTAGCTGGAAAGTTACGGGGCTTGCCTCTGGTCACCCAGGGAGCCCAGTCCTGGGACGCCATGAGACAAAACTTCCTGCTGCCCACCACCTTCAAGAGTTCCACAGGCATTTACCTTAGTGGCACTGCCATCCCAGATCCGAGCCAGCAAGGGAAATAGCGTCAGCACCCATTTCCTGCCCTATAAAATCAACTCAGAGTCCAACTCGGAGAAGTCAGTTTGCAAATGGGAGGGACAGTGACCGGTGGCTTTGTTTTCCTTGGGAGGGCTTGGCGGGTACAGTGTGCAGTGCTGGTGACCTGAAGTAGTCAGAAGGACCGGCCACTCCGCCAGGGCTTGCTTGGTGCTCTAAGCACACTGTTGCAATCCAGTCACTCAGTCCCCTCAGCGGCCCACTGAGGTCAGTACAGTTAGGATCCCTGTTTTACACATGGGAGACTGAGATCAGAGGTCAGTCTGTTTCAGGACCAGGAAGCCCAAAGCCTGGCTTTAGAGGTCTGTGCCCTCAACCATTGCCCCCAGAAATGAATGGAGAACATCCGTTGACAGGGCCACTCTTCCCAAAAGCAGCCGTGTGTCTGGGCGACCTGTAGTGCTCCTCTGCTTCACTCACGTTGGGACTTTGAGCCATCTTTCATCTGAATCTGCTGAACCCACTTCTGGCCCCCTTTGTCTTTATTTGGTTTCATGGCTCCATGGGGCAGAGACCCAAAATCAGAGGAGCTATAGGAAGGGGGTGGCCTTGCTATGTCACCTGGTTGCACTTGTAGCTCTCAGATTTCCACCCTCCTCCAAGGCTAGCGGGAGACAGCCTCCCCTCCTCCCGGCTGTCACTTCTGGGTGAGCCTGGCCTGTCCAGCGTCATAGCTGCAGTCTGAATGTCAAGTGCGCGGTCAGGAGCGGACCCTCCCTAAATTCCTAGGACATTGGTAGTGGATGCACCTCTCAGAGGACTGAGTTCCCTGAGCCACCAGGCAGGGATTGTAAAGACAGGTGACAACTCCAAAGTGACACTCAGTTCAGGTCCTAACTGGCACTTCCTCACTGTGTGGCCTTGACCAGTCTCTCAATCTCTTCCATTTCTTAATCTTAAAAAGAAGGACAGGTGCCGGTCCCTGTATCTATAATCCCAGCTACTCAAGGAGCAAAGATCAGGAGGATCGTGATTTGAAGCCAGCCCAGGCAAATAGTTTGCAAGACCCTTTCTCAAAAAAAAAAAAAAAAAAGAAAGAAATCACAAAAAAGGGCTGGTGGAGTGGCTCAAGGTATAGGCCCTGAGTTCAAACCCCAGTACCACCAAAAAAAAAAAAAAAAAAAGAAAGCTGAGCCTTGAGGACGTTTTGCTAAGGAAAATGAGCTAGTCACAAAAAGACACGTTGCAGAATTCCACCTAGAGGTGGCATCCAGAGGTTCACGGAGACAGAGTGCCATGGCAGCTGCGGGGCTGGGGGAGGGGCAGTTGTTACACCATGGACATGTCTTGGACTTTGGTGGCACTCCAGTGTGAGAGCAGTGGGCACGCCATGCTGTATGCTCAGTGGCTGTCACAATGGGAAATGTCGTGCTATGTGTATCTTGCCACAATTCAGAACTTCAGGCTTTTTTTTTTTTTTCCTTCTTTTTGATGGGATGGGGTTTGAACTCAGGGCTTTGTGCTTGCAAAGCAGGCACTGTACCACTTGAGCCACACCTCCAGTTCAGGCTCTTTTTGAAAGGGAGGGAGGGAGGGGATGACGCGGCCAGTCCAGGATCCCTTTACAGGGTGGTTGAGAGGAGTCGGTGTAAGAAGCCTGCAGAAGTCTGTGTAGCCACATTGGCTCCGCAGCTGCCAAAGCACCCCAGGTTTGGTGGGGCAGCTTGGAGCAGCCTGTCCTCAGGAAATGCTGGCTGAGGGGGAGGCGCATGGAATCCTCACCAGGACTCAGCTGAGTTGAAAGCCACCTGTGGCTGCATCAGTAGAAGTAGAGTTTCTAGGATGGAGGAGGGGATGGTTCTATTCATCTTCAGTCATTTTAGACTAGAAGCCACGTGGAAAGAAAACAGTTCCCTGGGGTGCCTCGAGAGTCCACTCCATGCCAAGACAGGAAAGGGAGCCTGACCCCAAAGAACTAGAGGTTTGGGGACATTCCCAGTCTTTGGGGATCTGGAAAGAAAGCAGCACAAAAAGAGTAATTTCAGAAATTTGCAATTAGAAAGGGAAGCAGGGTGTAGTGCACACCTGTAATCCCAGTAATCAGGAGGCAGCGGAAGGAAGATGTGAGTTTGAGACCAGCCTGGGCTACCTAGTAAGACTCTCAAAAAAAAAAAAAGTAAAATAAAAGATTAGGAAGGTAACAGTTTAGGGTGGGGACCTTGTGATTTCTGTCCTTGTAGCTCTCAAGGTCAAGAGGACAGCAGGGTCAGACTTTTCCTGAGACAGAGAAGCCTGGCTGTCCACATGGGCCACCCTGATGGGAGCGAGCTCCCTGTCAGCAGAGCCATGCAAGCAGGTGCAGGCCAGGCCTCACCGAGTGTGAGGTGAGACTTGGCGGAGTGGACAGAAGGAGGTATTAAACCAGGTGATAGGACAGAGTCCTTCTGACCCTGAAGTCTAGGGTTCTGTGAAGACGTAGTCTCATGCAAGAGAACAGCTAGGCCAGGAGTGGTGACTCCTGCCTGAAATCCCAGCGACTCGGAAGGCAGAAGCAGGGGGATGACAGTTCAAGGTTCAAGGCCACTTGGGCAAAGGTAGCAAAACCTTGTCTCAAAATAAATTAAATACATTAATAAAAGCAAAAGGATTTGGGTGTGGCTCAACTGGTAGAGTGCTCGCCTAGCGAGCAGGAGGCTCTGGATTCAATCTGCATTGAGAGAGAGAGAGAGAGACCATCTATGTAGGGAAGAGGTAAACCCCAAATTGTCGAAAGTATAAGTCCCAAGGAAAAGATAGAAGGAAAGGGAGTCCGAATCTAAAGGACACCCAGAGAAGTTGGCATTAACCAGGACCTCAAACTTGGGGGAAAGCCCCCTGTCAGGTGGGCATGAGCTGAAGAGTGGGCTGCTAGGAAGGGGTCTGGCCAACACAGGAAGTGGGAGACAGAGATGTCAGCTTTGCATTCTGGAAGGGGATCACTCTGGCTAAACCCTGGAGAACTCATGGGGGTGAAAGAGCAGAAGGCAAGGTGACAGGACAAAGAGGCCATCCCCGCGGAGATGGGGTGGACTCAGGCCTGGTGGCAGCAGGGCTGCTCCGAGAGCCACGAGCTGCTGTGGGCTCAGCACACATCTGGAGCCACTGCCCCCCGCCGGGAGCCCCCAGGTGGATTAATTTGCTAGTCCATTGGCAAATGACATTATTTGTGCTCCAGGTTTATAGTCAGATGTCCTACTGAGACCCGAAGCTCTGCTTTACTGCTACGGTGCTGTGTTTTTGTGGTGGAGGAGCAGAAGAGTAGGCAGCAGCTGTCAATTAGTCCGGGTCTCCTTGACACCTGCGTGTTCAACTTCAGGGCACTCGAATTAATATTCACTGTCTTAACTGGTGACCATGAAGGCCCAGAACCTTTGACACGCCTTGGTGAATAAGAAGCTACAGGTCTGGACTTGGAACCCTGCCTGGGGGCTTCCTTGTATGGGCTGGCCACTGGCCATGCCCCCTCAGTCCCCAGGCCTGCTCCAGAACAGCTCTGATTCAAGTTGCCAGTGGTTTTGTGCCACTCTGGGCAGTGGGGCCCAGAGGAGTTGTTTAAGCCGAGCTGTGCCCCTGTCAACCCGTCTGATGTTTGTGGCACAAGGCTGCCCTAATGGAAGGCCCTTCGGATTGAGGTTAGGGCTGGAAACCGCAGTAACCGTCCCCAGACAGCCAAGGGCAGAGAGAACTCAAGGGCAGACGGAAGTCAGCAACGCGTGCTGTTCTTTGGCAGGGTTTGCGTGTTCAGGTAGCAAGGGACGCCTGGCTTTGCAGTCAGGACACTG